>NC_060130.1:818624476-819249476 GCF_021461395.2 Schistocerca americana | reverse complement strand
AGTCGCCTAGAACTTAGAACTAATTAAACCTAATTAACCTAAGGACAGCACACACATCCATGCCCGAGGCAGGATTCCAATCTGCGACCGTAGCGGGCGCTCGGCTCCAGACTGCAGCGCCCAGAACCGCACGGCCACTCCGGCCGGCTAGAGAAAAAGTAAAGTGAGATCACAAAAGGTGCATCCTATACCCCTACCATCATCGAGAACTTCGAAATCTCGTAATAGAATTCCTTCCCTATAAAGCAAGGGAGTGCCCGTAGACAGTTCGGAAGCCACATTAAAAAAGGTCAAGGACCCAAAATTCGAAAACTGGTCAATTAATACTTCTTGTAAAACAAATAATATCTGCACCAGAATCATATATAAACTGTCGTGGGACCGATGACCTCAGCAGTTTGGTCCCATAGGATCTTACCACAAAATTTTATAAACTGTCGCAAAACGGCGAGCCAGAATCCAGAACCAATCCTGTTAATATTCAAAATGAGAAAAATATGTGCTTCCATAGAAAACTGAAAGGGAACAAAAACTACAAAATCATCATCTAACAGAGCTATGTACCAGTATCCATGGCAGAATCATTGGACGAAGTGGAGGCGAGAAGTGTGAATTACCTCCCCCATCTTCCAACAGTTTGTTCTTCTTCCCAAAAAAAACTCTCTTAGGCTGGATGCGTTGTTTACTGTGGCCCCTCGCAATTGCCGCTACCTGATGCGATTCTGTGGGTAGGTCGTGCAGAAGATCCGTTTCAGACTGCGAGTACCCCACTCGTTAGCAGACAGGGGCTCGCGTATGGAGATTTATTGCTCTCCAAGAGGTTGTGATGTGGAGGCCGAGACAGAATCGCAGAACTAGTTTGAGAAGCTGAGACAACAGGAGAGGTATCCGACGGAGATGGAGGAGACAAGCTGGGTTCTGATACAAATTCCTTAATGGGCGGCCTGGATGACGGGAGAATCGCCAGATGCCATGACGTACAATATCCTGCCAACCTGAAGTGTGTCAAGAAATTTAACAAAAAACACGCATGTTGCAGTAAGCACTTCATCTGTAATAACTTTGATCTTGCCCACTAACCAGTCGTGTATCTCGAAAGAGCCAGGCTGCACATGCCGTGTAAGTTTATCAAAACTGAAGCTGACAGTACCTGTACGAGCAACAGACATGGGAAGCCTATTGGCCATCTCGGCGTGACAAATGCCGCGTCAGGAAGGGCTGCAAAAACACCAGACACTAGACGACAAACTGCAATGCGACATACACAAGGACTCACACGACACTAAATGGGAACAAGGAAGACATGTGGCGCTACGGTAAGACGCGGATCTAGAACAACCTACTACCCAGACGCGCGAAGCGGGAACGACGTTTCGGCTACAGAAGCTGGATTTTCCTCTAAGAACGTTTTAGTCTTTGAGGTGACAGTATCATCTAGGTTCCAGAAACAAACAGACGTCAGCGATATTGCTCTGTAGCTATGTGCATTCGCTGTTTTACGCTTTTTGCAAACGGGTGTGACCTAAACTCTTGCCGAGCGAGGTAGCGCAGTGGTTAGACACTGGACTCGCATTCGGGAGGACGACGGTTCAATCCCGCGTCCGGCCACCCTGATTTAGGTTTTCCGTGATTTCCCTAAATCGCTCCAGGCAAATGCCGGGATGGTTCCTTTCAAAGGGCACGGCCGACTTCCTTCCCCGTCCTTCCCCAATCCGATGAGACCGATGACCTCGCTGTCTGGTCTCCTTCCCCAAAACAACCCACCAACCTAAACTCTTTTCCAGTCACACACAGGAGTATTCGTGCGCAAGAGTTTCTCGATTAACATGAGCAAGGAAAGGAGTTAATTCCAAAGCGTATTAAATCTAAAATCTCAATGCAGCTCCATCAGGGTCCGCCGCATTCTTAGTTTTAGATACTCTTGACCGCTTAAACAACTTACGGGAATGCAGTTGGGTGACGTCCTCGACAACAGCTGATTTTCGACATGTATGCATCCTGATATTTTCAGTGCGCAAATTCAGCGAGAGAGGGCTGTGCAAGTAAATTTAAATCCTCAGTAATCGGGGCTTATGCCGAAAGACAAAAAACGAACACACAAACACACCGTAGACACCAGCGCTAGCACACAATCAAAGATGTCCAATATCAGTAGTTAACGACAGTGCGTACTAATTACCAACAAGTGAGTACGCAGAGTAAACTCTGTACCTCTGTTTGAACAAGGAGAGATAACAGGGCTCCTAGAAAAATTTTAGCAAAAATTTCCATTTTTATTTATAAGCCCACTTGCTTAACCTTATAAATAGAGATGGAGGCTTTTGCTTAAATTCTGCTTGCAATCTACTCTTTCTCTCCGCTCAAACTGCAGAGATACAGAGTTAATGTTACCTGTTACCTCGTTGGTAATTAACGTTCACAATCTAAAACTACCGACATTAGTCATCTTTGGTTACGGTGCCGCTGGTGTCCACGATGTGTTTGTGTTGGTTTTCTGCACATGCCCCGCATACCGGGATTTTGAATTTTCTTACATAGCTCACTCTTGCTGGATTTATGCTTCGAAAGTAACGATCTGTTTACCCGTCCCAATAGCGGCGGGAGTCGAAGACGTCACTCGGCTGCATTTTCGTAAGTAGTTTGAATATTTTACACGGCAGGACAAATTCAGTTTTCACGTACTCTTAACTGTCTTTTAATACTGGGGCTGCTAATATTGACATCTCTCTCGCGAGCTTCTGTGATGTCAAAAATTGTTGCGATAGTTTCTGAATACATTTTTAAATGCGCAATTTGAAATTTCTTCTTTCTCAGTGCTGGCTTCAGTATCAACACCAGACAGATCCACGAAATATTAAGTGGACATGAGGTCGCTTGTGTGGCCACCCATGTTCCGTGACCTCAGTTTTATTCAGCACAACTGGGACGCCCTTGATTCATCTGTGAGAGAGTTAGACCAACTCCAGTCAATCTCCATGAGATACGAACGCTGATTGAGCTGTCGTGAATCATATAACACTCGAACGCTTTCAGTATCTCGTGGAAGCTATGCGATGACGCGTCGTAGCTACCATCAGGATCAAACGGGATACTGCACTTCATCAGCGAAATGTATCGAGTTAGTGGCTAGTGGCAGTATTTTTGTAACAAATGGCTCTGAGCACTATGGGACTTAGCATCGGAGGTCATCAGTCCCCTAGAACTTAGAACTACTTAAACCTAACTAACCTAAGGACATCACACACATCCAGACCCGAGGCAGGATTCGAACCTGCGACCGTAGCAGTCGCGCGGTTCCGGACTGAAGCGCCTAGAACCGCTCGGCCACCGCGGCCAGCTTTTGTAACAACGATTTCAGTAACTAAAAGCAATATCTTTGAGAGGAATACCGTTTATACGACACATTCTGCTGATTATTTTAACGAAAACGCAACGTACATAGCATGCAACAAACTTGAAATTACCGTAAAGTGTGCTACATACTTGGATATGAAACTGTTAGCATTTTAACGCAACAGCACGAGGTCACTACGAGTAACAACCTCTACGTTTTGCATCCAATAAAAGATTATTCAATGAATTTCACATTCGTAAATACACTGAACAGCCAAATAAACTGATACACCTGCCTAATATCGAGTAAGGTCCCCGCGAGCATGCAGAGGTGCCGCAACACGACGTGCCATGGACTCGACTAATGTCTGAAGCAGTGCTGGAGGGAATTGACACCATGAATCCTGCAGGGCTTCCACAAATCCGTAAAAGTACGAGAGTGTAGAGATCTCTTATGAACATCACGTTGCAACGCATCCCAGATATGCTCAATAATGTTCATCTCTGGTGAGTTTGATGGCCAGTGGAAGCGTTTAAACTCAGACGAGTGTTCCTGGAGTCACTCTGTAGCAATTATGGACATGTGGGGTGTCGCATTGTCCTGCTGGAATTGCCCAAGTCGGAATGCACAATGGACGTGAATGGATGCAGGTGATCAGACGTGCTTACGTGCGCATCACTTGTCACAGTCGTATCTAGACATTTCAGAAGTCCCATATCACTCCAATTGCACACGCCCCACACCAGTACAGAGCCTCCACCAGCTTGAGCATTCTCCTTCTGACATGCAGGGTCCATGGATTCGTGAGGTTGTTTCCGTACCCCTACACGTCCAACCGTTCGATACAATTTGAAACGAGACTCGTCCGACCAGGCAACATGTTTCCAATCATCAACAATCCAATGTCGGTGTTGACGGGCCCAGGCGAGGCGTAAATCTTTGCCTCGTGCTGTCATCAAGGGTACACGATGATGTTTCGTTGAATGGTTCGCACGCCTGTTGACGGCCCACAATTGAAACCTGCAGCAATTTGCGGAAGGGCTGCACTTCTGTCACGTTGAACGATTCTCTTCAGTCGTCGTTGGTCCCGTTCTTGCAGGATCTTTTTCCGGCCGTAGCAATGTCGTAGATTTGATGTTTTACCGAATTCCTGATATTCACGGTACACTCGAGAAATGGTCGTAAGGGAAAATCCCCACTTCATCGCTACCTCGGAGATGCTGTGTCCTATCGTTCGTATGCCGACTATAGCACCACGTTCAAACTCGTTAAATCTCGATAATCTGCCATTGTAGCAGCAGTAATCGATCTAACAACGGTGCCAGACACTTGTTTTGCATAGGAGTTACCGACCGCAGCGCCATATTCTGCTTGTTAACATATCTCTGTATTTCAATACGGATGCCTATACCAGTTTCTTTCGCGCTTCAGTGTAGAATCTGAATGTTAGTTTCCATAAGATTATATTATACTCGTGTAAGAAGTAGAAAAGTCTACCAATTTGTGTCGGAGTTCGAGAGCAGCAGTGAACCACGATAACGTTGCTCGCATTGTTCAGGATTCTGCGACTGCCATGTTAATAAGGTATCTTTGGCTTCAGGAGAGCCAGTTAGCACGGTGCATTATCTCAACATTGTACGTGTATAGCGTCCGAGAGGACAGATACATTGTTCACTTGATGTGCAGGATCGCACTACCACCTCACGTTATATATGACCATTGCGGTGTTTCCCATTGAACTGGCAGCATAGAGAGGCGCCGAGACAGTGGAGCACCCAGTCGCAGGGTGCCCTATAAAACAGGAGTGGCTCCAAGAGGTCTGTTCAAATAAGACGCAGTTCTGGGCACAGCACCACGATAGAAGTATCCGTGGATGGAGGCTCTAGAGAAGCGAACCTCCAGATTGCAATCTTCGTCATCCTACGGGCGTAGCGGTATGCGGTGCTATTGGGTACACAAGACTATCAGGTTCGCGTAGCCGGTACTTTCGAAAGCAGCTGTCAAGTTACTGGCGTGTTAAGGCCGTTGGTTATGCCCTGTCTCCAGGGTTATCTTTCAACAAGATAACTCAAGGGCACTATCCTCGACAGCACGTTCATCAGATCTATGATCCAATGGAAGCAACTAGTCACGGGTTTCCGATATTCTGGCACGCCACTACTACAATTGGTGGATACTGGTTCAGAGTTGATGACGTAGACATACGTCATCTGAGCTTAGTTCATCTAGATACATAAAAGGGTTAGAGCCATTATTGCTACCAGAAGTGGCAGATCTGTACATTAAATTTCATAACGTTTATACCCCGAAATAACCGACAAATTTAATCACTTATTCTTCCTACTATACTGTATCCACACAATAAACAAAACTGCTGTATACATTTTACTTCCTGCTGTTGGAATTTTAATGGTAAGCGGTTTAAAAATTCATAAACTTTGCATCCTACGATTAATCGATTGCCGCTAGTGAAGAAACGATCAGAAGTTAGTCGGCAGACCGCAGCAGGGCATGGACACGGATATTTAGCTTTGAGGAGGGAGAGCAGAGTCCCAGTGCTCCGAGGCTGACTGTACGTGCTGATACCACGCATAAAAGTTTCCGTCTGGCGAAGCTACGAGGTAAAAAAGCTCGAGTACGACGGAAGCCAAGTCAAAGTATACATTTCATTGAAGCTCGTGTAAATAATCCCCTATACCTGAGTCTCCGAGTGGATTATCGCAGAACTTTCAATTACCGCCCTTTCCCTGGAGACCTGGCCGGCGGACTAAAAAAGTGGCGCATTAAAAATATGGAGGAGCTACAACGAGCGCGCGTAGGGGAGCTGGCGCCTGCAGCCGGTAATTGCGTGACGTTGTTTATCTCCCTGACCTCCGCGGCTGGCGCCAATAAAACAGAATGATGCGCGTAAAGTGCTTTATAGGACCGCAGGAACACTGTGCTGATTATTTAAAGAATGTCACTTGTCCAGTACCGACCAGGCCATTACTTCACGCAACGGTACGCATAAAACAATTATTCACTGTAACGCCAGCGCGGAAGGCTCGAGAGCGAAAATTTATCTTTCAGTGGTCAGCGATGCCACTAATTCGACGCCTTCTACAGAATACACAGTTGTGGTGGACATTTGCGATTGGATTGGAGCTTTGACAGGATGTAAGCCACATTCCACATTATCGAGGGCGGAGAGTCACATACAGGTACAAAAGTAACTTCGTGTTTGCCCCAAGAAAGTGTTATAGAGCCACTAAAATTCTCGGAAAATATTAATTATTCAGAACTTAGTATTAAATAATAACTGCAATAGGTTCTTCCTTCTTGCAAGAACACAATTTTTTTGATTTGTTTAATCCCCAAACGTGTTTCATTGCAGCTGTGGCATCTTCAGTAGGTCTTCTTTTTTTACTTTTGCTGTTTCTGAAATATATACATATACAAATTTTTATGAAGGTTAGGAATATGTTGATATCAGATTTTGATGTTTATATTACGTATGTGCTTTACCGTTTTCTACGTTCCATGTGCCCTACGGCTGCTGACAGAAATCAGCTACAAGTCTACATCATTACAGCACTGATTTCTCTTGGCAGACACGGGGCACAAATTATGTACGACAGGTAAATGACATACGTAATCCAAACAAAAGCAAGATCTCATTTCAATATATTCCTAACCTATACAGCGATTCGTATTTACATAAGAAGGTTGCCCAGAAAGTGATGCACCGCATTTTTCTCTCAGCATCCCAATGTTACTTGTCACAAAGCAACATATGTGAGGCAGTGGTTTGTGGACAGCAACATCAGTGAAACGGACTGGCCTCCTCAGAGTTCCGGCGTGACCCCAATGGAATACTTTTGAGATGAATTGGCACCTCGACTTTGCTCCAGACCCCTGCGCCCTACATCTCGACCTTCTCTGTTTTCAGCTCTTGAGGCGTAATAGGCTGCCGTTCCTCAAAAGACATTCAGATGCCTCAATAAAGAAGCCCCGGTACAGTCCAAGCTGTCATACGGGTGAAAGGTCCACTAGTAGGTGTCCAGACGCTTTTTACTCGATAGTGTATTCCGCCAGCACGAGAACAGACCTTCAAATTCCATTATGACAATATTATTTTCAACCTTAGAATCTTGGGTTTAAGCCGAACTACACCTACAGAATTTCAGAGATTGTTCAGTTGTTCAGAGATATTTACTGAGTATTTTGGTATAAGTTTCCTATGACCTCTAGTGGCTCGTTACAGAGTAATTGCATTTCGTTTGTTATTCCCTCTGATCTCTGTAAGTGAACTGCTCTGAAAATATATGCACAACAGTGTAATTGTCAGTAAATCCTCAGTTTATGCGATTCCAACACGACGGGTACCGGCATGCTTAGCACCTGAAATTAGTAACAACACAGGTGTAGAGTTTGGACCACAATGGATTGGTCACTGCGGTCCTGTTCCACAGACAGCTAAGTCATCAAACCTGACACCGATGGCCTACTTCTGGCAACATGTGAAGAGCCTAGCTTACCATACTGCAGGCGTTACTCGGATGTACCAAGTTGCTAGGATTGTCGCACCTGTGTATGTAGTACGTGAAGGTCTTCAGCATGTGATGCCGGCCGCGGTGGTCTCGCGGTTCTAGGCGCGCAGTCCGGAGCCGCGCGACTGCTACGGTCGCAGGTTCGAATCCTGCCTCGGGCATGGATGTGTGTGATGTCCTTAGGTTAGTTAGGTTTAAGTAGTTCTAAGTTCTAGGGGACTGATGACCACAGCAGTTAAGTCCCATAGTGCTCAGAGCCATTTGAATCAGCATGTGAGCCACCACTAGCTCGCCGCTGTACACTCCGTGGTGATCATGGTGGTCGACATGTTGAGCAATAAAAGTACAGGAATAGTTCTGACAGAACAGACTGAACACTTCGTGACAACAGCATACTTGTTTAAGCAGATGGTTCTTCAATACTGTTTGAGTTCCACGTTTTCGAGGTTACATACTACAATTTTTTTTCTCTTTCGTGAAAATATTTTTACAGAAACAAAGGTAATCAGTGTAGCAGACTGCATAGATCAGAATTGCGTAACTATTTTCATACGAGACACTGGCGATCGGAAGTTCCTTATACCTAAATACTGATCAACCTCCAAAATTATGTCGGAGTTTAGGTTCACCCTATATAGGGAAAAGTTACTTTTATGCAACCATTTTTATCAATACTGTCCCGTAACTAATATAAAATCAAAGTTAAAAGACTAACGATATCATAACAATTAACCCCCACCAACTAATGATATTCACAACAGTACCTGTGCTTGCCAGTAGCTAATTAATGTAGTTTACATTCTTATAGTATGTTGCATGATTCACTCTAAGTCAGAGGCCACTTTGGAAACATGTTAAGTTGGGCTGCAAGCTCAAAATGGTTCAAATGGCTCTGAGCACTATGGGACTCAACTGCTGTGGTCATAAGTCCCCTAGAACTTAGAACTACTTAAACCTAACTAACCTAAGGACAGCACACAACACCCAGCCATCACGAGGCAGAGAAAATCCCTGACCCCGCCGGGAATCGAACCCGGGCGTGGGAAGCGAGAACGCTACCGCACGACCACGAGATGCGGGCGGGCTGCAAGCGAGCAGGTACATTTATGTGGTGTCACCGCCAGACACCACACTTGCTAAGTGGTAGCTTTAATTCGGCCGCGATCCATTAGTACATGTCGGACCCGCATGTCGCCACTGTGTGATCGCAGACCGAGCGCCACCACAAGGCAGGTCTCGAGATACGGACTAGCACTCGCCCCAGTTGTACGGACGACGTAGCTAGCGACTACACTGACGAAGCCTCGCTCCTTTGCCGAGCAGATAGTTAGAATAGCCTTCAGCTAAGTCAATGGCTACGACCTAGCAAGGCGCCATTAGTAACATTGCATGTATCTAAAGAGTCTCACTTGTATCGCCACAATCTCCAGATGTACCAAAAGGATGGATTAAAGTTAAGTATTCCAGAAGCTACGTACTTTTCTTTATAGCATTCATTACGTATCCTGTTTCAGACCTCACGCCATCCTGCTTTGGCTTAACGCGTGCCTTTCGGCTTCCTCTCATTGTGTCTAGGCTGTCTTGTCTAGACACAACAATTTAAGTCACGTAGGACAACAGGAAAGGCCCTCACCCAGGCGAGTTGCTCGACGGGACCACTCGTGAACCACACAGCTCAGCGACATTGGCTGACCAAATTTCCTATGAGGAGACACTGCAGGGCGTCGGTCACTTAACACTCTGCCGTCCGGTGACACCACAGTGGCGTCGTGCGTGAAATAGTGGTCAACGGCCGGCGACACCACAGTGGTGTCGTGTGCATAGTATCGCTCAGTGGCCGGCGACACCAGTGATGTAGTGAGCATAGTATCTCGCAGTGGCCGGCGACAGCAATTTGGTAACTTTTGCATTCTGTTGGTGTTTTGTTTAGATAACAATAAGTTACACACGTCAACAAGTTTTTTTTGTTTTTATAAGTACTTGTGCTCTTTCATCATGGCTGACGAAAGAGACGATACGATTATTTACGATGAATGCACGGACGTCTTGTCTGACGTTCCGGACGACTTGGCCAATTAGGAATAAGACACTGGATATCAAAAAAATGAAAGTGAAGCAGAACTGTCGAAAGATATTGAAATACGTCCAAGAAGAATTCGGTGAACGCTACGGTTGCGAACTGATTCGGATGAATCAGACGAAGAAGACAGACTATATGATTTACTGAGGACCAATAATAAATTTGAAGGATCTCCGGGTCCAAACATATTTCCCAAAGATACACAGAGCGTCGAGGATATCGTAGAATTATATATTGGGAATGACCTATTTGAGTACATTAGCAACGAAACGAACAAGTACTACAGTCAAAATGGCAATAGAAAGAAACTGGAAATAATGCGAAATTTGTCGACATTACGGGACCCGAAAAAGTTTGGCCTTGCTATCCCTATGGAAATTGTCAACGAATCCGTTGATACACACACCGATACTTCGCAAAACGATGTCCCGCAACCGATTCAGAAAAATATTATCATTTTACATTTTTCCGGCAACAACAATAAACCGGATAATGCCGACCGGCTTTTAAAAGTGGAATTCGTAATTGATTATTTTTCCGAAAAGTTTAAAGAAACGTTTAATTCAAGTCAAAACATCTCGATTGATGAATCAATGATACCATGGTGTGGACGGCTAAATTTTAAAGTTTACAATCCGTCGAAAATTACGAAATAGGGCATACTCATTCGAATGCTGTGTGATTCGAGTGCGAGATACATTTCCTCATTCAAGATACATTCCGGCGCTCATCAGCCTTTGGCAAAAGCAGTGATGGAACTATTGACACCTTCTTACGGAAAGTGACATCACCTCTACATGGTAATTATTATAGCAGTGTAGAACTTGCAGAAAAGTCACTTTAAAAGAAAATTCGAGTTCGTGGAACAATACGGCTAAATAGAGGATTTCCATAAAAATTAGAGCGTGCAAAAGTCAATGTGTTTGAAGCTTATCATCAACGGAAAGGTGACAAGCGGCCGGCGACAAGCCAAGTAATACAAATTAGCGCTGCCGGTGCCAAGCGAACAAATTTTTACGAGATGTGCAGACAGCAAAGTGTTAAGAAACAATACTATCTCCCATAGAAACGCCAGCAGAAAATGTTTTACAACTCTAATATGGAAAGAGGAGAAATGCCGTTTTTAACATGGTGCAGAAACGCGCTATTGTGAGCAAAACGTAAAAAACAAGGCTCTCGTCAAAATACGCCCCCCCCCCCCCCCCCATGATATATAAATCGAAAAGTAGAGTGAGACCCCACGGACAAGCCTCCTTTTTGAGTGTGAGACGCTGCCGAATTCTGGAACTGCAAAAACCGAATGTATAACACAATGTAAGACCCGTCAGGACTGGCTAACATAAATAAATTAGACGTTAGAAAGGCTAAAATGGTTCAAATGGCTCTGAGCACTATGGGACTCAACTGCAGAGGTCATTAGTCCCCTAGAACTTAGAACTAGTTAAACCTAACTAACCTAAGGACATCACAAACATCCATGCCCGAGGCAGGATTCGAACCTGCGACCGTAGCGGTCTTGCGGTTCCAGACTGCAGCGCCTTTAACCGCACGGCCACTTCGGCCGGCCCGTTAGAAAGAGAGACATGGTTGCGCTCTCGAGGATCCACCTCATTGACCACAGAAAAAGAGGGGGAGAGAGCAGAATGCAGTTTTCAGCGCCAAAATTTAGGAAACGTTTTACTGGCTAACCGCCTGCAATCAGAAATGGAGAGGGGACCAGTTTCTTGTAGTGCATCTTTTTACTAGTCGGTGCTCAAGGTATCCATATCTCAGCCAATCAAAAATACGTAGAGGACGGAAAAGCGAAAACCCAACTCGTAGTTTCTGGAGGCAGATGGAACAAAGTCGCTTCGTCGCAAGGCTTCCACTTCTTTGCCAGCTGAGCAGCCAGATGCCTTTCGAAGCACACGAGCTGCGGGACTTGGGCTGAGTTGCACTTAGCCGCAGGGGCAGGTTATTGGTGCGAAACCAGTGGCTGATTCTGCTGTTACTTCATCCTCCACCTGCAAATAAACATGGTGAGAATTGAAACATCGTGGCAGATTAAAACTGTGTGCCGGACCGAGACTCGAACGCGGGACCTTTGCCTTTCGGGGGCAAGTGCTCTACCAACTGAGCTACCCAAGCACGACTCACGCGCCGTCCTCGCACCTTTACTTCCGCCACTACCTCATCTCCTGCTTTCCAAACTTCACAGAAGCTCTCCTGCGGACCTTGCAGAACTAGCACTCCTGGAAGAAAGGAGTGCTAGTTCTGCAAGGTTCGCAGGAGAGCTTCTGTGAAATTTGGAAATTAGGAGACGAGGTAGTGGCAGACGTAAATCACCACGGAACCACCGCGATGTTTCACTCTTGGCAGCAAGCAGTCCGCCACATTGACTTGGGACGGCGTACGCCAGACGTAAACTCGGCCAGAAGTTGGAAACAGTGTGTAACAAAACTTATCCGTCCAAAATTACTTTCTTCCATTACTCCATACTTCAGGTGTCATGGTTTCGGCACCACGTCTTCCTGTTACGGGCATTTGCAGCACTGCCGTGTAGTTGTGGCATTCCACGCCACACTGCAATTCTTAGCCAACGGAGCTCCCTTAGTGTTTAGTAGTGCTGAGAGGGTTGGCGAGTGCGACATTCAGTTCTGCAGTGACTTTTGCGGCTGTCGTCACCTTATTTTTCGTTACTGTCAGCTGCAATGACCATCTATCAAGAAAAGCAACACACACCTCCGTCGCCGTCGTGAGTGGACGGTGTTTTTCTGCTTTTCCTGTATGCGGTAAAAATCTTCGGTGCGGAGCCTCTTGAAACGTCAAACACTTTGCCTACCTTTGTCACGGATACGAGCGCGAACTATGTCCGGCATAATGCACTCACTATTGCACAGAACACTATTTTGATCACAACTGACACTTTCAATGTGTTGAGGCATTTCCCCATTGCATTTCATGGTGAAATCTGCATTTCTGTTCAACAATGGATTCCCCGCGACCTTTTCGTATTCTTGTCAAATCTCTGAATTTCATACTCATGAAGTACATCATTGGCAATTGTACGACCTAAATAAAATGAAACATTTAGATAAAAACGTATATAGAAATAAGTCAAGCAGGGAGGTCCACTCTCGTCATAATTATTTGCAGCTGTTTTAGCACAGCCGGCCGCGGTGGTCTAACGGTTCTAGGCGCGCAGTCCGGAACCGCGCGACTGCTACGGTCGCAGGTTCGAATCCTGCCTCGGGCATGGATGTGTGTGATGTCCTTAGGTTAGTTAGGTTTAAGTAGTTCTAAGTTCTAGGGGACGGATGACCTCAGATGTTAAGTCCCATAGTGCTCAGAGCCATTTGAACCATTCTTTTTGTTTTAGCACAAGAACAAAGGAATCTCATTTGTAGAAAATAAATGAGGCCTGCGAATTACAGACGACACAGTGGCCTTCGCAAATATTCCCTTTGTCGGAAAAGTTACAGAACAGATTTAAAAAAAAAAAACAGAAACTTGCATTTAACAAGTAATGATCCTAGCTCCTAACGGAGTAGTCCTCTTGGCTATCTATACACAGATGTCAACGTTTCTGGAAGTCTTCGAAGAAAGCAGGAAAACTTTCAACTGCGATTCTTGTAATCTCATTTATCACAGCCCACTGGATTTCGGTGATATCTTGATGAAGCTTCCCTCTTTGTCGCCTTTTCACTCGCGGAGCGAGAGGTCAGTCGAATATGACGGATATGCGATGGCAATAACAGAATGTCTGGCCTGATACTTGGAACAAGCAGTAGGGCAAAATCGGTCCAACCCACTCCGCATTATTCCGAAATTTATTCAAGATGGTGCATCCAAGATTGCTGCCATAGATTTGGCAATGTCGCACTAACATCCTGGTGGGAAGTTCAAATTTTGAGGGGAAAATATATCAATTGCACTACTTACACTAATCTAACTCTAGCCCCCTCGCCCCTCTTCACCCACCTCTCCACTCTCCTCCCTTCCCCCATCTGCAAATTGGCACGAAAAGGACACAGTCTGTGCTGGGCTGCTGGATAGGATGGATGTAAGTCTTTATTTTTTATGCATTATGGTATAGTGTTTATTTAAACAACTTGAGTTGTCATAGACAATAGATCCATCCAGTGTGCCCCTTGATTCCGGAGTCAGACTGACCTAGTACACAACACCACCACTAGATGGCACTGTTGGCCCTCCCCCTCCCCTCCTCCACCCCTTCCCATCCTCCCCCATCCCCTCCCGTGACATAATCCTAGATGGCAGTCTAGATGGTCTGGGGAAAAATGGCAGGAAATTCGCTCAATTTGTGCTGAGCTTCCCAAGAGGATCGACATAATTCTTTACTGTGTACAGTATATTCAATGGATGAGGTGTCTGTTCTGGAGAAGGAGCAGTTAAATGGGTATACTAGCTATAATCACGCAGCTGAGAACTGAGTGCATAGCCACCTGCACGATGCTTCGAAACCAATTACATCTGGTGAATGTATGAAGAAGACGAAACGCTTCATCAAATAATGCAGCAGGATAAGGCTAAGTTACACTTCGCAACTCATGCTGATATATGCCTTTGATATTACTGTATATCATTCAATAAAAGTCCAGTCAGTCTTCAGAAGTGCAAGAGACAAGACGTGCACACACTGGCGCACGCGCTCCCTGCCCCAGGGTCTCCATGCCTGCTGGAAGAGGCCACGCACCGGGCGTTGCAAATATGTGCAGCCTCCCACCTCAAACCTGGTGCACGCATATCCTTTTCTGTTGAACACGAACTGCTTCAGGAGTTATTATATCTGGTGCTTAAGCAACGTGCGGAATTTTGCACATACATAATGAAAATGCCACAGGAACTAAATGTACCACTGTACAAAGTGATAGTGAGAGTTTCGCAGGTGACGCAAGAATGTTTCAACAATCCGCTATGTTTTATTCCAAGGAATGCCACCACCGGACTTGAATACGGACTCTCAAGAACGATAACATCACATTTGTGAAAACATCCCTGAGACACTTAGCGCGCTTTTGTGGGAAATACTACACCCTCCCCTTGTCTTTCAGGATGCTGCTTAAGGAATTACTAAATCCAGTTGAATATGTCTCTAAACACACTTTCAAAAAGACTGCTGCACAGTAATTTGTTTCAATTTTGGGGTGTACACCGCCACACTTGAACACAGACTCTCAAAAGATCGCAGCACACTTCTGAAACCTCCCAGTCTTAATCTCTGAGAAACTTCACACGTTTTTCTGGAAATCAGGTCCCGAAATCAATATCAGATGCAATATCCGATTTTACTCTCCAAACAATGATATGTGTAAATCGAAATAAATATCTCTGTAACTCTAAATAGGTCACTTACCACTTTCCGAGTTTTAGCCGCTTGAAACTTCCTGACAGATTAAAACTGTGTACCGGACCAAGACTCGAACTCGGGATCTTTGCTTCTCGCGGGCAAGTGCTCTACCAACTGAGCTACCCAAGCACGACTCACGGCCCGTCCTCACAGCTTTACTTCTGCCAGTACCTCGTCTCCTACGTTCCAAACTTTACAGAAGCTCTCCTACGAACTTTGCAGAACTCAGTTGGTAGAGAACTTGCCCGCGAAAGGCAAAGTTCCCGAGTTCGAGTCTCGGCCCGGTACACAGTTTTAATCTGCCAGGAAGTTTCATACCAGAGCACATTCCGCTGCAGCGTGAAAATCTCATTCTTTTAGCTGCTTGTTTGAAGGCACTGCCAGAAAGAGAGAAAAGTTTCTGAATCGTACAGCTGCTGTGGTGTTCATGACTTTTCTGAAACGCTGAGTTGGTTTAGATTATTTCTGCTGCCGGAGTCAGGGATGTTAACGCTCTTATTTTTTATTTTCCTCACTTCTCGGAGCACACTATTTTGTACAGATCAAATGAAACATACAGAAGTGATATTGCACTGACAGCTAAATTCTGCAGAAGTGATCCATATATCATGAAATACGGAAATTATCGCCAAAGACACTTCCTCAATTACACCACTCTACTTCTGTCGAGGAAAGCTTGAATTGTTTCGGTGTGAAACCGACCTCCAACCAGGCTATATCACCACAAACGATTGTACCACCATACCATATCGATGCAGCAGAACTCAATTCGTATCCCGCACCATACAAAATCATCACTTCTGCACCCTGCATATAGCTACTGACCACCACACACTCATACATATACCACGAAGACAGACAGATACCAAAAAACATAAGCACATACACCGTATACAGTCGCAGCACTAGATATTTCCCGCAGGGTCATCTACCGCGGCCAAAGGTCACAAGCCAACTGCCCCCGTACGCCCTTGGCTGATCCGTGATCAGAGCGCCCTCCGCAGACCGCGGTCACTCTCCAAACTGGTGTACAAAGGGCGGGTTCCCCCGGCACAGATGCGTTACTATTTTCCAGCCCAGACCTGCTTGCTTGCTGTCATGCTTTCTACAACGAACTCCAGACTCTGAATTACAAGAACATATGTTTGCCATTTACATGATAGTTCTCGATATCAGCCACATAGCAATGTGCTACCAATCGCTTGTACAGTATAATTGCGAAGATAAAGAGAGGAAATTATACCTCTAGAAGCCCGAAACTTTAGCGACGTCATTATGTGGGACGTGCTGCAGAGCACTGAGCAACTAGAAACTTATTTTGTCTGTGAAGATCTTTGCATGAAAACTCGAAAGTAGAGGAAACTCGTATTTTTTAACGAATATCGATGTCATTGATATAACAGATTCCAAATCATCCTTGTACTTTACAAAGTTTCTAAGGTATTCCTCATGTCTAGGCAACCAGCAAACGCCTCTTACACCTGTTTTTCACCATCTAGATACACACAAAACACATCAGAACTATTGTTCTCTCAACCAAATAAAGACAAGAAATTCGTAGAAAGACTGCACAAGTAGTCAGCCGATCAATTTACGTGGGAGGAAATAACTGTCCAGCGCAAACACACGCCCATATTGAAGCGCGATCACGAAGTATGCCCAACACGTACTGTGTATTAGTTCGCTATCCAGCAGACTAGAGGGCGACACGGTTAGGTCAGCTGCGTTCCTGTACCCCAACCCGTCCAGTTTGTCTGGCTCCCGTCGTAACTCATAAATGTCAATCGGCCACAGGCTACCTCCGCCACGCGCCCCGCACCCCAGGCAGAATCGTCCTAGGAATGCAGGATCATTAGGTGTTTTAAACCCTAACAATCAGTGTTTACAATGTGCTTCTCTGTACTCTCCGCCAATCACAACCTTGCAGTATCAGCTAACAAACAGTTGCTGTACAGTTTTTTTTAACCACGTTCTACGGCGTGTCTGCTGAGGTAATAGTGATATATGCAAGTTGACTGCTGTCTTTGATGCTTTCCTCGAAAAGAGAACCATCTGCCTCTATATTGACTTGCATCTGCCTTAAAGGACGATAGAAAGTGGATGGATTAATCGGTTAAGACTGAGTTGTAAAGAGGTATAATTGTTTGGCAGACTGATGATGCATTCTAGAGAGAGGGAGATGTTGCTGCATGTCATTTACCAAACACTTAACCATTTTTGTTTCGTTGTGCTCTTGGGGTGTATCAGTGTGTGGTATAATATGTGTTGGACTCGTATACAACTGTGTGTTCTGTGTGTGACTTGGATTACTATCTACCTGCGATCGTTAACAGCTAACCTCTCGGTCATCAAAGGACTTCCAACTCATGTGTAATGATTAAATATGTCCTTTGATGGAAAACCTATTTCGGCACCCTCCTCTATATGAACGAAGATTTATGTGACGTACTCCATCCCCCTGCCGCATCTTGGAGCATAAAATCGAGTCTTCGGTTTCATAACTACAGTGGTTCTAAGATAGTGGCAGGTGTTTGTGAGGTACTGCAATCCCCGTGTGTATATCTATTTGACAGATGTCCTGTTTACGGAGTTAGTGCAAGCATGACAGCCGGCCGGGGTGGCCGAGCGGTTCTAAGGTGCTACAGTCTGGAACCGCGCGACCGCTACGGTCGCAGGTTCGAGTCCTGCCTCGGGCATGGATGTGTGTGATGTCCTTAGGTTAGTTAGGTTTAAGTAGTTCTGAGTTCTGGGGGACTGATGACCTCAGCAGTTAAGTCCCATAGAGCTCAGGGCCATCTGAACCATTTTTGCAAGCATGACTTTTAATTTCACAGGTCAAACACTGCCGCTATGCATTTCTCTGTTTCCTTGTAAGAGGCATTCATCGTTGCTGACGATAATTTTTTAGAACTCGTGCGAGCATAGTATAGTTTCTGAACCATGATCGAATGTGAACAGTGGGTGCTATACACCTCTGAAAAGCTATATTGTGCATGTATCACAAAGACTACACATTTTTTTCTTTGTTGCAGAAGAAAGTAATTTTATTTTCTTAAAGTTTGTCACTGTAGTGTGTGGGATAGAAAATTTTCAGGATGAATGTATGTCAGATGTTCGACATTTACGTCTTGCATTAGAGTGCATGAGTTTATGTTCAGTGATCATTTCTCTCCTACCAATACTTTTTTGATACTGACCCCAGACACTAGAACAACACTTTAGAATTGATAAATGTAAATATCGTGTGACTAGGGCCCCCGTCGGGTAGACCGTTCGCCGGGTGCAAGTCCTTCTATTTGACGCCACTTCGGCTACTTGCGCGTCGATGGGGATGTAATGATGATGATTAGGACAACACACACCCAGTCAATGAGCGAAGAAAATCTCCGACCCAGCCGCCGGGAAACGAACCTGGGCCCTTAGGATAGACATTCTGTCGCGCTGACCACTTTTTTTTTCGATGTAGTTCGTTGCGTTTAGTCTGGGCGGACGTCACAGGACATTCGTTCAAGTTGATCGTTGATTCCTTGATTCAGTTTTTTTTTTTATTACAGAGAGCACGCAGCCCTCTGACCGAACACGCTGAGCTACCGTGTCGGCAACCACTCAGCTACCAGGGGCGGACTTTAGAATTGATAGTGCAGCTGATTTACGTAAAATGCTTCAAACTTTATCTGTGTGGAGCTCTACCATGCATAAAATCACAAATTTCTTCTTAACCGTCTGTTATATTATCACAACACTTGCATATCTACTATACAGCGACAAGGGGTGCTAACCTCCTCGACATGGGCGCATCTGGAGAGATTTTGTGCACTTGGATGGGTGCCGTGAGTAAGATAATCCGTTACTATCAAAGAATGCGATCAACATGGTATTTACTCTCGAAGGCCGTCGTCTGACTTTTTTCGAGGTTGGTGATCCAGGACTCCGCCATTCAGCACCTTGACACTACATGTGGGGGTCATACTGGTTGCACCAACTTTTATCTTCAGTAGTAATCTTTGACAGAAATTTGAGATCACGTCTGGCTCTATCCACTAGCTCAGCAGAAATTCTTCATTTTTCCTCCTTCTGTTCGTATGTTAATGTGTGAGGGACGAGTTTGGCATTAAGTTTCCATTTCCCTAAATATCTGGTAAAATCTTATGACACAGATACAATTCATGTTAAGTTCTTCTGATATCACACGCAAAATTACGTGGCGTTCTTCTTGCCTAACTGCCTTACAAGTTCCACGTTTGCATCTGTATGTGCTATGGAAGGGCAAACCACCATTGGATTTGTCTTCCACTGAATCTCTGCCCTCATGAAACCTTTTGCGCGACTCGAAATCACTGGGGTTTTCCCGAGCTTAACACAGAACTTAATGTTCACTAATGCTCACCATCTGCATCCACTGTGTCAGGGTAACTAATGCGCCAAGAACCCAAGCTGTGTGTTGTTAAGCACAGCCCTGCCACCTAGTGAGTTTGCATGGAAACATGACCAAGCTCATTTCAATTATGCACGCATATCACGTAACATAACAGCAAAATTTGTATCTTTTTAGTATTGCAAACTCAGAAATAAAAAAAAACCGTTGTGGAACTTTTCTGTCAAATGAAGTAGTCCAGATGATCCACAGAAGATTCTAGAACAACTCTGGGAAGTGAATAATCAAGTAACCTCACACATTAACCTACCGGAAACAACGTATAGTGACTAACTCTCTGGAAGAACGACTAAAAAAGTAGTAAATAACACCCATCTTCAATACACACAATAATATACACATATTGTACAGGTGTTGTTATTCGGCATTCGCAAATTGACATACGCACTAAGAAAGTACGTAAAAAGTATTGGAGCTTGGGAATGCAGTACACATATAACACGAAGACATGGGGTCAAAAACAGAGGTTTGAGAAACAAAATGTAGATGTAGATTTAGAATGATGCACTGACACAAGATACCAGAGAGCGACGAACAGGACATTTCTACAGAAGATCTAATGACAGGAGGAACAACAAAAAGCTTTGCCTGAAAGAGAAGGAGAAAGTGAAGTTACAGACGAAGATGGTGAGGTGAGTTGTAAGGATATAGACCGAGTGAGACGATACAATAATACGACGCTCTATTCACAATCAGGAGGACGGTGGTTAAAATCCCAGTCCAACAGTATAAATATAGGTTTTCCATGGTTCTGCTGAAAAGGACACGATCCAGTCTAAGTTTGTACTCTAGCTTCAATGATCGCATTGTCGATGGGAGGTTAAAACCTACACTTCCATCCTTTTTACCAATGTTATTCATCCATAATAAGTCACCTATGTTCCAGTCGAGGGTAGCTGTCAGTTTCTGCAACAAGGGTAGATCCTCTGCAGTCCGTCCAACATTTCACTACAATTTTCTGGCTTTTCGACTACCCTATATACACCACCACGGAGCTTCCAACGCTATAAACCAGATTATTTATATAATTAATGAACATTAAAAGATACATCACACTTCCTCTACGCCTGAAGCTACTTTCACATCTAATGATTTACCCTTGATAATAAGGATGTGCTGGTGTGCTGATCCTTAATCCAGAAAAAATCTAATTCGATTTTCCATAAGCTGTTGTTTCATTCGCTAGTTAATATTCTAGCACTGTATCGATGTGGGTGGAGTTTTACGATGTCGCTGAGATTTTCAATCTCAGAAAAGATAAAATACGTTGCGCACTCGGAAAGTAAGGTCCGATTAGGTGCGAAATGGAAACCACTGTGAAAATCCGATGGAACTTTGCACAGATGTGTTGGGCAATGTTTTTAGTGTACCTGTCGATCGCTTCATGTCCGTCTTTTCAGTTCAGAGCGCGAAGTGATCACATAGAAATGCCTAAACCAACAGTGTCTCCCGCCAAGTATATGGATCTGGTGAGAGATTTCGCCTGAAGCTACGCAGCCCACACAACATAAATGTCATGCATCTGTTTCTTCAAGTCAATTTTCAGCTGCATTCTGCAGGTGGAATGAAGACACTCGTACAGCTTTTCAATAGGAAGTGTTTGATCACCCACAATGCAGCCCTTAATTGGCTCCCTCCGTTGTTCGTCTCTGCTCACATGATCCGCTGGCTTCGAAGACAACATTTCGGCACAAACAACGAAAGGCAGACCAGCGTAGAGAATTGGAGGAAAGCACAGGCGGCTGCTTTCTGTGGCGAGGCTACTGGAAAGTTTATACAACACACGACAAATGTCTTAGTCGGAGCGGTGACTATTTAGAGAGGTACCTGGAAGATGTGGCTAACTGTCGTGAATAAAAGAGTTTTGATTTTCAATGTGGTTTTCATTTCGCGACCGATCGAACCTTACTTTCCGAACAGCCCTCGTGTATTCAAATTATGACTATATAGTGACGTCAGTGACATAGGCAAATGGCTATGCGCATCTTTCCGCAGTACGTTCTTGAACATAGGAATTACCTGTCACTTTATCGAATCACTTGGAATGTTTCGCTTATAGCATCTCTATTTATTGATCTGCCTTTATATATCTACGTCTAAATCTACATAATACGCCGCAAGCCGCCGCACGGTGCGTGGCGGACGGTACGCTGTACCACTACCAGGCTTTCCTTTAGTGATCCACTCGCAGATAGAGCGAAGGAAAAGCGACTGTATGTATGTCTCCGTTGTTGTGGTGGTCTTCAGTCCAGAAACTGGTTTGATGCAGTTCTCCATGCTACTCTATCCTGTGCAAGCTTCTTCATCTCCCAGTACCTACTGCAAACTACATCCTTCTGAATCTGTTTAGTGTATTCATCTCTTGGTCTCCCTCTACAATTTTTACCCTCCACGCTGCCCTCCAATACTAAATTGGTGATCCCTTGATGCTTCAGAATATGCCCTACCAACCGATCCCTTCTGCTAGTCAAGTTGTGCCACAGATTTCTCTTCTCTCCAATTCTATTCAATACCTCCTCATTAGTTATGCGATGTGCCCATGTAATTTTCAGCATTCTTCTGTAGCACCACATTTCGAAAGCTTCTACTCTCTTCTTGTCTAAATTATTTATCGCCCACGTTTCACTTCCATATATGGCTACACTCCATACAAATACTTTCAGAAACGACTTCCTGACGCTTAAATCTATACTCGATGTTAACAAATTTCTCTTCTTCAGAAACGCTTTCCTTGCCATTGCCAGTCTACGTTTTATATCCTCTCTACTTCGACCATCATCAGTTATTTTGCTCTCCAAATACCAAAACTTATTTACTACATTAAGCGTATCATTTCCTAACCAGTTTGGCCTGACCTCCCAGTTGGTGCACATCGACAGCGCAGAAAGATACGTATACAGCTTCTTTTCTTTGTTTACTTCGTAGATTCTTACTTAAATTGCGTGTGAGTTTCGTATAGGAGGTGTAATTTCGAGTTTTAGTTACTGTAATCATAAATTCAGGCAGATTGTAGCGCAGTCGATAGGCATTTGTACTGGTTAGTTCATACATTCTTTGCATGTTTCCCTTGCGTTATCTAGGCATGGACTCGTGTTTCAGTAACTGTTGTTCAACATCGATTAGAATGGACAGGGACTGTGATTGATGTGTTCGGATGAGGGCTGGGTTGGCATCCCTTCGCTCACAGCTGCAAGCGGCGCTGACTTCGGTCGCGCAGTTTGAGGCTGTTGCCAGCGGGCACCACTGTGGGAAGCCGGACTTGGGTATCACGGGGATGTCAACCTCGTCCCGTCTGTCCCCAGATCGGTCTGCCGCTGTGGTTGCACCGGTTGCTGCCCGCAGTGGGGCTGAGCCCTCGCCTGTGGTTGATTGGGAGGTCGTTCCAAGGCGTGGCAGGCAGCGAAAGACGTCCCCGGAGGCTCATCAGAAAGCCTCCCCGGTGCGTCTGACAAACAGGTTACAGGCACTGTCTTTGGCTGAGCCAGATGCAGCTGCCTGCCCTGTTTCAGAGGATGATTCTCAGCCTTCAAGGTCCGGGCAATCGCAGAGGGTGGGCTTATTGGTAGTTGGGAGCTCCAATGTTAGGCGCTTAATGGGGCCCCTTAGGGATATGGCGGCTAAGGAGGGGAAGAAATCCAGTGTGTACTCCGTGTGCATTCCGGGTGGAGTCATTCCTGATGTGGAAAGGGTCCTTCCGGATACCATGAAGGGCACAGGGTGCAGCCAGATGCAGGTGGCACATGTCGGCACTAATGACGTGTGTCGCTTTGGATCTGAGGAAATTCTCTCTGGATTTCAGCGGCTATCTGATTTGGTGAAGGCTGCCGGTCTTGCTTACGAGATGAAGGCAGAGCTCATCATCCGCAGCATCGTTGACAGAACCGACTGCGGACCTTTGGTGCAGAGCCGGGTGGAGGGTCTGAATTAGAGGCTCAGACGGTTTTGCGACCGTGTTGGCTGCAGATTCCTTGACTTGCGCCGTAGGGTGGTGGGGTTTCGGGTTCCGCTGCATAGGTCATGCGTTCACTACACTCAGCTGGCGGCTACACGGGTATCGGAGGCTGTGTGGCGTGGACTGGGCGGTTTTTTGGGTTAGAAGGCCTCGGGAAAGTACGGGGTGGGCTGCAATCTCAAAGGCTGCATGGCAAATACAGGACGTGCTTGGATCAAGGAACAGTCGGAATTGTAGTTGTAAATTGTTGTAGTTGTGCTGGGAAAGTCCCTGAGCTTCAAGCGCTAATAGAAAGCACAGAAGCTGAAATCGTTATACGTACAGAAAGCTGGCTAAAGCCTGAAATAAGTTCTGCAGAAATGTTTACGAAGTCTCAGACGGTGTTCAGGAAAGATAGATTAGGCAGAATTGGTGGTGGAGTGCTTGTGTCTGTCAGTAGTGGTTTATCTTGTAGTGAAGTCGAAGTAGATACTCCGTGCGAATTGTTATGGGTGGAGATTATACTAAACAGCCGAACTAAGTTAATAATTGGCTCCTTCTGCCGACCCCCAGACTCCGATGATATAGTTGCTGAACAGTTCAGAGAAAATTTGAGTCTCGTAACAAATAAATACCCCACTCATTCGGTTATAATTGGTGGGGACTTCAACCTTCCTTCGATATGTTGGCAAAAATACTTGTTCAAAACCGGTGGTAGGCAGAAAACATCTTCCGAGATTGTCCTAAATGCTTTCTCCGAAAATTATTTCGAGCAGTTAGTCCACGAAGCCACGCGAACTGTAAATGGTTGCGAAAACACACTTGACCTCTTAGCCACAAACAATCCAGAGCTAATGGAGAGCATCATTACAGATACAGGGATTAGTGATCACAAGGTCGTTGTAGCTAGGCTCAATACCGTTTCTTCCAAATCCACCAGAAACAAACGCAAAATAATTTTATTTAAAAAAGCGTATAAAGTGTCACTAGAAGCCTTCCTAAGAGACCATTTCCATTCCTTCCGAACTGACTATGCAATTGTAGACGAGAAGTGGCTCATATTCAAAGATATAATAGTAGCAACAGCAATTGAGAGATTCATACCTCATAAATTGGTAAGAGATGGAACTGATCTCCCATGGTACACAAAACAGGTCCGAAAGCTGTTGCAGAGGCAACGGAAAAAGCATGCGAAGTTCAGATGAACGCGAAATCACGAAGATTGGCTAAAATTTACAGACGCGCGAAATTTGGCACGGACTTCAATGCGAGATGCCTTTAATAGGTTCCACAACGAAACATTGTCTCGAAATTTGGTAGAAAATCCGAAGATATTCTGGTCGTATATAAAGTACACAAGGGGCAAGACGCAGTCAATACTTTCGCTGCGCAGTGCCGATGGTTGTTACCGACGACTGTGCCGCTAAAGCGGAGTTATTGACCGCAGTTTTCCGAAATTCCTTCACCAGGGAAGACGAATGGAATATTCCAGAATTTGGAATACGAACAGGTGTTAGCATGAGTTTCTTAGAAGTAGATACCTTAGGGGTAGCGAAGCAACTCAAATCGCTTGATACGGGCAAGTCTTCAGGTCCAGATTGTATACCGATTAGGTTCCTTTCAGATTACGGTGATACACTAGCTCCCTACTTAGCAATCATATACAACCGCTCGCTCCCCGATAGATCTGTACCTACAGATTGGAAAACTGCGCAGGCCGCACCAGTGTTTAAGAAGGGTAGTAGGAGCAATCCATCGAACTACAGATCTATATCATTGACGTCGGTTTGCAGTAGGATTTTGGAGCATATACTGTATTCAAACATTATGAATCACCTCGAAGGGAACGATCTACTGATACGTAATCAGCATGGTTTCAGAAAACATCGCTCTTGTGCAACGCAGCTAGCTCTTTATTCGCACGAAGTAATGCCCGCTACCGACAGGGGATCTCAAGTTGATTCCGTATTTCCAGATTTACGGAAAGCTTTTGACACCGTTCCTCACAAGCGAGTTCTAATCAAGCTGCGGGCCAATGGGGTATCGTCTCAGTTGTGCGACTGGATTCGTGATTTACTGTCAGGAAGGTCGCAGTTCGTAGTAATAGACGGCAAATCATCGAGTAAAACTGAAGTGATATCAGGTCCCCAGGGAAGCGTCCTGGGACCTCTGCTGTTCCTGATCTATATAAATGACCTGGGTGATAACCTGAGCAGTTCTCTTAGGTTGTTCGCAGATGATGCTGTAATTTACCGTCTGGTAAGGTCATCCGGAGACCAGTATCAGTTGCAAAGCGATTTAGGAAAGATTGCTGTATGGTGTGTGGCAGGTGGCAGTTGACGCTAAATAACGAAAAGTGTGAGGTGATCCACATGAGTTCCAAAAGAAATCCGTTGGAATTCGATTACTCGATAAATAGTACAATTCTCAAGGCTGTCAATTCAACTAAGTATCTGGGTGTTAAAATTACGAACAACTTCAGTTGGAAACACCGCATAGATAATATTGTGGGGAAGGCGAGCCAAAGGTTGCGCTTCATTGGCAGGACACTTAGAAAATGCAACAAGTCCACTAAAGAGACAGCTTACACTACACTCGTTCGTCCTCTGTTAGAAGTTTGCTGCGTGGTATGGGATCCTTACCAGGTGGGAATGACGGAGGACATCGAAAGGGTGCAAAAAAGGGCAGCTCGTTTTGTATTATCACGTAATATGGGAGAGAGTATGGCAGATATGATACGCGAGTTGGGATGGAAGTCATTAAAGCAAAGACGTTTTTCGTCGCTGCGAGATCTATTTACGAAATTTCAGTTACCAACTTTCTCTTCCGAATGCGAAAATATTTTGTTGAGCCCAGCCTACATAGGTAGGAATGATCATCAAAATAAAGTAAGAGAAATCAGAGCTCGAACAGAAAGGTTTAGGTGTTCGTTTTTCCCGCGCGGTGTTCGGGTGTGGAATGGTAGAGAGATAGTATGATTGTGGTTCGATGAACCCTCCGCCAAGCACTTACATGTGAATTCCGGGGCCTTGTTTCGACTTAGGTCTTTCAGTGCTCTGTCAAACTCTTCATGCATTAACATATCTCCTATTTCATCTTCATCTACATTCTCTTCCATTTCTATAATATTGTCCTCAAGAGCATCGCCCTTGTGTAGACCCTCTATATACTCCTTCCGCCTTTCTGTTTTCCCTTCTTTGCTTAGAAATGGGTTTCCATCTGAGCTCTTGATATTCATGCAAGTGGTTCTCTTTCCTCCTGCAGGCAGTATCTATCTTATCCTTAGTGATATGCGCCTCTACATCCTTACATTTATCCTCCAGCCATCCCTCCTTAGCTATTTTCCACTTCCTGTCGATCTCATTTTTGAGACGTTTGTATTCCTTTTTGCCTGCTTCATTTACTGCATTTTTATATTTTCTCCTTTCATGTCTCCGTATGAGCCCTAATTTCTCGTGTCTTATCTTCGTGGTACCCGCGCGAAATGTATGTTGGCGGCAGTAGGATAATCCTGCAGTCAATTTCAAATGCTGGTTCTCCAAACTTTCTCAATTGTGTTCTTCGAAATGAATGTCTCTTCCTCCAGTGATTCCCATTTGAGTACCCGAAGAATATCCGTAATCCTTGCATGCTGATCGAACCTACCAGTAACAAATCCAGCAGCTCGCCTCTGAGTTGCTGTGATGTCTTCTTTCAATTCAACCTGGTACGGATCCCAAACATTCGAGTGTCCTATACGCGCTGTCCTTTCCAGATGAACCACACTTTAATAAATTTATCCCAACAAACCAAAGTCGACAATTCCCCTTCCCTACCAGAGTCCTCACATACTCGTTCCATTTCATATCGCTGCGCAATGTTATGCTCAGATATTTAAACGAAGTGACTGTGTCAAGCACGACACTGCTAATGCTGTATCTGAAAATTACGGTTTTTTTCTTATTCATCCACATTAACTTATATTTTTCTACATTTAGAGCCAGCTGCCATTCATCACCAGCTAGAAATTTTTTCTAGGTCATCTTGTATCATTCTACAGCCACTGATCTTCGACATCTTTCTGCACACCACAGCATCATTGGCAAACAACCGCAGATTGCTGCCACCCTGTCCGCCAAATCATTTATGTATACGAGAGTTGTCCAGAAATTAAGTTCCGATCGGTCGCGAAATGGAAACACGGAAACGTTTTATTTGCAACAGTTACGTACACCTTCCACCTACTTCTCTACATAGTCGCCGCTCCAACTTCGAGTTTTGTCGTAGTGTTGTATCAACTTTCCAATATCCTTGTCATAAAAAACAGCCGCCTGTGCTTTCGGCCAGTTATCTGCACTGGTCTGCAGCTCGTTGTCTGTGGAAAAATTTTGTTTTCATAGCTAGAGGTTCCTGTGAGCAGAGATGAGACTCAGGGGGAGCCAATTACGGACTGTACTGTGGGTGATCAAACACTTCTAATAGGAAACGCTACAGGAGCGTCTTCAGTGCCACTGCAGTGTGCGGCCGAGAATTGGCATGAAGAAGGGACTGCTGGACAGTTGTGTTATGTGGGCTGCATGACACAGGCAAAATCTCAAAATCTCTAACCAGGCCCTCATACTTGGCGAGAGATGCTATTCCCTATGCATCTTTACGTGCTCACTGTTCACTCAACACTGAAAAGAGCGAAGCAGCACGATCGACGGGCATACTAGAGACATTGCCCAACACATCTGTGCAAAGCTTTACTGGATTTTCCCAGTGGTTTCCATTTCGCGACCGATCGGAACTTACTTTCTGGACAACACTCGTATAAAACATAGCAACGGTCCTATCACATTACCCTGGAGCACCCGTGTCTCCGATGAACACTCGCCGTTGAGGACAACGTACTGGGTTCTACTACTTAAGAAGTCTTCAAGCCACTCACATATCTGGGAGCCTATCCCGTATGGCCGTACCTTCGTTGACCTTTACCTTCCTCCCATATCTTTCAGTTTTTAAGATTCCTTTTTACTTTAAAACGGCGTCACCAGATTGTATTTTCTTCACTGCAGGAAATGGCGAGGTCGTATAGCAAAGGCTAGGTATTCATCCATTTATTCAGAGATAAAGTCATAGTTCGTAATACAAAGAAGAAAACAGCAGCAGGGATACAACTGCTGTAAGGCAGCAATTATACCCGAAAAACATCATCGTGAAACAGAATGATCTCCCACGAAAATAAACGGAAATACTACCGTAGCTGATGGGTGAGGTTGGACCAAATCCTGGTTTTCATCAGATCAACGGGCAAACCCATACTTTCGGTTCGTTGAAAGCTTTTCACATTGCCATCCTTCCACTCATATGTTCTTCTGTACGACTTTGGTTATCAACAAGGTTTTAATTTTGTTTGAATTTGGTATGTTCTCCGTTCCTTCGTAGCAACTTTCTAAAACTGCCTGTAAACTACAGTCGGTGCTTCCCACACCTTACGGTCTTGTCCACACATACGTGCTTGAAACGTATTGTGGTACATTACTATCTACTTTTGTAAATTGATACTTCATATGTACAGCCAAAAAAATAAATACTGGTGTTGACTGCTCGGGTGATCTACAGTCTGGGTCTTGTCACATTTAGAAGCAGAAATATTTTACTGCCTATCTTCAAACTTCTTGTAACATCCATAGTCGTCGACGAGATAGCGACCTTATGGTCACTGTTAATTTCCCTTATGGTTAATGAGTCAAGAATTTTGGGTCTTATGTTTGCTGATCTGCGCCGATACTCCGAAAGTCACCTCGACAGTGTGGCGGAGATCTAAGGTTGAACATCACTCGGCCGGGTCTCTGCAGTTACTGTTACATTTGTTTACGGGATCGTATACCATGCCCCTGTCGTTTTTGTTCTGATCTTATCCCACATAGAAGAGGTGGGACCTTGCATGAGGGTTTAAATACGTAAACACTAAGTATTTCAAATGGTTCAAATGGCTCCAAGAACTATGGGACTTAACATCTGAGGTCATCAGTCCCCTAGACTTAGAACTACTTAAACCTAACTAACCTAAGGACATGACACACATCCATGCGCGAGGCGGGATTCGAACCTCCGACCGTAGCAGCAGCGCGGTTCCGGACTGAAGCGCCTAGAACCGCTCGGCCACAATGAGTATTTATTTTATTTTATTTACACGTCAAGTTCCGTAAGACCAAATTGAGTAACAAATCTCCAAGGTCATGGAACATGTCAGTACATGAAATTACAACATAAAAGAACAGATAAAAATAAAATGTTTTTTGAAACCGAAAAAAGCCAATCCATAAGTTTAAGTAAATGCAATCAACAATACAACAAGAATCAGCTTAATTTTTCAAGGAACTCCTCGACAGATTAGGAGTGACCCTTGAGGAAACTCTTCAGTTTCGATTTGAAAGCGCGTGGATTGCTGCTAACATTTTTGAATTCGAGCGGTAGCTTGTTGAAAATGGATGCAGTAGTATACTGCACATCTTTCTCCACAAGAGTTAAGGAAGTCCGATCCAAATGCAGGTTTTATTTCTGTCGGGTATTAACTGAGTGAAAGCTGCCTATTCTTTGGAATAAGATAATAGTGTTAACAAGAAATGACTGTAAGTGATATATATATTGAGAGGGCAATGTCAAAATACCCAGACTTGCGAACAAGGGTTCGTGAACTTACACCACTTATTGCCCGAGCCGCCCCTTTCTGAGCCAAAAGTATCCTTTTAGAATGGGAAGAGTTACCCCAAAATATAATACCATACGACATAGGCAAATGAAAACAAGCAAAGTAGACTAATTTTCGTGTCAAATGATCACTCTCTTCAGATGGCAACATTAAGTCTTTGAACAACATTCTGAACGTGGGCTTTCTACGACAGTTTACTATCTATCTGAGCACCTAGAAATTTTAACTGTTCAATTTCACTAATCATATGCCCATTCTGTGAAATTAAAACGTCAGCCATAACAATGTGCGGTATCACATTACGCAGTGCTCTAGACCCCCATTTGTTGTTTGTAAGTTAAGTCTGCGATACTAGACACAAAAAGAAAAGGAGAAATCGTGGATACAGCATGCAGCATTGATATGCGACGGGGTACTAGAGATACTCGACTGTTGATTCGAGCTCAGCGGTTTCTTAAACATGTGGAATAAGCGGCAAAATAAAAGTTGCTTGACGCACCTGTATTGCTTCAGCATGGGTCGTATACCTACCCTTGGAAGCATCGATGCACATGGATTTCTCCTTGCCTTGCTCTGAGTGGGTTTATCATGCTCAAGTTACCATACACGTAGCTCCTCGTTGCTCGATTTAAGGAATTTAAATAAGAAAGACTTTAGTGGCTTTTATGAGAAACTGGAAGCAACAAAACGAACAAAATAAATCAGCTGTGCATGCTTTAGTTGCAACCCTCTTCCACTATGCAGTTATGCATGTTGGGCAGTGTGAGTGTGACCTCCCCCTCACTTATCGACCTTAATGACAGTGAAAAATTAAACCGCGTGTACCTAATGGAAATTTGGGAAAAGCAATCGTCACCGAAGTTAATTTGTCGGTAAAGAGGGAGGAAAGGGTTACATCTAAATTAAAGGAAAAATGCAAATGAAACTGGTGGAAATTAATTTTGAAATGGGGTAAGTTAATAAAGAAAGTAATTGTGCGGCCGTTACGTTAACAATTAACAAGCGGTAATTAGATATTTGAGATTTGGGGGAAATTACGGTCGCCAGTCCTATGGACAATTACTATAGTAACTGAAAAAGAAAGGTTATTACACATATAATTAGCACTAGAAGCGTGGCAACTGAAGGTTGACACGTGTAGTGTGAAAACTGAAAGTTTGTCAGAAGTAATAAATTTCGCTACACTCTGACTTAATTTAGCAAAAGAATTAATAAAACCGGAAAATTGAAAGTTAATTTAGTGACTGAAATTAATAGTGAGCTTTGTTTCTGAAGCATATCGAAATTCAGTAAAATACGGTTAGTCTTGGGCTACCTCAACAATCATTTCAAAAGCTACTTGAATCTACGCAATTTAGAAATAAGAGATTTAACTTTGAACTTGAATTAAATGATTCTGAGCAATTAACAATAGCAAAATTTAGTACGTACCAAGCTGAGCTGCAGTCACAGGTAAGCTAAAATATGGTAACAGAACTCGCACTCTTAATTTGCGCTTGTGTAATCTAAATATTGTAGCCAGCTATGAATACCTTGACTGAACTTAGAAATTAAAGCAGTGAAATAGAATGATGCTGGCGTTTGAATTTCAACGACACTCGGGTTCATTCCGGAAAAGGAAGGGACCCTGCTTGGTAATGCAATTGGGACAATGAGCAACAAATGTTCATGCTACGTTGCTGTAATTTAGTTATGAAAATGGAACAGTTTGAAAAGCTGAGGTCTGCCATACAGTTCTAAAACTTTACGTGCTTCCAGTCTTCCTTGTTGGTTGATTGAGGGTTTGAAGCCGTCGATCGAGGAGGTGGCGACAGTCACTCATCGTCGGCCGTCGCTGTTGCAGAAGCTTGATGTTGGCGCGCCTTCTTCTCGACACGGTCACCAGGCGAAACGGGCTCTTGATGTGCGCCCGCTAATGCTTCCCGTCCGCGACACCGTGTCAGAAACTATCATAGCAAGTCGAGCGCAATTACATGCTGCCCAACCCCGAAAGCGCGGCAACTCGCGGGAGCGTCACACAACACACCTGCTCCACTGCACCACCCCAGCCAGACTCTCTGCTCTGCCCGCACTCCACGCGGCAGAGTTAACACTACCAAAGATCCTAAACACTTTGGTTCTCCACACGACCTATCGATGTAATGGTTTTCCCTAGGCCAGACCCAGCGTAAAAATACAAATAATATTGACAAACAAACCAATTATACATCGACATAAATGCATAAATAAATATATATACGCAAATACTAAAACCATTAAAATATACAAAGACACAGAAACGTTATATCTTCAGGTAACAAAATAAGGAAAAAAATGTATAGTACAATCGATGGAAATAGGAGGATATGCATTTCCGCCGTTACACGAGCTCAACCAGGCTCCAGAAGAGAAGACTTACCAATTCAGCCAAGTCCGAAAACTCAGCGTCACTGGGAACACTGGCGAGTCTCACACTTTAAAAAGTTAGAAGGCCTACAGTTTAACGAGGAGGAAACCCGTGAAGCTGCAATAATACATGCATACTGTAAACATGTGGGGACTGACGAAACGGATTAAAACTGGACCAGACTCTCTCCGGTAATGCCCTCACGAGTCAGTTCTCTCACCAACCGTCCATGATCATTTTCAGAAAAGACGTTTAGAAGAAATTTCACGCGAATCCTTGGCCATCGCACCCGTTTAAACGTCCTACAAGCAGGTGTCCTTGACCGAGAACCGCATAAGCAACTGCGCAGCCCATTTTTCTTGGAATGCTGGCATATAATGATTGTATAGTCTCCAGCGGAATGTTATGCCACTCTTCAATTAGAACCTCTTCTAACTCCTGTAGTGACGAGGGACGTGGAAATCTGCTCCGGAGTCTGCACTCCAATACCGCCCACAAGGATTCGATCATGTTCAAGTCCGGGGACTGTGCTGGCCAGGGATGACGTTGCAGTTCAGTTGTATGCTCCTCATACTACGATTGTACTCTCCTGGCTGTGTGAATTGGTGCATTATCGTCCTGAAATACGGCATCGTTGTTGGGGAACAACATTTGGAACATGGGGTGCACCTGATCAACTAAAATGTTCACATAATCGTTAGCTGTAACACGGTCTTTGAGTGTAACCATGGGACCAGCAGAATACCATGATATGGCTGCCCACACTATCAGAATTCCGCCTCCATGCTTAGCCGTTGGAATCAAGCAATCAGGATTGTAGGCTTCTTTTGGCGTTCTCCAGACGTAAACCCGGCCCGATGTTGGAAATAACGAAACCGTTGACTCGTCGGACCATACGACGTGTTTCCACTGAGCCGCCGTCCAGGATTTACGCTCCTGACACCATGTTTTACGCTTATTTTCGTTGGTTGTCGTCACTAATGGTTTCGGTATAGCAGCTCATCCATAAATATTCGCTTTATGGATTTCTCGGCGGACAGTGTCGATAGATACGTGGTCTCTAAGATGGCTATTGAGCTCTGCAGTCACTTTAGCCGCCGTAGTTTTGTGTTGTTTTGACACAATTCGTGTTATCGTATGACGATCTTTGTCATTTAGTTTCGATTTGCGACCACTACTACGTTTACACGATGATGTCTTTCCATGTATTGTGCTAGGCCCTGAAAAATTTAATAAAATGGTTCAAATGACTCTGAGCACTATGGGACTTAACTTCTGTGGTCATCAGTCCCCTAGAACTTAGAACTACTTAAACCTAACTAACCTAAGGACATCACACACATCCATGCCCGAGGCAGGATTCGAACCTGCGACCGTAGCGGTCACGCGGTTCCAAACTGAAGCGCTTAGAACCGCACGGTCACACCGGCCGGCGAAAAATTTAATAAGTTGGCTGTCTTAGTTACTGATGTTCCAGCTAATCGTCCCCCCTCCCCCCCAATCTTCCCTCTTTGCAGCTCTGTTAGGTCTTTAATTACACGTCGATCTCGGCCTCTGAATGCAAATACGAAGTGTGCACTACTCGTAAACAACCTGCACTGCTGCCTAGTCCGTACTGAACAGTCCGCAGCTCGTGGTCGTGCGGTAGCGTTCTCGCTTCCCACGCCCGGGTTCCCGGGTTCGATTCCCGGCGGGGTCAGGGATTTTCTCTGCCTCGTGATGACTGGGTGTTGTGTGTTGTCCTTAGGTTAGTTAGGTTTAAGTAGTCCTAAGTTCTAGGGGACTGATGACCATAGATGTTACGTCCCATAGTGCTCAGAGCCATTTGAACCATTTTCGTACTGAACACTCACAGTCAAGCGCGACGCGTGCCTTACCTGCGTTGCTGACCGTCAGACACAACCATCCCATTACTTCCACTGTTCACATTATTTTGCCTGTCCCCTGTAGTTCAGTGTACTTGAAATACGTAATGTCAACGCTGCTTCTTGTGATGTGTGGTGAGTGGTGCACACATTAACGAAGGAACACTGCATCGTAATTCGGAATAATGCAGGCACTGCAATATCGTATTTATCCGCCGACGCAGGACAAGCGAGTTTCAAGTCATGTGTACAGGGATACACATAATGGATGTACGAGTACAGATCGTAGATACACGGTTGACGACATATGTAAGTCTGCGTCTGGCAGTGACTCGTGCTCGGATAGCCTAATGGTAAGGTGACCATTCGCACTGAGCGGGAAATCCGGGTCTGAGTCCCCTTCCGGCACAAATCTTCATCGTCGTCATTCAGTTTTACAGCTGATGGTACTCCATATTCGCAACTGCGAACACATTTCACGTATACAGTTGAGATGGGTTCGCAATCCTTCTCCTTCAATAACTTAGCAGCAAATATCGGCCGTAAGCAAGCGTAACTACTGGCCATCTTAGGCTTAACGATATCGCTGTCAGACCTATGATTCGAATTTTTTGGCACAGTCTATATAGACCAGGAACAGGAAACTTTTGACACCTGGCTACGTTTCCTTTAGACCCGTCTCCAATCTGACAGTGGCCCTACGTCGCAGTTCGTCCGGTAACTGGTTTCTCGAAGTTTTTAGAGTTGTCTTCTCTAACAGCGCTAACTATCGGCCAACTTTCTCACATGCACTTTTCTACTATGTTCCATCGTCTCTGGTTTGCGTAAGGTAGCACGGCTAAACATTTTATTGGTAACCATATATACAACGTTCAATAATTTATTTTGTTTTGCCAATTTATTGCCAACTTTTCCCATTTTTTTTATAATGAGTGTAAACAAATTTTTAATTTTTATTGAACGTCAGTATCAAATAGTCTGCTGACATAGCTGCTCTGTTTTGTAACGTGTCGAAATTAGGTAACTGCTTAAGTCCAGAACGACTTGAGCAAAATTCCCTTGTGGAGTCCAACTTGATCGCATATGACCATATATCTAGATTAAGTATTACACAGCGCTATGAAGCGCAGCACATCATAAGATCATCAAAATAAATGGCAAAGCGATTTACTAAGGGAATTCTAGAAAAATGATGAGCATCTGCCAAGGAGACCGGATGTAAGTGCTTCGTACGATCTGTGCATGTATACTGTTACAGCAGAGTGTGGGAACACACTGTCTTTAAGAATCTTGCTACTAATGCAATAGGTCATAATTTCTGTCATTTCTAGTTATATATTGGAAAAGATAGAAGAAATTAGCTTTTCCTCGATCTGAGATTAAGCTGTAGCCTGTAGCCTTCGGAACTTTGGATATAGTAACGTTTCATACGAAGACCGCATCTATCGCTACAACACTGAACAATATTTGCGTCTGTGGTTTCACGATAAAAAAAATAATTATATCGGAGTGACGACGTGCAAAACGATCAACTCGTATTTCGTTGTTATCAGACCCCGATCATTCTCCTATTCTTTGTTCCATGGCTCCCAAAACTACAGGTGTCGCGATAGTTACCCCCTGATCAAAACCAATGTCATTAGTGTCTGATAACATTGTTATCGACGGAACGAAAAATAAAAAAAAAAAAAAAAAACAATCATTTTCCGGCAATTATGATACATATGACTGAAAATATGCTTTCATTTGCAAGTTATTAGAATATTTAATATTGTAAATGTCAATTAGGATGGCTTTTGTTTTTCAACACTAATTTTTTCTTTGTGTCCCCCCCCCCCTCTCCACGTATTTTTTTTCCATTGCACAAAATTGGTGTGATTTGTGCTCAACAGAAAAAGGGGAAGAGATGTCCCTTCATTTATTTTTCTGTCGAAAAATATTTCACAAAAGCAGCTGATCAACAGCTTTATTAAGGTCTACTTATCTATAACTACATTTGTATTAACTTCAATAATGTAGTGTACAACACTTACATGTACAACGTTTTTCAGGCAAATATGATAATAATAATCGCGTTGTCTTTATCGAAGGAAGACATAATGTCTATAAACATTGCCTTTCATAAATTCTTAGTCTTCGATAACTTAAATTTTTGCAGCCAAAATGCAATTAAGACTTTAATAAAGGTCCACAGAAGGATTTCCATAATTTCCACAGTTTGTAACATAACACTGGAATGCACACAGAAACAGACTTGGTTCTTTTCTCGTTTTCTCAGTGAGTGAGTGCAAAAAGGATTTTCGAAGATGTCATTTGAAAATTTATCCACGATCTGAAATTAAAGTAAGTAGTGAAGACTTTTTAAACAAAGTTTCGCTATAGACTAGCAGCAGCTCTCCGATGTATTCAGAACACTGCCTACAGCCTAGAGGACTTGTAAGAACAGTTATTTTAAATGCTTTGTCGCGGCACCATTCAATGGTCGAGCTTACGAAAATTGCGTTCGCTCTTGTCTGGAAGCGCGGGCGCGGCTGTACTCCTCTGGTTTAACGTTGTCCGGAGGCGTTTAATTAGTAGCCCTTTAGTAGCTTATTTGAGTGAAGAGCCAGCCACAGGCGGCATTTATAGCTAAGTCGTGTCTATATATGTGACACTAGGTAATCCGATGCCACGGGGGATTATTTTGTTGCGGCTGCTCGCTGGCCCTTGCAGTGACACGGGCGCTCCGGCGTTTCGCAGCACGCACGACGTGGGAGGGGAACAAGTGGAAACGAATGCATTCCGAGCAACACTACTGGCCGCATCTTCCTCAAAAGAGGCTTCTTCCTCTAAAGAGCGACAGAGCTGAACGAAGTAATCACCTGAAGATCGGAAATAAAATCAAAACTTTGCATGTTAAATGATTTTACACGGAAGACAGTTCCGGAACAGTTCATCGACTACCTGGTAGAGCCCATGTCACACCGAGCTAAATCTTTCACAAGGTTCGACAGAAAATAATATTGTCGCAATTAGCGAAAGACTGCGATATCAGAAATTTAAAATACAAAATATCGTGAAAAAATAGTGAATACAACGCAAACTCTGAACATTGACTGAAACAAATGATAAAGCGCAGAGCTCTAATATTTTACAGAGTTTGATGATGCAGTGATCAGACACTGGAAAATGGCTCTGAGCACTATGGGACTTAACATCTGAAGTCATCAGTTCCCTAGAACTTAGAACTACTTAAACCTAACTAACCTAAGGACATCACACACATCCATGCCCGAGGTAGGATTCGAACCTGCGACCGTGGCGGTCGCTCGGTTCCAGACTGAAGCGCCTAGAACCGCTCGGCCAAACGGGCCGGCTCAGACACTGGATTCGCATTCGGGAGGCCGACGCTTCAACCCTCCGTCGGTCATCTAGAGTTAGATGGCAAAGACTCCATTCACATGCAAGACCAGCGTATGTGGCCCAGTATAGTGATCGATGACTACCCAAAGCTGAAGGTGGGGTGAGACATAGCTGAAGGCGTGAGGACAAACACTGACCACGCTACAAGAGGAGAAGGCTGTTCGTGTAAGCGCCGAACCGCCAGTACTTATTGTTAATTATTAATAACATCCACTAACTGCTGAAGATAGAGGTGTCAGGGAAACGATGTGTATTTCCCATGTCTCAGACTATGAAAACACTAGTGCATCAATATCTACCAAAACTACTGATATTTGTAGCGCCAGATGGCCATCCCTCGAAAGTACAAGATGATCTACGTAGTGCCATTCAACGTCTGAAAAACGGTAAGAAAGGTGAACAGTCGTTGTTCACACACGATTCCGAGTTCTTTATGACAGCCTTACTCATTGCATTACCAGCGCTAAGTGCACAGATAGTGTATTCATACAGTTTTCGCGACATCAGAGAAACTTTCGTGTTCACCAGTTTTCCAGATTCCTACTACGATTGATCAGGTAATGGGGCAACACTAGCTAGTGTGTTTACTAGTTTCTTAACGAAATTAGTGACTGGGCTGAGAGTGTCTTAATAAGGAGGACACATTATCTTATATTGCATGGAAGTACACTACTGGCCATTAAAACTGCTGCACCACGAAGATGACGTGCTACAAGCGCGAAATTTAACCGAAAGGAAGAAGATGCTGTGATATGCAAATTATTAGCTTTTCAGAGCATTCACACAAGGTTGGCGCCGGTGGCAACACCTACAACGTGCTGACATTAGGAAAATTTCCAACCGATTTCTCATACACAAACAGCAGTTGACCGGCGTTGCCTGGTGAAACGTTGTTGTGATGCCTCGTGTAAGGAGGAGAAATGCGTACCATCACGTTTCCGACTTTGATAAAGGTCGGATTGTAGCCTATCGCGATTGCGCGGTCGAGATCCAATGACTGTTAGCAGAATATGGAATCGGTGGGTTCAGGAGGGTAATACGGAACGCCGTGCTGGATCCCAACGGCCTCTTATCACTAGCAGTCGATATGACAGGCATCTTGTCCGCATGGCTGTAACGGATCGTGCAGCCACGTCTCGATCGCTGAGTCAACAGATGGGGACGTTTGCAAGACAACAACCATCTGCACGAACAGTTCGACGACGTTTGCAGCAGCATGGACTATCAGCTCGGAGACCATGGCTGCGGTTACCCTTGACGCTGCATCACAGATTGGAGCGCCTGCGATGGTGTACTCAACGACGATCCTGGGTGCACGAATGGCAAAACGTCATTTTTTTCTGATGAATCCAGGTTCTGTTTACAGCATCATGATGGTCGCATCCTTGTTTGGCGACATAGTGGTGAACGCACATTGGAAGCGTGTATTCGTCATCGCCATAGTGACGTATCACCCGGCGTGATGGTATGGGGTGCCATTGGTTACACGTCTCAGACACCTCTTGTTCGCATTGACCGCACTCTGAACAGTGGACCTTACATTTCAGATGTGTTACGACCCGTGGCTCTACCCTTCATTTGATCCCTGCGAAACCCTACATTTCAGCAGGATAATGCACGACCGCATGTTGCAGGTCCTGTACGGGCCTTTCTGGATACAGAAAATGTTCGACTGCTGCCCTGGCCCACACATTCTCCAGATCTCTCACCAATTGGAAACGTCTGGTCAATGGTGGCCGAGCAACTGGCTCGTCAGAATACGCCAGTCACTATTCTTGATGAACTGTGGTATCGTGTTGAAGCTGCATGGGCAGCTATACCTGTACACGCCATCCAAGTTGTGTTTGACTCAATGCCCAGGCGTATCAAGGCCGTTATTACGGCCAGAGGTGGTTGTTCTGGATACTGATTTCTCAGGATCTATGCATCGAAATTGCGTGAAAATGTAATCACATGTGAGTTCTAGTATAATATTTTGTCCAATAAATACCCGTTTATCATCTGCATTTCTTCTTGGTGTAGCAATTTTAATGGCCAGTAGTGTACATGAAGGTGGTATCTGTTCTTTCGGACATGTACGAAAGAACAGATACCATCCTCATATCCTGTCAACTAAGGCGCGTGGTGCACCACAGTTGGCTCGGCGCAGGCTTTGGATAGAGCCATTTTGCCACGCACGGAATACTTTGATCACGGAGGCACGCAAACAGTTTACAAACTTAGCCATTTCGGAAACTCTTCCACCCTTGGCTCGAAAGCCAATAATCACCTCCTTTTGTACGGCAGGTAAGTGTCTCAGATTCCGCGTTACGATAATGATCGCATTGTTTTCCACGTTGCCCCGACACACTTTATATACCCTCCACTCCTAATGCTGCCACCTACCATCTGTGAGTGGTTATTCCACATTGAAGTTTAATATAGCCACTGGTCACATTAATGTGACTCGATGGTGTAATATTAGCAATATCGTTCACACAAAGAACTGCCGGCAAATATACAGAATGTCACAAATAATGTGTTTTTCTCTGTAACTTACAAAAAAAAAAGCGAATGAATATTTATTTAGATACGAAAATGAAAGAAACGTTACTCTCTCATAGATTATGCAGTTGTGAGTTGCATCAATGACTGATAATTTTGTTAAGTAGTACAGTTTTTATGACGCGTGGGTGATGTATTAAAACTAAATGTGTACAAATCGATTTAAATTAAATTTGTCTGAATTGTGTTCGAAGGTTCATTTAAGTGAAGTGTTCAAATCAGCGTCGATTTTCCTGAATTCACGACTCAGTACACCTTCTGAACGACCTACGAACGAGATGTGTAGTTGCTGGAGTCACGGAGTGACCAACTTCCTCAGTGCGCTGTTTGAAGTCTGCAACCACTGTTTCCTTTTTTCTTATTGATGAGCACGCAAATAGAGCCTCAATAAACTTTATGACCAGATAAAAATTGTTATAGCTATATTCCATTGCAAAGGACATGTTAAGAAATTCTTCTTTCTTCGCACATACTGCTAAATACTGCTCTGACGCAAATGCTAAAACCTACCTGCTCGTCACTTAGTTTCTCGAAATGACTTTTTTTTTAATTTTAACTTCTTTTAAAGCTTGTTTTCTTTTTGCCTTAAAAATATTGGTTTCACTCCAATAACTACTAGCATTTTACCATTTGCCAGTTGTCATAACCCTCCCTCCCCCCCCCCCTCTCCCTCCACAACTACCATTACGTTTGTCGCTCTTGAATCAGTTTTCTTTCTCCTTTCCTGTTGAGGTGAAGGTCGTACTTAGTGCATTTTCAGCTACTGCTAGATTTATACAATACGCACCAATATATCCACTAACCACCTCTCTTTTGACTTGTCCGTTCTTAATGCGTTCGTATTTTAGCTGCCTTACCTAGTTCATCCCGAATGCCAGCGATCTTCCCATTTTCCCTTTTGTTCCACCGTGTTTCTATACCTAAAGAATATTCTATAAAACCACTGAAGCGTCTCATTTACTTTTTTTCCCATGCCAGTAAAGTCGCCTCAATGAAAATGTCTAAAATTATCACATCATGACACGGAGCTGAGAATCCTATAGTATGAAAAGGATATCTCACACGAGAATATTTTATTTATAAATCAAGCTGAAATTCATTGTTCAGTGAAGAGGATATCTTACGAGGGTGAGTCAAATGAAAACCTTAAATATTTTTTAAAATATTATTTATTGTGCAGAAGTGGTACAAAGCTGTATCACTTTTCAACGTAATCTCCCCCACGCTCAATGCAAGTCCTCCAACGCGTAAAAAGTGCATAAATTCCTTTAGAAAAGAATTCTTTTGGTAGTCCGCGCAACCACTCATGCATCGCGCGGCGTATCTCTTCATCAGAACGGAACTTCTTTCCTCCCACTGCGTCTTTGAGTGGTCCAAACATATAGAAATCACTTGGGGCAAGGTCTGGTGAGTATGGTGGATGAGGAAGTCACTCAAAATGCATGTCTGTGATTGTTGCAACTGTTGTACGGGCAGTGTGGGGCCTTGTATTGTCATGTTGCAAAAGGACACCAGCTGACAGCAGTCCACGTCGCTTTGATTTGATTGCAGGCAACAGATGATTTTTTAGGAGATCTGTGTATGATGCACTGGTGACAGTGGTCTCTCTAGGCATGTAATGCTCCAAAATGACGCCTTCTCCGTCCCAAAAGAGAGTCAGCATAACCTTCCCTGCTGATGGTTCTGTTCGAAACTTCTGTGGTTTTGGTGATGAGGAATGGTGCCATTCCTTGCGCGCTCTCTTCGTTTCCGGTTGGTGAAAGTGAACCCAGGTTTCGTCCCCAGTAACGATTCTTGCAAGGAAGCCATCACCTTCTCGTTCAAAGCGCCGAAGAAGTTCTTCACAAACATCAAAACCTCGTTCTCTCATTTGAGGAGTCAGCTGCCATGGCACCCATCTTGCAGACACTTTGTGAAACTGGAGCACATCATGCACAATGTGGTGTGCTGACCCATGACTAAGCTGTAAACATGCTACAATGTCATTCAGTGTCACTCGGCGGTTTTCCTTCACTATGGCTTCAACTGCTGCAATGTTCTGTGGAGACACAACTCGTTGTGCTTGACCTGGACGAGGAGCATCTTCCACTGAAGTCACACCATTTGCTACTGTGACAAACATGCAACACCGTACTGAACCTTCATTCGTCGATGAATTTCAATAGGTTTCACACCTTCACTACTCAAAAACCGAATAGCAGAACGCTGTTCTTCCCTGGTGCAAGTCGCAAGTGGGGTGGCCATCTTTATACTGATACTGCGACGGTATGGGTGCATCGCTGCCACCTACAGGCCATTCTGCACGCCGTTGGTAGCACGCTTACCAACTTACAGGACAAAGACGCGAAATTTCGATTTGTTATTGCAAATTTAAGGTTTTCATTTGACTCACCTTCGCATTTACAAAATTAGGTGCAAACTCTACAGTTTATAAAATTTTCAAGCGACAGTATTTAACTTCACACAAACTTCACTAAATGTTTAGCAGATAGTTTAGAGATTAAGAGTATTTAATTATACCGAAAGTATAGCAATTAAATTAACAATGTATTTGTTCATCACGCCAAACACCTAAACAAAGGTGGACACAGATAACATGATATCCTGCCTCTTCGAACTTTATTTAATGATCATAGAAAAGTGAAACCCTCAATATGACAATTGGACTAGGCACTAATACACATACCTATTATGCAATATAAACTGAATTAATAATTATTAAATGATTACTAACTCGTTTCGCCTTCTGCAGGCTGCTAAATTTGATCCTTGTGTCTGAGTGTTAGCAATGCTGCCATCAATCTAAGCGTTGGATTTAAGGCCATAGTGCTTTCCTAGGAATTGAGTATTGGAGTAGGTACGCCTCTAAAATGACTGAAGCCAAGTTTTAGAGAAAAAGTCCCTATGATCCACTGAGAATCAATCTTGGAATCTGTTGAACAGTAATCTGACGTTTATTTGATTAGCCAAGGGTCACAGAATATTAAAAGGTACCAGAGAGATAAATTTTAAAGGTCACGCATATGTCGAGAACGTAAGTTATTTTATCTAAAAAAATACACAGACGCAAAAAAGTAGCAACACCAACAAAGAGTTGTGCAACGTAAATCGAAGCTGGCAGGCGTGTTTCTACATCTGAAAGATGGTCTACTGAAATCTCGCACCGGTCGCGTAAGTGTGGCGCTAGTAGCGTCACTACGAGTATGTGTTGTGGACATAGTTCCGCGTAGTCAGTGTATACACAACTTTCCCACTAGAGCGCGCCCCCCTAAGCACAACTGCGCAGGCGCATCGCTCGTCCGTCTCCGCACTAAGAGATGGCGCTGCCTTAGTGACGGACCAAATTCTGCTTCCGCCGATCCGCGTATTAATATGTAACGTAGCCAATGAGATTCCTGCTAATGTAGAACCTTTTCTCCTCGCGGATCACACTCGCGCAGTGATACCTGAACGCGCGAGGTGTTATAACGAGTGTACAGACCTCCGATTAGTCAGTCTGCATTTGTCTGCACCAGTCTGTACCAGTCTATAGTCAAGTTTCAGTCTGCACCTACTAAGATTATCATATTCCTGTACATAGCCATGAAGATAAATGTATAGACACTTTTGTCAAGTATCAGAGATATGTGAGAAGAAGATTAACGTACCAATACCAAAGGAACTTCAGATTGTCAATTGTAAATAGCATCCAGAATCAAGTTAAGTAATTTTATGCTTGTTATTATTTTAATAAATGTGTGTGAAAATTAATAAAGTTCTGTTTAAAGTTGGTCACCGTCAATCTGCTACTCTAAGCGTGCAAGTGGCATTTCTATCGTCTGACCTAACGGCAGAAGATAAACACGCCACGATAAGACCACGAGACATACTGCTGACACTCGCCTACTTCGTTAGAGTGACAAGTCAAATAATCTGATGTGTGTGTACCGAAGGTCTTACAGTATGCACACCACAGTATGCAAATCAGATTTGCTATAAATACTCGCCTTAACGGTTGTCTGAGTCAGTTTCCTTTAAGATTGGACATGGTGAGTTGATACCAGTCAAGAATGCTTTTAAGGCGACAAAGACGTCATTACCGACACCCTCGTGTGTTTGAACGAGGTCGTGTAATAGAACTACGAGAAGCTGGATGTTCCTTCTACGATACTGCAGAAAGACTTGACAAAAATGTAGCCGCTGTACATGAATGCTGGCTGCGGAGATCACGAGAATGTGTGGTCACAAGAAGACCGGGCTCCAGACTTCCGAGAGGAAAGACCATCGTGTTCGACTTATGGCTCTGGAGTTTCGTGCTGCATCTGCAGCAATGTGAGCAGCAGTTGGCACCACTGTGACACAAAGAAATGTTACAAATCCGTTACTTCAAGGACAGCTCCGACCCAGACGCCCCGTAGCGTGCATTCTGCTGACCCCAAACCATAGCCATTTAAGACTTCAGTGCTGTCGAGCGAGAGCTCATTGGGAGGCAGAGTGGAGGCCTGTTGCGTTTTCTGATGAAAACTGGTTCCGCCTCGGACCCAGTGATGGCAGTGCGTTGGTTACAAGGAGGCCAATTGATGGCCTGCAGCCAACCTGTCTGCCTGCTAGACACACTGGACCTGAGCCTCGAGTGCTATTTCGTATGACAGCAAGAGCCCTCTCCTGGTCATCCTACGCAACCTGGTTGCAAATTTGTATGTCAGTCTGGTGATTTGATCTGTAGTGCTGCCATTTATGATCAGCATTCCAGGGGGCGCTTCCCAACACGATGACGCTCGCCCACATATCGCTGTTGTAACCCAACATGCTCTGCAGAATGTAGACATGTTGCCTTGGCCTGCTCAGTCACCAGATCTGTCTCCAGGCGAGCACATACAGGACATCACCGGACGACAACTCCAAAGTCATCCAGAAACATGATTAACCGTCCCTGTATTGTCTAAGGCGGGGTGTGAAATGCTACAGGAAGCTTGCAGTTGAATTGTTGACAGGGTCAGCACTGGTAAATGCTCATGTGATTTACCGATACATCAACAACAAGAAGATCTCAACCACAGAATTCAAAGAGGAAGTGACTTTGAGACTACTCCATACACAAGATGCCGATTATCATGAGACATCTCTCACCAAAGCTACCGCGTTACCTGAAGATTGTGCACTTGTGAACAAGGGAGCAGCCAGACGTAGGTGTACAGCGTGCTTCGAAAAAATTAAGAATGAATTTTGACGAGAACAAGCTTTCAAGAAATGCAAACAAACTGCATGGAAATGTGAGAATTGTGACTCATATTTTTGCGTAGACTATTTTTTCATAAAGCACAGTGCATACAGGTGTTAGAGAAACAAAGTGGAATGACCCAAATTTTTCAGTTTCATTGTTGTTGCAATTAGAGTTGGAGAATGTACATAAAACTGTATGTAATTTGCAATCTACTGTGGAAGTAATATGTCAAACTAAGTAATAAATGAATAATAAAAAGAAGAAAAGTAAATACGACTGAACCATGAGAGTTAATATAACTCACGAATTCAAATGTCAATAACTACTCTTGAGCTCTTGAAAACCGAAGTCCACGAACATGATATGTTACTGGGGCCATAACCTACTATAACACCGAGTCACAGCACGCTCCTGTGAGTTGCAGCTGCACCACGGAGCTTTAAATGGAAAAATGTCTGTGAGTTGTATTTACTTCACGTGGCCCGAAGAGAACACTTCCTGTGAATTATATTTAACTCACGTGGCAGTTAATGTGTTTTCACTTAAATATGTTACCTAGGTAAACGTATTCCCTAAATTTCATTACTCTGCGTTAGTCTCTTTTTGGTATTGCGATTTTTTTCCATCAGTGCACTTAGGTCGTCACTGATTTTACAAACCAAGCATCCATCGAGATCCAGAGCATCTTTGTCATCCTGATGGATAATTTCACTGCTCAGATAGGTAGAGAAAAGAAGGTACGGTATGGTAATTTCCAGTATGTGAAACAGCTAACCTCAATGGCCTGGTGGACAACGGTAACCCTTTTCCATTTAAAGTGAACTCTGCACGGTGCAGACTCCTCCGAAACATAAAACTTGAAACATCTGCTATTCGATATCACATGTGTACCAAGTACATGTGGGAACCATAGAAGTAAAATAGCACAAAAAATTTTGAGTACGGGAACACTAAAATCCGTAAGTAGGCCTAGATTTCTCCATCTCTAAACTAAGAAAGCTAAATAATAATAATAAACGGGAACAAATTTCATACCAGCAAACTAAAAGGACGATACAAGTTCAGGGAACACCCAAGTCAGCATAAAGACGCAAATTAGCAACCCATGAACAACTGAAACAGATTAAAATATGAACAAAGTACACAGACACACATACGGGAGACAGAGAATTTGAGGGTGAAGCAACTGTTGTTAAAAGATTAGTAAAGTAATGATAAAGAGGCCGAAGAGGATGGAACACGGCCAAATGTAAAGAAGACTATTGCCTCCATGACAATGTGTATGTAGGGAAAGCAGTTAGACTGATTGAAGGCTCACTAGTTACATAATTTTGTTCATAGCTGTAGTTCAGTTGTTGCAGAATATTTCCAAAAAGATAAAGTCAGTCGTCAGCTGCACAGGAAAACCTTCACTTGGTTAACTTTACCAGTTTCGACAGTTTATACTGAACCAGCATTTGAGGCTGACTGCAGTACAATTTTATTGCCGCCGACTTACATTTCGCGGAAAGACCACAAAGATCAGATAGGAGAGATTAGGGCTCGTACAGAGGCATATAGCCAGTCATTTTCCCTCGTTCTGTTTGGAAGTGGAACAGGGAGAGAAGATACTAGTTGTGGTACGAGGTACCCTCCGCCACGCACCGTATGGTGGTTTGCGGAGTATGTATGTAGATGTAGATTTTCAGAAGTGAAATAGAGTCAAATCATTGTCAAGCCAAAGTCAAAATAAGAATCGGACGGTGGTGTCCTTTGCTACAGAGTCAACCAATTTGGTGGTTGACTTGTCTCGCACATACTATGTACGATGGAAAATTTGACAGTTAATTATTTGCCACTTATCGTATCATATGTTCTTGGAGATGTCACTCTGTTTTATTGACTCTGTAGCAAAGCACACTAACGTCCGATTCTTATTTTGGCGTTAGCTTGTCAATGATTTGAGCCTATTTCACTTCTGAAGATGACACAATAAACTATCGAAACCGATAAAGTGAACCAAATAAAGGTTTTTTTGTGGAGCTGACTACTGATTTTTTATCTTTATGGTCTCAAAAATATCTGGTTCAAAAATTAATAAAACGAAAATGTCTTACAAACCTATAAAACGCACACAGAAATACACGGAACCGCTGACTAAGTTTGCCACAGCATTAGGGAGGAGGTGAATTTAGAGGACGGTTAATGATTAAGTCAGGGAAGTGTGCGATCTAAGCAAAATACGTAAAACTGTACTTTCCAAAATAAGTCTTATTACTCAACCCAGAACTTGCAACGCAAGGTGGGGTAAAGACCAACAAGCAGTCCAAAACCTCAATAATAATACAGCGTTCAGAGAAGATTTAATTAAAGGTGAATAGTGTAGGTACACAGGCAGTGGAGTAACAGGCATCTTTCCTCAACTTGTACAAGTTCTCCGTATCGAACAGAGAATCTGGAGAGGGCGAAACACAGCTCTCATCCACACACTGCACAAGAGGTTGGAACATTGGTGCTCCCTATAAGACCAAACTTTTTATCCCCCATACTACTGAAAATATTGGAAATATACTCAGAATAAAAGGAGATTCTGCACAATTATTAGGCGACGTCTCCGTTCTTCTGGACGCTTCTGAACAATGGAAAAATCAGGATTAAATAACACATATGCTGTGACAAAGAAATGTACTACGCTGTCTGAGTAAACATTTACAGCTTGTGTATAATTTACTACCAAACGTTCGTATATAAAAACGAATACGGTACTTTTTTTGGTTTAATATGTTTTGTACCTGAACTGAGGCCCCAAAACTTTTCGCTCGTGGTAAAAAGGAATAGAAACGTGAAAAGTAGACAAGATTTAGTTGCTTACGGCATAGAATGTTTTGAACGTTAAGGTACCTGTACACGCGAAGCTACACTCTAACCATCCTTCCTTCGTCAATATTGTTGAAGCAACGGTAGAGAAGTTTAGTTATTTAGTTTAAGCCACTTTTTTCCATAAATACCATACATCTGCATGACAACGAAAGCGAACTGTTAGTCAGAAATGAGGACGCTGTAATATTGGATGCAGCTCCCAGATTCACACGTGAATAAATAGGACTAGAAAACATATTTAACTGAATACCTAGGAGCGTCACGAAACGGCTACACAGCAATATTTGCATCTCTGAATTATTGGTGTGTTTTGTAATAACAAATTTCTTGTAGGAACTGGGAGGTCAATGTATGACTGCAATGATACTCAGATTAGATTTCGGTACAATTCTCAGTGCCATACCTTTCTTTTACCGAACACACGAATTACAGCAACAATCCTGTTAGCCACTGACTATCAGTCAGCCAGACACGCTTCTCTTCAGATTTCCGTGTGGTTTGAAACCGGTTTGTAATGATACTCGTCAGGTATCTTATTTGTGAACAGACAATTTGATCACAGTTGGGTACATGTTTAACTGTCTATTTAGGCGAAGATCACAGCCTTATAAACTCTGTGATCTGTGTGTTTCGAAACACCCGTAATGTCGTTTATTCCTGGTCGAAAAAGACCTACACCCTTGACGGTTGCAATCACTGGATTTTGCGGTTTGCACGTTTCTCTTTTTGTGTCCCGCAATTCATGATAAACACCTGATTTTGGTGTTGATCGTTCCTACCAGATTGCAGTCATTACTGACTCGGCACTTCGGCGTGCGATGCCAGGAGGAGTGGGCCGTGGCCCCTACACGGAGCCGTAAGGAAAATACTGGAATCCTCGAAGGCAGCCACACCGAGAACGAGTCGCGGGTGGTCACAGGGTTATCGAGAGTTGGATCAACGACGAAACACTCTGGAGGAAGAGGCCAGCCATAAACAGATGTCAAACTCTCTTTTGGCCATAGTTTGTTTTCAACAATTACTTTATATACGTAGGGGACCCGGAAGGGGAGTCCATTAATCGAAGACTGTAATCAGGCTGATCCTTTCTTTCCCAGGAACACCTTATAAATTATGGTGGCAATGAAACGATCCTTCCGAGGCCCACAGAGTACGAGGGGAACTCGCCATAGTTCTCTCTCTGATACAGTCGAAACTTTGCAGAGTGAAACATGAGTGAAAATAAAGGGACACCTATTTTGGCTTAAGTGCAAACACGCAATGGTTTCCGAGAAGACTACGATCGACGTTTCGATGCAACCTTGTCTGCCAGCTCGCGCAGCACGCAATAGTGAGATGGTAGCGCAGTGGGTAAGAGCATGCCTTCGAAATTTTGCGTCCCCTGTTGAAATCCATTGTTATGTTTTTTTCTCTTGTTGCTGAAGTGCAAATATGTGACATCAATACTTTTTGTGACGTCGTGAAATACAACGGAATTATTGAAAATTCTATCATAAGTTTTTGTACAAAGTTACGCGACATTATGTAAAAATGGAGTTGTTTCTGTACATTATTGACTCGGATGGACAATAGGATTCTTTCTTGTACGATGATCTGTCTGTTGATGAAATTGGAGTACCGATGAGTTTATCAAAAGAAATTCCACCGGAGGGTATATTTTATATCAAATCTGCAACGTATTCTTTTTTTGTGTTAGCAGAAGAGCCAACACTGTGTTACGAATGGAGGCCAAAATGTACGCGTTTTAGCTCACGCAGGCTGGCGTGAGGAGGGAAGAACTATATTGACGTGATGTCTGGAACATGACAAGGAATGAGAATTCAGAAAGAGGACGTAATTAGTTTGATACTTAACTTTAATCCATTAATGATGAACGTCGCTCTTGACGGTACATGATTCACAATATCTGTACAGAATACATTCTTGAAGTAATTATAGTAACTGAATATAGCACCTTGCTAGGTCGTAGCAAATGACGTAGCTGAAGGCTATGCTAAACTGTCGTCTCTGCAAATGAGAGCGTATGTAGACAGTGAACCATCGCTAGCGAAGTCGGCTGTACAAATGGGGCGAGTGCTAGGGAGTCTCTCTAGACTAGACCTGCCGTGTGGCAGCGCTCGGTCTGCAATCACTGATAGTGGCGACACGCGGGTCCGACGTACACTAACGGACCGCGGCCGATTTAAAGGCTACCACCTAGCAAGTGTGGTGTCTGGCGGTGACACCACACTTTTACTGGGAGGTGAAGAATAACACTCACGAATTACAGAAGTGTCCTGTTTTCATTACATAACAGAGGCGCGAGACAACTAAAAGCGATCCGGTTAAAACACGCGCCTTGATCCATAATCAGCTGCAGGCTGCAGCTTTCGAGAAAATCATTCGATATGTGTAGTTTGCCACAAAATTATCGCCGATCGCGAACTATTTAGCTGCGTTAAAAAGTATGTTTTCCCTAATTATATCAACACTAAAAGATGTGTCTACAGCATATGTGCCTTCGTACGTTGTTCGTGGTACTCCGGAAGTTTATGCTTTAAATGTCTTTGTAATATATATCAGCCTGTCGAACGTACTTGTTCTTCTGAAGCATAAAAGCAAAAATCAAAGCTAAAATGAAATACTAGGTTTTATACACTACTAGTTAAAAGTTTTCGATCATCAATGTAGAGACGCATCGTACAAACTAAACAGACCAGCAAAATAAACATTTTTTCTCTCAGTCATTAAGTGCAACATAATATGGTTTAGATTTTAGCCTCTTCAGAGTATCCACCCGTTGTCCTTGGAACAGGCTGCACAAATTCTTTGAGTTCTGGAGATGAGACTGTAGTGTTTTTGCAGATATTACAGTCCAACACTTCTACTGAATAATTTCCATAGCTCTTCAACAACAGATTACCTGAGTTTTTTGACATCATTGTCAATTTCATTCCATAAGAATTCATTGGGATTTAAGTCAGATTACTAACTTGATCAGATCATATTGTTCAGTTTCCCACATATCTCGTTTCTATTGGCATACTCTCTTCACAATTTAGAAGCATTTTTGAGAACATTGTCCTGTTGTAAAAACAAACTCACAACCAATAAGTCTCTTACCAAATGGAACTACATTGTTGATCATTATCCTGTGATATCCTTCCTTCTTTAATGTACCATAAATTCCCACCAGATCACCAACTTTATCGCCCGCAAAACGTCCCCACAGCATGACCGACCCTGCACCATTCATCACCACTCGTTACACAACCTCGCTCTTCATAAGTTCTCCACGAAGTGGACGAACAAACGTTCTATAATGGCTTACAGATACTTCAAACTTACATTCGTCAGTGAATAACACCTACCGTTGCCGCACACTCCAGGTTTTATGTTGCTGTGCCCATTGGTATTTTTTCATCTTATTTTATTTGCGTCATAAAAGTTTGTTTGCCGCTACGCAGCCCTTTAAACCATGTTCATGAAGACGGCTACATTCTCCATCCAACTGGAAACGTTTATTATAAGAACCATACTTAAGACATATAGGCTTTCCCGTGAAACACTTGAAGTTAAAGGGGAAAAAAATAAGAAATATTGGTTCCAGTAAATATCTGAATCTCTGAATGATAAGAATATGTTAAATGACCTTAATGATTTTTAATATGGATGAAACCTATTTTTCTGACTCCTAAAGGAGAATTAATCGCATTTTTCTTCTATTCCAATCATTACAATACATTTTGTTAATTGTTTTTCTGTTCCACTCAGATTCCGTAACTTTTACGTACAGTACGCATGTTTGTTTTCTAATGTGCTTACGTTCTAGCAAATTGATTCTATAATAACTATTTAAAGTCCCAGTTTTCTCACAATATGCAGTGGTCAACAGTGGAGAAATGACTGGACGTAGCTAGAGTTCATGAGATCAAAAATCGGGAAATACATCTTTCGTCTTCAACACTTTGTTTTTGCTTTTGCTGCAAAACTTAGAACATTTGTTCCTACATAACTGTATTATACAGACATTGAAACGATATACATAATTCTTAGAAATAATTTGCAAACTTTTTCCCTGTAGTAAACATGTAGCCCACTTTGAGTTATCCTTCAGCTGGCCGTAAGTGGTGCCTCGACCCTACCCATCGTAACACGGAGCTGTGACTTTGTGCAGGCTATTAACTTGTTGTGGATATCTGAAGCAATCACTCCCTCCCTGCAGAGAAACACACTGTCCACAGTTGCCCATGCTCGTCAGCTTCCTTGTCTTATCGATGTCCATTAGCGTCCTCGCAAGCTGGCACAAGGGAGGTGTGAAATGCGCCACCTATGGGAATTAGCAACACCATCTGGTGGCGATGTACTGTACTACAATCAGTTCTGACGCATACATTGCCACACAGTTTAAAATGCAACTTCGCAAATGCTATAAGGGGAGTGCCGACCAATACAGAACATACAAAACAGAAATGGAGTATACTGAATATTATTGTAACTGACAGTCAGCATATCTGCTGTAAACAATACACTAACTCTTCCAGTACAGCCGGCCATGGTGGCCGAGCGGTTCTAGGCGCTATAGTCCGGAACCGGTCTATTGCTACGATCGCAGGTTCGAATCCTGCTTCGGGCACGGATGTGTGTGATGTCCTTAGGTTAGTTAGGTTTAAGTAGTTCTCAGTTCTAGGGGACTGATGGCCTCCGATTTTAAGTCCCATAGTGCTCAGTCGTTATCAGCAGAAAGAAAACTGGCGTTCTACGGATCGGAGCGTGGAATGTCAGATCACTTAATCGGGCAGGTAGGTTAGAAAGTTTAAAAAGGGAAATGGATAGGTTAAAGTTATATATAGTAGGAATTAGTGAAGTTCGGCGGCAGGAGGAACAAGACTTCTGGTCAGGTGCCTACAGGGTTGTAATCACAAAATAAAATAGGGGTCATGCAGGAGTAGGTTTAATAATGAATAGGAAAATAGGAATGCGGGTAAGCTACTACAAACAGCATAGTGAACGCATTATTGTGGCCAAGATAGATACGAAGCCCACACCAACTACAGTAGTACAAGTTTATATGCCAACTAGCTCTGCAGATGACGAAGAAATTGAAGAAATGTATGATGAAATAAAAGAAATTATTCAGATAGTGAAGGGTCACGAAAATTTAATAGTCATGGGTGACTGGAATTCGGTAGTAGGAAAAGGGAGAGAAGGAAACGTAGTAGGTGAATATGGATTTGGGGCTAAGAAATGAAAGAGGAAGCCGCCTGGTAGAATTTTGCACAGAGCACAACTTAATCATAGATAACACTTGGTTCAAGAATAATGAAAGAAGGTTGTATACATGGAAGAACCCTGGAGATACTAAAAGGTATCAGATAGATTATATAATGGTAAGACAGAGATTTAGGAACCAGGTTTTAAATTGTAAGACATTTCCAGGGGCAGATGTGGACTCTGACCAAAATCTATTGGTTATGACCTGTAGATTAAAGCTGAAGAAACTGCAAAAAGGTGGGAATTTAAGAAGATGGGACCTGGATAAACTGAAAGAACCAGAGGTTGTACAGAGATTCAGGGAGAGCATAAGGGAACAATTGACAGGAATGGGGGAAAGAAATACAGTAGAAGAAGAATGGGTAGCTTTGAGGGATGAAGTAGTGAAGGCAGCAGAGGATCAAGTAGGTAAAAAGACGAGGGCTAGAAGAAATCCTTGGGTAACAGAAGAAATACTGAATTTAATTGATGAAAGGAGAAAATATAAAAATGCAGTAAATGAAGTAGGCAAAAAGGAATACAAACGTCTCAAAAATGAGTTCGACAGGAAGTGCAAAATGGCTAAGCAGGGATGGCTAGAGGACAAATGTAAGGATGTAGCGGCTTATCTCACTAGGAGTAAGATAGATACTGCCTACAGGAAAATTAAAGAGACCTTTGGAGTAAAGAGAACCACTTGCATGAATATCAAGAGCTCAGATGGAAACCCAGTTGTATGTAAAGAAGGGAAAGCAGAAAGGTTGAAGGAGTATATAGAGGGTCTATACAAGGATGATGTTCTTGAGGACAATATTATGGAAATGGAAGAGGATGTAGATGAAGATGATATGGGAGGTATGATACTGCATGAAGAGTTTGACAGAGCACTGAAAGACCTAAGTCGAAACAAGGCCCCGGGTGTAGACAACATTCCATTAGAACTACTGACAGCCTTGGGAGAGCCAGTCCTGACAAAACTCTACCATCTGGTGAGCAAGATGTATGAGACAGGCGAAATTCCCTCAGACTTCAAGAAGAATATAATAATTCCAATCCCAAAGAAAGCAGGTGTTTACAAATGTGCAAATTACCGAACTATCAGTTTAATAAGTCACAGCTGCAAAATACTAATGCGAATTGTTTACAGATGATTGGAAAAACTGGTAGAAGCGGACCTCAGGGAAGATCAGTTTGGATTCCGTAGAAATGTTGGGACACGTGAGGCAATACTGACCCTACGACTTATCTTAGAGGAGAGATTAAGGAAAGGCAAACCTACGTTTCTAGCATTTGTAGACTTAGAGAAAGGTTTTGACAATGTTGACTGGAATAGTCTCTTTCAAATTCTGAAGGTGGCAGGGGTAAACTACAGGGAGCGAAAGGCTATTTGTACGGAAAGCAGATGGCAGTTATAAGAGTCGAAGGACATGAAAGGGAAGCAGTTGTTGGGAAGGGAGTAAGACAGGGTTGTAGCCTCTCCCCGATGTTATTCAATCTGTATATTGACCAAGCAGTAAAGGAAACAAAAGAAAAATTCGGAGTAGGTATTAAAATCCATGGAGAAGAAATAAAAACTTTGAGGTTCGCCGATGACATTGTAATTCTGTCAGAGACAGCAAAGGACTTGGAAGAGCAGTTGAATGGAATGGATACCGTCTTGAAAGGAGGATATAAGATGAACATCAACAAAAGCAAAACAAGGATAATGGAATGTAGTCGAATTAAGTCGGGTGATGCTGAGGGAATTAGATTAGGAAATGAGACACTTAAAGTAGAAAAGGAGTTTTGCTATTTGGGGAGCAAAATAACTGATGATGGTCGAAGTAGAGAGGATATAAAATGTAGACTGGCAATGGCAAGGAAAGCATTTCTGAAGAAGAGAAGTTTGTTAACATCGAGTATAGATTTAAGTGTCAGGAAGTCGTTTCTGAAAGTATTTGTATGGAGTGTGGCCTTGTACGGAAGTGAAACATGGACGATAAATAGTTCGGACAGGAAGAGAATAGAAGCTTTCGAAATGTGGTGCTACAGAAGAATGCTGAAGATTATATGGGTAGATCACATAAATAATGAGGAGGTATTGAATAGGATTGTGGAGAAGGGAAGTTTGTTGCACAACTTGACCAGAAGAAGGGATCGGTTGGTAGGACATGTTCTGAGGCATCAAGGGATCACCAATTTAGTATTGGAGGGCAGCGTGGAGGGTAAAAATCGTAGAGGGAGACCAAGAGATGAATACACTAAGCAGATTCAGAAGGATGTAGGTTGCAGTAGGTGCTGGGAGATGAAGAAGCTTGCACAGTATAGAGTAGCATGGAGAGCTGCATCAAACCAGTCTCAGGACCAGAGACCAGAACAACAACAGTGCTCAGAGTCATTTGAACCTTTGAACCCTCTTCGAGTACATTATTTGCTTTGCAGATCACCTCATGACCTGAATAGGTGACAATTTTACTTTCGTCATGACTCTGTCGTTAGACATGAAACACGCGCTCGGATAGAGTAAAACGGGGAGAGGCATAGACATCTTTACAAATGCGATTTAGAGGGCTCACGGAAAATTATCAACCTGGGTGTCTGAACGGAGGATTTGAACCTCGCATCACCTTAATGTGAGTTTATTGTCGTACACTCTTAAGCCACCAAGCTCGGTGTACGCTATTCACATTCGTGACGTTCCTCCTGGAAGTCGACCATAAATCAATTTTTTACAGGTAAAGAATATACTGAGTAGATAAGAAATAGTAATAGCATTTACTTGAGAGCGTATTCTGACCACGAGACATGCAATAAAATCGAAAAGCTGTATTCGTAGCAAGCCGTACTACTAGAAGTATACGGATGCCGCGCAGATGGTGACGAAAGACGCACGTCTGCTGGGTGTAGCTACTGTGTATCATGAGCGATATGATTTTTGTGGGCCGCACGACCCACTCAGGGGCAGCAGACGCCAATTAGACGCTCGCGGCAAATGAAAGGGAAGAGCTCCCCTCGGCGCCGCCCCCGCGCTGATAAATTGCGGCTCGGACCGTGACGTGCTGGCCTGGGGTGTGCTGGCAGCCGGCTGATTGCGCCTTCGCTAATGTTACGCCTCCAGCTCGGCGCGCTTTCCTCGCTGCCGGGCTCACAGTGCATAAATGGCAGCCAGCTCTCGTCAACAGGCCACACTCGTTTTCTGTTCTCTGCTCGCAGAGGTTAAACTACTTACGAGAAGAAACATACCGTGAATTTTTCTTTTGCTGTAGAACTTCCAGTGGCATTGACAGTACGTACACATCAAATATCTCATTAAGCTATGATGGGACGAGAATTATATTTATACCCACTTCCGGAGAAGACACGAAAAAGCAGTTATTTTTTATAGTAATGGCACCTGCTAATTTTCATCCTACTAGTAGTAGGAGTAGTCGTAGATATGTAATTATCACATCAAAAAAATAAAGATACATAATTAATTTTTTGGGTTCCGTACCTCAGTTGGTAAAAAAGGAACCCTTGCATAATGTCTTTGTTGTCCGTCTATCAGTCCGTCCGCAAAGGCCCTTTTTCCTTAGGAACAGATAGAGGTATCAAGTTGAAATTTATGTCAAATACACTACTGGCCATTAAAATTGCTACACTACGAAGATGACGCGCTACGGACGCGAAATTTAACCGGCAGGAAGAAGATGCTGTGATATGCAAATGATTAGCTTTTCAGAGCCGGTGGCGACACCTACAACGTGCTGACATGAGGAAAGTTTCCAACCGATTTCTTATACACAAACACAGCAGTTGACCGGCGTTGCCTGGTGAAACGTTGTTGTGATGCCTCGTGTAACGAGAAGAAATGCGTACCATCACGTTTCCGACTTTGATAAAGGCCAGATTGTAGCCTATCGCGATTGCGGTTTATCGTATCGCGACATTGCTGCTCGGTTTGGTCGAGATCCAATGATTGTCGGCAGGATATGGAATCGGTGGGTTCAGGAGGGTAATACGGAACGTCGTGCTGGATCCCAATGGCCTTGTATCAGTAGCGGTCGAGATGACAGGCATCTGATCCGCATGGCTGTAACGGATCGTGCAGCCACGTCTCGATCCCTGAGTCAACAGAAGGGGGCGTTTGCAAGACACCAACCATCTGCACGAACAGTTCGACGATGTTTCCAGCAGCATGGACTATCAGCTCGGAGATCATGGCTGCGATTACCCTTGACGCTGCATCACAGACAGGAGCACCTGCGATAGTGTACTCAACGACGAACCTGGGTGCACGAATGGCAAAATGTCATTTTTTTTCGGATGAATTCAGGTTCTGTTTATAGCATCATGATGGTCACATCCGTGTTTGGCGACATCGCGGTGGACGCACATTGGAAGCATGTATTCGTCATCGCCATACTGACATATCACCCGATGTGATGGTATGGGTTGCCATTGGTTACACGTCTCGGTCACTTCTTGTTCGCATTGACAGCACTCTGAACAGTGGACGTTACATTTCGAATGTGTTACGACCCGTGGCTCTACCCTTCATTCGATGCCTGCGAAACCCTACATTTCAGCAGGATAATGCACGACCGCATGTTACAGGTCCTGTACGGGCCTTCCTGTACACAGAAAATGTTCGACTGCTGCCCTGGCCAGCACAGTCTCCAGATCTCTCACCAAATGAAAACGTCTGGTCAATGGTGGCCGAGCAACTGGCTCGTCACAATACGCCAGTCACTACTCTTGATGAACTGTGGTATCGTGTTGAAGCTGCATGGGCAGCTGTACCTGTACACGCCATCCAAGCTCTGTTTGACTCAATGCCCAGGCGTATCAAGGCCGTTATTACGGCCAGAGGTGGTTGTTCTGGGTACTGATTTCTCAGGATCTATGCACCGAAATTGCGTGAAAATGTAATCACATGTCAGTTCTAGTATAATACACTCCTGGAAATGGAAAAAAGAACACATTGACACCGGTGTGTCAGACCCACCATACTTGCTCCGGACACTGCGAGAGGGCTGTACAAGCAATGATCACACGCACGGCACAGCGGACACACCAGGAACCGCGGTGTTGGCCGTCGAATGGCGCTAGCTGCGCAGCATTTGTGCACCGCCGCCGACAGTGTCAGCCAGTTTGCCGTGGCATACGGAGCTCCATCGCAGTCTTTAACACTGGTAGCATGCCGCGACAGCGTGGACGTGAACCGTATGTGCAGTTGACGGACTTTGAGCGAGGGCGTATAGTGGGCATGCGGGAGGCCGGGTGGACGTACCGCCGAATTGCTCAACACGTGGCGCGTGAGGTCTCCACAGTACATCGATGTTGTCGCCAGTGGTCGGCGGAAGGTGCACGTGCCCGTCGACCTGGGACCGGACCGCAGCGACGCACGGATGCACGCCAAGACCGTAGGATCCTACGCAGTGCCGTAGGGGACCGCACCGCCACTTCCCAGCAAATTAGGGACACTGTTGCTCCTGGGGTATCGGCGAGGACCATTCGCAACCGTCTCCATGAAGCTGGGCTACGGTCCCGCACACCGTTAGGCCGTCTTCCGCTCACGCCCCAACATCGTGCAGCCCGCCTCCAGTGGTGTCGCGACAGGCGTGAATGGAGGGACGAATGGAGATGTGTCGTCTTCAGCGATGAGAGTCGCTTCTGCCTTGGTGCCAATGATGGTCGTATGCGTGTTTGGCGCCGTGCAGGTGAGCGCCACAATCAGAACTGCATACGACCGAGGCACACAGGGCCAACACCCGGCATCATGGTGTGGGGAGCGATCTCCTACACTGGCCGTACACCACTGGTGATCGTCGAGGGGACACTGAATTGTGCACGGTACATCCAAACCGTCATCGAACCCATCGTTCTACCATTCCTAGACCGGCAAGGGAACTTGCTGTTCCAACAGGACAATGCACTTCCGCATGTATCCCGTGCCACCCAACGTGCTCTAGAAGGTGTAAGTCAATTACCCTGGCCAGCAATATCTCCGGATCTGTCCCCCATTGAGCATGTTTGAGACTGGATGAAGCGTCGTCTCACGCGGTCTGCACGTCCAGCACGAACGCTGGTCCAACTGAGGCGCCAGGTGGAAATGGCATGGCAAGCCGTTCCACAGGACTACATCCAGCATCTCTACGATCGTCTCCATGGGAGAATAGCAGCCTGCATTGCTGCGAAAGGTGGATATACACTGTACTAGTGCCGACATTGTGCATGCTCTGTTGCCTGTGTCTATGTGCCTGTGGTTCTGTCATTGTGATCATGTGATGTATCTGACCCCAAGAATGTGTCAATAAAGTTTCCCCTTCCTGGGACAATGAATTCACGGTGTTCTTATTTCAATTTCCAGGAGTGTATATTTGTCCAATGAATACTTGTTTATCATCTGCATTTCTTCTTGGTGTAGCAATTTTAATGGCCAGTAGTGTAATTATCACACCGAAAAAATAAAGATACATCATTAATTTTTTGGGTTCTGTACCTTAGTTGGTAAAAAAGGAACCCTTGCATAATCTCTTTGTTGTCCGTCTATCAGTCCGTCCGTAAATGCCCTTTCTCCTTAGGAACGGATAGAGGTATCAAGCTGAAATTTACGTCAAATACTAAGGTCTACGGTCCTTTGGCGCTATAAAACTTTTAAGCTTTTAAGTCAATGCAGTCATAGGAGACGGCTATTCGTGTCACATATTTTGGTGCTGGCATCTACATCTGTCAATGAACTATCTATATGCCTAATGACGTATGTACGGAACCTCAGCGCGAGTCGTACTCGCATTTGTCCGGTATTTTGGTGCATTTCAGTAGTGCTTGTACATACTGAAATTCTCGTGCCAGTGTACCATACCACACCGCTATAGGAGCTGAAACGTAAAGTGGAGTATCGTGCAGTAATTCGTTTTCTGCATTTCAATGGGAAACTCGGCTGCATAAATCAATGCCGAGTTATTGAAAGTGTACGGCAACAACAGTGGTTAGGTGGCGCAGAAGCTTTCAATCTTGTCATACGAGTCTGAATGACGAAGAACCGAGTGACAGACACCTCACTGTGAAGAAACACAAATCGCAAGAAAAGTGGTGGCCCAGGTGCTCGAAGATCGGAGTATCTCAACCGAGGCGAAAGTGTAAAAAGTGGAAAGAAGCCACGGATCAGTTTTAAACATGTTGCGCGATGTTTTGAATATGACAAAGGTGGCCGTCGGCTGGGTTTCGCGACTGGAAACATCCATTCAAAAAGCCAGTTGAAACGAGGCAGCGGCTGAAATTTCAATCGCGCCATGCCAACCCATATGACTTCCTTAGCTGCTTAATCACCTTGGATGCATCACTATGGTCCGACACCGAGGAGCAAACAAAGCATTGCCTACGTCGCGTAAGGCGATGCTGGCTGGTGTTTGGGACTGCTATCGTGTTGTACTACCACATTATCTCGTCAGGGGCGAAATAGTCGCAGGAGTATACTACCGAAATCTGCTGACGAGATAGCGGAAGGGTATCGAGACGAATTGTCGCGGAAGCTGTCCCAGACGGCGTTTTCGCATCACGGCGACGCCTCAGTTCATTCTGCACACATGCTGCTTCTTTACGCTATCAAAATTTTCCCAGGCCTCGTATTTTCGTGGCACGGCACCCATTCACTTGTTCCTCCACCCACGGATGAAGAACCTATTGAGTGGCAGACATTTCCAGAATGACAAGGAGGTGAAACGTTTCCTTTACAGACAAAATAAGGACTTCTTCAACCGAGGTCTCTCCCAAAAAATCCATCTTTGGAAAAAACGTGTCGCATTAAATGGTGAACCGTAGAGAAGGACTGACACTATAATCAAGTTTCGTGGTCGCAAAATTATAAATTTGACTACCCTCGTGACTGAAAAAATAAGTCCCTTCCCCTTCTTGAATTCTGTTCTCGAAGACTACCCAGCCCTAACTTTTGTCTCACATTCTCATCGTAATCAAAAATTTTAATCGTCCAGTGATTACTCAGTTATTACCTACACTTCTCACAGATTTTCACATGGACTTAGAAATAGAAATTGTGGCTGATTAGAGCGAAACGCACTGGAACTGTTTAGGCAATACTTTTCAAATCCGATAATTTTTAAGATCTTGAATTACACCTGCGTTTATATTTTAGGTTCTAGGCGCTTCAGTCCGGAACCACACGGCTGCTACAGTCTCGGGTTCGAATCTTGCTTCGGGCATGGATGTGTGTGATGTCCTTATGTTAGTTAGGTTTAAGTAGTTCTAAGTCTAGGGGACTGATGACCTCAGATGTTAAGTCCCATGGTCCTTAGAGCCATTTGAACAATTCGTATATTTTAACTAGCAAACCCGGCAATCCTCAATCCTTCGCAGTTGCTAAATATTTCTGGGAATTGGATATACGTACTAATCTGCTTCTCCTCCTTGTCTCCGAGACCAGGCCCTCTTCCCCCCCCCCCCCCCAACAGCCCATCTCCTCTTCCTCCCCCTCCCGCCGTAGATCACCTCTCTCCTCTCTCTCGGTCCATCTCCTCCTCCTGCCCCTCTCTGTCCATCTCCTCCTTCAACCTCTCTATGTCCATTTCGCACTCCCCCCCCCCCCCCCCTCCTTTCTGTCCATCGCTTCTTTTCACATCTCTCTGGTCTTGAGATTTGTTTATTGCTATTGCCAACGAATCTTCGACTGGGAACTGAAGTCACTAAACTGCATGGACAAACTGGTTCAGATCATTGGTATACAGGGTATGTGAGACCACTCTGCTGCTGTATCTGCCAAGACAGTAGTTTCATTGACGTTATCTCACAAAGATTAAATCTGACAACTATGCTTCAGATTGCATAATAGTATTCTAATCATAAGCCGATAAGCCTTAAATACAACTTTCCTGTTTTCTGTTAAAACCAACTTCGAAGAAGAAAACAAAACAAGACTTAGTTGTGTATATAATTTGCGTTTAAAATTATATCTAGGGAGGAAGAATATATATGGAAGAAACAATCTGTCTAATGTGAATTTTATCCATAGTGGATGCTGTTGAGCTCCGTGACTGTTCTTTTGTAGAGTGCAGACAATTTGATGTTTGAATGTAAACACAGTGTATATCACTAGTTCACGACACAGAAGTGAAATATGCACCTAAACTTTAAAAAACTGAAACATGGACGTGAAAATGGTAACAAATGTGCAACTGATTGCAAGAACTGTCACCACAGCACCACAGCATAATTGTAATAAGGATTTTTCGTCTTTTTTGATCTCCAGCAATATAAACATGTACACGAATGTATAAACACCTGAGGATGGGCACAAGCCAGAAACCGGTCATGTGACGAGTAAATAATATTTTATTGTGAATGATAGTGGAAATTTCTCTACGCCCTATAATTTGTCAAATGGTTGAAATGTCCTGTCACTGTTGTTAAAACTGAATACAAGACAGAAGAAGAAACAACACATTTTCACAGTGGAGCAGAGCACAGCATTTTCTTTCTTACAGTCAGTGTTAACCGAAAACCTGTACATTGTTTAAGAAAGTATGTAGCCAATGTCCATCAGAATGCCTATTAGACTACCGAGTAAAGAGTGCAAGTCAATCTATCAAGAACTTTTCGAAAATTTTGCTAACAACGTTTCCTCTTCACATAGTATATATGTGTTAACAACCCATATGTATAAAAAGAATGTAGCCTGTGTCTACCCAAACTTGTATGAGAGTACGGTGTAAAAATTTGAAGTAAAACTGTCAAAAATTTTTCCGAGATTTTTGTTATCAACACTTCCCTGTTATATGATATCTATATATTTATGTAGTGCATATATTAAAAAATAATATCCACATGAGTCTTCATTAGAATATTGTATAAAAATTAGAAGTATACTGATCAAGAGCTTTAAGAGATCTTAGCTGGCAACGTTTTTTCTTTATATGTTATTGTATATTTATGTATGTATCATATATATTAAAAATATGTAACGTATGGCCACAAACATTTATTAGATTAGCGTTTGAAAGTTTGAAGTAAATAGTAAATTGGTTAAGGTTTTTGCTAAGAACAGTTCCTCTCTTATATATATATATATATATGTGTGTGTGTGTGTGTGTGTGTGTGTGTGTGTGTGTGTGTGTGTGTGTGTGTGTGAAGTAAACTGGACAAGAACTTTTATTTGAAGTAAATTGTGCAACAACGTTTCAAGAATTTTGGTAACAATGTTTCCTCTTTATGTAGCGTGTTTGTTTATACACCATATGCAGGCTGAATCACCTAAAACTTGCACTGCAAATGTTGCGGATGTGGAAAGTGTTATCGATGCGCGGTTTTCACAGAACGGATTGGTTGTCATGGGCTCATATTGATAGCCAATAAATAGATTGTAAAAATATTCAGAAAGTGTTTTATTTGCGCAAAATACACTTTTTCAAATGGAAAAATGCCTATTGACATTAGCAGACTAAACGTAGGGCAAGTTAGAATGTCAGTGGTATTTGTTGCAGGATTCTAGTGCGAGTCGTTTACGAGATATCATATTTTGAAAAGTTTCCACACTGACACTTGTTTGTGTCATTCAATGTGTGTAGTTGCCAGGTATGGTGTTATTATGTTTTGCTTACAGTGTGCTTGTGTGAGAAGTGCGGAAAGTGGTTTCTGGGACAGCTTGCATTGTTGTCAAATTTATTCAGCATGGCGGATCCAAGGTGGCAGCTGTAGATGTGGCAATGTCACTCTGAGGTCATGGGGGGGGGGGATTCAAGTTTTGGTGGAAAAATAGGGCAATTGGGCTACCTCCACTAACTTAACTCCCCCAAGCCCTCCCCACACTCCTGTAACGTCAGCCCCACCATCACCACCACCATGCCCCTGGAAATGGTGGGAACTCAAAAAATGGCGAGAATACCAAATCTTGTGTGTTCCCCTCGAGGTTCCTAGACCAACTGACTAGTTCACAATACAACCCCAAAGGGTGCTGTTGGCTCTCCCCACTCTACCCCTTCCCCACATCCCCTCCCCCCCCCCCCCCCCTCTCGTCCTCCACTTGTGGGGGAGTTTCAGTCTTTGCTGAGCTGCTGGGTATAATGGATGTGAGTCTGTAATTTGTGCATTGTGTTTAGTGGAAGTGATGTTGGTATCGGACAAGGAAGAGTTCAACAGCTATATTAGTTGTAATCGTTCAACTGAGGACTTTGTCCATAGCTCAATGTCCAATGCTTGGAAATCACAGATATTGGAAGAATCTAAGAATAAGAATATGTTTTATCAAATAATGAAGATGCAGGGGGATGGAATAAAGCTACATTTCGCAGTTGATGTTGATAGATGCTTGTGCTGGAACTGTAGACCTTCCATGAAAATTCCAGTCATTCTTCCGAAGTGTAAGAGGTAAGACAGTCAACTGTTCCAGTGCAATCATCTTGCCTAGAACGTGTGCAACTGAGGAGATGCTGGTGATGAGCAGGGATGATTTTAGTAAGTGCACTACATGCAGGCATCCAGCTGAAGACCCCCTACATGAGGAGAGATAATGGATGAGCATAAGAAGAATACTTTTCAGCAAATAATGGTGATGCATCGTGATGGGTTGAAGATGTACTTTTGCACATATGCAGATAGCTGTCTGTGCTGGAACTGTCGACCTTTTTTTAAATGCCCTGGCAATATCTCTAAGAGGTGAACCTGTGTTCCTCAGCGACAACTCCAGAGTGACTGAACTAGTTCACACAGCTGCCACAGAGGGTGCTCAAAGTAGATCTTCTCCCTCTCAGGGAACCAATAGAAACAAAGCATTTCCCCCTCTCCCACCTAAAACTAATTGCATTTATGGAACTGTCGCAGCAGCACCCTCCAGATTGTTAGAATCTGGAGCGATCTACAGTGTATCCAGACTGGGAGCCATGGGACACGCAGCATCGTAAGATCCTTTAGTGCACCTGGCCAGCACGTTGGAGGAGGACAACGTGTTGCTGGTATCCATCCCACTAACTGATTTATCCAACGAAGACACCCAGCAAGCTCCTGAATCTCTGAAGAGGTGTGCTAATGGTCTGACTCCACATGGTGCAGGTTAGTATTGGACTCTGATGTATGTAGCATCTCAGAAAAATCTGGTGTTGCTGCAAGGACAGGCTGTAGATATGGTGGATGAGAAACTGTCAGTTCCTATCAGTGCTCTAATGTTACTCAGTTCAAGCTATAATGTAACAGCTAGCGCCTGCGAGAGGTGTTAAAGTGAAGTTCACAGAGTTATAATGGCATGAACTGTTTAATGCAGATGCCTACACCTATCTGCAGATGATCAAAAAGTATGATCCATCCCGCCCCTCCTCGGAGATTTGCTGTGCTGGCCTGACGCAATCCGTAACATTGCTGTACGATGGTGCTGCATTCATGTTGAAATCAGGTGACTAGTCCATTTATTTACAACACTCCACCATTACAAACTTGTCCAGTCTACAGATGGCATTATCCATTGTGTTGGAAAGAGTGATCAAATGGTTGTGTTATGATCAAAGTGCATATAAAGACACTGTGAACTATCTCTGTGCTAATAGCGTACGTGTACACGATTAAGAACACTGTATCTACATGAAGTCCAAAGAATAGTACGAAGCTAATGGAATACTCCTCATTCTGAGGGAAACACACACTGATTTCTGGGTATATAAGAAATTTTTATTTGCTAAATTCTGTACTGAAGGAAGAACCAGTTGATTTTCTTGGTGTAGTGCATCACGCATATGATTACTGAATAATAAAAATAATATGTACATTACACAAACCGTGTTCTTTCTATACCTCTCTATGTTTTCAGTGCAACTACACCAGCAGCAAGCTGTGTGCATCATGACTCACATCAACGTCTTCAGTCATTGTTAAACTGGATGATAGACAGCACTTTCAGGTGTACCTACCATGTAGCATAGTTTATGACATACATATTTTTTTCTATAAAAGTCCATTGCACTCCAATACCTGATGTAGTCAGTATCATGGCAGGTTGGGTGAAGCATCAGAACCTTGTTGTAAGCAACTAGTCTTGTGAGGAAGACGAAGAACAGAAGAAGAGGATGATGATGATGAATGCTCCTCCTTAATCACATACAAGTGGTAATTGTAGATCCATTCAGTTGCGGCAAGGAAGGTCACAAAAAGTGTTCAAATGTATTTGAATTCCTAAGGTACAAAACTGCTGAGGTCATCGCTCCCTAGGCTTACACACTACTTAAACTAAGTAATGCTAAGAACAACACACACACACACACACACACACACACACACACACACACACTCATGCCTGAGGGAGGACTCGAACCTCCGGCGGGAGGGACCGCGCAATCCTTGACATGGCGCCTTGAATTGTCCGGCCACTACGTGTGGCAGGAAGGTGACATCGATGTGTCAAATCTTCAGATTTGCTGCTATTCAAGATCTGGAATTCTACAGCTTCCTTGCTCTCTGTCGACTCAAGAAGAAGAAGAAGAAGAAGATGTGTGAACTTTGTGTTGCTACGACAGCTTATGAAAATGTAAAATTACTTTTAAGTTGGATGAGAAATAAATGAAATTTTACCTCATAATCTGTGTGTACTTTATTTGTTTCACACCTTGTCAGTATGTAACTTTACCCGGGTACCATCTGTGGTTCTCCTCAAGCACAGGAGATAAAATTTTAGATGTGTTTGCAATACGTCTTTCGAAGCAGACACGGTCACATGCCACCTGCTCCCACAATAAAAACATGTGTTGCACGGCAGGCATAGTCCCATGCGACGATTACGTATATTTCGTTAATTTAGTTCTTGAGATACATTTAGGTTTTTTGGACACAGACACAGACACATGTCAATGTTCAGTGATACAAATTGGTTCCTGAGATACAATTCACAGTTACAGTTTGTTTAATGCAACACAATTTGGTTCTTTTAGAAAAACAGATACTGTTTATATATGCTTTACAAAACAGTTACGGGGTGATACACACTTCTGTTCTTTCAGACACAGATACAGATGCATGTCAATTTTCAATTATACCATTTTGTTCCTGAGATAAAATTCATAGATAGAATTTGTTTCATGTGATAAAATTTGGTTCTTTTAGAAAACAGACACTTTTTTGGTATTTTGAAAAACAGTTACAAATTGGTTCTTTTTATAAAACAGATACTTTCCTATTTTAAAATGAAATCGAACAGGCAAGCAAAGGTACTTTTTCTTTACACTAATGCTATTACTAATAATAACTATAGCCTAAAGTCCAAGCAGTTTTTTCAGCGACGCGGCAATTTTTTTTCAATAGACTATGTATCCATGGACAGTTATTACAACAGATGCAGTGGATGTATGCAAAATATCTACATATTGTATTGGACTGATCAAAAAATACTAAAAAACTAATCAGACGGGGATGGCTGGTAGTAGGTGAAACTTAAAAACTACACTGTTTACATGTATGCCTGGTACACATTTTTTTATGTAATGTGCGTGAGACAGTTCAGGAAAATAAAATAAATAGTTGAATTTTTTCTACAGATTTTATGTTAATTTTTTTATTCACTCACTGTTGTCCTACCACTAGAAGGTAAACTTCCAAACTCGCAAACTCATACTTCATCACATCAACAAACTGTTCAAACAATCTTGTTGCGACCATTCCGCTTGAAACTCGAGCAACGGACTCTTTTTTCCCATTGTGTCACGTGACCGGCAGTGCTTGAGTATTGTACGGGTATAACGTAGCAACAAAACTGTGCCTCTGCCGAAAAAAGGCACTCTTGAGTCCAAATCCATGAGGTATTCTTCTTCGTTTCATAAAGAGTTTTACATTTTATCATAACGTCCAGTGACCACCGAAAAGCATCTCCTGACAAATGACTTCTTATGAATGAAATTTTCTCCCGTTCTGACCATGCATTAGGCAAAACATCTTCAAAATCATTCCAGAACTCTAATGGATGAATTTGTTTGTCTGGATCAAAACGTAAGAATTGTCGACACCCGATGAAAGCAGCGTCAACTGAAGTCACATGCTGTACAATAGTATTACCAGAATTACCAGAGGTTACTCTATTTTCTAAGTTAGCAATGTTAGTATTCAGTTCTTCTACTTGTAATTCTACTGCTTCCATCATGTCAAAATATCTTTTGTCCGCATCTTCACAAAATTCTTTACAGTTCTCTTCTATTTTTTTAGTATTTTTCTGGCAGGTATCTACCTTAATATTTACTTCCTCAGTTTTTCTAGAGCAAAGTTTGGATTCGTTGCCTCTTCTTTCTGACAACCTTCCTTCCAAAACATCTTGGAAATCTTAGCGAACTTTGCCAATTTCGCATTTGAATACACTATGTATTTTATTTAACTGCTGCCCTACTTTGACTTGTAGATGACGGCGGATAGCATCAATTTTATAATTTAAACTACTCAATTCTGTGGTCATTTCATCCTTTAATTACTAGACTCAGTCCTATTTTCCAGTTTTTTGCCACTGTCCCTCAGTTCTTTATGACTATCCTTCAACTCTTTACTACTAGATTCAGTTTCACTGTTTAGTTCTTTATGGTGCATTTCCAGTTTGGCAAACAGTAATTGCATCCAATTCGGAGCCTCTATATTGCCACTTGGCATTTCCACTGATTTTAAAGAAGTTTCTTGCATTGCTTGCAATGCTGAATTTGAGCCATTTTGAGCTCAGTTTCATTATCTGGTAAGGTTATTAATTCTATCTTCTCCTTTTTGACATTTATTTCAATTACTTTGTCATCAGAAAATGATTCTAACCTTTCAGTATCATTTAAATTCAAATCAGATTCTACTTTTGACAAATCACACTCCGATTTTATGTTTACTGGATCGACGGAACCATCCTCATTAGATTCAGTTTCATATTCTGAGGATTCATTGTCAGAGACTAGTTCCTTATTAACGTTTACATAGGAATCCATTTTTAGTAACTTGTTAGCAGCAACTAACAAACACTTTAAATATTCTTGACTTAACTGTATGGCCTCGACAAACGGTGCCGGCACGGTGTACCAGCAACCGTGGTGCGATGCGTCGCGACGTAATGCAGGCAGCAGCAGCCACTGTGGCAGTGAGGATGGAGGACGGTGGCGGGTATCGCCTACTGCATTAGCTCCACACTGGGGGTGGGGGGTAGGCACTTGTCAGCGCTCGCAGCAGCTTGCAGGTGTCTCGCAGACTCAAGCAGTTCCGTGATGACGCACCGTCTTCTTTTGACCTCAGCGCCGGTGGCAGCCGCGATCCAGTGTCGTCTTCTTCCCTCCTTCCGACACGATCCAGGTTACTGTGGCTGACATCCACTGTTTATTCATCACACTCGCGAGTAAATCATAGCTCTGTTCTTGCACTGGTCTCTCTCTATTTCACTTTGGTATCCTGTCAGTGCCCACCGAGTTGTTTTCTACCAATCACTTTCACTGTTCAATTTCGATTCTTTTCCCAGCCGATGCACCATATATGGGGCAGCGGGTCAATATTTATCATGATTGTTTTGTTGTAAGCCGTCTTACTCAGCGAGCCTGGCAACCATTTTTGCGATCAGCCAGAAAGCGTTGGAGAACATATTGACCATAGTTTCCCGTCTGCACGGCCACATTCTGGTCCAGCCCACTGAAAGAAATGTTTCTATTCGCTTTCTACTTAACGGGATCAGGAACATGATTATAAATGAATGTATAAAGTACTAGTTCATACATATATTTAGTAAATTATCTCTCGCACAACACTTTGAAAGTCACTATGTTCAATTAACAGTAAATCTTTCTAGCCTAAACAGCACTACTATCAGTTCAGAGGCGACCTCTACGGTAAGTTCCTATCAAATTGTCTTTCGCTCTGACTACTAATACTCATATAAATGTTCGAGATAAATGCTCGCCACAAACGAGGAAATAATAGTCACCACTTGCCACGCGGATTTGTAATTATCACAGACGGCACAGTAACAGTTACTTTACCTAAATCTGAGCGATCCAGGGCTGTGTACAGTCCTCGCGCGTTCGCTATCAGTTATTACAGAAAATACGAGTTTTGTCACAGTCCGTCTCTGACGTCATCCGAAGTAAAGAGCAACCCAGCGTTTAACAGATGCGGATCTTACAGAGGCTGAGTGCGAAGTGATCCTTTTTCATGCCTGTATGTGCCGCAGCGGACGGCCAAAGGAACATCTGCTGTCATCTGTCTTATGCACACGGCAGTAGTCCCTGAACGACCGCTTTCTCGGACATATAATCTTTAATAACAAAGTTATGAATTAATTTAGAATCTTCTTAATTTTTAACTGCATTCTGGTAAGTTGTTTGAAATCACAGAAAAGGTTTCAGCTTGGTTGAATAAAAACTTTGCCGTCTATAATTTTTTTAGTAGAACTAAAAGTAGATTGTTACCTCTGAACATAACTTTAATAGATCCTGTATTGTTTGTTATTAATACTACGATTCTAAGATTTGTTACAGCTCTATTATTTAGTAGGTTTTATCAGATGCTGTAACCAAAATTTTACATCACTAAAATTATAGGTACTTAATCTACTACAAATGGGTATATTTTAGTTACAAATTTTTTCATTAAATTACTCAAGAACTATAAGAGGTAGCTTAAAGTGGTCTCTTAGTTATTATTTTGAGGTTGACCTGAAGCATCTTAGAAATTTTTACATTTCTAAGTCTAATATTTAGCGCCTTCAATTTTTCTTAAAAACGTGGATTTTGACTATAATTTTTATTCTATTATTTCCAAACTTGCACCACTTATTTATGACCTCCATAGGCACATTCTGACCAAATTCTGGTTTTCTAGCTTTATTATTTAGCACTACCTTTTTTTTCTTAGAACTGTATTTTATTGAAACCTATTGATTTAATTACTTTAGGACTTGACATTTAAAACGTTATTACATTAAAGTATTTGTAGACAAAGTTTGAATACAAAATTTTGACTTTTAATTTTATACTTAATTATGGTGCAATACTTGTGCCTCTACGCGCAGACGCGTCAAGGTGACGTGGCGCTACTAGCAGTGAAGTCCGGGTACACTCGCTAGCCTCTGTATCTCACAAACGATACAGCGATTGTTTCACTTCAATAGGTCAAGACAGCGCGGGTAGAATGTGATCTTGTGTTATCTAGCTGAATGATAACATTACGGAGACCTCGACGATAAGGCACAGCCACCGTCCTTGACACTTAAGAAATGTAACGCTTGCTGTCCAAATATCCGTTTATGTGAACCAGTGGTAATCGTGCTGTGTGTACCGGTGGCACCTCATCTATCATGACAATTACTGTTCTCGTTTGACGATGAGGAATGTAGGCAAGAAACGTTCTTCTCGGAGCTTCATACATGAATACGTTTGTCGTGATCCTTTACACAGTATCGGTACTCGCCTGAAGCTAGTGAAAATCCTATGGTTGGGCCACCACCACCGTGCTGACAGATCATGCTGGTACACACGTCGTCTCACCGTCCGCCTCGAATTTATCTTCCTGAAAACGATCCCATTTCATCACTTAATGTACGTGACGTGGCTGCACTACCCTTCATGGACGAGCGAACTAAACGCCTGACCTATCGGGCACCATTCGTGCGAGGCAGCTGAGATCTTGCGTAGCGTCTAGCACGAGCCACCTGAACTCATCTATTCCTTATTCTCATGACGCTCGTGGAGTCGCAACCGACGCGAGCAGTAATATCGCTGAACGTAGATCACAGTCTCGATAGGGCACTAAGCTGCCAATGTCGAATTCCGGCACGTGCTGGTAGAGATTTCGCTCAGAAACAAACAACACTCAAATGCGATTTCTAAATGAGAAGCCGGCCGGAGTGGCCGAGCGGTTAAAGGCGCTACAGTCTGGAACCGCACGACCGCTACGGTCGCAGGTTCGAATCCTGCCTCGGGCATGGATGTGTGTGATGTCCTTAGGTTAGTTAGGTTTAAGTAGTTCTAAGTTCTAGGGGACTTATGACCACAGCAGTTGAGTCCCATAGTGCTCAGAGCCATTTGAACCACTTTTTTCTAAATGAGAAATCTGCTGTGTAATCTTTCATTATGTACAGATGATAGATCTTACGTAGTTTGTGCGGCTCAGCTAAAACGCTAATCGTTAGTATGTCCACACATGTTGCGCGCTGAATGGTCGGGCGGTCAGACGCGCTATATCACGGATTGCGCGGCCCCTCCCACCGGAGGTTCGTTTCCTCCCTCGGGCATGGATGTGTGTGTTCTTAAGTTGTATTGTATTAAGTTGTATGGAACAGGGGACCTAGAAACGACTTAGATGCTCCGTCCTAGCCATAGCCTGCAGTGGTACACAACTGCACAATAGGCTACAGCAGTCTACTCACCCCACCACTGCCCCACACCGAACCCAGGGGTATTGTGCGGTTCGGCCCCCAGTGAGCCGCCCCGGGAACGTCTCACACAAGACGAGTGTAGCCCCAATGTTTTGCTGGGTAGAGCAATTATGGCGTACGCGTACTTTGCGCAGCAATCGCCGACGTAGTGTAACTGAAGAAGAATGAGGGGAACCAGTCCGCATTCGCCGAGGCAGATAGAAAACCGCCTTAAAAACCATCCACAAACTAGCCGGCAGACCGGACCTCGACACTAATCCGCCATGCGGATTCGTGCCGGGGACCGGGTGTGTTAGACCGCACGGCTAACGGGGCGGGCGTGTTCTTAAGTTAGTTTAAGTAGTGTGTAAGTCTAGGGACCGATGACTTCAGCAGCTTGGTCCCTTAGGATTTCACACACATTTGAACATGTTACAAACTTGGTACTAATTTGACGTTTGTTGCATGCCGTCTTCGTGGTGCAGCAATTTAATGGCCAACAGAGTAAATATCGAGCGAAATCAAATCGTAATATTTACCAGACGCTGCAGTGACCTTAAGTATTAATGTACATGGAAGCCAATATTAACTAAATAATTAATGAGCAGTTTTTAGCCTCATTTAAATGCAGATGTAATCGCTGATTACGTCATCGGGACTACTGCTTTTGGTATCTAATTTCCTAAATAACAGCTAAATTCTTCTGACCTTGCATATCTTAAACATGTTATCCATCCAACTCATCATTAGTAGTTCGCAACTCGTATTTTTGTTCCATATGTGATTTATTTCTCGCATACCTGTTTTCGCATGCCTGAAGTCTAACGTCATTTCTCCACATTCAACGGTCAAGTTTATGGGAATTTTCTGAATACCAGTGACGTCAGATCTCGCACCAGTCGCCAGGGGATTATCATCGAGCAACATCTGTGCGCTCATGACAACATGCCAATTCATTATAACACCCGGATTATCTACAACTTCAAGTTAAGTTCGTAATGTTGCACTAGGTATTGGTCAACCTTAGGAACGCAGAATAGCAGATAAGTCTTTGGTATGTGTCCCGAGATATACGGTGCCATATGAGTACGCGCAGGTCAAGCATTTCCCGTAAATTAATAGCAGGTTGGTAGTGAATGTGATAGCGACTCAGATGTGTTCCACTGGGTTCAGATCGGTGAATTTCGTGGCCAAGGCACCAGCGGGAGCTCACTGTCGTGCTCTTCAAACCACTGTAGCACAATTCTGGCCTCGTGACACGTATGACATCTTATGGAAGATGCCACATCCATCGGGGAAGACATCAAGCATGAGGGAATGCAAGCGGTCCACAATAACGTTCACATAGCCCACAACTGTCATGGTGACTTCGATTACTACCACAGGTCTCACGGCAGCCCAGATGAACCTCTCCCTTGAACATAATATCGCTCGCTGCGGCACAAGTTCCGTACCGCCGTTCTCCTGAATGAAGGCTTATCCTGACACTACCATCGACCTAATGTAACAATAAACGATACTCATGCGACCAGGCGACTCGTTTGCATTGACTCACGGTCCACTTTCGATGATCACGTGCCCAGTGCAATCGTAATTGACGATGTCGGTGGATTAACATGGGCACAAATAGTGGTCGCCTGCTGCTGATCCCAGTGTTCCACAATGTGTGCTCCGGAAACACTCGTGCCCGCACCAGCACTGTACTCTGTCGTCATATCTGCCACAGATAGCTGCACAGCCTGATTTACAAAGCGGGAAAGCCTCCATGTTGGTGTGAACGTCCAACACCTTCTCACCTACTCGTGATTTCACCGTCCTTCACTTGCCATAGATGCTCACGAGAGTAGCACGCAAAAAGGCTCGCACTTTCGCCGTTCTTAGGTGCTGTGCTCGTTCCCATGCGCCGGACCATAACAGTTTGCCATTTGTCAGAGTCACTTACATCACTCGACTTCCCAATTTTCGGCTCGCTTCGTCGCTGGAATGATTTCCCATTTGTCTCCTCTCCGCTCACATACAGTGCTTTCCTTGCCTGCAACACGACCAGCTACCACTCACTCTCTCGGTGGCCATGATTCTGGGAACCGGTTGAAGATTCGTTGAGAAAAAATATGAAAGGAGTACATCATACTACTAAGACTGGATATTAACTAGGAGTGAAGACAGAGAGGGAGAAGTGGTTGTCTAGTTTCCAAGATGTACAGAATACATAACGCTCTTCGATGTTGGCACAGAGATGGGAATATGACGGGCTGATAAATGATTTGTGTTGTCGAAGGTAAGAGGATACGGAAGGTAAGGCGGAGTGAATGATGTCCGACGGTTTAACGGGAGTGAAACAAATTCAGTGTAGCGGAAATCTATTGTTTTTAATGGAGTCTCCATCGGGAATTGAGTACACCACGACCACTACATCAATATTAATAACAATAGGAGATCCAACATTGGTCGTTGAAGTAGAAATATTTATTTCTGTTGCAAATCTATTTCAGTCGCTACGTGACCACCATCAGCCCTGTGGACTTATGAATACAAAGAGTAAAATTGTAATTTATATTTTTACTGCTTATATTAATAAGTCCACAGGGCATTAATATTACCAGTGAAGATGGTTACGCAGTAACTGAAATTGATTTGTAGCAGAAATAAAGATTTCTACTTCAACGGCCAGTGTTGGAAATCCAATTGTCATTGAGGAGACGATAGATCAGTCCAAGTTTTTGTAGGTGACGTGGGTATTACAACGATGTAATCCTCATGTCAGACAGTTGTTGCCACCTGTTGTGGGCTTTATATTGTATGACAGTACACGCAACTCTTTGTTAGCTCACAGTATAGACTTAGACTGAAATAGTCTACTAAACTGGACAGGTAGTTGCAAATATTGGGGCAGAAGTGGCGAGACAAAAGATATTATTGTGGTTTCTACATATTTTCAAACAATGGATCCCTATTATCTTCAAGGTGGCCATGGCATCCCTCATCAAGAAGTCGTGATGGTGGAATCTGTAGGTGGTTTGTCTCATAATTATTGACTGGATATTTGAAGGGTTAATACTAGGGGACCACTGTTTGCACCAGGGGGTGAAATGGTTCAGATGGAGGTGTACAGATTATTGGGATGTCTGGATGTGTGATATAGGGCTAGGAAAGCCCATTCGTAGGTGTGTCACTCAGACAAGTTAAGTAGATGCGAGTGAAGGACCAGGACACACAGGCAAACAGTGACGTCCAGTTTCCCAGGCATAGATCCAGTCAGGATTCTACTAACGGTATTTTATGTTGGGCACTGACAAATGAAGAAAAATAACCAGTAATCCAAATCTGTATGAGTAACAGTGGAGCTACGATAAAACCAAGTACTCCATTGGAAATGAATTTTCAAGTACGTGTTTCTGGTGCACAGAACTATTTCATCTGACGAAGACTTCAGTAGATAATCATATTTTAAGAAACATAAGTAAGTACTTTCCTATAAAAAATGAATATCTGCTAAAGAAAAGTTTGTGCAACGGCCAACGAGGCGTCAATGTTTTAAGTGCCACAAAACGGTACAGACATATTTGAGATGCAAGAACACAATTCGTCTTTATATGTGGCACGGCAATAATTAACTTAGGTTATTAACTTAGCACTATTTAAGAGTAAGAGACACACTCAACAATATGCGGTGCCTTCAGTACACAACAAGAATAATATTGCTGTAATTTATAGCTTTAAATGTTGTTGATATGACTGTTGAGTCTAGAAAGCGTATAACACTAAATATCTTAATTACAAGTAAAGAGCATAAGGCAGGTAAATTCTAAGACCGCCACTAAAAGAGCAGTGAAACATTTTCGTATCATTTTGTATGCCTTTCTATTTTTAATTACAAAGAAGTTTTCTTATTGCACAGAAATCACGTTGATTATTCGTAATTGGGCATTTGTTAGAATACCTGAAATGGTAATAATGATGTTATCGGTAAAGGTTTCATCAGTGGATGAACTTCCTCAGTTTGGTGTTTTAGACTGAACGTAGTTTGTATAGCTAAACTGTTTAGAAGAACTGCTTACTGGCGTAATAAGAGGGTTCAGCGTCTATATCCTTTATAATGGATGCGTGGAGGTAGGCATTGCAGACCATTGTCTTGAAAGTAATGAAAAAAAGCCTGTTTAAGTCAAGGTGGAAATAAAGCCTGGTGTGTTGCCTGGACTTAGCTTGAATCCTGGTTGTGAATCGTAAAGGCTTCACCATCGTCTTTTTTAGTATGACCTCTGTTGCTGTTTCTACCACCAACCCTTAGATTCTTTTGCTGCAGCTCTCCAGTCCTGTCGCTTGCTAGCCATCCTCATCATCCATGGCATGCCTTTTTACTCACACCTAGATTTGTCCGCGTGATTGTTTCTCACTAATGCACTGCCATCTGTTATTTTCAGCAACGACTCGTGTCGTAATCAGTGATCAACCATTCTATATGTTTATTTCATTTTGTTCTTCATTAGATATTTTTTCTCGTTAACACTCACTCTGATACTTTTAACACCCACAAGGATAGCCGAGAGCGTTATAGCGCCGCTTCCGGGATACGGGGAGACGAGCCTACCCCGGATCGAATCCGCCTCACAGGTTAGCGACGGGGACCGCTGAGCCGGACAGCCTCGATGTGGTTTTCCCAGATTCAACCAGGTAAATGCTGGGATGGTACCCCTCTAAACGCAGACAGATGGGGTACACAGATTCCGTCCATGGCGTCAAGAAGGGCATCCGGCCACTATCGACCACAACAATACCGACCTCGTAGAGAGACGGGAAAAGGCAAAAGAAAAAGAAGACTTTAAGACTTTAAACATTTTTCTTCGATCAGAATTTAGAAATTGGATCGAGTAAAGCTATTCCAGGCATAGTTCAGCGCTAGTAGATGCATCAACGTATCACTTAAATGTTTGTTAGTTGAGCATTTCATCAGGTTCAACATTACGATGGAACTTACGAATTACTGAGCTCAGTTTCCGAAAATTAGTATTGCAGTGCTATGCAATCGAACTTGTAATCGTCAGTCGCTGAGCCCAGAATTAAGCACTCACCAGTAGCAGTTTACGGTCTTCGTTTGTATAATAAACTGGCTTATTTAAGATGAATTCTTCCTGTCGCATGAAGTCAGTTCAACAACCGTCCTGCATTCCTATACTTTCAGTTATAGCCTAGCTAGCTGCAGATAACAAATTTCCAGAATATAACTATGTCGTAGTATATTCAGCCCTTGAAATTGAGGGGGCTACAGCCAATCAGTTATCATACATTGTTTCATCTAACTATTGCGAAATTGCTAGACAGTTGATAGATGATAGGGTAAACTACTTTAACCCAAGTCACCACGTCACAATTTCGGACTCGTATGTCAGGATTTTCTTTCGTATATTACTTCTTAAGTAATAGAACCCAGTACGTTGTCATCGATGGTGAGTGTTCATCGGAGGTGAGGGTATCATATGGAGTGCCCCAGGGAAGCGTGGTAGGTCCGCTGTTGTTTTCTATCTACATAAATGATCTTTTGGATAGGGTGGATAGCAATGTGCGGCTGTTCGCTGATGATACTATGGTGTACGGGATGGTGTCGTCGTTGAGTGACTGTAGGAGGATACAAGATGACTTGGAAGTGTAGCGCTTGACACAGTCACGTCGATTAAATATTTGGGCGTAATATTGCAGAGCGATATGAAGTGGGACAAGCATGTAATGGCAGTTGTGGGGAAGGCGGATAGTCGTCTTCGGTTCATTGGTAGAATTTTGGGAAGATGTGGTTCATCTGTAAAGGAGACCGCTTATAAAACACTAATACGACCTATTCTTGAGTACTGCTCAAGCGTTTGGGATCCCTATCAGGTCGGATTGAGGGAGGACATAGAAGCAATTCAGAGGCGGGCTGCTAGATGTGTTACTAGTAGGTTCGATCATCACGCAAGTGTTACGGAAATGCTTCAGGAACTCGGTTGGGAGTCTCTGGAGGAAAGGAGGCGTTCTTTTCGTGAATCGCTACTGAGGAAATTTAGAGAACTAGCATTTGAGGCTGACTGCAGTACAATTTTACTGCCGCCAACTTATATTTCGCAGAACGACCACAAAGATAAGATAACAGAGATTAGGGCTCGTACAGAGGCATATAGGCAGTCATTTTTCCCTTGTTCTGTTTGGGAGTGGAACAGAGAGAGAAGATGCTAGTTGTGGTACAAGGTACCCTCCGCCACGCACCGTATGGTGAATTGCGTAGTATGTATGTAGATGTAGACCCGAGAGTAAGTATTGTAGGTCAAGTGCATATTGCGACGGGATGCGACGAGAAAAAACCGTAAGGTAGCAGATGAACAAAATCAGTGTGCTAGTGTAAATATAAACACTAGAGAAAATGCCCCCAGACTGAGCACACGGATATCGAAACAGCCCTCACGCTGGAGGATGACAAGAAATGGCAGTGAACGATGAGCTCAGCGCCCACCCAGAGGACGTGCAGCCGTGGCGTGAGAAGCTGTTTGATTGTTCTTTTATTGTTGTCTTATGATTAGCTAACCATTGTCAAAGGTGTTAAACAGTCTAACAGTGGATGTGAGTCAGAAGGTGTTATCAGTGATCTGGGTAGCCATCAGTCAGCAGGGATATGGAAGCTGAAAATCCGTGAGCAGCAATAATGTCCTTAGTAGGGTTGGGTAATGAAATTGGGAGATGGAAAAGTTGTACCGAAAATAAATTTGGGACATGAGAAACGAATTAAGGGCTGTGACTAATAAACAGAGTGGGTAGAGCTCAGAATTTAGTGGATTCAAGGAAATAAAAGAGTATTAGTCGAGAAGTTAAAGAGAATAAATATTAAATATGGTCGACACTAAAATTTTGGACATGGATACGAGATATAAACAAAAAGATAACACTGAAAATTATCTGGGAGGGTGCCACATGATGAAAGCGCGGAGAATGAGAGTAATTTAAAAGTGCGCTTCTTAGAGCCTTTGGTGAAAATATCACGAATTGTGAAGATGATGTTGCCATTGGTCTCAGAACGATGAACAACAAGACTGAAAACTTGGAGAAATTGGTAGAGGGAGAGGAGGAAAGGAAAAATCCATAACGTGGTTAATAAGGTTGCCACAGGGCAGACATGTATTATGTTAATATGTACCATGGGCCGATAACCAGCGTTTTTTGGTCAAGAAATAATCTTGATCGTTTTGAGCTCTACAGCTGATTCTTCTTGATATTAACAAGAAACAACCACTGTGGTGTTGGTGAACATTTACTCGTATTATGTCACGACTGGTTTCGTTCGAAATATCATCGTGACAGTACCCTTACAAGAGTTTTCGTAAGGGGGTTCCCACAGTGTTGTTCCAGTTACGATTTAGGAAGTCTACTTATTTTATGTGACGTAAAAGGCAACTTATGGAACATTATGATATAAACACTCCGTCGGCCACATGGCAGAATCCCGGCGATCAGTGACTGTAGACATCTTAGCATGATATGAACATCAGATACTTGTGGCACGTTCTTCTTTCGAAAATTACCATACAAGAACAGCGAACAAATCTATAACAGTCGCATACAGACTGTAGTAGTCGGATACTAATACAGCAAGACGCCTCTAGATTCTGTGAGATTCCTCCTGTTCGGAAGTGTACTTATTTTTCCAAATTTTAGGAAGCTGGTTTCATCGGAGGCAATGGTAACGACTGGGCCATATGGCGCAGAGGAAAATCACGAAAGTGGAGGAAGAAATGCCAACCTCGGCAACAAATCTTGCTCTGAAGTATCTGGATAGGGGAACCACGAGTGTTCTGGTGCAAAGCGCCAGTTTTGCTGTATTTGATATTATTCATTAAATTCCGTTTTTGGCATAACTGGTACTAGGAGGAGTCTACGAGTCACCAGACCTTCACTGCAATAATAACGCTGTGCAATCCATCAAACAATGAATACTGTTAACTTGCCAAAGATTTACAAATGTAAATTTGTAAGTAGGCTGTTTATGTTTTCTTATTGGCAACGTTACGTAGCGCTCTGTATGAAAATCACTGGCTGTGCTGTGTGCAGTCTGTGGCCAGTTTCTATTGTTGTCTGACTGTTGCTCTGTTTGTCTCTGTTGTTGTTCCATTGTGTCTAACTTTCGAAGATTTTGTTCCATTGTGTCTAACTTTTGAAGATTTTGTTCCATTGTGTCTAACTTTTGAAGCTTTTGCCCCATTTGTTGCATTAATTGTAATAACAATGCACTGGTGTCTGAAACATGTTCCTCAGTGCTATTCGGCAATGCATTTGAACCGCCAATATTTGCATTTTGAAAAGCAGAAAATGTGTCTTGACTTATTTGAGAAAACGGCGAGGACGCAAAAACTGAATCTACAGTATTTGCAAGATTGTGTCCTGTCATTTCGGATTCCTGAGGCAAGCTGTTGCCGACCGAACGATCGATAATGCTTCCCTGTTCCTAATTGTTTCACTGCCTACACCATTATTTGCAGCCCGCACCATTTCCCTATGTACAATTACCAAATTACTACTTTGAAACCGAGCGAGGTGGCGCAGTGGTTAGCACACTGGACTCGCATTCGGGAGGACGACGGTTCAATCCCGTCTCCGGCCATCCTGATTTAGGTTTTCCGTGATTTCCCTAAATCGTTTCAGGCAAATGCCGGGATGGTTCCTTTGAAAGGGCACGGCCGATTTCCTTCCCAATCCTTCCCTAACCCGAGCTTGCGCTTCGTCTCTAATGACCTCGTTGTCGACGGGACGTTAAACACTAACCACCACCACCACCACTACTTTGAACATTAGTTAATTCATTACACAATGGCGCTAACACACTGCTTTCGCCTTCACTGTCATTTCTCAGCTTACTTTGGAGCCTAGTATTACGTTTTTCACACGCCATTGCCGGCCGCGGTGGCCGTGCGGTTCTGGAGCTGCAGTCCGGAACCGCGGGACTGCTACGGTCGCAGGTTCGAATCCTGCCTCGGGCATGGATGTGTGTGATGTCCTTAGGTTAGTTAGGTTTAAGTAGTTCTAAGTTCTAGGGGACTGATGACCTAAGATGTTAAGTCCCGTAGTGCTCAGAGCCATTTGAACCATTTTTTATCGGTTCTAGCAACATCAGAAGACTCGTACGTACTCCAGGAGGACCTCCAGAGGATTAATGCATGGTGCGACAGCTGGCAGCTTTCCCTAAACGTAGATAAATGTAATATAATGCGCATACATAGGGGCAGAAATCCATTCCAGTACGATTATGCCATAGGTGGTAAATCATTGGAAGCGGTAACGACCGTAAAATACTTAGGAGTTACTATCCGGAGCGATCTGAAGTGGAATGATCACATAAAACAAATAGTGGGAAAAGCAGGCGCCAGGTTGAGATTCATAGGAAGAATTCTAAGAAAATGTGACTCATCGACGAAAGAAGTAGCTTACAAAACGCTTGTTCGTCCGATTCTTGAGTATTGCTCATCAGTATGGGACCCTTACCAGGTTGGATTAATAGAAGAGATAGACATGATCCAGCGAAAAGCAGCGCGATTCGTCATGGGGACATTTAGTCAGCGCGAGAGCGTTACGGAGATGCTGAACAAGCTCCAGTGGCGGACACTTCAAGAAAGGCGTTACGCAATACGGAGAGGTTTATTATCGAAATTACGAGAGAGCACATTCCGGGAAGAGATGGGGAACATATTACTACCGCCCACATATATCTCGCGTAATGATCACAACGAAAAGATCCGAGAAATTAGAGCAAATACGGAGACTTACAAGCAGTCGTTCTTCCCACGCACAATTCGTGAATGGAACAGGGAAGGGGGGATCAGATAGTGGTACAATAAGTACCCTCCGCCACACACCGTAAGGTGGCTCGCGGAGTATAGATGTAGATGTATTCCAGTCACGTTCGTGGAAAGAAAGATTGTCGGTATGCCTCTTTGTGGGCTCTAATCTCTCTGATTTTATCCTCATGGTCTCTTCGCGAGATATACATAGGAGGGAGCAGTATACTGCTTGACTCCTCGGTAAAGGTATGTTCTCGAAACTTCAACAAAAGCCCGTACCGAGCTACTGAGCGTCTCTCCTGCAAAGTCTTCCACTGGAGTTTATCTATCATCTCCGTAACGCTTTCGCGATTACTAAATGATCCTGTAACGAAGCGCGCTGCTCTCCGTTGTATCTTCGAACCTGCAACCGTAGCGTTCGCGCGGCTCCAGACTGAAGCGCCTAGAACCGCGAGACCACCGCGGCCGGCACAATACAATATATCTGTATCCTCTAGTATATCTGTAAGGACTGGTTCCTATTTTGCTCTCATTCAAGTTCGTTAGGACTGGCATTGCTGATTATTAGTGGCAGCAGATGAACTGACACTTGCGGGATCAAGTGTGCACCTAAGTCATGTTCGAAAATTAAACTTCAGAGGGGAGGTCGGCTACAGTCAAGTGTTATAACATAGGTTATTCTATTAGTTAAACATCCCTTGACTGCAGACTTATGATGTTTCGACTCGGTGGCTTGCGAAGTATGGATATAGATGTAGATGTAGATGGTCGAATGAATTTCACATTTAAACTCAACGTTGCGTCCCCATCTGCTGAGAACATTTTCAAGGGCGACCATAGCTTCTTTGTGTGTCCGATTCACACCCTATCTCCCTAATGACTGCAGAAAAATTCATAAAAGGAATTTTTCTGCTGTCAGTAACTAGCCGGGGTGTGAATCGGACACGCAAAGAAGCTACGATCCTCCTTGAAAATGTCCTCCGCAGATAGAGACGAAACGTTGGATTTAAATGTGAAATCTATTCGACCACTGCATATTAGCCCGGAAAGTTTTAATAACTGTGACTGTTAACTTACCAAAGATTTACAAAGAGCTACAAAGTTTCATTATGTAAGTAGGAGATTTCGGCTGCAAGCCAATCTCACTAGTCAGCGATGGGCGGTACTCGGAGCTTGTCCTAATTAGATAGTCGATTTTATCATGTTCTCGTATTTTATTAACTTTTCTAGTAAAACCGTTTCACAATAATAAACTGTTACTACTTTGCGATGTTTGCAAAGAAACGCATCATAATGGCATACCTGGACTTATTTCACACAAAGTAGCTATCCTCTTCACCACTTAGACTCACAGGTCGCCTGCTAGCATCTTCTATGCGCTACCAGAGTTGCTTCGAGGGACAATATCTACAAGAACTTCACAGAGAATGGGTAGAAGGAAAAACTACACCCCGATTCACTGAGATATGCCGTGAAAGGGTCAACTTAACCATCACAGTCTCGGGTGAGAGGGCTTGACCAGTGTACTTACTGTACGTTACCTACATCATCTTCTAAGGAATCGCGGCTCAACTGGGAAACTTGTCTCCTGCGTAAATTCCGTCTGCTGAGGATTACAAACAGAATACAATTCTGTCTTCAGAGGATTCCAAACATAACACTCAATGCAAGTGACTTACAATTCATACAACTGATGTGGTTTGATCTTCCCACTTTATATCGCTTCACAATTTTTCGCCTTGACATGTAATCGAAGTGAGTATGTCCAGCAGCATATCGCTTGTGTTGTAGCTAAAAGCTATGTCAGAGGGGTTAGCATTAGGTTCCTGATAGGATGAATTGGTATTAATATCTTAGGTTTAATTCAAAATTTCTACACAGCGTCTTATAAGGTGATGGATTGGGACAGCTGATGGGATCCATTCATGTTGGGAAAGCAGAGACGCGATTGGTGTCATTCGATAAAAGTAAACTACGTTCGGCACAGTGCACCACATATCACACACAGTCATCATTTATCGACACTATTTCATTACATACCTGACATGTTGGACACGCAAGCCGCCGCAATATCCAACTGAAAGGCTTGCACTTGGAAAAGAATCACACAGAATATGAATAAGCGCACATAGCTGCGTCATCTATATATTTCATATTTAGGAGAAACGCTGGCCTTTTCCTTTTGATTCAGACCTTAAACCATAAAATTTTCATCATCTTCATCACCATCAAGGATAAGTCTTGTTCATATAGTTTTGTCTCCAATGATCTTAAAATTGATCTTTCCATCTTCTCTGTAGTCTTCCTCTACCACGTTACTATACGGCTATGTAGTTCCACAACGTTGGGTTGCTGTTGTTGCCCATTCTTTTTATATGATTGTCACTTTAACTGATGTATTGTAGTTTCTTCCGGCACACTTTCACCTAATATGAGTCTTGTAACCTCCTTTTGGATGCGACAGGGTCTCGTGTGTCCCAAAATCGCACGCAGAAAGATCATTTTTGTTTTTGTATCTGGGTCCAACACGCTGCTGCATAAGGGATTCTAAGGACTTCCAAGATCCTACGAAATTTTACCACCAGTTCAAAACTGACTTTGCCTCCTAAGAATATTTTAATTGTGGCACATTTAGTTTTGAAACCATTGTTTTAAGAATGCTCCAGACTTAAATTATAACGAAAGTATTCAAAAAATTGGATCTTTTCATCAGTTTTATCTTCTATAACGATTTTGGCTCTTGTCAGGCATTTCTCGTTGAATGCTTGCACCTTCGTTTTATGTACCGATTTTTCAAAATTAGGTTTTTTGCTATCAGAAGCAGTTTTTGGACTGACTTTTGTAAATCATTTTCAGGTTCTTTTAAGATTACCCAGTCACCTGCAAAGAGTAAATTCAACATTTCTCACCACCCTGTCAAAAGTTGTAACATCTCTGAGAGCTATAAATGTAGATTAGTTGGTTCGTGCGTTTTTCAGTTAATTATGTCATAATAAACTTAACAATCTCTACAGGATTCACCTCTTATAATTCCGTATCGGCCATTGAATAGCATCGCAGCTGATATAACATTTAGTATTCTGGCTAATACTGTGGCGTAGATTTTGTGTCCTGAGTTAATTAAGGAGATACACCGGTAATTCTCACAATTATTTTTATTTACTTTCTTAAATGCTACCATAACAAAAGCTTCTTCCAATCATTTGATATAGAACAGGGCATTTAACAAATATTACTAAAATGTTCACAAATTTTCAATTCAACAAAGCAAACATATTCTTAGATAAGAGAACAAGAAAATAAATCACCAATCTGTAATAAGATTCGGATGTTTATTTCTTAAGAGTGGTATCATTCACCGTGCCAGATTTCAAAAACCGCACACAGAAGCTTAGCCCTTACTCAGGTCGAGCGAATACAGGTTTTCTGGCTCTGGAGAGGGGCGGCGCAAACGGCGTGTGATTTACTGCGCCAGAAGTGGGTAAAAATCTCTCGCAGGTGGCGTGGCGGCAGATCCCGGGGCAGAGATTTCCGATTTTCTAATACTGGACGTGGCCGCGTGGACACTCGGCTCTCATAAATCACAGCGCGCGCTGTGGGGAAAAAGTGCGGCCTGTGGCCACCGGCGGACACATTATTATAGCCCCGGCCGCCCAAGAAAGGGAATGAAACACGGGGAGGAAGCGCGCGGATTACGCCTGCTGGCAAAACTACGAATTTGAAAGCAGAAAAAAAATATCGGGGTGAAGAATCCCCAGAAAGTGAGGAAATACACACGGTTCAAATTCTACGCATCTGCTCAACAGGCGCTTCGTTTAACTAGAAAATTTCTGGAAGTAGTAAACACAATTCGGTGCCGTATGACAATGAAGAAGAGAAGAAAACGCTTGTTGCAAGACCCCCTCACGCATAGCGCCTAACATCGATAATTAGAAATACACGCGTCGACCACCAACAGTGACCGTGACATGCTATCCAGCAAGACAGTACGACACAAACGGCAGCGACGTGGCTGCGAGGCGACAGACGACCGGAAGTGGCGACCGAAGCGTGAACAGCGGAAAGCCGTCGGCACACGGACCGAGCATCCGAACGTTGAGCGTTGAGCGTGCCGAGTTTCTGACGTCATAGCGTGGAATAGCACGTTCGGGAGTCTTTCTAAACGTGCAGAGCAATATCTGACATGTCAGATATTCTGAGCGTGCGTCTGAGCGTTGTCCAATGATATGTCACAACGTCACCTACGTCACACGTACGCCGTCTCCCTTCAGTACAGAGTTGTGAGGCGCCATATTGGCATTCATTTCAAGCCTATATGTATATATGCCGCTTCTGGGCACCAGCAAATTGAGAATCACTGGAAAACCCATTGTTAACTGTGTGATTCGTTCCAATAAAATAATGACAAACATCATATTCGTATTGTAATTTGCGTATTATGAGAGTAGGCTATTTAAAGGCAGCAATGCACAGAAGATCCACCCAAAACGCATTGTTCTTGGTACAACTTCCTATAATTAAATTTCAGTTAGTAACATATTTACGATTAAAGTTGTCGGCAACGGTTAACATAATATAATTTGAAGCCTCGCGTATGTTCTTCCTGTAGCGTGATGGGTAGCGTCAGTGTCCTGTGCTGAGGTGTCAGTTGCGGCGGCGGTTCACGTCTCGACGCCTGCATATTTTTTTCTCTTAACATTCGCGATTTAATTGGGTTCTGATACTTTATTGTTAGTTTAATATAAGTATATATTATAATATTTGATGTTATGTAAACCATTTTTTTGAGGGATGACTTTGTTCGATTGGCTTAATCTATAGGGCAGCTTGCGCTACTTATATAAAGATATTTTGCTCTTTTTTCTTTTACGCTTCGTAATTCACATGTTGCAAAGATTCTGCAACTGGGGGGGTAGGAACATTCCTCATGTAAGGCTGACCTTGGGGTTTTACTAAAATGTGGGAATGATTAAATAACCAAGAACCAAATTAGTACCGCACTGTTTGTAATGGAACCTTTATAAGCCTGTGTCCTTATTTATTGGACATTGTACTTTCCTTTTCGTGGACGATGCAGGAAATGTGCGTTTTAATAGAGCTAACGTGGGAATCTTACGCGCGCCCGTTAAGTAAACAGTGTGATTTACGAACTGGAAACATCCCACAACTGCCGCTAGAGTGCGTCGCGATACCGTATATCACGCTGGGGCCCACGTACCGTATGCACAATTCGCACCGTTCCTGAGCGTTCAGCAGCACGCTGAACTTGGCACGCTCAACGTTAACGTTCGGCAGCAAGGTCCGTGTGCCAACGGCTTAAGCCTGCTAGCGAGCTCGCCACCAGCACACACGTGTGAGAGAGAGATGTGTTGATCGGCGAGAAGCAGCACGCAAATCGGTAATCAGTGCGAGGCATAAGTCGTCGTCAGCCAAAAGTTGAATGTCCAAAAGTAGAATGTCCAAAAGGCGTGTCTAAAGCCGTCGGCACGCGGATCGTGCTGTCGAACGTTAACGTTGAGCGTGCCAAGTTCAACGTGCTGCTGAACGCTCTGGAACGATGCGACTCGTGCATACGCTACGTGCGCCCCAACGTGGTAGACGCGATCGCAACGCACTCCAGCGGCAGTTGAGGGATGTTTCTAGTTCGTAAATCACACTGTTTACTCAATGGGCGCGCGTAAAATTCCCACGTTAGCTCTTTTAAAACGCACATTTCCTCCATCGTCCACGAAAAGGAAAGTACCATGTCCAATCAATAAGGACACAGTCTCATAAAAGTTCAATTACAAACAGTGCGGCACAAATTTGGAATACTTCTCCGCATAAGATAAACATTATTTCATCATTCCAACATTTTAGTAAAACCCCAAGGTTAGTCTTACTTGATCACTGTTCCTAACCAGTAGCAGAATCATTGTAACATGTGAATTACGAAGCGTAAAAGAAAAAGGAGCAAAATATCTTTATACAAGTAGCGCAAGCTGTCCTGCAGATTAAGCCAATCAAACAAAGTCATATTTACATAACATCAAATATTATAGCATATACTTATATTAAATTAATAATAAAGTATCAGAACCTAATAAATACGCGAATGTTAGGGAAAAAAATTGGAAGTGCTGTGACGCAAACCACCTCCCCAACGAATATCCATTCCTAGACAGAGACGCTACTCATTACACTAATCCAACAACCGGCTCTTCTGCTTTAATAATATTATGTTTGCTAAAAACGTTAATCGTATGTAATTATGTTATTAATTGAAATTTAATTATAACAAATTGTACCAAGAACAATGCGTTTTGGGCGGATGTTCAGTGAGTCGCTGCCTTCAAACAGCCTACTCTCATAATACGCAAGCTACAATGATTCTAATGCCACGAATATGATGTTTCGCATTATTTTATTGGAACGAATCACACAACTAACAACGGGTTTTCCAGTGATTCTCAATTTGCTGGTGCTCAGAAACGCAAGCTTGAGATGAATGCCAATATGGCGTTTCACAACTCTTGCGCTGAAGGGAGACGTCGTGCGTGTGACGTAGGTGGCGTTGTGCAATCTCATTGGTCAACGCTCAGACGCACGCTCAGAATATCTGACATGCCCGATATTGCTCTTCACGTTCGGAAGACTCCTGAACGTGCTATTCCACGCTATGACGTCAGAAACTCGGCACGCTCAACGCTCAACATTCGGATGCACGGTCCGTGTGCCGACGGCTTAATAGCGAGCTCGCGACCGGCAGACACGCGTGAGAGAGCGATGTGTTGATTGGCGAGAAGCAGCACGCGAATCGGTAATCAGTACGAGGCATAAGTCGTCGTCAGCCAAAAGTAAAATGTCCAAAAGGCATGACCAAGGCGAGACAGCGACACGTAGTGCGAAGATAATGAACGGCACGTGACGCATCTCTCCACACAATAGCGAAGAGTGCCTGTACTGAATGGCGATCTCCGGAAATGCCGTTCATCACCTTTACCCGTTGCGAGTGCCGTGCCATTACAGCGAATTTGTTGTTAATAAATGGCGTGAACTCCCTAGAAATACACTTCCGATATTAAGTAATATAATTAACTCGGAAATGGAAAACATTAAAATCATAGCTTACACCGACATCTAATTTGGAATATGTCTAAGCACCAACTGACTGACGAGGCATACTTCAAACTCTCTTATACAACATTATACCGCTTCGTACTTTTTCGAATACTCTCGGGTGAAACTTCCTGGCAGATTAAAACTGTGTGCCGGGCCGAGACTCGAACTCGGGACCTTTGCCTTTCGCGGGCAAGTGCTCTACCAACTCAGCTACCCAATCACGACTCACGTGAGTCGTGCATGGGTAGCTGAGTTGGTATAGCACTTGCCCGCGAAAGGCAAAGGTCCCGAGTTCGAGTCTCGGCCTGGCACACAGTTTTCATCTGCCAGGGAGTTTCATATCAGCGCACACTCCGCTGCAGAGTGAAAATCTCATTCAGGAAACATCGCCCCAGGCTGTGGTTAAGCCATGTCTCCGCAATATCCTTTCTTTCAGGAGTTCTAGTTCTGCAAGGTTGGCAGGACAGCTTCTGTAAAGTTTGGAAGGTAGGAGACGAGGTACTGGCAGAAGTATAGCTGTGAGGCCGGCACGTGAGTTGTGCTTGGGTAGCTCAGTTGGTAGAGCACTTGCCCGCGAAAGAAAAGAGCCCGAGTTCGAGTCTCGGTGCGGCACACAGCTTTAATCTGCCAGGAAGTTTCATATCAGCGCACACTCCGCTGCAGAGTGAAAATCTCATTCTGGACTCTCGGGTGACTCTGTCCGCGGCGTTTATTTAGTAAACTCATATTTTACTGCTCTGTAATAAAGCCGAAATTATGGCCAGAGTGTAATTGACTTCCCCTGAAATTTTCTGTATCAAAAATTAAAGTTATGGCTGGTGTCCGATCTATATGTTGACAGCATGCTAAATATCTTCTCACACAGAAGCCGCTCCCCACACAACCGATCTAATACATATCTGCTGCTCAAGCTCTCTCTGGCAGTGGAAACAGCCTCCACTATGGTCCCGTAGCTCTATATTTCTATTTATTTATTTAAACCGGAAAGATTAGGGTCATCAAGCCCTCTCTAACATCTAACCAGACATTCTACATATTTCACATTTCATGTATTATGGTAAGTGTGTTATATTACATTTGTAAATTAAGAACATCAGTAGTAACGATAAACACAAACACAGTTTATATTCGTTCACGATAAGCACAATACTTAACAGAAATTACAGGAAGGTGAGTTTGAACTATGAGCATGAGAGAAGGGATGGGAGAGGGAGAAGAAGATGGAGGTGATGAGTATAACGAGAAGGGACTGGCCTCACTCAGCCAGCAGGCACTCAATTGTGCGCAGAGTGGAGGGCAACTTACTCCAGAAGCGGAAAGCAGAAAAAAAAGGAGTTTGCAAATGTTTGCGTAGGTGCAACTAAGATACTGGATAAGTTGGGACTTGTGTTTTGTTTAGGGTAAGTTGACAGGTATTTAAATTGCAATGCGAGGTACTGAGCTGCTCATGCACTGATGAGCCGATGAAGTAGACACAGCGTGAGGTAGTCACATAGCTCGTCTGACCGCAACCACTCTAACTTATAAGCTAGTGCTAGAGAATATACAGGGTGTCTCAAACCTTTTCGATCAAATTGAAACAGGTGATACAGGGTCCACAACCGACTATACTGAGGCAGGAAACCAACGGTAGGAAATGTATATTCACTGTGTTACGGACATACACAGCGTACACCGCGTAACGACAATGTGGCTAATGGTAATTGTTCAAAGTGATGACCGCCAGACTCAACACGCGTATGACAAAGGCGCATGAAGGTCTGCCGCACTCTCTAAAAAATCTCTTATGTCCGTTGGACCAGGAGACAGGCAACTTGGACCCTTGCAAGCAGGTCTTCATCCGTTCCTATAGTGGTTTCATACACCAACGTCTTGACATAACCCCAGAGAAAAAAAGTACAGAAATGTGAGTTGCGGCGTTCGCGCTGTCCATAGGATAGGACCTACCCTTCCAATCAAATGATGACGGTAAGTGTTGTTCAGGTGCTCGTGAACATTAACGTCAAAGTGGGCTGCTGCACCGTCGTGTTGAAATCATATCCTTCCGTAGACAAGAAGGGGTACAGTCTCCAGGAACTGTCTTAGCACATCTCGCAGCAACACCCGGTAACGTGGACCAGTCAAACGAGAGGCAGAAAATAAGGTCCTAACAGAGGATCTTCGACAATGCCCGCCCATACCTTGACAGGAACTCAAAATCTAGCGGTCCCAGCGCTTTCAAAGGTTCTTTATGATAACGCTTGTAAACGTTCATTACGATGGGGATGTAATACAAAGGGCGTTCAAAAAGTTTAGCACAGTCGTCTCAAATTTTTTAATTCTTTGCAGGAGGAGAATGAAATTTTTTGTGAACATACTTGGAACATTTAGTTAACATTGAGCCTACTCCATGTAACCTCCATCACCTGTGACGCATCTGGCCCAACGTTCTTTCCATGACGTAAATGCACTTTGGTCAAATTCTGGGGATTGTCTTTTACACTATCGCTTGACACAGGAAATAAGGTCTTTCTCACTATTTAATGTTTTACCGCGCAGGTGGGCCTTCAGACGACCAAAGAGGTAAAAATCAGACGGATCCAAGTCCGGACTGTAGGGAGGATGAGGAACAATTTTCGAACTAATTTTCCTGATTTTCTCCTGCGCTATAAGGGCTGTATGAGGTTTGGCATTGTCATGGTGTGTTCTGATGAGCTGACCCTGAAGCTGTGGTCCGTGGGTCTTGATGGCACGTCGCAGCTTGTCCAATGACAAACAGTAACGGTCTCGGTTAATTGTGGAGCCAGGTTCCAAAAAGTCAATGAAAATAACACCACACTGATCCCAGAAGAAGTTGGCCATCGTCTTTCGGCCTGCTGTTCGTGAAAGTCTTGGTTTCTTCTTCCGAGGGGAACCCGGGAGACGCCACTCTATGGGTTGGGTTTTGCTCTCAGGTTCGGGCAAAAACAACCATGTTTCATCCTGGGTAATGACGTCATCAAAACACTGTTTCCACTCTTCAGTAAAGGTCTTCATGAGAGGATCGCACACATTCTTCCTCATCATTTTCATCTCTCTTGTCAATAATCTAGGCACCCAACGTGCGCAGATTTTTCTGTACTCTAGAGACTGTACCAGTGATACCACACTACCCAATGACAAACGAGGCATTTCATCAAGCTGTCGTGTCGTCACACATCTGTCATTTTGGATTATTTGATCAATGGTCTCCTTATTCAGATCATTCACTGCCGTCGATGGTCTACCGCATTGTGGATTGTCGAGTAGAAAGAAATCACCTTCTGTAAACCTCTGCAACCACCGCTGGATACTGCTGCGATCCACTGTGTCTTCCCCATAAACAGGGAGCAACTTCCTGTGAATCGATGTGGCAGAGACATCGCCGGTCTTGAAGAGGAACTCCGTCACCGACCGTTGTCGCAAACTGACATCTACTTCACGGTCCATTATGGCTCACCTGTAAATAAAAGAAAATATTTTATATACCAACTTATAGCTAAATGTTCCAAATATGTTCACAAAACGTTTCATTCCCCTCCTGCAAAAAATAAAAAAATTAGAGACGACTGTGCAAAACTTTTTGAACGCCCTTTGTACCTGTTCCACCAGTACTCTCCACTGCATCCTTGGAAGCCTGCGTTTCACGGGCAAGCTGACAGGTGGTTATTACTGGGTGGTCGGCCACACGGCCCAACACCATCTCCTCAAAGTCTCGTCTTCGGACATGTCTTTGGCAGGAACCTTGGTAGAGTCCCTGTGGCGTAAACGACACCGCCTCTCCGAAGTTGATATCTACGGAGATGAACTTCTTCGAATTAGGATGACGCCTGATGGGAAAACGTTGTCTGCACATTCGTGCTGCTTTACGGGAGCTGCATCCTGCCGCACAGTACAATAAATGCATGTCTGCCAACTCTCGTGACGAGTGAAGTTCCATCTTTCACTGTACGCGTCACAAGCTGTCTGATGCAATGGACAACTGACAGAGAGATAGTGATGTGCGTGCGGCACAGGTTAATGTGCCGGTGCGATGCATGCGGTCGTCACATGACACAAGAGTTACGAGCTAAGTTGTGTACTGTATGTATGTTTGTTGGTCATGGGTTTACGTTGTTTGTCACCCACTGCCTGTTCCAGTGTATAACAGACACCCGGGATCTTTGCGAAAATGTGACAGAATGCGTGGACCGTTTCAATACATGCACTGAGACAGGCGATGGTCGCTTTGAACAATTACTATGAGCTATGTTGCTGTTATGCGGTGTACGCTGTGTATGTCCGTAACACAATAAATATGCATTTCCGATCGTTGGTTCGTGTCTCAATTCTGGGCTCACTGTCGCCTGTTTCAATATGACCTAAGAGGTTTGAGACACCCGTATTGAAAAATCTAAGTAAAGAAAATCATTAAGGGCCCGATTATGACAAAGTACCTCACAAAGTCTCCGTTGAGTTCATTATACATTGGGATGACAAAAGTCATGAGATCCCTCCAAATATAGTGTCGGACCTCCTTTTGCCCGGCAGAGTCAACAACTAGAAGTGGCATGGACTCAAAAAGTTGTTGCAAGTCCCCTGCATAAATATTGAGCCATTCTGCCTCTACAGCCGTTGATAATTGGCGAAAGTGTTACCAGTGCAGAATTTGTGCACGAACTGACCTCTCAATTAAGTCTTACAGATGTTCGACGGGATTCGTGTTCGGCGATCTGGGTGGCCAAATCGCTAGCTCGAATTGTCCAGAATGTTCCTCAAATCTCTTGTCGCCTGGCGACATGGAACATTGTCATCCATAAAAATTCCACAGTTCTTTGAGAATATGAACTCCATGAACGGCTGCAAATGGTTTCCAGGTTGCCCAGCATAATTATTTACAGTAAATGGTCGGTTCAGTTGGACCATGGGACTACCGAAGAGGACGTTGTCATCAAGAAAAACAAAACTGGCACTCAGCAGACAAGAGCATGGAACGTGAGATTCCTGAATCGCGTAGGTAGGTTTGAAAATTTGAAAAGGGAAATGGATAGATTGAAGTTAGATATAGCGGTAATTACTGAAGTTCATTGGCAGGATGAACAGGACCGCTGATCATGTAAGTGTAGGGTTTTAAATACAAAATCAAATAGCGGTAATGCAGGCGTACGTCTAATCATGAATGATACAGTAGAAATGTGTGTAAGCTACTATGAACACCGAGATAAATACGAAGCCAACACCGACCTCAGTAGTACGAGTTTATATGCTGCAGATGATGAAGAGATTGAAAGGATGTATGATGAGACAAAAGAAGTTATTCAGATAAGAGAGAGGACAATTTAATTGCGATGAGAGACTGGAATTCTATGGTAGGAAAAGGTAGAGATGCAAAAATAGTAGGAGAAGATGGACTGGGGGAAATGAATGAAAGAGGAAGTCTCTGGTAGAATATTGCCAGAGCATAATTTAATCATAGCTAAGACTTCCTTTAAGAACCATTAAAGAAGGCTGTATACGTGTAAGAGACCTGGGGACACTGCTAGGTTTCAGATTCACTATATAATGATAAGATAGAGGTCTAGGAACTTGATTTTAAGCTGTAAGGTATTTCCAAGGGCAGATGTGGAAACTGACCATAATTTATTGGATATGAACTATAGATTAAAACTGAAGAACTTACAATAAGGTAGTAAATTAAGGAGTTGGGACCTGGACAAGTAGAAAGAATCAGTTAGCGAGAGAGAGCGCTAGGCAACGAATGACTGAAGAAGGGGAAATGAATACAGTAGAAGACGGATGGATAGCTTTGAAAGATGGAATAGTGAAGGCAGCTGAAGATGAAATAAGTAAAAAGACAAGGCGTAGTAGAAATGCTTGGGTATCACAAAAGATATATATGGTGAATGAAGAAACTATAAACATGCAGGAAACGAAGCCGACAAAAGGGAATACAGACGTCTAAGAAATTAGATTGACAGAAAGTGTAAAATGGCTATGCTGGAACGGCGAGAGAATAAATGCAAGGCTAGCATGTATAACAAGGGAAAGATAAATGCCGCCTATAGGAAAATAAATAGACCTTTGGAGATAAGAAAAACAACTATATGAATATTAAGAGCTCAGATGAAAAACCAGTACTAAGCAAAGAAGGGAAAGATGAAAGGTGGAAGGAGTATATAGAGGGGCTATACAATGGAAACGAACTTGAAGGCAATGTTATAGAAAAGGAGGAGGAAACAGATGAAGATGAGATACGGTACTGCGAGAATTTGACAGAGCATTGAAAGACCAAAGTCTAGGAGGAGATCAGTGTTTAATGTCCCGTCGGCAAGGGGTCATTAGAGACGGAGCACAAGATCGGATTAGGGAAGGATGAGGAACAAAATCAGCCGTCCCTGTCAAAGAAACCATCTTGGCATTTTTCTGAAGCAATTGAGGGAAATCACGGAAAACATAAATCAGGATGGCCGAATGTGAGTCAAGCGTGCTAACCACTGCGCCAAGTCGCTCGGTACCTAAGTCGAAACAAGGACCCTGGAGTAAAAAAAGTCCCTCAAAACTACTGATATCCTTGGAAGAGAAATCTATGACAAAACTATTCCACTTGGTGTGCAAGATGTTTGAGACAGGGAAAATATCTTCAACCTTCAAGAAAAATATAATAATTCCAATTCCAAACAACCAGCTGACAGGTGTGAGTATTACCGAACTATCATTATAATAAGTCATGGTTGCAAAATACTGACATGAATTATTTAGAGGATTACAGAATAATAGGAAAACTGGTAGAAGCCGACCTCGGGGAAGATCATTTTGGTTTCTGGAGAAATGTAGGAACACGCGAGGCAACACTGACTTGCCTTAGAAGATAGGGTAAGGAAAAACAAACCTACGTTTATAGCATTTGTAGACTTTGAAAATTTTTTGACAGTGTTGACTGGAGTACTCTCTTTGAAATTCTGAAGGTAGTAGGGGTAAAATACAGGGAACGAAGGACTATTTACAACTTGTATAGAAATCAGTCTACAGTCGAGGGGCGGGAAAGAGAAGAAGTGGTTGTGAAAGGAGTGAGGCAGGGTTGTAGCCTAAACCTGATGTTATTCAATCTGCACATTGAGCAAACGGTAAAGGAAACAAAAAAATAGAGTGGGAATTAAAGTTAAAGGAGAAGAAATAACAAGTTTGAGGTTTGTCGATGGTATTGTAATTCTGTCGGAGACGACAAAGGGCTTGGAAGAGCATGGAACGGAATGGGCAGTGAATTTAAAGGAGGATACAGGATGATCACCACTAAAAGCAAAACGAAGGTATTGGAATATCGAATTAAATCAGGCGATGCTGAGAGAATTACATTAGAAAAGAACTCACTAAATGTAGTAGATGAGTTTCGCTATTTGGGCAGTTAAATAACTGATGATGGCCGAGGTAGGGAGGACATAAAATGTAGACTGCTGTCTACATTTTATGTCCTCCCTACCTCTGCCATCATCAGTTATTTTACTGCCCAAATAGCGAATAGCAGCAAAATCGTTTCTGCAGAAGAGAAATTTGTGAACATCAGATATAAATATAATTGTTGGGGAGTCTTTTCTGGAGCTATATGTCTGAATTGTAGCCTTCTATGGGAGTGAAACGTGGACGATAACCAGTTCAGACAAGAAGAGAACAGAATTCAAAATGGTTCAAATGGCTCTGAGCACTATGGGACGTAACTTCTGAGGTCATCAGTCCACTAGAACTTAGAACTACTTCAACCTAACTAACCTAAGGACATCACACACATCCATCCCCGAGGCAGGATTCGAACCTGCGACCGTAGCGGTCACGCGGTTCCGGCCTGAAGCGCCTAGAACCGCTCGGCCACCAAGGCCGGCAGAACAGAATTCTTTGAAATGTGGTGATACAGAAGAATGCTGAAGATTAGCTGGGTAGATAGCGTAATTAACGGAGAAGTGATTTTGTTCATAGCTGTAGTTTTGGTTGTGGACTTGTCTCCCACATACTATGTACAATGTGAAATCTGACAATCGTTTGCCACTCATCGCACGTATCATATATTTTTAGTGTATAATAGGACACGACCGTCCGATTCTTATTTTTTACGTTGGCTTGCTAATGACATGAGCCTATTTCACTTCTGCAGATTACAGTTTAAGCTGTCGAAACCGGTTAAGTAAACCAAATAAAGGTTTTCTTGTGCAGCTCACGATTGACTTTTTATCTTTGGTGTAATGAAGAAGTATTGAACAGAATTAGAAAAAGAAAATTTCTGGCATAACTGGACGAAAAGAAAGGATCGGTTGATAGGAAACTTTTTGAGGCATCAAGAAATCACAAATTTGTGGAACTGTTGGGGGTAAAAATTATAGAGAGAGACGAAGAGATGAATGTAGTAAGAAGGTTCAGATGGATGTACGCTGCAGTAGTGATTCAGAGATGAAGAGGCTTGCAGAGGATAGAGTAGCGTGGGGAGCGGCACCAAACCAGTCTTCGCACTGAATAACACAACAATACCGCCAAGGTTTTCTGCAAACTACTTTAATAAACTGTTCTGTTATTTATTTTGCTGTCTATCCAGTCGCTGTCTTCACTTTCCCTAAATACAAGTCGATTGATTCTGCGAATTCATTTGTACTATTTCTTTTCCACTTGGTGATTATTTATTATTTTAATACTGTTATAATTTATTTTTAAACCTACTCGCAAACTTTAGTTTCTTCCGTAAGAGATGGTACATTCTTACCTAATTCGAAATCTATGTTGAAACAAGTTTACAAATACACACTTGTTATTATCTCTACAGTACAGACGTGGTATACGTCTCGTTTATCGAATATGATGCATTAAGGCAATTTACACAAAAAACAAGGACCAGAGAATGGGACCAAGTCCGGTTGTAGACAGTGTAAGCGAGAATCTGACCAACGCAGCAAACCGTAGCAAGTCACTGAGCGCAGCAGTATCGGTCGTAGCAGAATCTCGATAAACATTACGAGCCCAAACACGCACTGGACTTTTTATTAGGCCCCGGAGACCACGGGTTCATGCTGCGTGGCGCCGGGAATGCGTGCTGCGCAGTGGAAGCATGCGGAACGGAGCAGCACCAATGACGTCATCTGGCAAACTTTGTCGTTCCAGTGGCTGACAACTACAGCATCTATCAGCTCCGTCAGTTCACAAGAGGAGTCGAATGTATTTATGGCTGCATCATTTTCCCCTTTCTGTACCAGAGTCAGGATGCATTGTGAATAGTGCAAATAATATTTACGCCTAGTTTTTTACTATATTTTTTGTTTTAAAAATTTTAATGGATCTAAACTGTTTGATTTTAATATCTCAGCACGTCTTCTGTTTTCTTCTTTACGTTCGAAAGTCTTAATAATAGACAGTGGGATCGAATTACAGGTATATCCACAACGAAGAGCCAAAGAAACTGGTACACCTGCCTAATATGGTTTATGGCCGCCGAGAGCACGCAGAAGTGCCGCAGCATGACGTGGCATGGACTCGACTAATGTCTGAAGTAGTGCTGGAGGGAACCGACACCAGCAATCCTGCAGGGCTTTCCATAAATCCGTAAGAGTACGAGTGCGTGGAGACCTCTTTTGACCAGCACATTGCGAGGCATCCCAGATATGCTCAATAATGTTCATGTCTGGGGAGTTTGGTGGCCAGCAAAAGAGTTTAAACTCAGAAGATTGTTTCTGGAGCCACTCTGTAGCAATTTTGGACGTGTGGGGTGTCGCTTTATCCTGCTGGAATTGCCCAAGTACGTCGGAATGCACAATGGACATGAATGGATGCAGGTGATCAGACAGGATGCTTACGTACGTGTCACCTGTTGGAGTCGTATCTAGATGGATCAGGAGTCCCATATCACTCCAACTACGCAAGCTTCACACTGTCACAGAGATTCCAACAATTTGAACAGTCCCCTGCTGGCACGCAGGGTCCGTAGACTCATGAGGTTCTCTTCATACCCGTATACGTCCATCTGCTTGATACAGATTTAAACGAGACTCACCCGACCCAGCAACATGTTTCTACTCATCAACAGTCCAAAGCTCGGTGTTGACAGGCCCAGGTGAGGCGTAAAGCTTTGTGTCGTGCAGTCATCAAAGGTACACGAGTGGGCCTTCGGCTCCGAAAGCCTATATCGAAGATGTTTCGTTGAATGTTTCATACGCTGACACTTGTCACTGGTCCAGCATTGAAATCTGGAGCAATTTGCGGAAGGGTTGCACTTCTATCACGTCGAACAATTCTCTTCAGTCGTCGTTGACCCCGTTCTTGCACGATTTTTTTCCGGCCGCATCGATGTGGGAGATTCGTTGTTTTATCGGATTCCTGATATTCGCGGTACACTCGTGAAATGGTCGTACGGGAAAATCCCCACTTCATCGCTACCTCTGAGATGCTGTTTCCCATCGCTCGTGTGCCGACTATAACGCCACGTTCAAATTCACTTGAATCATGGTAACCTGCCATTGTAGCAGCAGGAACCGATCTAACAACTGCGCCAGACAGTTTTTGTCTTATATAGGTGTTGCCGACCACAGCCCCGTATTTTGCCTGTTTACATATATCTGTATTTGAATACGCATACCTATACCAGCTTCTTTGGTGCTTCAGTGTATTTCAATCACCTACAATTTCGTGTATCTATGTTTTATGACTGACGCTGGCGGTGCCTGGGTTGAGACGGTAGACTCGAATTCGTGAAAGACAGGTAGTTCAAATTGCCACCTCACGATATTGTTACACTTTTACACAGTGAGAGCGATAAACTGAGAGGTTAATATGAAAAATGGCCCGTGAACATTTATTATCTTAATATTAGAAATTCTGAAAACCAGTATCCGACAACTTTGTACCACACCAAAATATTCATAAAAATGTTACACAGTCTGCATCAGCAGTTTCCATTAATACAAAAATGGTTCAAATGGCTCTGAGCACTATGGGACTAAACCATTAATACAATTAGCAATTATGTGATCTCGATGTAATGACAATATCTGCGTTTACCCATTGATAGTATCGGTGGCTCTCATACATATAGATTTATTTGTATATATCTTCATCCACAGCTTACAGCCCATCAGTTACAAATGGTACTTCCTCACCATCAAACTAAAACAAAAAATCTCTTTTGGCAGTTAGTACACATAAGTCGATAATTTTGCTTATCTGATGAACAGACTACAGTAACATCGCTCCAAGATAGCAATAAGTGCAATATACGAGGAGAAGTCAAAAAGTAAAGGGACTTTGGCAATTTCTCGACGTAGGGCGTGGTAACATTGCTAGTATCCAGAGCTGAAGTACTGTCGTCTACAACAATTCTATACAACGTGTCACTCTTATTCCCGCATTAGTCGTTGTACTGTAGTAGACCGTGAAACATGTCAGCTCCGTTGTCTGCTCCAAGGAGGAAACGTGGGCAGTGATTCGTTTTCTGTTTGCGTAAGATGTTAAACCTGCGGAAATTATTCGTCGAATGCAAGCGCAGTATGGTGGCAGCTGTTTATCGCCAACCTAGATCTACAAATTGATAGCGCGCTTTAAACAGGGAATAATTCTATGTGACGAGGAAAGATCTGGCAGGCCATCGACCTCAACAACTTAGGACAAATTGGAAGTCTTTGAGGGTATGGTGTTAGGAGAATCACAGTGGACGATATCACCAATACGTTACATATCAGTCATGGTTCAGCGTATTCCATCTTACACGATAGGTTAAATTTTCAAGAAGTTTGTGCAAGGTGGGTACCGAAAGCATTGTAAGCGCAGCATGAGGTGCAAAGATTGGACATCTCTCGTAAACACTCGACCCGTTATCATCGAGATTGAAATTTTTTTTAAAGCAAATTATTAAATGAGTGCATCGTCATGAATCGCAAAGTAAGGCTGCGGGCATGGTTTGCAAACACCCATCATCACCAAAAGTTAAGGAATTTAAATGTCAACCATCAGCTGGTGAGATTATGCAAGCACTATTCTGGGACATGGAAGGTGTGGTAGCCGTTGATTTCACCCCAATAGGCAAAACTGTGCACAGCGACAACTTTTGCGATGTGTTGTGAACTAAACTGAAAACTGCAATCAGATCTAAACATTGCGCAAAACTTCGAAAATGTGTCATCCTGCAGTAAGACTATTCTCGGTCACATTCTTCCAAACGGACGGCCGAAGCAATAAAGGAGTTGGGATTTGAATTTCTGGAACACCCGCCTTACACTTTAGACCTGGCTCCAAGTGATTTCCATATGTTTGGACCATTGAAGAAAGCGCTCAGGGCAAGATGGTTTTCGACCAATACGGAAGCCATTGATGTGGTGCAAAATTGGCTACAGGTGCAACTAAAAAACTGTTTTCATATGGAATCAAAAACCTCGTGAAACGTTGGACTAAGTGCGTTGATTTGTAGGGAAGCTATGTAAAAAATAATGCATGTTTCAGTTTTCTATCATTAGAATAAATATTCCTTTTCTCAAAATTCCCATTACTTTTTGACTTTCCCTTGTATATGCATACCACCCTCTAAAGGATTCATAAAGTAAATTTCTTACAAGAACATAAAGTTACGATTTTCCAGCTCATTTAAGGTACAGAACAACCATTAACATTACATTAATTATCAGTTAAAACTACACTCAGTGCTCGGTGTTAAACACTTCAAAGAGGCACACTGGTCACCATGTTAAAAATGATAACTTTAAAAGAACTTCATCGAGACCAATAATTTAAATTTCAGATCACTGAGACTACATCTAATATATAATCATAATAATAAGAACAACTCTTCCTCAGAAAGAGAGCTTGCAAAAAATCTATTTTACGTTAGTACCTAGGACTATAACTGAAATCCTTAACTGAGGTTAACCTGGAATAACCAAAAATCAGAATAAACACAGCCACTTAAGACTCACGCACTCAAACAAACCGTAAACTGAAGAAGACGCGGTGTAGTAACTAACGCAAAGGATACCGGTACGCTAGCTGCGACAAAATGTGATGCACGCAGTACCAACAATCCACGTTCTTGTTTACTTTTAAAAAAAAATAAAAACGAAAAAGACGCTACATCTGCTGGATATGAAACAGACAAATTAACATTCGATCATTCGTAGGGAACTGTAATGAAACCAGCGTGGCGCCCACCCGCAAGGTTTGTTCTAAGCCAATACTTGCAAATGGAAATACAGTCAGTCGAGAATCAAAACCCAGACCACGACAGGTCAAAATAAACGCTAGTAGCCGAATGCGTGGCCAGAGAGTTCCTTAAACTCAACTCATAACACTCAGCCCAAATTATATGCCACGAAACATCGCTGACTAGGGCCCAGTACAAAGGTAGTGTAATCTTCTTATATAGTAGTTTCGCCACACTCACAAGTTGAAGTACTTTACAAGAGGATACAGCCAAATTCACTGTCTTAAAATTATAAAGCACATTTCAATTGATCAAAATGGAACATATAAATTCAATTTACGAAATTGTTGAACGAATTATATCTCTTCTCGCAGATGTTCCCTCGCGGTAATTCATTTACTATCAAAGAAATTGTTTTAATGACAGCCATTGCCGAAACCCACATCTCGTAAATATAGAGGTTGCAAAAAGAATGAATACTTTCAGTGCTTCCTTGCCCAAGCTTGGAAACACTTTCCTTACTGAATACCGCAACTTTGACAATGTCATTGACGAAAACTTCACTCGTAATGAAGAATCTGATCAAAGTTTTAGCATAGCAACATACCGTTGTCAACGGCTTGGTCAAGTATATCCGCAGTGCATCGCGCTGTATGTAAGTTCCAGGATAGCTGTTGACAAATGTCGCATTGCAAGTACCGAGTCCGGTAAAGTTGGTACACCACTTTCGATAAATATAATTTTTTTCGGAGTTCTTGGCAGATATTCTGTAATTCTGTAGTCCCCTGTACAACATTTGAATATGTGGTGTCACCGCCAGACACCACACTTGCTAGGTGGTAGCTTAAATCGGCCGCGGTCCATTTAGTACATGTAGGACACGCGTGTCGCCACTGTGTGATCGCAGACCGAGCGCCACCACAAGGCAGGTCTCGAGATACGGAAGAGCACTCGCCCCAGTTGTACGACGACTTTGCTAGCGACTACACTTACGAAGCCTTTCTCTCATTTGCCGAGAGACTGTTAGAATAGCCTTCAGCTAAGTCCATGCCTACGACCTAGCAAGGCGCCATTAACCGTATCTGAAGATAGTCTTATTTGTATTATCAAGAGCGATGTACCACAAGGATCGAATAAAGTTAAGTATTCGAGGAGCTGCATACTTTTCTTGTTAGAATTCACTACTTATCCGGTTCCAGAATTCACGCCCGTCTGCGTTACATAGCGTGCATTTAGGCCGCCTCTATCTACAAGGTGTTGGCACATTTACCAACACATCAGAATAGTTCTGCAGAATTTAGGAATATTGGAGGCAGCGGAAACTTATTTTCCAGTTTGTAACACGCTAAAGGCGACATCAAGGCGACATATATACTTCAGAATATTTATTAAACAGAGGAATATCGTGGGATTCGTGAGATCAAAGTTTTTCGCGATGGCACTTTTGTGTAAAACATTCCCGGACTTCTTGCCGCGACAATTCAGGGTAAAACCTCGAGCTTTGGGACTATTACCACGATCGTTTTCGTCAGAAGCAACTGACTATCCAAACCGTTTTTTTTTCCTTTATTGAGTTTCGATTCCCCCTAAAGGGGGCGGGCTGGCAGCAGCTTATTACGCCGCTCTTCAGCCTACAGAATTTGTTTTAAAAAGATGAAGATAATAAAAAAATAATAACAGTTGGCGATAAAATCGGTAACTTAAAGGTAAAATGGCAGAAAATTCTTGAGCTTAAAACATAAAACACAGGGTTGATGATGCTAATAAAATACACAGGAAGCAGAAAAATAATAGACAGACAATTAAAAAACACGGCGACAGTCTGGGTTCTGTTCGCAAGAGATATAAAATGCACACCCAGCGACAGCATGATTTCTGTTCGCAACACTGTGGAAAGACGCACAACACTGAACACTCACTTAAACACTGCACTAAAAAGTTGGCACAAATATGACATACCACACCCGAGAGCAGGTGGGGGGAAACTGGTCAGATAACGGGAAAAAAAGGGGGGAAGGAGAGCAAAAGTGAAGGGGGATGGGGGAAAGGAGCCAATGGAAGATGAGGATCCATAAGAGGGGTGGGGGGTGCTGAGCAGACGTGCCAGGGAGTGGGGAAGGAAGAGGAGGGGAGTACAAAAGACCTCGGGGGGGGGGGGGGAGAAAGGAGATAGGGAGAGGGTAGGCGGGGAGAAAACACAGGATGGAAGGGGGGAGGAAGAGGGAGCCCAGGGAACGGACGGAGGAAAGGAGGGGGGTGAGGATAAGAGGTGATAGGAGGGATAAATGGAGGGGGTGAGGACACCGTCTGGGAGGGGGGGTTGATGGAAGCCACCTTGGGAAAGGAGATGTAGGGTGTAGAGATGGAGGGCAGGGGGGATACAACAGTGAAGACGTGGCAGGGGGCGGGGATGGGAGAGGAGAGGAGCAACCAGGGGGTGAGGATGCGGATATGTTCGAGGAAGAGGAGCAGATGGGGGAAAGGAATGAGATCATAGAGGATCCGCGTGGGGGACGGGAGGCGTATGCGGAAGGTGAGGCGGAGTGCATGACGCTCAAGGATCTGGAGGGACTAATAGAATTTGGGGGGGGGGGCAGATATCTAGGCAGGACTGGCATAACAGAGGATGGGAGGGATTAAGGATTTGTAGGTGTGGAGGATGGTAGAGGGGAGCAACCCCCATGTCCGGCCAGAGAGGAGTTTGAGGAGTCGGAGGCGGTTGTGGGCTTTGGATTGGATGGAGCGGAGATGAGGGATCCAGGTGAGGTGACGGTCAATGGTGAGGCCAAGGTTATCCAAACCGCTGCTGTGGTGGCCTAATATAGCCCGTAGACGACTTCTGATTGGTCAGTAATTACGTAATGCTGTCACAGATGGTGTCAACGTCTGCGCTGGTGGCCCCACCGCTCCCATAGTGGCGTAAACATTGAGACGCATACCTCTGTCTCTTCTCTGCGTCGAGAGCTTGCTTCCATGTACCCCTAAGATTATATCTGCTGTCACGGCTGGAGTTCCTGTCGCACACTCTTATTCCCACAGCCTCTTTAATTACAGAATCCCAGTATGTAGGAGACTGAGGCAGAACTTTTGTTAAGTCAAACAATATTTTATGTTTCTTCGTAAGGCTGTGCTCAGCAACTGCAGATTTCTCCATTTCACTGGCTTCTGTTAAAAGAATAGTCGAAGATTTGGATGGCATGTCTTTGAAGCTTGTTCATAAAAGGACGTACCAATCAGACAACAAAGAACACATGAACTAAGAAGGCCGTAAGTTATATGTTGCAAAAATGCAAGGTTTTATATAACTGCTGATTATAGTTTAGGGCTTTACTTGTCAAAAGACATCAAACATATAGACAACGGATATATACTACTATAATAGGTTGACTGTATTGGGTGCATAGGTTCTATGTATATAGCGCAGACGCCAATGATTACTACTCATTTTTATCTGTAGTCCTTAAGTTGACCATTTCTGAAGTTGTTGCCACTTTCAACAGCTTAATCGCTCAATGAAAAGGTTACAACTTTTCTCTCATTTATTTCCGCTTTTTAATTTATCCAATGTTATTGATATGTAAATAGGAATGATTATATAAAGCTCATTGGCTATTTCATGACTATTATATTGTTCATGTCTTTAACTTTATAATTTTATGGTGTTGTATGGAGGTTATGAATGTAATCGGATTTCAATGCATGTGTATTCCTTCAGTACGCTCACCCGTTGCAGACCAGAATACAGATATACAATTTTAATTTTTAATGCATCTCGGTGTACAACACCGATCATGTTTGACCATACCTACACCTGCATATTTCTTACTATCTATTTTTTGTATGACTACTGTGTAGGATCTATATGTGTCTAAACATCCCAAACAATCTATTCACTAACAGTGTAGAGATCATTATATAACAGCGCCATATACACTCCTGGAAATGGAAAAAAGAACACATTGAGACCGGTGTGTCAGACCCACCATACTTGCTCCGGACACTGCGAGAGGGCTGTACAAGCAATGATCACACGCACGGCACAGCGGACACACCAGGAACCGCGGTGTTGGCCGTCGAATGGCGCTAGCTGCGCAGCATTTGTGCACCGCCGCCGTCAGTGTCAGCCAGTTTGCCGTGGCATACGGAGCTCCATCGCAGTCTTTAACACTGGTAGCATGCCGCGACAGCGTGGACGTGAACCGTATCTGCAGTTGACGGACTTTGAGCGAGGGCGTATAGTGGGCATGCGGGAGGCCGGGTGGACGTACCGCCGAATTGCTCAACACGTGGGGCGTGAGGTCTCCACAGTACATCGATGTTGTCGCCAGTGGTCGGCGGAAGGTGCACGTGCCCGTCGACCTGGGACCGGACCGCAGCGACGCACGGATGCACGCCAAGACCGTAGGATCCTACGCAGTGCCGTAGGGGACCGCACCGCCACTTCCCAGCAAATTAGGGACACTGTTGCTCCTGGGGTATCGGCGAGGACCATACGCAACCGTCTCCATGAAGCTGGGCTACGGTCCCGCACACCGTTAGGCCGTCTTCCGCTCACGCCCCAACATCGTGCAGCCCGCCTCCAGTGGTGTCGCGACAGGCGTGAATGGAGGGACGAATGGAGACGTGTCGTCTTCAGCGATGAGAGTCGCTTCTGCCTTGGTGCCAATGATGGTCATATGCGTGTTTGGCGCCGTGCAGGTGAGCGCCACAATCAGGACTGCATACGACCGAGGCACACAGGGCCAACACCCGGCATCATGGTATGGGGAGCGATCTCCTACACTGGCCGTACACCACTGGTGATCGTCGAGGGGACACTGAATAGTGCACGGTACATCCAAACCGTCAGCGAACCCATCGTTCTACCATTCCTAGACCGGCAAGGGAACTTGCTGTTCCAACAGGACAATGCACGTCCGCATGTATCCCGTGCCACCCAACGTACTCTAGAAGGTGTAAGTCAACTACCCTGGCCAGCAAGATCTCCGGATCTGTCCCCCATTGAGCATGTTTGGGACTGGATGAAGCGTCGTCTCACGCGGTCTGCACGTCCAGCACGAACGCTGGTCCAAGTGAGGCGCCAGGTGGAAATGGCATGGCAAGCCGTTCCACAGGACTACATCCAGCATCTCTACGGTCGTCTCCATGGGAGAATAGCAGCCTGCATTGCTGCGAAAGGTGGATATACACTGTACTAGTGCCGACATTGTGCATGCTCTGTTGCCTGTGTCTATGTGCCTGTGGTTCTGTCAGTGTGATCATGTGATGTATCTGACCCCAGGAATGTGTCAATAAAGTTTCCCCTTCCTGGGACAATGAATTCACGGTGTTCTTATTTGAATTTCCAGGAGTGTAGTTTTGAAAATTCGCACCTGACATTTACAATTAGCTTTAAGCAATATTTTTTTAATTCATATTATTAAATAATCGCTGCATTAACGTTTGTTTCTCAATGTTGTACGATGATCGCGTAACGAAAATTACTTTTGTAATGCCAAACTACTATATATCATAATCGCAATGCATGCAGTGCCATCTGGCGGTCTTCTTTCCATAAAGCTTTCTGGAGTATATTCTAATTAGTTTCCATTTACATGTCATGATATTAAGAGTGACGAGGTATATAGTGTCTATATATGTTAGACCGATGGTTTTCAATCTTCTTGAGTTCGTGGCTCCTTTGCCCAACTATGTTGTTTCCGTAGCTCGCCTGTAGAATATCCTGTAAAAACTGAAATAATTAATAAAAAAGAGTTACGAATAAGGTACTACACCCCTCGATGCGACACTTGATCTTGCTTCTTGTTATACAACATGCCAAATCTTGGCACCAAATGAGATACGGCTATCCACATTTCCTTCTCCACACAAGAGTATTGATCTGTACTTGGTTTTAATGACAGTCATTCCCGAAACCCAAATCTCGTAAAGGTAGGAGGTTGCAAAAGGAATTAATACTTTCAGTGCTTTCTTGCTCAAGCTTGGAAACTCTTTTCGTACTGAATACCAAAACATTGGCAATGCCATTGGTGAAACCTTCACTTGTAATGAAGAATCTGATCAAAGTCTTCTGAACTCTTCTTCTCCTGCAGTATTGAAATAATGAGGATTTTGAACCCATTGAAATCAATCACAGTTTTCAGGAAAGTATTTTTGAAAGTGAAGATGAAGTTCAGATAAACGTCCTACAGAAGAAAAAATGGTTCAAATGGCTCTGAACACTATGGGACTTAACTTCTAAGGTCATCAGTCGCCTATAACTTAGAACTAATTAAACCTAATTAACGTAAGGACATCACACACATCCATGCCCGAGGCAGGATTCGAACCTGCGACCGTAGCGGTCGCTTGGCCCCAGACTGTAGCGCCTAGAACCGCACGGCCACTCGGACGGTAAAATATTTTCAAATGGTTCAAATGGCTCTGAGCACTATGGAACTTAACTTCTAAGGTCATTAGTCCTCTAGAACTTAGAACTACTTAAACCTAACTAACCTAAGGACATCACACACATCCATGCCCGAGGTAGGATTCGAACCTGCGACTGTAGCGGTCGCGTGGTGCCAGACTGAAGAGCCTAGAACCGCTCGGCCACACCGGCTGGCTATATTTTTAAAATTTATCTTTTAAGTGCACTAATGCGTAATGTACCGATTTATTGATTTTCATATTCGTTTCATTCTCCTCAGTTAATAGCCACGTGTGCTCGCTGAGACGTTCTGTTCCTCAAGTATCTGATAACTATGGAAATGGAACTGCCGTGTGGCTAGGGCCTCCCGTCGGGTAGACCGTTCGCCTGGTGCAAGTCTTTCGAGTTGATTCCACTTCGGCGACTTCTGCGTCGATGGGGATGAAATGATGATAAGGACAACACAACACCCAGTTCCTGAGCGGAGAAAATCCCCGACCCAGCCGGGAATCGAACTTGGGCCGTAAGGTATAACATTCCGTAGCGCTGACCTCTCACCTACCAGGGGCGGACACTGTTAACTGATTCTATGCAAATACCTTGGGGCGCTTTTTGATTACTGATTGATCAAAACCTTGTTATCTTTTCGATTTTAAAGATCTTCAAAGCAATGACGTGTGCTGTCTCGTCAAAGTTTTTTTTAAAAAAAGTCTTGTTTCTTATCAGTTCTTAAGTTTCGACGACCTCCCAGCATATACGTGGGTTGCCCAGAAAGTAATGCACCGCATTTTCTTTCTCAGCCGAAAACAATGCTACGAATGCGAAACGTTACGCATGTACACTCCTGGAAATGGAAAAAAGAACACATTGACACCAGTGTGTCAGACCCACCATACTTGCTCCGGACATTGCGAGAGGGCTGTACAAGCAATGATCACACGCACGGCACAGCGGACACACCAGGAACCGCGGTGTTGGCCGTCGAATGGCGCTAGCTGCGCAGCATTTGTGCACCGCCGCCGTCAGTGTCAGCCAGTTTGCCGTGGCATACGGAGCTCCATCGCAGTCTTTAACACTGGTAGCATGCCGCGACAGCGTGGACGTGAACCGTATCTGCAGTTGACGGACTTTGAGCGAGGGCGTATAGTGGGCATGCGGGAGGCCGGGTGGACGTACCGCCGAATTGCACAACACGTGGGCCGTGAGGTCTCCACAGTACATCGATGTTGTCGCCAGTGGTCGGCGGAAGGTGCACGTGCCCGTCGACCTGGGACCGGACCGCAGCGACGCACGGATGCACGCCAAGACCGTAGGATCCTACGCAGTGCCGTAGGGGACCGCACCGCCACTTCCCAGCAAATTAGGGACACTGTTGCTCCTGGGGTATCGGCGAGGACCATTCGCAACCGTCTCCATGTAGCTGGGCTACGGTCCCACACACCGTTAGGCCGTCTTCCGCTCACGCCCCAACATCATGCAGCCCGCCTCCAGTGGTGTCGCGACAGGCGTGAATGGAGGGACGAATTGAGACGTGTCGTCTTCAGCGATGAGAGTCGCTTCTGCCTTGGTGCCAATGATGGTCGTATGCGTGTTTGGCGCCGTGCAGGTGAGCGCCACAATCAGGACTGCATACGACCGAGGCACACAGGGCCAACACCCGGCATCATGGTGTGGGGAGCGATCTCCTACACCGGCCGTACACCACTGGTGATCGTCGAGGGGACACTGAATAGTGCACGGTACATCCAAACCGTCAGCGAACCCATCGTTCTACCATTCCTAGACCGGCAAGGGAACTTGCTGTTCCAACAGGACAATGCACGTCCGCATGTATCCCGTGCCACCCAACGTGCTCTAGAAGGTGTAAGTCAACTACCCTGGCCAGCAAGATCTCCGGATCTGTCCCCCATTGAGCATGTTTGGGACTGGATGAAGCGTCGTCTCACGCGGTCTGCACGTCCAGCACGAACGCTGGTCCAACTGAGGCGCCAGGTGGAAATGGCATGGCAAGCCGTTCCACAGGACTACATCCAGCATCTCTACGATCGTCTCCATGGGAGAATAGCAGCCTGCATTGCTGCGAAAGGTGGATATACACTGTACTAGTGCCGACATTGTGCATGCTCTGTTGCCTGTGTCTATGTGCCTGTGGTTCTGTCAGTGTGATCATGTGATGTATCTGACCCCAGGAATGTGTCAATAAAGTTTCCCCTTCCTGGGACAATGAATTCACGGTGTTCTTATTTCAATTTCCAGGAGTGTATTATTTGAAGTCTCCTGAGTGAGCGCGCCAAGTTTCCGTCATTTCTGACAGATAGCGTAGCTGTAGGACAGTTTCAAAGTGGCGTCTGTAGGTGATGTACGTAGCAAGCAACGTGCCGTCATTGAATTTCTCACAGCAGAGAGGGAAGCTGTGGGGAATATTCACAAATGCTTGTGCAAAGTCTATGGAGCACCTGCTGTTGACAGAAGCAAAGTTAGTCGCTGAACATGGAGAGTGACGTCATCAGAAGGCGGTTAGGCTTAGCTCCACAATTTGCAGCGGTCGGGGAGACCATTCACGGCTTCACACCTGACACATTGCAGCGAGCTGATGTCATTCGCGAGGACAGACGCATTACGACTCGGCAGTTGGCGCTACATCTGCCAATCAGCAAAGGAAGTCCACACAATGAATCACTGGCTCTGCCACCAGGACAAGGATTGGTATTGACAGGGCATACACGTCCTTGTTTTGCGCTGAAGGAAGGCCATAGAACGGGATGGAGATTACGTGGAAAAATAGGGTGTGTAGATAAAACACCATTCTATCATGTGTGTAGTTATAATTATGTTCAATAAAGAATTCTTGAAGAAAAAAAATGCGCTGCATTACATTCTGGGCAACCCTCGTAGTTCCGCTGTTGCTGATACAGATCTGTTAAGTTTAGCACGCAGTTCCTGAGCTGCTGTGTCGGCATTCGATAATTTTCCAAACAAATTTCCACTTCCCCCACTGTATGACACTTTGATGCATAGTTAACTTACACATCCGCAAATTATAAAAGTAAGATATTAATCCTGGTTTGACAAACGATCGTTTACTACCAGTAATTTCATGCTAGTAATGCCCACATAAATATATAATTTTCTGTAAACGAACTGGAAACCAAGACAGTCTATTTTGTAAGACTACAAACCCTTCCCTCGAAAGTGAATGACTATTGGAATTGTCCACGCTAGGTCGTAAACAGGTTCCGTAATCCATACTTGTCTTTAGCTCGGCATGGTCTCTCTCTGACTGGTTTGTGGTCACCGGCCTGTCGCATCAGCCAGCTAATATGATATGTAAAGGCTTTTTTTAAATTACCACTACCAGTCACAAACTTTGTCAACTATTGTATTACTTATTTATTTAGCGACATGTTTCGAAGTAAACCTCATCTTCAGGCTAAACGGCACTACAAAAACAACTTTAAAATAGGGCCATACTGATGTTATATAGTCTTTTCGTAAATACTGGGGTCATCCACGGAAGAAGAAAAAACTTAGTAAGGGGTTATGTCACTTTGAAAGCTGGACTGATGTTTGCACGAAAATGTTTTGTAACGGTCACTCACTTTTTTCTTCTGGCGTGGCAGTCTTGTAGTGATGCGCTGGGATGCCTCCATTTCCGTGCCTCTCCTGGTCACTGTTCACAAATTGTCACTAATATAGCAGTAACTTGGAAACACGATCACAAACAGTTCTGTAGTGCAGTGGACAAGCTGGCGGTCGAAATACAGCTGGCTTCGATTTGACTATCGATTTGTCGATCTATGTGGTGTAAGATGTTTACCTGTCTTCTGCGCGTCTTGTTATCGTATTACAGATGTAGGTTGACGAAATACATTACAAATTGAGCACCTGTTTCAGGGCATTGTCCCTCAAGGTCACCCTCCCTTCCCCTGCAGCAGGTCGAAGACATAGATCATTGTTTCAACAGAGACAAAATACTCTCATGTTCGGAACAAACAGAACATTTTGAACGACTAGAGACAGAACGTTCATATTCACAGGACATGTATATTAGTACGTTCTGCACAAACGATTAGCATTTGAACCATGTCAGCCCGCGGGTTCAAGGTCAACATCGATATTGCGGTGTAATACCATCTACCAGTAAAATGTATCTGCAGCTCTCGTTTTCCCTATAACACGAAGGTACTGTATCAGTGCAAACGTGCAGGATGCCTTGCAAACATATGTACAACCTGTACTGTCAAATCACTGAGTTTGAAAGAGGGCGCATTATTAGCATGAGAGAATGTGATGCATCCGTCTGGGAAATTGCTGCTCATATGGAATGAAGTGTTTTGGTAGTGCAACGGGTGTGTGCAGTATGGTTCATGGAAGGCCATAGAACATGAAGAGATGGATCAGGTCGCACCACCTAGACCACCCGCTGAGAAGATCGGCACCTCTCCCAAATGTCATTGCAGGACAGATCTGCGTCCTCCTCGGCTCTGGTGCAACACTGTAACACAATTGTACACTATCAGGGGTGAAGGTCCGTCGCCATTTATTATGGTATCGGTTATGTGCACATTGTCCACTTCTCTGCTACCTTTGATGAATGTGCAGAAACATGCTGGATAGCAATGGTGTATGGAACGGCATCACTGGGGACAGGAATGGCAGCAGATAGTGTTTTCAGACGAATTCTGGTTCTGTATGTTTGAAAACGATGGCTGCATTTTGTTTCACCGCAGACAGGGGGAGCGGAACCACAGTGACTGCATTCACACAAGACACAGCGCCACCTCAAGGCCATATGGAGTGGGGTGCTATTGGGTACAACCACAAAAAAAAGTTGGTGCGTTTATAGGGCACTGCGACCAATGTGTCCTACGTCAGTGACTTCCTTTGACTCATAGCCATGCTCTTTCTGCACAACACCTCAGATGCCATTTTCAGCAAGACAATGTATGACAACGTGTTGCTGCTTGAGCACGTGCCTTTCTGCTGTCACGGATTGTCAGTATTTTCCCTTGGCCCACCAAATCACCAGACTTTGTGCCAACCGAAAATATGTAGGATATGGCGAAACGACGAGTGCAGTGCTGACACAGAGGAACTTTCACCCCAGGTGAATGCAGCATGTGTGGTTACACCACAGGACGCCATTCGAGCCTTATACACATCGATGCCATTATGCATAGAACAAGTATCATAATCTATGCCGGACCCCATTCCTACTAAACCATAGAACACATGCTGACCCGAGGTGACTGAAATGCTAATCATTTCTGCAGGATATACTAATGTAAATGTGCTGTGAATATGAACATCCTGTCTTATTTGTTCAAGGTGTTCTGTTTTTCTGAATATGAGTGCACGTTTCTACCCCCCCCCCCCCCCCCCCGGCAGATCCAGGCCTGTCTGCTATTCACAGCCAGGGCAAAAGGTGCTCCGAGTGCTCCATCTTTTCAAAGTAAGCCAAATGCTCCAGCAATCACTCCTGAATGATACACAGCTGAAATATCAGAAGAAGAAGTGGAATTTATGCGGCTGCACACCCAAAATTTAACAGAGCTGTCATTGTGCCAAAAAAGCGTAAAGATACACATCAGGACAAAAGATGTTTGTTTTCCCTACATGTCCAAGCCAGTCTCCTAGACAAAGGTTGCCTATCTGAGCCTGTTGGTTGGATAAACATGTCTTAAAACCCACAAGTAATAACCTATAGAAACCTCCCTGCTGACCTGCTTTCAGTTCAAATTCGAATTCAATTTGAAATCGAAGCAAACTTTCCTCAAGTTTAAAAAATGACCTCTCCACTTGTGCTATGCTGGGAACGTATATGTCTTTAACACCACACCAGCAAAGAGTCCTCTATGCTGCCCCCAGGCCATGAACCTGTTTAGCCACAAAGTTCACCATCAGCTGTGACAGGACAGAGAGCCCTAAGGCTGTCACAAGATCCAAGCATGCTGCTGTCAGAGAGCCAGCACCGCCAATGGAAGTGCTGCGTTACACCAGCCAAGAACCAAGAATTATGTCACAGTTGGCCAGTGACAGGTAAGCACACAGAGACATCTACTACCAATTCGATAGCCTGACATGAAGTGGAGGACAGAAGTTCCAACTTCCACCACCAGAATGCTATTGTGATGGCACTGCACACCCTCTAACATCACAATTCACATTACCCAGTTAAAATGATGGGAAACATGAAAAATACAGGAAGCACACTTGCACTTGAACCCGTATTGAAAATGACAGGGGAATTCATCTAGGTCCAAATAACCTGTTACCCACACATAGGTTATTCGTGGATACTGAAAAATCAGGAGATGCTTACTCGTACTCCTTCTGGTGGACACTTGTGCTGTAATTCCAAGACCAAAACTAAAAATAGATTAAGGTGCTACACTTGTAATATTCGTCACAAAAATTTTGTTTCTGGAACAGATGACAACTACTGCGGAGGCCATAACCCAGCCAGCCGCCACAGAGACGTCAAACACATCAACTTATATAGATATATATATAAAAAACATTTGAGAGCTGAACAAGTTTATGTGAACTGACAAGCTGAATCTTAACTATAAAAAAGCATTAAATACATATGACGGGAAAGAACGGCATTTTTATGAGAGTGCTGGTCCATTTCGAGCATTTTAACACAGAAAGCTCTATCAGGGTAAGGCATTCTCCTTCAGAGAGCAGGCTGTGAGGGAAAGTCACAAAGGCAGTCAGGTAAATGCAGTATTTCTCGATTTCCGAAAATCGTTTGACTCAGTACCACACTTATGGTTATTATCAAAAGTACGATCACATAGGGTATCAGACGAAATATGTGACTGAACTGAGTAATTTATGGTAGGGAGGACGTAGCATGTAATCTTGGATGTAGAGTCACTGACAGATGTAGAGATCAATTCGGGTGTATGCTGGAGATGTGTGTGGGGTCCATTACTGATCATGTTGTGTATTAATGATCTTGCTGACAATATTAATAGTATTCACAGACGTTCTGCAGGTGACGCAGTTAACTACAACGAAATAAAGTCTGAACGAAGCTGTACAAATATTCAGTGAGACCATGATAAGATTTAAAAGTCGTGTGTTGAATGGCAACTTGCTTTAAATGTTCAAAAATTTAAAATTGCGCACTTCACAAAACGAAAAAAACATGGTAGGTTATGACTATAATATTGGTGAGTTTCAGATGCAATCTGTTAACTCATACGTTCGCAGGTTCAAATCCTGCCTCGGGCATGGATGTGTGTGATGTCCTTAGGTTAGTTAGGTTTAAGTAGTTCAAAGTCTAAGGGACTGATGTTAAGTCCCATAGTGCTTAGAGCCATTTGAACCACTTTGTAAACTCATACAAATACTCGAGTGTAACACTTAGTAGGGACACGAAATGCAACGATCACATGGTAGCAGCCTTCAATTTACTCGTATTGGTAGAAAACTAGGGAAATGCAACCAGTTTGCGAAGGAGATTGCTTTCAAATTACCTGTGCGACCCGTCCTAAAAGACTGTTGAAGCGCGTGGGAGTCATATCAGATAGGACTAGCTGGGGATATTGAACATGTACAGAGAAGGACACCGCGAGTGGTGAGAGGTTTTTATGCCTCATGTTAAAGTGTCACTGAGATACTGAAGTGGAAGACTCTTGGAGACAGACAGAAACTATCCCGAGAAAGTCTACTAACAAAGTTTTAATAGCAGACTTTAATTGATGACTCTAGCAACATACTACAACCCCGTACATATTGTTCGCATAGGGATCGTGAGGATGAGACTAGATTAATTACAGAATACACAGAGGTATTTAAACATTCATTTTTCTTGTTTTCCATATGTGAATGGACTGAGAAAAAGCCCTAATAACTGCTACAGTGGGACATACTCTCTCCCATGGACTTAACAATGGTTTGCAGACTGTAGACGTGATGTAGAAGAAGACGTGCAGATCGGTAGCACATATCCATCGAGAGGCGTATGTCTGTTGCAAACACCAGAGCGACCAGTGATGCGTAGTGTCAGAAGGAAAAATCATACGGTGTTGGTGCAAGCTGTTGATGGAGAAGTCTTCTGACTCTGGAAGGACGTAACCACATCACAGACATGGGAACGGCTGTTGTACATGTCAACAGAACTGTGTCTTGAGCTGGTAAACCTTACATAAGGCTGAAAGAAATCTTAGGGTGCGATCTGAAACACCCAACTGCTATTACCTTTTGTGTGCATCATACGGAATGAGCTTCAGGCATTCTAAACCATCCGAGTCGAAACATCCTAAGTCTGCAGTCAAGGGATGTTTAACTAATAGAATAACCTATGTTATAACACTTGACTGTAGCCGACCTCCCCTCTGAAGTTTAATTTTCGAACATGACTTAGGTGCACACTTGATCCCGCAAGTGTCAGTTCATCTGCTGCCACTAATAATCAGCAATGCCAGTCCTAACGAACTTGAATGAGAGCAAAATAGGAACCAGTCCTTACAGATATACTAGAGGATACAGATATATTGTATTGTGCCGGCCGCGGTGGTTCGCGGTTCTAGGCGCTCAGTCCGGAGCCGCGCGACTGCTACGGTCGCAGGTTCGAATCCTGCCACGGGCATGGATGTGTGTGATGTCCTTAGGTTAGTTAGGTTTAAGTAGTTCTAAGTTCTAGGGGACTGATGACCATAGATGTTAAGTCCCATAGTGCTCAGAGCCATTTGAACCATTTGAACAGATATATTGCATCTAGTGTTGCACCAAAATACATAGTTTATGTGGACACTTCATATGTTAAAATGTAATCTAGGAAGAATAACTAAAAATGAGACTCCTTGATGCAGCGTTTGATACGCGCGTTTTGGAGCAGCACACGTAAATGTTTCCAGACAACCTTCATGGTACATTGGAGCATGGTACACAGAATTGCTTCCAGGATTTAAGTATCTCAACGTCGACACCATTAGCATTGCGTAGCCCACCAATTAATGTAGTGTTACTCTCTGCAACGTTAAATGTTTTCTTATATGTTTGCCGTCAGATCGGGAGTTAAATGTAGCGTTAAATTTTTGAATACCCGTGGCCTGCTGAGATGACAGTAGTGCTGTCAGATTATGACCGATGTCAGTTGTGTTAGAACTTACCACAAATAACTGCAATGTTCTCCTCTCAAACGCTGGTGCTGTTACTGGATTACCAGACAGCATGTCTGAGAAGTAACCAAAAACCATGAAAATAAATATACATCAGCAACGCGAATACCATGCCATACACTTATTTTTAGAAACCTGGTGTATGTCAGTATGTGATATCCTTACCTGTGCACGTTCTATGGAATTGTCTGGCGTGAACAACTTTCTAATTTCCGAGAACCTCTATTGTCAGTCTACTTGCTGGGCGTTTAAGCGCGCCCTTGGTAACTGTAGCCGTTTTTTAGATGAAGAAGGGCATTGTGTAATGTGACTGGCGATTCAAAGTGACGCACTGCCTTGGCAGGGCTTTGTGTGCTTGAAGAAACCTCGCTATTGGGCAGCCATGTAGGCATATTCCAATATTCGTGATCATATATGATTTGGCGGGAAGAAATAGCTGATTCTAAGTTTCTGAAAAAATAGTAAAGAAAGAGATCGGATCGGAGTCCGTGGTCAGACGCACTAATGAGCGCACCTGTACAGTATGGCCGGCCGGCGTGACCGAGCGGTTCTAGGCACTTCAGTGTGGAACCGCGCAACCGCTACAGTCACAGGTTCGAATCCTGCCTCGGGCATGGATGTGTGTGATGTCCTTAGGTTAGTTAGGTTTAAGTAGTTCTAAGTTCTAGGGGACTGATGACCTCAGAAGTTAAGTCCCATAGTGTTCAGAGCCACTTTTTTTCTTTACAGTATGTTTGGAGATACGGAGCTGTTCGCATCTTGAGTATATCAGCCACTTTCGTTGGCGACTGACAGCGGAGCGCATTTTAGCAGGTAAGCTCGGTGCAGAGTTGCGATGACGGCGCGACCTTCGACCTGTACCACAGATCCATTCGCATGATGGCACAGCTGTCGGTGAATAGTTATGATGAACATAATTAGCAACACCGCACTTGCGGAAATCAATACCTTCAACTGTCTCAGGTCCAGCATTGCTGTGGTGAATGAACGAGTTTTTCAATTACGAGGGTTGCCTGGAAAGTAATAACATATTTTTTCTTCAATAATTCTTTATTGAACATAATGATAATTACATGCACGGAAGAATGGTGTTTTATCTACACACCCTATTTTTCCACATAATCTCCATAACATTCCTCCAGTGCAAAACAAGGGCGTATGAGCCCACTCGGTATCAGTCCTTGTCGTGGTGGCGGAGCCAGTGATTCGCTGTCTGAGCTTCATTTGCTGATTGAGAGATGCAGCGCCGACTGCCGAGTCGTAATGCGCTGGTCCCCGCGAATGACAACATCAGCTCGCTGCAACATGTCAGGTGTGACAGCTATGGATGGTCTCCCCAACTGCTGTAAATCGTGGTGCTCCCCGGAATCGCCTTCTGATGACCCCACCCTCCGTGTGCAGCGATTATCTGTACTTCTGTGGACAGCAGATGCTGCATAGACTCTGCTCAAGCGTTTGTGAATGTTCCTCACAGTTTTTTCTCTGCAGTGAGAAGTTCAATGACGCCACGTTGCTTGTAACGACACCACCTACAGACGCCATTTTGAAACTGTCCTGCAGCTACGCTAACTGTCGGAAGTGACGGAAACTTGGCGCGCTCACTCAGGAGACTTCAAATAATATATATATAACGTTTCGCATTCGTAGCATTGTTTTCGGCTGCGAAAAAAATACGATGCATTACTTTCTGGCCAACCCTCGTACTATCTGGTCAACAGTCACTGTTTTTCGTTTGGAGTTAACAAGATTCGAGAGTAGTGTCAGAGGGCCATTTTCTCGTTTCTTTAAGTAACGCTGCAAATCAGTATATCAATTAGTTAGAGTTTGCATAAAGAATTGTTAAGGCATTTCACATTCAGTTCATGATCTCTGTGGCTAATCTTCTTTTAATTGAATAAATTACTGTGTTCATCGAGAGATTATTTCTGTTAAACACCAGACACTGATATTAAATATTTTATCAGCGCAAACCTTCACTTTAGGATTTATAGCTAGGGTCTTTCATAATTCACGTTATCCATTAAAGTTGTGCACACAAATTTGTAGCTTATATCTTAAAGGTGTGTTTGTTTCTTAATTAGTTTACTGGCTTAGGGTAACATTACATATTCAGGGAGCTTCTCAGAAATTGGTGAGCCCCTGCTCAGGATAGGAGTGTTCAGATATTCTGAGAACCAGTCAGAATCATTAATTCGTTTCCACTGTGTGACTTGACAATACACTGGAGTGTAGTAGTTTTAGTAATTTCTGGCGCGAAATAATAATTCCTGAAAATTCTTTTCCGAGCTTCATATTCATGGTTCCGTGGATTCTGCTCCACATCTGATGGTTTGGCTCTGAGCACTATGCGACTTAACTTCTGAGGTCATCAGTCGCCTAGAACTTAGACATAATTAAACCTAACTAACCTAAGGACATCACACACATCCATGCCCGAGGCAGGATTCGAACCTGCGACCGTAACGGTCGCTCGGTTCCAGACTGTAACGCCTAGAACCGCATGGCCACTCAGGCCGCCTGATGGTTTAATCTGCATTGCAAAACAGCGTTTTGAATTGCAAAATTTTTGGAAGGATTCTACACATGTACAATTTTGCGTGAATATGGCTTGTGGTTTCCAGAAACTAGAAAGCCGTTGTCAGATTTTTTTTTTTTAAGCCTTGACGAGCGTCAGACTTTTGCGAGCGTGTTAGTAGAAAATTGGGTCACAGTATGTAATACACCGTGTCAGGTTGGTTCGAGAGTCCGTGCAACATAATTTGAGTCACTTCAAGGGGAACTCACAAGAAACTGACAACTTACGTGTGACTAAATGTACTCACAATCAGTACAATCTGACTGGGCACACCGCGGTGTGTAGTCAAGTGAGACGGGGATTTGTGTAACATGTAGACACTACGGGCCACTCCGTACAAGAATGTGAAAGCTGCGTGTGGTTATGTCTGACGACGAAGAAATAAGGAGGTAGTTAGAGAGGCCTAGAAGTAGCGATAGACGACGACCGTGCATCGATTAACAGTACAAAGCTTAATGGGAAATGTTTACATAGTGTCTTGTGTGATATTTGTGGGAGAAGTTTTTATATTCATATCAAACATTTGTGTGTGGGAACAGAAGCTGAATCAGAGAGGTTACCAAGGAATTATAAGTGTGTGGAGTACCGGAAAATGTAAAATGTTTGTGTAGCAACGGATTCTTGGTTATTTGGAAGTTATATGGAGGCCAAGATTTTTTTTTCATTTCTGTGGCTCGCTGAACTATAACAGCAAACATGAGAGTAATAACTTTAAAGGGAATTAAGGACAGTGAATCTCTGTTGTATTTCGTTGCATTAAATCAAGGAGTGTGCATATCACCTACTGAATTTGCAATATTCATGCTGAGTTTGCAAGAGTTGCTCATATTTAGTGAGATACCTTTTCTGACAAAGCTGAGAAACGAGCGATGCCAGACACATAGTACTCGTTGGAGTGGAACAGATCGTCGGCAGCTAAGACTGCCAGGAAACGCACGACTCGAAAAACTGCCATGACGAGGTGCTAAAGGAGCCATACAGAAACGAGGGTAGAACTTTAGGTAAGGAGTTTGTTCTGGACAATAAACGAGATAGAAGCGATTGTGGAACTAGTCATGGTCAACGGGAAGATAGGCAAGTACGTTACGAATTGTGTACCAAGCGTCTAGCCGTTCAGAAAACACATGGGGTATCTGGATATCGAATGGGAGATGAGTAGGAGGCGCTACAAGATGTAAAGGTGGAAATAACCAGACGTACTCGCCATGAAGAGGAGAGAAGGAAGTCATACCAAGAAGTGATAGATGTTACGCCGATAGGATCACGTGCGTCTTCACCCAGCAGAACTAGGAACACGGGAGAGAGTGATTACAATGTCATAAAATTTTTGAATGAAATGAGGAAAGAAAATAAGGAAATGAGGCAAGAAAATAAGGACATGGGAGAGAAAATAAGGTAAGAAAATGAAGACATGGGAGAAAGGATACAAAGCGAAATTCGGAAGATCAAAAGATAAACGAAGGAAATGGCTTAATTAGTAAAAGAAAATTTCGCAGGTGGCAGAGGACGAAACAGAAGCAAGAAGCGTAGCAAAGGAGACAAAGGAAGACTGTAAAAAAGGAGAGGAAATCAGTCGGGAGGCAATGTCAAAATTAGAGAGTAGGATCGAAAACATGGAGAAGTGTCAAGAGGAGAGAGAGACACTAGTGGACAAGTCGGAGGAGCATATGGACCGATGCGACAAATATATGAGGGCAAAATTTGAAGAGACCAAGCGTCAATTATAGGCCAAGAACCAAGAAATGATAGCATAGGGGAACACAAATGCACAGGTCGAATCAAATGGCACACACACAAAAACCAAGATAAAATAGTCGTGCTCTGGTCTCAGTGAAACACAGGATAAAGTCATGCACATCGAGAGGAACGAAGCAGAGATGCGGCAAGAACATATTGTTCAATTTAAAATAGAGGAGATCTGCACATAGGGGACAGAACGAATAACAATAGTGAAGCAGGTTGTGGAACGACTGTGAATGAAACTGCGGACCACGTTGGCAGCACAAAATCAGTCATTAATGCAGCAGGAGTTAGCCTTGTTGATGTTGACAAGCTGGCAACAGACAGAAATTGTGAGGACGACGCAGAATGGAAAAGAAAATGCTGGACTACGAGATTTACACATCGCCCTATATGTTTACGGAATTCAAAGATGACGGGATATCGATCCAACCAGTGGCTTCGGTGCGTCAATTCGATATTGCTTTTCTCCTAAATGGTCAGGACCTCGTCACCTCTCTTATGTAATGACGCACCAAGACGCAGAGGCACTGAACAGATCAGGAAACCCTGATCGTTTGTGGCTTTCCGGGAGAAATTTCTCAAGATATACTGGCCACGCAAAAAGCAAAACAATATTAAAGAGGAAATTTTGAGTTTACAGGCGGTAAGAGGGACGAGTTTAGAGTACACAGTCCGATTTCTCAACGAACTAGTAAGAAAGACTTTATATCGCGCCATTCTCCGTCACAAAAATCATTTGATAGTTAAAGGCCAAGCTGCCTAAGAAGTTTCGTCGGGCCTTAACTGAACAGAAGAAATAAAATATAGATGAATTTAGAAGATGGTTGGATACCATGTGGCGGACAGAGTGCAAGGAAGGAGAAGAAAGAAGACGACAGTGTTTCTGTAACTAATGGTGTCGATCACGTATGTGACAAAACAATCACATGTATCATGTTAATCACGGAAGACGAGAGTGACAGTTTATTGAACAAGGAATAGAAGGGCAGTGGATACCGACGTTGTGAAAATAGAAGTGCTCAGCTGATGATGGGTGGCGCCGCCTTGGACATATATGAGTCATGGAATCATTGATAGAATAGGGGGAGCAGCTTCCTGTGCGTTTAGGTTCAAATGGCTCTGAGCACTATGGGACTTAACTTCTGAGGTCATCAGTCCCCTAGAACTTAGAACTACTTAAACCTAACTAACCTAAGGACACCACACACATCCATGCCCGAGGCAGGATTCGAACCTGCGGCCGTAATGGTCGCGTGGTTCCAGACTGTAGCGCCTAGAACCGCTCGGCTACCTAGGCCGGCGTGCGTTTAGGGTTATATTTAGTGAGTAATTAAGTAGTATAAGTGATACTTTTTGCGAAAGTTTAGCTCTCATGCTCTTCTGTTTACAGTTAATTAGTATGAAAAGATTATTCATGGCCATGACTATTTGTGTATGATTACTTGTCTATGATTGTTTGTGTTCGAGTATTGTGTGAGATTTATTGTGTGTGTTTCATTCTTCTAGTCCCAGGATTCTATTCCTCTATTATCTCGTTTAATTGTAGCATAAGTGTATTTGGTAAGAATGTTAAAGAGAAGGGAGCCCAGAGCTGTGCTGGGTGACTTTTGGGAGTAACATGTAATTTTTTATTCGTACTGATATTCACAAAAGAGAGAGAGCTACTGTGTCTTCCAAAGAGAATATTATATTAATGTGATGCACCAACATCTGGGACATACGAAAGAGCAGTATGGGTGTTATAACTGAGGACTGTCGAGATGTAAGGCAGACGTTACGTATCAAGTGTTTGCCTCATGTCGGATGGCTGTTGCGAGGGATACAATACTGATACTGATCCTTAATTGGTGCTTGGTATTCCATAATTTTTGTATGTATCTGATCATCAGCTGATAGCGCTGACGCTGACGCTAGACTGGCGAGTTTTCCTTGCTCGGTATGTTGAGCAGTGTAATCATTAATATGCTGTTCCAGCGGGGAAGAAAGAAAACAAAACCTTACCTATAAGAATCGGACTGGGATGGTGTGATGATGATATCCGATGTCTTGCCTGTAGTACGGTTGATGGTCTAGTTCACGGATGAGCCGGTTGCGGGATTGGTCCGCCTTCTCGCAGAAGGACCTTGAAATGATGCGAAATGTCTTCCGCGGAAGTGGGAAGCCGGTGTCTTCATGCAGCAAACGAGTGGAGTGCTCTCTCAGAAAACGTAGTGTGATCTTCAGGGCTCGACACTGGACCCTTTGCGGAGCTGCGATGAGTGTACCTGTGGGCTTTCCCCACACAACGGCTGCGTACTCCAGCGCTAGTCGCACGTTAGCGTGACACCGTGGTGCGCTGGCAGTATCAACTGCGATTTGAGCAGTGGGTATAGAGCGCGAGGACGCCCTATGTCTCTGACGTCACGGATGTGAGGCGCCCAGGAATGTCTTCAGTCTGGGGTGACCCGTCCTGCTCCGTGGGATCGGTGCTCTCACGATCTCGACTGGCGGGAGATCTGGTGCCAGCATTATTCAGGTGAAGATTACTGCCTGCCTCTTCGCTGATTTGGAGTTCAGCCGCCACTTCGTCGACTATGTGCCCAAAGTGTTACACCCGAGCTGGACGCGACGTCTTAATATGTGTACGTTCATGCTGATGGTAAACAGCGCTGTATCACCGGCGTAAAGCGCCAATTCAACACGTGTCACCTGCGGGATCTCGGCAGTGTACAGCGACTACAGCAAGGGATCGGGTACCGATCCCTGCGGTACACCTGCGCGTATCTGGCGGTCCGTGGACGTACCATAGTCTGCACTCACATGGAAGTTTCGCTTGGATCGGTACGATTTGAGAAGGACTCCATGCGACGTCGGTAGCCCGAGTACAGATAGGTTGTACACGATGTAAGACGTCGTTGTCTCCTGACCTTGATTGCTTACATATTCCGCTCTCACAATCATATTCCGCACATCAAGACGCTTCATTCGAACCCAAACTCGATAAGATAAAGTCAATGTTGTATGAATTCATGTAAACGATATGCAAACAACTAATAAATCGCAAGTGCGCACCGTGGTTGAAATACTCGAGGCTGGCATACACACATACATCCAGACACGACAGTCACAAAAGCTTTTAGTTCGAGAGAGGCAACCACACGCCAGGAGGCCAGTACCAACCCATCTACGTCGGCCGGTGGACGCCCGTGGAGCAGACAGCGTTCGCCCGAGGGAAAGGAGGAACGACCCCATGTTCGACTTAAAAGCAAATTCCGCTACATTCTGTGGGAGCGGCCAGCCTACACATTCTTTACACATAGCACGCAGTTTCAGAGATTTTCGCAGGGAGACAGCAAATGCCAAACGCCGATACTACAGATTTCCGGATTGGTCGCCTTAAACGAAACGTCATTCTCCTGTTTTAGAAGAGCAATGCTGATTGGCAGACGATATTTCTGATGCCTCGAGCTGAAGGAGAAATGGAAGAGACTGAAAGATATACCCCTTCATGTCTGGCGTGGAGAGGCACCGCTCCGTTGTCGCTCTTGGAGCGAGGAACAAGTCTCTCCTCAGTACTTCACTGGGAGAGCACCTCTGTCGAGAGCGAATTGAAGTGCAACACTCTATAATGAGTCCTTGTGATTAAGCGTTGTTCACTGTGTTGGCCAACACACTTATTGTGTGATGTGAATGGACAGAGTTATAGTTAAACGCCTGCGAGCGAATTTTTGAGTGGCATCACAGTGGACTGGTTATCTGACCGGTGTACCACGCCAATAGTTAGACTACGGGCGAATAGGAATCCTTGACTTCATCAAGGCGTAGGGAGAGTTTGATTGGCGAAGGTCAATCCAGATAGAACGAGAGTTATCTTATTTGTCAGCAGTGAGCGGCGCAGACAGCAGTCATCGCAGCTTACGGTATTGTGCGCTACAGCTATTGCGAGCCCCATATTTCCTCCACAACAGTACACTTCACTGCATTTCACACGCGGCAGCCTCGACCGTACCTAGCAACATTCTAAAGGATAATTATTCAAATTGAGTAGGCGCGCCTCTCAGCCATTCTGCCAATTCAACAACAATCTTAAACTTTGTATAGAAATTTCATTAGCGAATCCTATCCTTGAGAGGTAACTTCACATTCCGAAAAGAACCAGGATATAACTTGTTCAATTCATAACTAAAAGTGCCATCGTGATTTCTCAGAATTTTTGCAAAATAAATAATAACTTTCGTTAGTTTCATGTTTTTCTTACACTAACTAGCACTACTCCAGTACCCAAGTATCCCACTAGCTACGTAAGAAATTTTGTGAATTTTTGTGTCATTTCCTTACAGCGGACGACTCCAGAAGATATTTATTGCTGGAAGTTTTTCAGGCATTTCTCTTTAGAACGTTAGGACCGTCTGTCTGACTTCTGTAGTAGTGTGTGGGTGGAAATTGCATCTTGCAGGAGCCACAGGGTAAAGGGTACATCTCAGATTAATCCGTTGCGCAGAATAACAGAATCTCAGATCAACCCCACGCTCACAACGAGGCCGTCATTCCAGACAAATCGAAGCCCTGGACAAGTCGAGGAACACTAGCCCAAGGTAGTCCCTCGTCTCCAGTGCTCTGACCGCCGGCTCCACCAGTCGCCGGAGCTGGTGAGAGGTCGACTGGCTGCTAAAATTGATAGCATTGGATCATGTGCTCTTTCATTTCGTTGGCGCCGACTAGCGTTGAGGACAATGATTTTTACATATGTGTACCTGATGTACTCGCCAGTGATGCGTGAGGACGTGAATTTTTTGTGTTTTATGTGTTTAACGTCAGAGGACGTCCAAACGATATGTTGCTCAGAGCGTACAATCGCTTGTGCTTTTATAGGAGCATGAGTGGTATCTGCTGAGGCGGCAAACAAGACTGTTTGTCGAGCGATAGGTGACAAAGACGAGCGACGACTATAGGAATACGTGTTGCGCTGCGTAACATTCAGATGTCTACAACAACACGATCTCCAGCAGCAGCATCTGATGAAATACAGCGTATACTGCTTCTTAAATTCTTTTTTATTTCTTTAATAGCGTAAGGAGAGGAGAAGCTCGAGGGATAAATGGAGGCTCAATGAGAAGGGTAAACATATAGACAACGCCTGACTATCAGCGAAGGAATGGTTGTGCGAATGCAGCTATGTAATTTCATGTGGAGCTTAAAGTAACATTGATGAGCGTCTCAGCTCGGCTTAGCGTGCAGTAATTATTATTGAAAGATAATTTGATATATTTATAATTTGAGGTAGGATCTTTTCCTGTGTGTGAAATTTGTCTACAGGAAAGTCTTGGAGTGTACAACGATAACGAAGCAAATGGCCGAAAGATAAACCTGAATACGACGGAATGGGGCCGTCCAACAACGGAAACTATAGTTTGTAAACAGGTATCTCGGTTTTGTTTAATTAATATTTATGCCTCATAGTTGCTTGCATGACCCATAGAAATAACTAGCTTTACAACCCACGCCATTAACAGTGCAGGATACTCCTAAGGCTAGGCCTGAATGAAGTGAAGAATACCCTAACTTACTAAAAGGCTTATTACCTTGGAACTAATCCATCCTTGAACTATGATAATATTGCAGGGAACAAAAAATACAAGCATCATGTTGCCATTAGCGGCATTGTTAGCCATTCATAATCAAAATCAAAGCTATTAAGGGTAATCTTTAGTATACTCCATATACTCTGAAACGTTAAAGAAACTGGTATAGCCTTGCGTATTCAAATACAGAGATACGTAAACGGCAGAATACGGCGCTGCGGCCGGCAACGCCCATATAAGACAAGTGTTGGCACAATTGTTAGATCGGTTAGTGCTGCTACAATGGCAGGTTACCAAGACTTAAAGTGAGTTTGAACGTGGTATTATAGTCAGCGCACGAACAATGGGACACAGCATCTCTGAAGTAGCGATGTACTGAGGATTTTCCCTTACGACCATTTCACGAGTGACCGTGAATATTCGGAATCCGTTAAAACATCAGATCTACCATATCGTTGCGGCCGGAAAAAGATCCTGCAAGAACGGGACCAACGACGACTGAAAAGAGTCGTTCAACGTGACGGCAGCGCAACCCTTCCGCAAATTGCTGCAGATTTCAATGCTGGGCCATCAACAAGTGTCAGCGTGCGAACCATTCAACAAAACTTCATCGATATGGGCTTTCGGAGCCGAAGTACCCTTGATGACTGCACGACACAAAGCTCTATGCCTGGCCTGGGCCCGTCAACACCGACATTGGACTGTTGATGACTGGAAACATCTTGCCTCGTCGGACGAGCCTCGTTTCAAATCGTATCGACCGGATGGACGTGTACGGGTATGGAGACAACCTCATAAATCCATGGACCCTGCATGTCAGCAGGGGACTGTTCAAGCTGATGGAGGTTGTGTAATGGTGTGGGGCGTGTGCAGTTGGGGTGATCTATACGACTCTGACAGGTGACATGTACGTAAGCATTCTGTCGGGTCACCTGCATCCATTCATGTCCATTGTGCATTCCGACAGACTTGGGCAATTCCAGTAGAACAATGCGAGAACCCACGCGCCCAGACTTGCTACAGAATGGTTCCAGGAACTCTCTTCTGAGTTTAAACACTTCTGCTGGCCACCAGACTCCCCAGACATGAACATTATTGAGAATATCCGCGATGCCTTGTAACATGCTGTTCAGAAGAGACCTCCACTCCCTCGTACCCTCACGGATTTATTGACAGTCCTGCAGGATTCATGGTATCAGTTCCAGCACTACTTCTGACACTAGTCAAGCCCATGCCACGTCGTGTTGCGGTACTTCGGCGTGCTCGCGGAGTCCGTACACGATATTAGGCAAGTGAACCAGTTTCTTTGAATCTTCAGTGTAAAATTTGATATTTTAAAGGTTTGTATTTTTTATTATTCTTGAAGAAGTTAGCAAAGATCGTTAGCAGTTCTTTCCATCACTGTAACCAGTTTCGTCAGATCTACGCTGTCATCATGGGCTCTAATAACATTATTAGTTGTACGTAATTGTTACATACTAAAGTCACATAATGATGTCGCGTCAAATAAAATGTGGTAGGGAACATCAGCATGTCAAGAATAAAATAACACACAATTAAGACATAAAACATGTTGTGCTAAAGTTACTGGCGCCAGTGCCAGCTACTAGGCCACCCCTTCAGCAGCAAACGTGACTTTGTAAGCTGGCTGGCTGTAGCAGAACGCCTCGCAATGCTGTCTGTTACTCAGTGACAGCGACTGATTGCCACGATCACCAGTGGAGAAGAATAACACACAATTAAGACATGAAATATGTTATGTTAAAGTTACTGGCGCCAGCGTCAGCTATTACGCCACCCCTTCAGCAACAAACGTGACTTTGTAAGCTGGCTGGCTGTAGCAGAACGCCTCGCAATGCTGTCTGTTACTCAGTGACAGCGACTGATTGCCACGATCACCAGTGGAGAAGAATAACACACAATTAAGACATGAAATATGTTATGTTAAAGTTACTGGCCCCAGCGTCAGCTATTACGCCACCCCTTCAGCAGCAAACGTGACTTTGTAAGCTGACGGGCCGTAGCAGAACGTCTCGCTATGGTGTCTGTTATTCAGAGACAGCGATTGATTGTCACGAGCGCCAATGGAGAAGATCTACATCTACCTCTACATCCATACTCCGCTAGCCACCTGACGGTGTGTGGCGGAGGGTACTTTGAGAACTTCTCTCGGTTCTTCCTTCTATTCTAGTCTCGTATTGTTCGTGGAAAGAAAGATTGTCGGTATGCCTCTGTGTGGGCTCTAATCTCTCTGATTTTATACTCATGGTCTCTTCGCGAGATATATGTAGGAGGGAGCAATATACTGCTTGACTCCTCGGTGAAGGTATGTTCTCGAAACTTCAACAAAAGCCCGTATCGAGCTACTGAGCGTCTCTCCTGCAGAGTCTTCCACTGGAGTTTATCTATCATCTGCGTAACGCTTTCGCGATTACTTAATGATCCTGTAACGAAGCGCGTTGCTCTCCGTTGTATCTTCTCTATCTCTTCTATCACCGCTATCTGGTACGGATCCCACACTGGTGAGCAGTAATCAAGCAGTGGGCGAACAAGTGTACTGTAACCTACTTCCTTTGTTTTCCGATTGCATTTCCTTAGGATTCTTCCAATGAATCTCAGTCTGGCATCTGCTTTACCGATGATCAACTTTATATGATCACTCCATTTTAAAACACTCCTAATGCCTACTCCCAGATAATTTATAGAATTAACTGCTTCCAGTTGCTGACCTGCTATATTGTAGCTAAATGATAAGGGATCTTTCTTTCTATGTATTCGCAGCACGTTACACTTGTCTACATTGAGATTCAGTTGCCATTCCCTGCACCATGCGTCAATTCGTTGCAGATCCTCCTGCATTTCAGTACAATTTTCCAATGTTACAACCTCTCGACATACTACAGCATCATCCGCAAAAAGCCTCAGTGAACTTCCGATATTATCCACAAGGTCATTTATGTATATCGCGAATAGCAACGGTCCTACGACACTCCCCTGCGGCACACCTGAAATCACTCTTACTTCGGAAGACTTCTCTCCATTGAGAATGACATGCTGCGTTCTGTTATCTAGGAACTCTTCAATCCAATCACACAATTGGTCTGATAGTCCATATGCTCTTACTTTGTTCATTAAACGACTGTGGGGGAACTGTATCGAACGCCTTGCGGAAGTCAAGAAACACGGCATGTAATTGGGAACCCGTGTCTATGGCCCTCTGAGTCTCGTGGACGAATAGCGCGAGTTGGGTTTCACACGATCGTCTTTTTCGAAACCCGTGCTGATTCCTACAGAGTAGATTTCTAGTCTCCAAAAAAGTCATTATACTCGAACATAATACGTGTTCCAAAATTCTACAACTGATCAACGTTAGAGATATAGGACTATAGTTGTGCACATCTGTTCGACTTCCCTTCTTGAAAATGGGGATGACCTGTGCCCTTTTCCAATCCATTGGAACGCTACGCAATTCTAGTGACCTACGGAACACCGCTGCAAGGAGGGGGGCAAGTTCCTTCGCGTACTCTGTGTAAAATCTAACTGGTATCCCATCAGGTCCAGCGGCCTTTCCTCTTTTGAGCGATTTCAATTGTTTATCTATCCCCTTGTCATCTGTTTCGATAGCTACCATTTTGTCATCTGTGCGACAATCTGGAGAAGGAACTACAGTGCAATCTTCCTCTGTGAAACAGCTTTGGAAAAAGACATTTAGTATTTCGGCCTTAAGTCTGTCATCCTCTGTTTCAGTACCATTTTGGTCACAGAGTGTCTAGACATTTTGTTTTGATCCACCTACCGCTTTGACATAAGACCGAAATTTCTTAGGATTTTCTGCCAAGTCAGTACATAGAACTTTACTTTCGAATTCATTGAACGCCTCTCGCATAGCCCTCCTCACACTACATTTCGCTTAGCGCAATTTTTGTTTGTCTGCAGGGCTTTGGCTATGTTTATGTTTGCTGTGAAGTTCCCTTTGCTTCCGCAGCAGTTTTCTAACTCGGCTGTTGTACCACGGTGATTCTTTTCCATCTCTTACGATCTTGCTTGGCACATACTCATCTAATGCATGTTGCACGATGGTTTTGAACTTTGTCCACTGATCCTCAACGCTGTCTGTACTTGAGACAAAACTTTGGTGTCGAGCCGCCAAGTACTCTGAAATCTGCTTTTTGTCACTTTTGCTAAACAGAAAAATCTTCCTACCTTTTTTAATATTTCTATTTACGGCTGAAATCATCGATGCAGGAACCGCTTCATGATCGCTGATTCCCTGTTCTGCGTTAACTGTTTCAAATAGTTCGGATCTGTTTGTCACCAGAAGGTCTAATATGTTATCGCCACGAGTCGGTTCTCTGTTTAACTGCTCAAGGTAGTTTTCAGATAATCCACATAAAAAAATTTCACTGGATTCTTTGTCCTTGCCACCCGTTATAAACGTCTGAGTCTCCCAGTCTATATCCGGCAAATTAAAATCTCCACCCAGAACTATAACATGGTCGCGAAATCTACTCGAAATACTTTCCAAATGTTGCTTCAGTTGCTCTGCCACAACAGCTGCTGAGCCAGGGGGCCTATAGAGACATCCCATTACCATGTTTGAGCCTGCTTTAACCGTGACCTTCACCCAAATTATTTCACATTTCAGATCTCCGTCAATTTCCTTCGATACTATTGCACTTTTTATCGCTATAAACACGCCTCCCCCTTCACTGTCTAGCCTGATTCTGCGGTATACATTCAAATCTGAGTTTAGAATTTCATTACTGTTTACATCTGGTTTCAACCAACTTTCTGTCCCTAGTACTATGTGGGCATTGTGACCGTTTATTAATGAGAGCAGTTCTGGGACCTTTCAATAGACGCTCCTGCAGTTTACTATTACCACATTAATATTGTTATTCCCTGTTGCGTTTTGCCTACTACTACCTTGTCGCGTCTCAGGAGACGTCTTGTCGGGCCTAGGGAGGGAATTCTCTAACCTAAAAAACCCACATGTGCACTCCACACGTACTCCGCTATCCTTGTAGCCGCTTCCTGCGTGTAGTGCACGCCTGACCCATTCAGGGGAACCCTACATTTCTCCACCCGATAGCGGAGGTCGAGAAATTTGCACCCCAGATCTCCGCAGAATCGTCTGAGCGTCTTGTTTAAGCCTTCCACTCGGCTCCAAACCAGAGGACCGCGATCGGTTCTGGGAACGATACTACAAATAGTTAGCTCAGATTCCACCCCACGAGCGAGGCTTTCCGCCTTCACCAACTCAGCCAACCGCCTGTATGAACTGAGGATGACCTCTGAACCCAGCCGGCAGGAGTCATTGGTGCAGCCTTGAGCAACAATGTGCAGTCGGGTGCACCCAGTGCTCTCTATCGCCGCCGGCAGGGCCTCCTCCACATCTTGGATGAGACCCCCCCGGCAAGCAGACAGAGTGAACACTGGCCTTCTTCCCCGACCTTTCCGCTATTTCCCTAAGGGGCTCCATCACCCGCCTAACATTGGAGCTCCCAATCACTAATAAACCCCTCCCCACGTGTGCCTGCTCGGACCTTGCTGAAGGAGCGGCCACATGTCCACTCACAGGCGGAGCGGGCTATGCCGCACGGCCAGCCTCCATATTGACCCTCCGCCTCGTGCGCCACGAACGCCGCTGAACCCGCCACTCCCCTTGGGGAGAGATTGGCCCAACCGCGCCCGGTACCCGCGAAGATGTCTCGACAGCAGGGACCGTGGGCGAAGCATGTAACACCTGGGGTGTACCATGCGACGCACCAGACCCCACTGCCGCTACAGTCCGAGGCAGCAGCCTGAAGAAGGCTGACCGCGGCCATCAGCACCTTCAGCTGTTCGCGAACAGTGGCCAGCTCCTCCTACGTCCTTACACAGCAGGAGGAGGAGGAGGAGATTAGTGTTTAACGTCCCGTCGACAACGAGGTCATTAGAGACGGAGCACAAGCTCGGATTAGGGAAGGATGGAGAAGGAAATCGGTCGTGTCCTTTCAAAGAAACCATTCCGACATTTACCTGAAACGATTTAGGGAAATCACGGAAAACCTAAACAGAATGGCTGGAGACGGGTTTGAACCGTCGTCCTCCCGGCTGCGAGTCCACTGCTCCACCCCTTACACAGCAGTCACACATCCTATCTATCCTAAGAAATCAACAATTTACTGTAGAGAGTTAATCAACTTTTAACTAGACTGCTAATTCATTAAAGGTGGCTGATAGCTGACTAAACTGTGGTTACTAGACACTTCTTGTTGGAAACAATGAAAATAAGCACTCACTACCTGTCTCTGGACTGTATTCAAAACAAACACTAGCACTACTGGCACTACAGCTGACTAAAGGGAATCTCTCTGAGTGTATTCAAAATAAACACGAAATCTATGGAACACTATTACTAGTACTCGAAAATTAAAGCTTCCTAAAATTAAAAACACACGGAAAAAGAAGTGACAAGTAAGAAAAATACAGTTAATACTTAAATTAACGTAGCTCGCTGCACAGCAAATAGGGATTAGCCGAGAAGTCTAAGGCGCTGCAGTCATGGACTGTGCGGGTGGTCCCGACGGAGGTTCGACTCCTCCCTCGGGCATGGGTGTGTGTGTTTGCCCTTAGGATAATTTAGGTTAAGTAATGTGTAAGCTTAGGGACTAATGACCTTAGCTGTTAAGTCCCATAAGATTTCACACACACACATTGCACAACAGGTGTGGAGCAGACGGCAATTACGACGACACTGACACAATTGGCACTATGGCTGACTAAAGGGACTCTCTCTGACTGTATTCAAAACAAACACGAAATCTATGGAACACTATTACTAGTACTCGAAAATTAAAGCTTTCTAAAAGCAAAAGCACACGGAAGAAGAAGTGACAAGTAAGAAAAATACAGTTAATACTTAAATTAACGTAGCTCGCTGCACAGCAGATGTAAAGCAGACGCCAGAGCTAAGTGTTGCGTAGAGAGGCCTTGTCTCGTATGAATCCGCTGCTCTGTTGCCTCTGTGGGTGACGTTTTGGACAAAGTTTTACAACCACAGTTCATTTTTCTCCTGGCACCCTGTAAAACCTCAAGTATTTTTCGATATACAGAAGAAAGATAAACCGTAGGAATCTCCTGTGTTTTTCAGTATACAGGAGAAAAATAAACTGTAGATAAACTGTGTCCAAAACTGTCATCCACCAAGGCAACAGAACGTCACATCATAGGAGACAACGCCTGTCTATGCAGCAGCTATCTCCATCTTCTCCACTGACGATTGTGGCAGTTAGTTGCGATCACTGTATAGTAAACACCACAACGAGACATTCCGCCTACGATTTATCAGCGCACAAAGTGATGTTTGCTGCCAAGAGGTGGCTTAGTATCAGGCCCCAGTGCCTGTGACTTCGAAGCTTTGTAGTGTAGTTGGATGATGTTTCCAGACGTGGCTTCATATCCTTAATTTGTTCGTCAAGACAGCTTCTACACCCCCTCAAAGTCTGACGCAATGTTTCTGGAACACCTATACATAGAGTTACATTTATTATCCAAATATGTGTTTAAGTGCTTCCAAGGTTGTCAGGTATATTGCAGGCAGTATCCTCAAGAACCTTGGAAGCAGCATATATGCCAGTAAAGCCTCAGTTTACAAGTGATAAAGTATTTGAGAACACGGACATGTAAATTCAGAAGTGATATATTAATATTTTATGCATGCTGATACTTGCAGAGAAAATGAACTTTTCGTCAAAATAACATGAATATTTTATGTTTTCCACTGTGTCAACTAGCTCGATCAATCATTTTGTACCAAAATACTCCATTTTACGATTGACCCCGTTAGTTTTGAATTATCTGACCTGTTGATTCTGACATTTACAATACATAATTAATAATCATATGTTCTAGACGATATTTTGAACGCACTTTAGAATTACCCTTGTTATTTGATAGATATGTGGGATGAGTGAACCTTCAGTCCGGCCCCTCCCGCCGGAGGTTCGAGTCCTCCCTCGGGCATGGGTGTGTGTGCTGTCTTTAGCGTACGTTAGTTTAAGTAGTGTGTAAGTCTAGGGACCGATGACCTTAGCAGTTTGGTCCCTTAGAAATTCACACACATTTGAACATTTGAACCTTCAGTCGTAATTGTTCGGATCCAGTAACAGGATGGGCGGAGAAGGAACCATAATTGATGTCAAGTGGAGTAAGATATTTGAAGTTTAACGTAATGTCGACTCTGACCTGAGTAAAGAGATTTGTTTTGCATTTTTTCACCTGATACTTGAGTCCGTATTTGCTACTGTATATGCCGTAATTCCGAAGGACTTGCCTTCAGCATTCAGTCCAGCAGTAAAGTCAGGTTAGAATGGTTTGCTTTGGAGTGTATATGATTGTATATATTGACATATTGACATATTGTGGTTGGTAAAGTTAATTAGTCTGTGATGTTGATAGTCAATAATGCTGTCTGTTATTTGGGTGAAGCTGACAGTCACGAAAAAATCAGTTGTATTGCAGGTAGCAAAACATTGCTTGTTGCTGCCTCTCTACCTAGCTTAAGAGGATCACCTACGGTAAAAAATTTTCATGGATATGGGGATGATATGAAAAGTGACAGGCAATTTCGCATGCCTTTTTGCATTTAATTTGAAGTTGATTCAATAACTGGAGAGTGATAACGGAGTGGAATCCAATAGCTATGTTTTATTTAATGTATATTGGATCACAGTGACTACTCATACTGACCTCCTTCTAGCTTCATTTCCTTTCATTTAACAGGGTGCTGGACTCTCGTGGTCTCTGGATGATTTCTGTGTGAGCGGGAAGGCACAGCATGCCGGGTTTGGGACATTTAGGGCATTGAAAGTAGCGAAAAAGCGGCATTTTTTCCATCAGCGCAGGTTACAGCCTCAGGTGTTTATTTAGACGGAAGTTAGGATGCCAGGACCACCCGAGGGGGGTAGCAGATCCCCGTGCATTTTACAACTGAGGCTTGGGCAGCAGCCGAGCTGAGACGGGAGGTGACTCTAACGTTAGGGGAAAGTACTATCTCATGTTTTGTAGGGAGTCTTTTGAAGATAAGCATCTTAAGAGTTTTCGAAAGAAACACAGTTTCCTGAAAATAATGGCCCAGACTCGTGAGCACATTTCTAATTTCAGAGGATCTCTGATGCGGGGTTAGTTGCTGGACACGGAAAACGCGCCATTGGTAAATTTGTCAGCGACATCTACATCCATACTCCGCAAGCCACCTGACGGTGTGTGGCGGAGGGTACTTTGAGAACTTCTCTCGGTTCTTCCTCCTATTCTAGTCTCGTATTGTTCGTGGAAAGAAAGATTATCGGTATGCCTCTGTGTGTGCTCTAATCTCTCTGATTTTATCCTCATGGTCTCTTCGCGAGATATACGTAGGAGGGAGCAATATACTGCCTGACTCCTCGGTGAAGGTATGCTCTCGAAACTTCAACAAAAGCCCGTATCGAGCTACTGAGTGTCTCTCCTGCAGAGTCTTCCACTGCAGTTATCTATCAACTCCGTAACGCTTTCGCGATTACTAAATGATCCTGTAACGAAGCGCGCTGCTCTCCGTTGGATCTTCTCTATCTCTTCTATCAACCCTACTTGGTACGGATCCCACACCGGTGAGCAATATTCAAGCAGTGGACGAACTTCCTTTTTCGGATTGCATTTCCTTAGGATTCTTCCAATGAATCTCAGTCTGGCATCTGCTTTACCGACGAGCAACTTCATATGATCATTCCATTTTAAATCACTCCTAATGCCTACTCCCAGACAATTTATGGAATTAACTGCTTCCAGTTGCTGACCTCCTATATTGTAGCTAAATGATAAAGGATCTTTCTTTCTATGTATTCGCAGCGCATTACACTTGTCTACATTTAGATTCAATTGCCATTCCCTGCGCCATGCGTCAATTCGTTGCAGATCCTCCTGCATTTCAGTATAATTTTCCATTGTTACAACCTCTCGATATACTACAGCATCATCCGCAAAAAGCCTCAGTGAACTTCTGATGTTATCCACATGGTCATTTATATATATTGTGAATAGCAACTGTCCTACGACACTCCCCTGCGGCACACCTGAAATCACTCTTACTTCGGAGGATTTCTCTCCATTGAGAATGACATGCTGCGTTCTGTTATCTAGGAATTCTTCAATCCAATCACACAATTGGTCTGATAGTCCATATGCTCTTACCTTGTTCATTAATCGTCTGTGGGGAACTGTCTCAAACGCCTTGCGGAAGTCAAGAAACTCGGCATCATGGAGACGGAGCTGAAGCGGCAGTTTTTTTAGGTGTAGAAAGACGTAGAGTAACGTGATTGGCGTTTCATAGTGACACAGTGCCTCGGCAAGTTTTTGTGTACTTGAAGGAAACCCACTACTGGGCGGTCATGTAGCAGGGTCTGAGCTTGTGTGAAAATAGTTTAGAGTCGGTGGCCAGACACAAGGGAGTGGATCAGAGTCCGAAGCCAGACATGCTAGCGAGTGTATCCATAGAGTTTATTCAGAGATGTGAAGCAGTGTGCATCACGAGCATACAAGTCACATACGTTGGAGATGGGCAGCAGTGCTCATCTTAGCAGACGAGCAGTAGGGTCCAGAGTTGTTGCAACCCACGGCTTCTACCACAGAACCAGTTGCACGACGGTTCCATTCTGCATGGCTGTCAGTGAATAATTATGGTAATCATAATTAGCAGCACTAGTGTGACAGGGCATTTTCTTGCTCCGCACTTGCAGAAATCAGTGTGATCAGCTATCTCAGGTCCAACATTGTTGTGGTGAATATAAGAGTTCGACTTCGAAAGTATCTAAGTTTAGATAGTTGAAAGGAAGATAACCATCATTTTCGAATTACAAAAATGTTTATTACTAGTGTTCAGCATGCTGTCTCATCGACCTGTCATTTAGTTTCCACTTTATGACAGAATAAGTCAGCCATCGACAACTACACTTTAACTTGTAAGATAGTTCAGTTGTTCCCCCATTTGTAGCGTGTAAAAAACATGACCGTTATCAGCTATATTCGTATCATCATATTCCTGCAATCGTGAGAAGAGTTTGAGACACGTTCCATTGTCAGGAGGATAAATTTCCGGCCAGGTAGCAAACAGAAGTTTGAAAATCAAAGGAAAAATAAACAAAATCTACAGGGAGAGAACTGTAATAAAAAAAAATGTGGATGATGATTTAATAACCAAATTCTTCTGTTTGGTATACATCTGGAATGGTGTTGGATGTCAGTTGGACACATATAATTTAAAGGATTAGTGTGTTTAAACATAATATTCCAGATAAAAAAATGGTTCAAATGGCTCTGAGCACTATGCGACTTAACTTCTGAAGTCATCAGTCGCGTAGAACTTAGAACTAATTAAACCTAACTAACCTAAGGACATCACACACACCCATGCCCGAGGCAGGATTCGAACCTGCGACCGTAGCGGTCGCTCGGCTCCAGACTGTAGCGCCTAGAACCGCACGGCCACTCCGACCGGCCATATTCCAGATACCTCAGTAGGAAACCACTATAGAACTAGTTCGTATCCATGAGTGATCTCCCAGCAGTCGAAAGCTTACACGTGGAACATATTATAAATCGTAACAGCGTACCTCTATCCTCTGAAACTTTGGCCAGTAAAAAACTTAGAACATAAGCACGTTGTTGAACGAATCATACCTTCAAAGCCACTGAAAACCTATTTCAAAGTGAAATTCCTTGTTTATAACGCAAAACTAAAAATAAAATTAAGTTTCATTCCTTCTAGACGTTTGGCCCACCAAACGTAGATGCATGTGGGATTAGGTGAAGTACATCACTTTCTTTTCGCATCTTGGGTATAAATCAAAATTTTCAGTTTCATAGCTGTAGTGACTGTAAGTCAGCAACGGAAGGTGTTGACGTTCTGTCACCTCTGTGCATCCTTCTCTAGCCATTTGCCTTACAGTTGTGTGTGTGTGAGAGAGAGAGAGATTTATTGTTCTGTTCTGCTTTTGTTCAGGACATTAGTGTAGCATAGGTCTTATTGTTTAAGTTCGGACATCAAATGCTGTAGCCTTGCATTTGTCAATTTCCATCAAGAACCTTGCTTCCATCACAATGGATAGTGAGATATGTATTGATAATATTCTTTTTTTGTAAATATAACTGGTAACGAACTGTGAAAAGCTGTTGGTTGATGATAGGCAATCCTCAAATCCATAAGCATGTTTGAAAAACATATGTAGTTGACATGCAGTACCATTCTCGAGACTAACTATGTGCTGTTTAATGTAGGATGTTGAAATTATGTATAGATGACTTGTAGAGGATGCCCTACTGTGAAACACTATCACCACCTAAATACGTAAAAGCAATGTACTTGAGAGATGTAATATTGCTAAGCATGTTAAGCTGTGTGAAAAATATAAAGCTGTTACTATTATGGTCACTGAAACCTTTTGCAGATACAGTGGAACTGTTATTAGACTTCGTTAAGTTTCGGAGAACTGGATGGAAGATGTATTTTTTGGAATGAGTCTCCGAAAATGCCATGTTCTGTAAAGGAAAATGGCACAGAAGAAGCTATTGCAATCAGTTCTAGAGGATTGTTTTGAGTATATGACAGCAGATACCGAACGAAAACACAGACTTTGCCTGGATTATAACAGTTATGTATAGCTCAGGCAAAAGTGTAATACTATAGACTAGGTATAACGCGAAATTCGCCTCTTTACGTGCATATTTTATTCCAAATTTTACCAGAATTGTACCCACTGTAAACGTCACCCAAGGGCCCCCCCTTGAGGGAAGCACATCCACATTCATGAGAAATTATTTAGAAATCCTGTGGCAGCATCTGCTGTCTATACTGATACCAGCATTCGGCAAAAATATGTGTGGAACCCTAAGTTTCCTAGTTGTTGTGGTTTTAAGTCTGTAGCAGAAATGAGAATATCTTAATGTGATACTTCAATGGATAGTACTTCCAGTTAAGAAACCATTTGCTAGCCGCAATTTGGTATTTTCAACGGAAAATTCAGTGTAGCCAGTACAATATTCATTGTAAAAAGCATAACAGTAAACTTTGAGAGAGACTTTACACCTCTATGATATGTATTCATCGTATTGTGTGTATATCCCACATTGCTAGCAAATAGATATATCACTCAACACCGATCAGCTGCGATCACAGAAAACTTGCACAAACTGGCTGACAGCGGTATCCTTCTGGCTACCAGCAGTTGCTGGCTACCTGGCTGACTTGCATTATTGTCCCCAGCATCTGTTTATGTGTGGGCACTACTGTGAACTGCAGGTATGTTCCAGACCACTGTGTTCAACAGCTGCTCACTATACAGCTATGCACAGTGCTGCTGGTGAAAGCAGAGCATTTTCGCTTTGAAATGCTAGACATGACTACTTTATGGACCAACACTATTGTAAAAATAGCATTCTTTCCCATCACATGTATTTAATGATTTTTTGATAATTACAATTCACCTTGCCACTTCACATAAACGTGTTTAGTTTTAAAATATTTTTGATTTATATCTAGTGTATATATATCTACGTAACAGCTCTGTGGAAGCTGGCTAGGTTATAGCCTGTGTAATAGCTGTTATCCATTCTAGACATAACTTTTTTGTGGCAAATATTACAAGTAGAGTACCGAAAATCTTTCTTCTGTCCGAGACACTTCACCAGGAGGACAGAAGTGCACCCCCTGATTTTTCAATCTCTGTGCATAACGTATCTGTGGGTTAAAGGTTATTTTCAACTTAGATGAATTGCCCGTCATTTTTCATTATATGTTAAAATAAAAGTGTGTTTCCTGCATTTTTCATGTTTCCTATTATTTTAACGTGGATTGTATGAATTGTGATGTTAGAGAGGTAGCAGCATCATCACAAGAGCAGACTAGTGATGGGGAATGGGAATCAGAACTTCTATCCTCCACTTCAGGTGAGGCATCTCTCTGTGTTTAGCTGCCACCAACTGATGGTAATGTGGCTCCAAGCTACTTGGCTGGTGTAGTGCAAGACTTGTATTGGTGGCTGTCTACCCTGGGTCTCTGGAGGTGGCGCATGTGGACTTCATGACTACCTCCAGGCTCTTCGACCCAGCATAGCTGATGGTGAACTTCGCGACTGCAGAGGCCAATGATTCGCGGTAGCACAGATTGTTCTTCCCCAATGAGGTGTTAAAGAAGTAATCATTTCTAACATGGCACAAGTGGAGAAATTCAAACTTAGGGAGCAGTTATCTAGTGAGAGTTCTAGATGCAAATAACTGTTAGTCAGATTACCTATTGAGACAAGTCGACTAGTTACGTTCAAGGTCACACCCCACTCCCCTATACCCCATGGAAACCCCATGTACCTTAGGCAGTTGTTCAAGTTATATTCAAGGTCACCCAGGGGAACCCCCACCCTACCCATACACCTGCAACAATTGTACTAGGTATATTCAGAGTCATGATCTAACTAATACTGGCTATGTGGTCAGCAGGAACTTGTGTAAGTAAAAATTGGCAGGAAACACATATCTCTGTTATCCAATGGAAAAACATTAAAAAGGCAAGAAACGCCGCACCTTTCCCCCCTTCCCCACCCCCTGTGCCAGAAGACCCAAGCTCTCACATCCCCTTCTCAGCTTTTATAACTAGTTCAACTGTGTAGCCCTCCTCATTTGAGGTTTGTGCGCCATAGGGAAAAGTACAGATTTCTTCAGGATCAGGATTCTGGGTATTTCTTACAAGTAAATAATAATAAATTAACAATATTATTACTCATTTGTCATTTTAGCTGTGGGCTCCATAGGGAGAGGACCAGGGTGTGGTTATTTGTTATAAACAATAAAAATTATTATTTACTGTTATTCCTATTATGCAAATTTCACTATTCAAACTATGTGCTCTGTAGGGAGAGGACCAGGAGTGCCACATGGAGTGCTGTGACACATGTAGAAAGGGAGTCAGTGAGGATGCAGAACGTACCAGTGGAGATGGGGATCTATGTCAACTCCAGTGCCATGGACAGCTGTGCTAGCTTTCGCAGCTGAGGATCCATGACACAAACAGCCTGATATAGGTTGTCCCACAGATTCTCAATTGGGTTTAAATCTGGAGAGTCTGATGTCCAGGAGAGTATGTTAACACATCCTGGTGTTCTTCAAAATGATTCAAATGGCTCTAAGCACTATGGGACTTAACTTCTGAGTCATCATTCCACTAGACTTATAACTACTTACACCTAACCAACATAAGGACACACATAAACATCCATGACCGAGACAGGATTCGAACCTGCGACCGTAGCAGCCGCGTGGTTCCGGACTGAAGCGCCTAGAACCGCTTGGCCACAGGGCTGCCTGATGTTCTTCAAACTACACACATATGCTGCAAGCTGTGGGAGAAGGTGCGTTGTCCTGCTGGTAGATGATATTTTGCTGAGGAGAAACAAACTGCATTTAGAGGTGAACATGGTCCCCAAGGATAGATGCATACTTGTGTTGATCCATTGTGCCTCTCAGAATGACGAGATCATCCAGGGAATGCCAAAAACATTCCACAGATCATAATGATGACAAGTAGATAGAAGAAGTGGACAGTGTTAAATTCTTGGGATTACAGCTTGATAATAAATTCAACTGGGAGGAGCACACCACAGAATTGCCGAAACGTCTTAACAAATCTCTATGTGCATTGCGAATTGTGTCAGACATAGGGGATATAAAAATGAAAAATCTGGCGTACTATGCTTACTTTCATTCCATAATGTCATATGGGATTATGTTTTGGGGTAATTCATCAAGCCAAGCTAAAGTTTTCTGTGCACAAAAACGTGCAGTAAGAGTTATATGTAGTGTGAACTCAAGAACTTCCTGCAGAAGCCTGTTTAGGGAACTAGGGATACTAACTGCTGCCTCCCAATATATTTATTCCTTAATGAAATTTGTCATTAAAAGTATATCACTTTTTCAAATCGACAGCTCAATTCATGGGATCAATACTAGAAATAAGAATAATCTTCACAAGGATTTAAAGTCACTCAGTCTTGTACAAAAAAGTGTGCATTATTCAGGAACACACATTTTCAATAACTTGCCAGCAGCCATAAAAAGCTTAACAACCAATGAAATTCAGTTTAAGAGAAGCCTAAAGGATTTAATGGTGGCCAACTCCTGAATTTCTCAGTAAAACCAACTGACATGTACAATATAACATCTGCACAATTTCAGTGCAGTAATGTGTTCATTGTAAATAGGTATTATAGTAGTTGTATTACACGTTTATAAATAAATAAAAAACTTTTTTATTTTAAATTCAGTGCATTAGTATTTGTAAAATTACTCTTCATATAGTGTTCATTAAAAATGACGATCATTCCACTTGGGACCTGTGGAATGGTACATTAGCTTATTTGTTTTAGTTGTAAATGTTTGTCATGTATTGTTGTTTTTCTGACATGTTCTACATCCTGGAGGACCTCCTCACTACGGATCAATTGGAATGAAAGTAAATCTAATCTAATCTAATGCTTTAGTCTGTATCGTTTTTGTTTTGGTTGCTGTTATGTAACTTCCCATTTCTCTCTTTCTAAAATGTCGATTGGTCCTGTGTTTGCGTATTTGAGGTCCTTTCGAAATTCGTTCAGCCAGAGCGTTGAGTTCTTAAGTGATTTTACATAGTCTGTTATTCTTTTTGTCAGTCGCTTTTCTGGTAATCTGTTGAGATGACCTAAGAATTTCATTCGCCTTTCTTAATGTCGAATTGGATGTTTGAAAACTTTTCTGTTGTTTTGATTGATTGTAGCCTGTAACCGTCTTGGGTGTCCTGCATCTAAAATTTTCCTTTCGCTTTTCTTCTTCGATTTCTTCAAGTTCGTGTTTTCTGTAAGGTGTCAGTGTTTTGCTTGTGTAAAGGACTGTATTGTTGTGCCGCTTTCTTCACATGGAGTTTTTGCTGTAGAGGTTTCGGGCTAACCTTATTATTATTATTATTTTCCTTTTTTTTTCGAGACGATACTACTGTGAGAATTTTTCAACGCCCGTCGATTCGATGAATTCTCTGCGGTATTTTAAGTATGGGAGCCTGTTGATTTTGTCATATTATGTCTTGAGGCTCGTGATTTCTGTCTTTGAACATAAGAATTCAATATTCTCGAATGGGATTTGTAACACTACGTTTTCTGAAATTTTTTCTAAGTATCTCGAACTGTTTGACGGTAGTCTCTTCGTCCTCTCTATCACCAGCTCGTCCGCAAATACGAGGTATGGTAGGAAGACGTTGCTTTTGGGAAAGCCCAGTAGGAATGGCTTCCAAAATTCGTCCAACAGCTGTTTGAATACCATACGGTTCTGAGATTTCTTCGACAAATTTTACTTTAGAGTTCTCGTCTTTTTGGATCTAGTCCACTCTCTTCTAAAATTTGGAACGGTGACGCCCTGTCTATTGAGTCACACATTTTTGAAATGTACAAATGTGCGTACTAGAGGTTTTTTCTAAGGACTCTCGCATTTTGAGTGTGGTTTTTTGATTAAAAATTTGTTCTGCACGTGACCTCTTCGGTCTGAATGCTGACTGATACTCTGCTAATTTGGGTTCAAATTGGTTTTGTGCTCTATTCAAGAGACAAGCTGATAAGATTTTGTTAGTGACAAGTAAGAGTGAGATCCCTCTTGGTTGTTTACATCTAATTTGTTGCCTTTTTTATGTAGTGCATAGATTAGAACAATCTTTCAGTCATTCTGGATTTTTTGGGTTTGCCAAGTGTTTCGAATTGTTTGTTTAATTTCTTTGAGTGAGTTTCGGCCTACATTTTCAAGAGTTCAGCTACAATTCCGTCCTCCTCTGATGCTTAGTTGTTTTCAGATTTCTTGACTGTGAATAAATTTCTTCTTGTGTTGGTGGTGACACATTTTCTGTTGTAATTTCTGGATGTTTTTTCGGGCATCTCTCTTTGAGTTTCGACCAAAAACAGCTGTGAAAAATATGTAGCTAGTTCTTGGGAACTTTCTTTATTTGTCAAGGCTTTATTACCATCTCGTTTTCGAAAGCAGAGGTTCTGTCGTGAGCAACCTTTGATTTGGTTCGCAATGGTCTCATAAAAATCGTGTGTATTGTAATTTTTGAAGATGACATATGTTCGTTTGTCTTAAAATCTTCGATGCCTGTTTGCGAACTTCGAGGAATTTCTCCTGTGTTTCCTTCTGATTTGTTGCAGTTGTAATTTTGAAATGCCCTTTTCCTTTCTTTTGTTGCATTCTCACATTCTTGATTCCTCCAAGAGTGTTTTGGTTTTGTGTGACGAGGGATCACGTCTCTAGCTGTTTTGATGATTTTAGTTTGAAATTTCTCCCAGTCTCCTGCAGTTTGTTCTTCCCATTTTTGTGTTATTTTAGCGTCTTTGATATTGCATAGTTCAAATTTTGGGATCACCTATGTTTTCCGGCCGGCCGAAGTGGCCGAGCGGTTCTAGGCGCTACAGTCTGGAGCCGCGCGACCGCTACGCTCGCAGGTTCGAATCCTGCCTCGGGCATGAATGTGTGCGATGTCCTTAGGTTAGTTAGGTTTAAGTAGTTCTACGTTCTAGGGGACTGATGACCACTGCAGTTAAGTCCCATAGTGCTCAGAACCATTTGAACCTATGTTTTCCTATTGTATTTTCTTTTGGGTGTGAATTTCACTTTTGCTCTGGTTAAATAATGATCCGAGTCGGTGTTTGTACCTCTGTGTTCTTGTGCATCATCATATAATATTGTCACATGATCAATATGAAGTTCTCCTAAATGATGGTTGGGTGATCGCCAGCTTTTTTTTTTTTTTTTTTTTTTTGCGCTTTATTAATAGTGAAATTGACATAATTTTTAGGTTGTTTTGTTGGCACAATTCAATAAGTCATGTGGCATTTTTCTTGGTGAACTAGCATGCAGACCAGTCCCTCCTATCCTCTTGTATTCGCGTTCCCTGCCAATTTGGGGATTAAAATCACCAAGTAGAATTTTCCCCATCATCTTTTGGAATTTTGGCCAAGTTCTTCCCAGAATCTTTCCGTTTTTTCGCGCACTTTTTTTATTGTCGACGTTTGTTGATGCATGTACGTTAATGAAGGTGTCGTTTTTGTTTTTGTGTTTGATTGTTAATGCCATAAGCCGTTGTCGTCGGGTTTCACTTCTTTTACTGAACCCAAAACTTCTTTGTCTGCAGTTAAGGCCATGCAAAATAGTGTTCCTCTTGTGCCACTTTTCTTGTTTCCTCCACTCCTGAAGACAATGTATTTAGTGTAGTATATCGTTTCTGAATCTGCGAAGCATTTTTCTTGTAGGGCGAGAATTTGTATTTTCTGATTCGTGAGTTCTATTGTGAGACTGTGTAGTTTTCCTGCTTGAATGAATGTCTGAATGTTGAAAATGCCAATGTACGTGTTTGCTTTTCATGCAACTTTATGAGAGCACTCCGATTTGCTCTCTCATGTAAGTGTAAGCCCCCTAGAATCCAAATACTTGGTTGCCACTTTGGTGTGGGTGCATCGTCCAACTGGGATAATTCTGTCTTTACTTGTATGAGTCACCGCCCAGTGTGGCCGAGCGGTTCTAGGCGCTTCAGTCTGGGACCGCGCGACTGCTATGGTCGCATGTTCGAATCCTGCCTTGGGCATGGATGTGTGTGCTGTCCTTAGGTTAGTTAAGTTTAAGTAGTTCCAAGTCTAGGGGACTGATGACTTCAGATGTTAAGTCCCATAATGTTCAGAGCCATTTGAACCATTTGTATAAGTCACGATTCCTTTTTATCAATTTTCTAGCCATTGCTAACGATGTAGAACCAAGGATTGAGAGTTTCTGGAGCATGTTTATAACCACGCCTTCTAGTGAATAGATGCTGATTGAACTAACACTTGCTCCAATTCAAACGTAGCGTGTATGTTGGTTTTCAACTTGGTCTGCAAGCGGTATTTTATTTCCTATCAGCTCTACATATCTGCCAGGCATTCCCCTATCCACGATCTGGGAACGTGCCAGATGGGATTGACAAACCTACACCGTTGTTGCTGCTGTTGTTATGGTTATTATTATGAGTGGCCTCATAGTGTGTGTTAAAACATCGAGAATTAATATAATTTAACGATGTCTCAACATTTTCTGTGTGCACCACAAAGCATGACACCCAACCAACGTCCCAAAACATGTACAAACTGCTTTAATGTTTGATAAATTATGTAATGCAATATTTAACAACAACAAATACCCACTTGCCAAGCACCGAGACTACATTACTCCTGCACAATTAATATATGGTGTCACAAGACTATAAAAACAATGGCATAAAAAAAATGTATAGACACCTATAGCTATTTATATTATTTTGGCCGACTACATGGTGTTTTCTGTAAGTGGATGTCAAAAATCAGTTACACTCTGAGCTGCCTTAAATCAAAAAGATGTTAATGGATCTCATCGATTACACCGATGTGTTTAAAATATATCACAGTTAACACAATAATGTGCCAACCATATTGTTTCAGAGTTACCAATCGCAAAAACAAAATGACTGCTAATTCACACAATCAAACCCCATAACCTCGTACAGAGAACTGCTGTTATGTGTCTCAAAAATGTATATACAGACAAGCTGGTTCCCACCAGATTAGATGATGTGAAGTCACGCAAATGAAGTGTAAATATGCAATTCGTAATGGAAATAAGCTTACTGGTGACAATAATTTATAAGAAATTTAAAATGACACTAAAATGTTGTGTAAAGTGCCTCACCATAAATAATTTGTTGTGCTTGTTATAGAAACAAAATATTGAGATTAATATGCCTATATATTTAGTTTATAAAGGATTAATTCACCTGATGTGTTGGCAGTACAGTTGTAGGTGTAAAACATTATCTTTTGTCCATGTGAAGGATAGACGCAGAGAGAAACTTTCAAATACATCTTTCTAGTATTGCCATATACTTTTATCATCAATTAAATAAGATATTAAACAAAATACATCACATCTGTTGCTGTGATACCGTAAAAAGAAAGTGACATTTGTTACCTGCATTTGGGGCTGCCTTCACCTATTCTATAATTTCTTCACGAAAAAATGGTAGCATAATGTTGGGACAAAGTATACTCAATGTCTCTAGAGTGCACATTCAGGAGCCTGAGAAATAAATAAAATACCGGTTTTTGGAGACAAGGACAGGAAATATTGAACTTTATTTAGAAAGTGACACAGTAAATATACAAGGGTCTTGTATTTCATCAACTGCCTGGTAACTGTAAGCAAAGAGAATATATAATATGCTAAGAATACTGTCAAGTATGGATATGAGCCATATTACACAAATTACTGAAGCTCTTGTACTTGAAAATAGCTATGCTTTGTTAGTCATGCTGGTTCGATAAGCCTTATCCAATCCTCCCTAGGACAAAATAGTTTAAATTTTTGTCCTAGCCATTTACAGTAGGACTTGGTCTCTCCCATATGGTACACTTCAGCAACCTCATTACTCACCTCATTATGAATTCAGGAATATACTTCATCATATAAAAAGGTAGCACATTGCCCAATTGTCAATTTATTGTTCAACATTTTATGTTGCTTGGCATCATCTTGGACATCAGATAAACTTCCAGAATCACCATCAGATTCTAACACAACTTCATCCTCACTTTGGGGTTATCTTGGCCTGTACTAAAGCAACACTATATTTCGCAAAAACGTGCACCTTTTTACACAAGTGTTAAATGTATTATCTAAATTTAAAGTCACACAAATGACAGTTTATCACCTTAATACATAATACTGAGAGAATGCAAAATTACACTCACTGCATTTTTAGCTAACTGATGTGAACAATCCAGGCAGAAACTATTGGGTTGTAATAGGTGTTAAAATGTTTATGATCCACATTGAGTCCAGTGCTGTGAACACAATATTGGTTCATGGACCTCACAACCCTCTAGTTTGTTATTCATACATTGTAAATGCGAACTGCCATGTTTACTACATGTTATGGATGTAATTTTACTGAGAAAAAAATTTTAAACTTTTTCTTACCATTGGGTCAAAGTAACCCCTGCACATGTTAACTGGATTCTGATATTGCCCTGTGGAATCCTTTACCAATATGTGACAGTTATATAATGCATCAGCAGCCAGTCAGCAATGCTGTGCTAATGTTAGAAACATGTCCTGTGTATAACAAAAATAGAATTTATGTGATATCAAGTTATATTATAACCAAAGAATCTGCTGCAAGGTGTTGCAATCAACTTTGCTTCCAAAATCAGTAATCGATTACTTAAATTATATCTCAATAAACCTCAGAATTTTATACAAAGTGGAAAACTTCAGTGAAAACTTTCTTGTTTGGCAGATATAATGTCTTTTAACCAATTACATATTTCTTTATGCAATTAGCTTCAGTAACTATAAAAGGACATGGTATAAAACATTTTATAGATAAAACAAAAACAGTTGTATGTACAAAGAACATAAGTGCTGTTTAAATTGTTATGGCATGCCTAAGATCACTTCTGCCTTTGTTTAACAGAGTCTAGTTCAACATTTTGTAGATTGATGACATGACTAAAAAAACATCATTACAAACAAATGAACAAAATATCTATAATACACAGTAGCATGAAACAATATGATGAAAAAAATTACACCTCCTTAGATGTTTCCAATTCACTCAAAATTTATTTTTGCAACAATGCATATGAAGTATATGAAATGATTACATTTACAGATCAATAGCACAAGCTGTTCTGTGGTATCAGGTATCGACCCATGTTGAAACACCCATATTAGTACCGGGTGATCAAAAAGTCAGTATAAATTTGAAAACTGAATAAATCACGGGATAATGTAGATAGAGAGGTACAAATTGACACACATGCTTGGAATGACATGGGGTTTTATTAGAACCAAAAGAATACAAAAGTTAAAAAAATGTCGGACAGATGGCACTTCATCTGATCAGAATAGCAATAATTAGCATAAGAAAGTAAGACAAAGCAAAGATGATGTTATTTGCAGGAAATGCTCAATATGTCCACCATCATTCCTCAACAATAGCTGTAATCGAGGAATAATGTTGCGAACAGCACTGTAAAGCATTTCCGGAGTCATGGTGAGGCACTGGCATCGGATGTTGTCTTTCAGCATCCCTAGAGATGTTTGTAGATCATGATACACTTGCAACTTCAGGTAACCCCAAAGCCAATAATGGCACAGACTGAGATCTGGGGACCTGGTAGGCCAAGCATGACGAAAGTGGTGGCTGAGCACGCGATCGTCACCAAACGACACACACAAGGGATCTTTCATGCGTCTAGCAGTACTTTGGTGTTTTTTTTTTTTTTTTTTTTTTTTTTTTTTTTTTTTTTTTTTTTTTTTTTTTTTTTTTTTTTTTTTTTGTTCTAATAAAACCCCATGTCATTCCAAGCATGTGCGTAAATTTTTACCTCTCTATCTACATTATTTCGTGGTTTATTAAGTTTTCCAATTTATACCGACTTTTTGATCACCTGGTACATGGCGTAGCCTCCATTGGCGGCAATAAAGGTGGTGACTTTGGCATGCAGCAAATCGTGCAGATGGCGAATATTGTCCTGAGATACATTATGCCACACCTACTTGACCTTTTCACGTAGTTCAATAACAGGTTTTGGTTGACAAGTCGCATGAGTCACTTCTCATCTCATCATATCCCACACATGCTCAATTGAAGACAAGTCCGGAGATCGTGCTGACCATGGAGGTTGCTGCATCTCTTGCAGAGCATGTTGAGTTTCACGGACAGTTTGTGGGCAAGCTTTACCTGTTGGAAGAACCCATCATCTTCCTGTTGCAATAATGACAAAAGAACGGATCTAACAACATTCTGTATGTACCGAGTGTTGGTTAGTGTCCCCTCCATAAATACCACAGGTGAACAAGGGTTGTAGCTTATTGCACCCCACACCTGGTGTGAGACCAGTGTGCCTTTGGCACACATTCTACAAGATGGCATTTACCAAGTCTATGTCATATGCGCGAAAGACCATCACTTGCATGCAGACAGAGTCTGCTTTCATCATTGAGGACCATGGTGCGCCACACCATCTTCCAAGTGATGCTGTGGTATGAGTAGGAAACAGGCTAGAGGTGTGTGTTCCTATAGTCCCACCACTAATAACCAGTTTGCAACCCACACTGAGTTTCTGGCCATGAGTATTCTCTATTAAACGGTAGACACAGATGGCACTCTTGTAGCTTTGCCACTATGCTGTAGGTGGACAATGTTGAAACCACTATCAGTACATCTACCATCCCCCAGTTGGCATGTCATCATTGGATCAAAATCAACATCGTCTTTTCAGGTGTAGTAATTTTTTTTCTCCCGGCTGTTTAATTAAATATATATCATAAAAATTCTAGAATATATTCACTTTTGTTCTTGTTCAACAGAAATCAGACTGTTCTTTTGTAAATGGGTAACAAAACTAAAAACTTTATGATTAATACACAAACCAGGTAATATCTGCAATAAAGTCCTTAATTTGTTAGGAATTTTTTACAGACTTATTTTCTGGTGATTATTACGCAACTAGGATATGGCGTTGTTATGACTTTTAAAAGCTCATTTTGCACACCTTTCCTGGAAATTTTCCTGTGTGCTAGTGTTGTGCCATCTTGTCTTGTGGGCTCATTGTAATGCACATACCACTCCTTACTTGGACTACATTCAAGGCTGGTTTCCCCTACAAAACAAATGTAAATAATGCTACCACATCAGTGGTGGTATCAACACAGACGTCAGCATCTAAGCCATCGATTTAAGAGCACTACAGAATGGCTGAAGCATTTTTCACAGTTTTCAGTCTTTCTGAAAGCTTCATATTTTAGCAGAATTTAGTAACTGTACTGCAGAGTTCATCTGCCATAAATGATGAACATAATTATCAGTAACACATAAATTCAAACATGTAACCCCATGTGTATCTGAGGTGTACTTAAAAGTGTAGTTAAGAGTAAAATTGTAGTCAGTAGACAATTGAATTACTTATTGATGTAGTGAGCTGATTTTCAATTGAAAATAACTGCATTACATTATTCATGCAGATGAGATCATCTACAGTACGATTTTTTTTCCTTATTTGCTCCATAATAATGCCAGCTGTAGACTGCAGAGAGAAGAATTGGTATTCATGTCCACTCCAAATATCAGACATGTAAAGCATGAAATATTATTCTTGTTTGTGTGCAACCAACACTGGAGCTTTGTCTGATTTTATCATCAGCAGATAAATAATTATATCAGGTAAAATAATTTAAACATGTCAATCAAACTGTGTGAGAGAGTAAACAGAACATATTTAGACAATACAGGACAGAGTTTGAAATATCATCCTGCTTATATAATTTTTATTCTGTAATATTTTTAAGACCAAAAAGTTTCTTAGGCTTTGGATATTCCTGTCTATATACATAGGCATGAGGCTTTTCTATGATCACAAAAGGACCAATGTGCATGTCAAAGAATATTGAGTTCAGTCATCATCTGGCATCACTTTTCTTGAGCTCTTACCAATACATTACCTCTGACTTTAAAATGAATAGCTCCTATTTTTGCATTATGTCTCCTTATCCTAACATCGGCTTCTTCATTATCTGCTTGACCATTACTTTACTTTCATCAGCTAACATCGGAGTGAATGGAGGGAATTCTATCAGTTCTGAAATCAAATTTCTGGGCTTTTTGTTGAACATTATTACAAATGGAGAGAAACAAGTGGAGGTGTGTTGTAAACTATTCATTATCTCCTCAAAACTGGATATGTGATCTATCCACATGGCATACTTTTGTGAACTGCTGCTGGGTTATTTGCAGGCTGGAACACAAGGGTCAAAATATGTTTGATACTACTACTCTCAATGAAAGATTTGCAAGTGTTCGATACAAAATGGGATCCGTTATCTAACATCACCACATCCAGTTTTCCTATCTGGATATTCATATTTACAGTACATTTATTTAATGGTCAATGTGAGTCCATGCACCACTTATCTATCAGCAGCAGGCCTTCCTGCATTTTGCTATAGTTTTCCGGCATTCCAACCTTCCTATAGACAACAGAATTGTCCATGAACACCTCAAAATTACATGCAAGTACAACTGATTCTCTGAACAATTTATGATATTTATTTCATTTCACATGACCTTTTGCACCCATTATCCCTTTCACATGAATTCAATCAGAATCTTCATTCTAATGTCTCCAGAATTTCTTATATAAGCCTGTTATGAATTTTTCATCCTTTACACCTCGTGTGAACATTAATATTAAATGCCCTATCATCATCCTCATACTGAGTTGCTTTATCTAAAGCTCTAGACAGGGCTTCAGCCACTAAATTTTCTGTTGTTGTTGTGGTCTTCAGTCCAGAGACTGGTTTGATGCAGCTCTCCATGCTAATCTATCCTGAGCAAGCTTCTTAATCTCCCAGTACCTACTGCAGCCTACATCCTTCTGAATCTGCTTAGTGTATTCATCTCTTGGTCTCCCTCTTCGATTTTTACCCTCCATGCTGCCCTCCAATAATAAATTGGTCATCCCTCGATGTCTCAGAACATGTCCTACCAACCGATCCCTTCTTCTAGTCAAGTTGTGCCACAAGCCCCACAAGCCCAAGAGCCTCATTAGTTATGTGATCTACCCATCTAAACTTCAGCATCTTCTGTAGCACCACATTTCAAAACCTTCTATTCTCTTCTTGTCTAAACTATTTATCGTCCACGTTTCACTTCCATAGATGGCTACACTCCATACAAATACTTTCAGAAACGACTTCCTGACATTTAAATCTATACTCGATGTTAACAAATTTTTCTTCTTCAGAAACGCTTTCTTTGCCTTTGCCAGTCTACATTTTATATTCTCTCTACTTCGACCATCATCAGTTATTTTGCTCCCCAAATAGCAAAACTCCTTTTCTACTGTAAGTGTCTCATTTTCTAATCTAATTCCCTCAGCATCACCTGACTTAATTCGACTACATTCCATTATCCTTGTTTTGCTTTTGTTGATGTTCATCTGATACCCTCCTTTCAAGACACTGTCCATGCCTTTCAATTGCTCTTCCAAGTCCATTGCTGTCTCTGAAAGAATTACAATGTCATCGGCGAACCTCAAAGTTTTTATTTCTTCTCCATGGATTTTAATACCTACTCCGAATTTTTCTTTTGTTTACTTTACTTCTTGCTCAATATACAGATTGAATAACATTGGGGATAGGCTACAACCCTGTCTCAGTCCCTTCCCAACCACGGCTTCCCTTTCATACCCCTCGACTCTTACTACTGCCATCTGCTTTTTGTACAAATTGTAAATAGCCTTTGCTCCCTGTATTTTGCCCCTGCCACCTTCAGAATTTGAAAGAGAGTATTCCAATCAACATTTTTAAAAGCTTTCTCTAAGTCTACAAATGCTAGAAACGTAGGTTTGCCTTTCCTTAATCTTTCTTCTAAAATAAGTCATAGGGTCAGTATTGCCTCACGTGTTCCAACATTTCTATGGAATCCAAACTGATCTTCCCCGAAGTCCTTTTCTATCAGTTTTTCCATTTGTCTGTAAGGAACTCGCATTAGTATTTTGCAGCTGTGACTTATTAAACTGATAGTTCGGTAATTTTCACGTCTGTCAACACCTGCTTTCTTTGGGATTGGAATTATTATATTTTTCTTGAAGTCTGAGGGTATTTCGCCTTATCTTGCTCACCAAATGGTAGAGTTTTGTCAGGACTGGCTCTCCCAAGGCTGTCAGTAGTTCTAATGGAATGTTGTCTACTCCGGGGGCCTTGTATCAACTCACGTCTTTCAGTGCTCTGTCAAACTCTTCACACAGTATCATATCTCCCATTTCATCTTCATCTATATCCTCTTCCATTTCCATAATATTGTCTTCAAGTACATCACCCTTGTATAGACCCTCTATATACCCCTTCCACCTTTCTGCTTTCCCTTCTTGGCTGAGAACTGGGTTTCCATCTGAGCTCCTGATATTCATACAAGTGGCTCTCTTTTCTCCAAAGGTCTCTTTAATTTTCCTGTAGGCAGTATCTATCTTGCCCCTAGTGAGATAAGCCTCTACATCCTTACATTTGTCCTCTAGCCATCCCTGCTTAGCCATTTTGCACTTCTTGTAAATCTCATTTTTGAGACATTTGTATTCCTTTTTGTCTGCTTCATTTACTGCATTTTTATATTTTCTCCTTTCATCAATTAAATTCAGTATTTCTTCTGTTACACAATGATTTCTACTAATCCTCGTCCTTTTACCTACTTGATCCTCTGCTGCCTTCACTACTTCATCCCTCAGAGCTACCCTTTCTTCTTCTACTGTAGTTCTTTCCCCATTCCTGTCAATTGTTCGCTTATGCTTTCTCTGAAACTCTGTACAACCTCTGGTTCTTTCAGTTTATCCAGGTCCCATCTCCTTAAATTCCCACCTTTTTGCAGTTTCTTCAGTTTTAATCTACAGTTCATAACCAATAGATTGTGGTCAGAGTCCACATCTACCCCTGGAGATGTCTTACAATTTAAAACCTGGTTCCTAAATCTCTGTCTTACCATTATATAAGCTATCTGATATCTTCTAGTATCTCCAGGATTCTTACATGTATACAACCTTCTTTCATGATTCTTGAACCAAGTGTTAGCTATGATTAAGTTATGCTCTGCGCAAAATTCTACCAGGCGGCTTCCTCTTTCATTTCTTAGCCCCAATCCATATTCACCTACTATGTTTCCTTCTCTCCCTTTTCCTACTCTAGAATTCCAGTCACCCATGACTATTAAATTTTCATCTCCCTTCACTACCTGAATAATTTCTTTTATCTCATCATACATTTCATCAATTTCTTCATCATCTGCACAGCTAGTTGGCATATAAACATGTACTACTGTAGTATGCATGGGCTTCATGTCTATCTTGACCACAATAATGCGTTCACTATGCTGTTTGTAGTAGCCTATCCGTACTCCTATTTTTTTATTCATTGTTAAACCTACTCCTCCATTACCCCTATTTGATTTTGTATTTATAACCCTGTATTCACCTGACCAAAAGTCTTGCTCCTCCTGCCACCGAACTTCACTAATTCCCACTATATCTAACTATCTAAATTTTCTGTACCCTTAATATATTTCACTTCAAAGTCAAACTATTGCATACAAGAGCCCATCTAGCCTACTGTCTATGATGGAGTTGACATTCTTGCAGGTAACTTACGAGGAGATCATGGCAGGTGCCATCACATGATTTCCCAGAAACTTTGCTCAGTAGAAGAGGGGCCAAAATAAGCGAACACATGTCTCGCGTTATCCATAGCTAATCAACCATTCCTGAGAAAATGACAACATTTCCTCCATAATTCATAAGCTCTTTAGCAGGTGACAAGTTCAACTGCAGTGGTGGCACAGCGGCTAGCATCGCAGCTGGACCGTTTTGCACCCTGTGTTCGAAACCCAATAATTGTTTCCATTTCATTTTATTTTATTTTTTCCTTTGTCTACCCCTGTCCATAGAAGATTACTACATGAACTTTTTCCAGTGTATGCTGAAAAAACACTACCCTTATTCATTTGCTAATTGTCTGTCTGGTGAATGAATTTAAAGATGTAACAAATGAATTGGAAAATTATTTGAAATTGTTGTCTGTGAAATTCCTGTGGTGTATTTTGATTCAAATACAGTTCCAAGTGTCACTTTTCAGAAAAATGATTCATTGTGCATGATTTGCCATTTAGTTATTGCCAGTGCCTGGAATCCTCATTGATGTTAAGGATGTTTCTTTTCCAGAGTGAGATTCATGTAAACAAATGTCACTGTGGCAAACATACCTTCATGCGATGCTCATGGTGTTCGGAATTTGTATGTTTCCCATGTTTCTACTATTGGTATCCAAGGAAATGCACCAAATCTTCCTGAAGAATAAAATATACAAATTAATATAACTGATATAAGATGATCTGTATTAAGCGATCAGGCATCATCCAGATGGGAACCAGTAACATATGATGTCCCCTGTGGATCCCACTTAGGGCCCTCACTTCTTGTGTACATCAATGACCTTTCATCAGTAACATTACCAGAAGCCCAAGTTTGTTTTGTTTGCAAAACATTGCAATAAATAGTAAATGAAATATACCCTTAGAAAGGTCAGCTAATGAAATTTTTGCAGACGTTGATAAATGGTTCCTAGCCAGTTCTCTGTCACTAAACTTTGAAAGAACATACTATATGCAGTTCAGAACTTGCAGATTTCCTGCGCCAGTATATGCTTACAACGAGACGAAAAGCAGCTACAAGAAGCTAACAATGTTAAATTCTTAGGATTACAGCTTGATAAATTTAATTGGTAGAAGCATACCACAGACCTGCCGAGATGCTTAAACAAGCCTCTACTTGCTATGCAAATGTCATACATAAGTGATATAAAAATAAAAAATCTAGCATACTATGCTTACTTTCTTTCCATAATGTCATACAGGATTATTTTCTAGGATAGCTCATCAAGCAATGCTTAAGTTTTCCAAGTCAAAAAATGGGGAATATGAATTATTTGTAGTGTGGACTCAAGAACATCCTGCGGAGGGCTATTTAAGCAACTGGGGATACTAACTACTGCTTCCCAATACAATTATTCCTTACTGAAATTTGGCGTAAAATACATACTTTTTTCAAATCAACATCTCAGGTCATGGAATCAATACTATAAATAAGAATAACTTTCATACAGATTTAAAGTCATTTTGGTTCATGAAGGTGTGCATTATTTAGCAATACACATTTTCAGTAACATGCCAGCAGCCATAAAAAAAAGTAACTAATAATAAAATCTGAGAAGAGTCTAAGGGGTTTACTGGTGACCAACTCCTCCTACTTCATTGATGAGTTTCTTAGCAGAACCAATTGCTGTGTGTATGATGATATTAATGCTGCATAATGTGAATACTGCATACAATCTGACTTCTGTACAAATTTTGTGCAGTAATGCAATCACTGTATATAATACTGTAAAATGTTTTTATATTAGCTTTTATTTGATGATGCATGGCTACAGTGGCCTAAGAATTATCATATACTCCCAAGTATATGGAAGATTTAATATTAGGTGAAAAGTTTTGTATTGTTTTAAATGTGAATATGCTCAAGATTTTTTTTACTGATTCCACATACACAAGGGCACTTTCATTTGGCTTCTATGGAAGCAGATTAGCATATCTGTTCTTATTTTGTAAAAATTTATTGTGTATTATTGTTTCTGATATATTCCACATCTCATCTCAGAGGATATTGATCAATTGGGATGAAAAGTACGTCTAATCTAATGAAATGTGAGAATTTAAAAAGATGGTAACCCCTGAAAATACCATACATATGTAATGCACAACTCTTATTGTGAAACCCAGTTGTAATTTTACAATAAATATAATGCCCTTGTATTCCTTAATTTGATAAGAAGCATTCACACAGTTATCTTCTTCCCCACACTCACCCACTCACTCACCCCACTTCTACATTGGCTACTAAAATTTCATCCATATATATTGCCAGTTTGGATGACACATTTGCTCCTAACACAAAGTCCAAAGCTCATGTGAACACTGCAACACACAAATTTAAGCCAAATGTTACCACACAGTGTTTGTAGCACTTACCATCATAGTAGTTTAGAATTTTGATATTTGTGTAGCAGTTCTTCCATCTTTATTTTCAGGATGATCTGTATTTCTGGCTAAGATTTTATTTAAGTGACTGTAATAAAGCCCTGGTCTTATTCCTGTATCTTTGCAACTATGACTGAAGGATTGCTATATATGCTTTCACATCTCTCTGTGACTCCCCAGTTCATTCTTTGAAGTTCTCTCTTTACTGCAGGCCTCTTGTGATTTGTATGAAGTACAGTTTCAGCTCTTAGTTTACCGCATTTGTAATTCAATACTCTTCCAGGCTTTGGAGAGAGAACATCCTTGTAATTCATTAATCTTCCCTTCAAATCACTTCTTTTTTCCTGTGATGTTAAATGCTTCAGCAATATTTTCATGTAAAAGGCTCATTAAGTCTTCAGGGGATGTGTTAGGCAATTACCCTTCTTCCACGATATATTGGGGAGGGTCTGACTGACAAGGAACTTATTTCATTTTCCCTCATTTTGAAATTTCCTTTCTACAAATTTAATACAATCTGAAATTCCAGTTTCCATTACACATAAGGTTTTCTGCCTCCATTGAAAAGCAATGGCCACCTCTTCAGTCCACTCCACTCCAGAGGCAACCATGATGAAGTCTTTCCTTAAATTTAAGAACCGTTAAAGGTTAATATATTAAAAAACTAAAAACCCGCCTCAATTGCGAAAAAAGCACCTAGTGTTAAGTGTTAACCCAGGTTTCGGCGTAGATAACTACACCTTCTTCAGAATAACAATAAAACCCACAAGTGCCTAAGAAGACATTTGTCAATGATTAAAAGAAAACCATAGCTATACATTTATAAACGAAAAGGAAAACACAAACAGTACATATGTACAAAGTCAAAACCACTACTTAACTTAATGGTGTACGCTCCACCTCACACCGGCCTACATTCGATGGGCCATGACCCGTCATAAACCGCAGCTACAAACGGTCGCTAACTTACAAGCCTGACCCGCTATCTATGCACAGGTACAAGACAAGGGAAGTTACTTGAATGCGACAAGAGGAACTCTTAAAAACTATACATAAAGTCAATAGTTAGCTTGGGGGGGGGGGGGGGGAGGGCTGAGGGGGTGTAATCTAAAGACGTCGTGTTCATAAAAATATAGGGATAAAACGTGAGGCACTCTAGGGAATGCGTTAGATGACAAACAGGTGGCAACGATATCTATCCCTTACATAGGCAATATAAGTTACAAATTGGGGCGTTTACTCAGAACTCATAATTTCATAGTCGCCTATTCTACTAATAATAGTTTACATAGGAATTTAATTCACTCCTTGCAGAGTAAGAGCGATAAACTTTCCCAATCTGGAGTATATAAAATTACATGCGGGGATTGTCCAAAATTTTACATCGGGCAAACGGGGTGAGCTCTGGGTCTCAGGTGTAAAGATTATATTCCTACTAGAAGCGGCAACGGTACTGAGGGCTCTACTTATGCGGAACACCTTGTGAAAACGGCTCATGCGCCGAGACCTCCAGATAATATCGAGTTACTTCATGCTGAGGTTAAGGGCTTAAAACTGGATGTTTTGGAAGAAATGCAGATCTTTAAGTATCTGCAATATGTTAAAGACAATATCCTCAATGACCAACTCCTACTAAGAAATAGAAAATTTTTTCAAGGTTTCGCACCTCTACTTTTGTTCTTCATACTTGTAAATCTGATGATCTGGGGATATCACATGCGCGCACTGATTGGCGAGTGCGGTTGGTCAAGCTGTTCATCTTCTTTCTTTTTATCCTCATTTTCCTTTTACGATGAAGGTGATTTTAGCCCGTTGAACCATTGAACACCTCACGTTTTATCCCTGTATCTTTATTAAGACGACGTCTTTAGGTTACGACCCTCAACCCCCCCCCCCCCCCCCCCCCCAGGGGGGTTTGGCTTTAGGTATAGTTTTTAAGAGTTCCTCTTGTTGTCATAGATTTCTGTACAAAAATTGTAAATAGCCTTTCGCTCCCTGTATTTTACCTCCCCCCCCCCCCCCCCCCCCCCCCACCTTTAGAATTAGAAAGAAAGTATTCCAGTCAACATTGTCAAAAGCTTTCTCTAAGTCTACAAATGTTAGAAACATAGGTTTGCCTTTCCTTAATCTTTCTTCTAAAATAAGTCGTAAGGTCAGTATTGCCTCACGTGTTCCAACATTTCTATGGAATACAAACTGTTCTTCCCCGAGGTTGGCTTCTACCAGTTTTTCCATTCGTCTGTAAAGTATTTGCGTTAGTATTTTGCAGTTGTGACTTATTAAACTGATAGTTCGGTAATTTTCACATCTGTCAACATCTGCTTTCTTTGGGATTGGAATTATTATATTCTTCTTGAAGTCTGAGGGTATTTCGCCTGTTTCATACATCTTGCTAACCAGATGGTAGAGTTTTGTCAGGACTGGCTCTCCCAAGGCCGTCAGTAGTTCTAATGGAATGTTGTATACTCCTGGGGCCTTTTTTGACTTGGGTCTTTCAGTGCTCTGTCAAACTCTTCATCCAGTATTGTATCTCCCATTTCATCCTTATCTACATCCTCCTCCATTTCCATAATATTATCCTCAAGTACATCACCTGTTGTGTACATAGTTCCACATAGTCAGTGTGTACACAACTTTCCCACTAGAGCGCGCCCCGCTAAGCACAACAGCGCAGGCGCAGCGGTCGTCTGTCTCTGCACTACGAGATGGCGCTGCCATAGAGACGAACCAAATTCTGCTTCTGTCGATCTGCATATTAATATGTAACGCAGCCAATGAGATTGCTGCTAATGTAGAACCTTTACTCCTCATGGATCACACTCGCGCAGTGATACATGAACACGCGAGGTATTATAACAAGGGTACAGACCTCCGATTAGTCAGTCTGAATTTGTCTGCACCAGTCTGTGCCAGTCTGCATTAGTTTGTATGAGTTCTACATTTGTCTGTACCAGTCTATAGTCAAGTTTCAGTCTGTACCTAATAAGATTACCATATTCCTGTACATAGCCATGAAGATAAATGTATAGACACTTTTGTCAAGTATCAGAGATATATGTGAGAAGAAGATTAACGTACCAATACCGACGGAACTTCAGATTGTCAATTGTAAATAGCATCCAGAACCAAGTTAAGTAATTTTTATGCTTGTTATTATTTTAATATATGTGTGTGCAAATTAATCAAGTTCTGTTTAAAAATGGTCACCGTCAATCTGCTACTCTAAGCGTGCAAGTGGCATTTCTATCGTCTGACCTAACGGCAGAAGATAAACACGCCATGAGAAGACCACGAGACATATTGCTGACACTCGCCTACTTCGTTAGAGCGACAAGTCAAATAATCTGATGGTGTGTGTACTGAAGGTCTTACAGTACGCACACCACATCACCCTTGTATAGGCCCTCTATATACTCCTTCCACCTTTCTGCTTTCCCTTCTTTGCTTAGAACTGGGTTTCCATCTGAGCGACTGATATTCATACAAGTGGCTCTCTTTTCTCCAAAGGTCTCTTTAATTTTCCTGTAGGCAATATATATCTTGCCCCTAGTGAAATAAGCCTCTACATCCTCACATTTGTCCTCTAGCCATCCCTGCTTAGCCATTTTGCACTTCCTGTCGATCTCATTTTTGAGACGTTTGTATTCCTTTTTGCCTGCTTCATTTACTGCATTTTTATATTTTCTCCTTTCATCAGTTTAATTCAATATTTCTTCTGTTACGCAATGATTTCTACTAATCCTCGTCCTTTTACCTACTTGATCCTCTGCTGCCTTCATTACTTCATCCCTCAGAGCTACCCTTTCTTCTTCTACTGTAGTTCTCTCCCCCATTCCTGTCAATTATTCGCTTATGCTTTCTCTGAAACTCTGTACAACCTCTGGTTCTTTCAGTTTATCCAGGTCCCATCTCCTTAAATTCCCACCTTTTTGCAGTTTCTTTAGTTTTAATCTACAGTTCATAACCAATAGATTGTGGTCAGAGTCCACATCTGCCCCTGGAAATGTCTTACAATTTAAAACCTGGTTCCTAAATCTCTGTATTACCATTATATAAGCTATCGGATATCTTCTAGTATCTCCAGGATTCTTCCGTGTATAAAACCTTCTTTCATGATTCTTGAACCAAGTGTTAGCTATGATTAAGTTATGCTCTGCACAAAATTCTACCAGACGGCTTCCTCTTTCATTTCTTACCCCCAATCCATGTTCACCTGCTATGTTTCCTTCTCTCCCTTTTCCCACTCTCGAATTCCAGTCACCCATGACTATTAAATTTTTATCTCCCTTCAATACCTGAATAATTTCTTTTATCTCATCATGCATTTCATCAATATCTTCATCATCTGCAGATCTAGTTGGCAAATAAACTTTTACTACTGTAGTATGCATGGGCTTCATGTCTATCTTGGCCACAATAATGCATTCACTATGCTGTTTGTAGTAGCTTACCTGCACTCCTATTTTTTTATTCATTATTAAACCCACTCCTGCATTACCCCTATTTGATTTTGTATTTATAACCCTGTATTCACCTGACCAAATGTCTTGTTCCTCCTGCCACCGAACTTCACTAATTCCCACTAAATCTAACTTTAACCTATCCATTTCCCTTTTTAAATTTTCTAACCTACCTGACCGATTAAGTGATCTGACATTCCACACTCCAGTCCGTAGAACGCCAGTTTTCTTTCTCCTGATAACAACATCCTCGTGAGTAGTCCCTGCCCGGAGATCCGAATGGGGGACTATTTTACCTCTGGAATATTTTACCCATAGGATGCCATCATCATTTAACCATACAGTAAAGCTGCATGCCCTCGGGAAAAATTACGGCCGTAGTTTCCCCTTGCTTTCAGCCATTCGCAGTACCAGCACAGCAAGGCCATTTTGATTAGTGTTTCTAGGCCAGATCAGTCAATCATTCAGACTCTTGCCCCTGCAACTACTGAAAAGGCTGTTGCCCCTCTCCAGGAAGCACACATTTGTCTGGCCTCTCAACAGATACTCCTCCGTTGTGGTTGCACCTACGGTACGGCCATCTGTATCGCTGAGGCATGTAAGCCTTCCACCAATGGCAAGGTCCATGGTTCATGGGGGGGTTTAATAAAATTTGATCTCTCATCCCCCTCCCCCCCCCCCCTCCCAATTCTGATGTGGCCCAAAGTGTCACCCTACAAAACTGAACTATACCTAATGAGCTGATGTCCATGTCCATTCAGATGTTTCAGGTGTGACTGGTTAATGGTATACTTCGAGTTACACAGCCTAGTCCATTTTTGCATTATGTTTCTATGAGTGGCCTAGTCTTCTTCAGCTGCTGCAAGTTTTGCTGTTGTATGCTCACTGCCTGAACACCAGCTAGACTGAACTATCGTTGGTCCCACACTGCTGTTAATAGAGTCCAACTCTTCAAACCCATTAGACCCCTTGGTGCTCCTTTTTCAGGGCTCATATTGATATTTCCTGAAACACACATTCTCTTAGCGTTTCCTGACTGGTGGATGCCATGACTGACACACACTTAACAAAATGAATGTCAGACTCTCAAGCCTTATATAAATTGAGACCTCCATCTCTGTTTATTACATTTTCATACAGCTTTATTTTGAGACTTAACCATGCTGTGCCAGAAACATGACATTTGCACCGTGACACTTGTGATTCCACATTCCATTTCATGATTAGTTGCTTTTTTTGGGTTGTTGCTGACATTCCTTGCATCTCCTCTGAACTGTTGTGACAGTCTAATCCACAGAAGACATGCCCACAGAGGCCCAGATCATCCTTAAAATTAAAGATTTTCATCTTTGACAGCTGAAAAATACACAACAAAACCCAAAGTACCTAAACAAGACAATTGGGTCAGTTGGAAATACTCTGGAAAGATTGAAATAACTCTACTGTGTACCAAGAGACACCACTAGTACATGTTCAGTTACAATGACTGTCTTTTACTGCTTCTTTAATACACTTTCAGAGTTGCCACAAGTTTCCCCAAGGTAAATTCCCTGATTTAGCATTTTTTCCTGACAAATTTTGAGCTCTCAAGGGTCAATAAAGACAAAAGTTGACAAAAATGTAAGGACTTCAGTATTTCTCACCCATTTTGTTTTGTTTTAGGGCACAAAAACAGCTAGGGTCACACGTGTCAGAACTGTGAAACATGAAGACAAAGAGAGGAGTTAAAAACAACTTCATGTCAATCCCAAACGATGGAAGAGGAGACAGGTAAAGCAGGGATGTGGAGAAAGGTCTATAGAATATGCAATAGAGAAATGGAGATCCAGAACTAAAAATTAAATGGTCTTTGCCATATTGCTACAACAGATAAAAAGTAAAACATGGTTGACAGCCCATGCATCATTTGCTAAAATGGCCAATAACTAAGGTGGCAAACCCAAACGGGAATGTAAACAGTCAAAAACGGACCTTCGGTCTGGAAATGGTGGACCGTTAAAAGTTCGGCACAATGTGCACCAAGTGGTGGGGGAGCGCCACTTAAATGGCAATGGCTAAAAAGGCAGTGCCCAATACGCAACCTAGTTAAAATTACCTCCTCATGGCAGGAGGGCCGAGAGGGGATCATCCAAGCATCTGGGAGAGGCTTAATAACCCAGAGCTTATTCCCACGAAGGGAGGATCAGCAGTGATGGCAAAGTGATATCACCTCCTGACAAATGACAACACAGAGATCAGCGAGAATGTAAGAACCAGTGGGCTGAGGTACAAGGACTGCAGCCTTGGCAGCAGTGTCAACAGCCTCGTTTCCTGTCAGATCAAATTGACCAGGAACCCACATAAACATCACAGTGGCTCCATCAACAGTGAGCAATTGAAAGCTTTCTTGGACTCACTGCACTAAGGGATGGACAGTGTAAAGAGGCTTTGAAGGGCGCTGAGAGGGTCTGAGCAGATGACACAATTGAAAAGACTGTGTTGCCAGATGTGCTTTATAACTTTATACAAGGTGAAGAACCCTGCTGTAAATACTAAGCAGTGTGCCGGAAGCCAATACCAAAAAACGTCGGCCCAACAACGAAGGGACACCTGACACCATATCAGTCAGAGGCATCAGTGTACACAAAGGTACTATCGTGCAATTCTATGTGAAGGTCATGAAACTGAAGGTGATACAGCAAGACTGGTATAGTGTCGAAGCAAATGAAGGCCCAGGTGAACATGGGGCGCTGCATGAAGCCAAGGTGATGAAGGGTTCATACCAAATGGGAAAGTTGCAGGGAGTATGAAGTTAATCTGCTGGAGAAAGAACCCACAGCAAACTCCAGTAGGTAACACAGAAGAGGGACACGCCCCATATTGTCGATCAAAGCAGTCACTGATGATGGAGGCATAGAGTAGGTGGCCACACATGGAAGACAAATGGCATACATATCTGCTGAGGAGAAAGTCACGGCAGTGGGACAGCAGTACTTAGGCAGATTCTGCATAGACACACTCAACCGGGATAGTGTAAAAGGCACCAGTGGCCACACAGATGCCACGATCATGGTTAGTATTGAGACAGCATAAGAGGGGCAGATGTGCAAATGCATAAACAAAGCACCCATAATCTAGTTACAAACGGACAAGGGACTGGTACAAATGAAGGAGAGTGGCTGGACTGCACCTTAGGAAGTACCATTGACGACATGTAGGGCATTGAGGGACTACATACATCAGGCTGCCAGGTAAGACATGTTGGAGCACCAACAGAATTTCCTATCGAGCAAGAGCCCTTGGAATTTCGTAGTTTATATGAATGGTAGAGCAAGGGGCCCAAGTTGTCAAGATGGCGGGAGAAACCAAATGGACCACTGGATATTCACAAAAAAGGTTTCGTCAGTGGAGAGACAAAAGCCATTGCCTTGCTCCATGAGTAAAGATGATTGAGACATCGCTGAAGACACCACTCTATGAAACAGGTCCGTGAAGAATTGCAATAGAAGGCAAAATCGTCAACAAAAAGGGAGCCGAAGATTACAGGTGGGAGACAGACCATTATAGGGTTAGTGGCGATAGTAAAAAGGATGATGCTCAGAACGGGACCCTGAGTTACACTGTTTTCCTGGATAAAGGTGTCCAACAATACAGAACCCACACATACCACTTTAAAATTCCTCAAGGAAACTGAGCAGGCTGCCACAGAACCCCAAGTGTAGATAGTACGGAGGATAACAGCCCTCCAGCAGGTGTCGTAGGCTCTCTCCAAATCGAAAAACAAGGCCACAGCCTGAGATTTCTGCAGAAAACCACTCATGACATGGGTGGACAAGGTGAGAAGCCCTAGCATCTTCCAGTGGAGGAAGGAACGGTGGTAGTGGGAGCAGCTCTAAATTTCCACAAAATGGTGGAGATAGCGACAGGCTCCATGATAACATCGTCTACTACTGTCAGGCCGTAAGTTGGGGTGTGTATCTTGGACCCAGAGAGCCGTTGGAGGTTGGCCGACACGACAGAAGATGGGGTAGAACTGTTAAAAGAAGTATTGAGTGAGATACAGCTAGCTTTTTTGTTATTCCGAAGAAATTAACGACACTGCACATGAATTGTGTCGTAGCACACCCCAGTCCACCAAGGGACCAGGACGGGGCACGGCATGGTAAAAAGGAAGTGCGAGGCATGGAACATTCTGCGGTGGTAAGGATAACATTTGTAAGATATTGCACCTGGTTATCACAACTAGGGAAATCGTGTTCATCAGGGAGGAGTGGTAAACTGCCATTTTGGTGTGCACGTACGTGGAATAGGAATAAGCAAACAGATGGCACACATGAAATGGCCACTCGAGTCAGTGTCGGAAAGAATGGACCACTTGAGACGACGGGCAGTGCAGAAGGATAAGTCCAAATGGGACTAGGTGTGCAAGCAATCTGAAAGGAACATGTGTGCTCCTGTGTTACAGCAGAAAAGGTTAAGTTGATTCAGAAGTTCAGCCAAGAGGGCACCTCTTGGACAGGTTCTGGGAGAACTCCAAATGGGATGGTGTATATTAAAGTCACCAAGCAGCAGAAATTGGTGAGGTACCTGCCCAATAAGCTGGAGGAAGTCTGCCCTGATGACATCGAATGACAGAGGGAAGTAAATGGTACAAAGGCAAAAGGCGAACTGCAACAGCTTGAAGACTGGTAGTCAGGGTGGTGGGTTGACTATGAACATCATCTTACATGAGCAGCACGACTCCCCCACGAGATGGAATGATGACCTCTGGCAGACGCTCAAAATGGACCAGGAAAAAATGGAAGCTCGAAGTGGTCATTAGGCCGCAATTTAGTTTCCTGAAGGCAGAGTATAAATGTCGAGATACATCGGACAATCTCAATATGTGGCATGGTCGCCTTTTCAGTCAGTACAGCAGGGAAAAGGAGGCAGACAATTACCCTCATGCACATCCATACAACAGGTTATACATTCGGCCAGGTGTCGACAAGACATTGTAAGGTTGAAACAAATACACTCCTAGCAGTGCATTAGGTTCAGAATGTACAGACGGACTGTGGGAGCCTCACTACCTGTTTCGATTTTGGATGCAAGCACCACTCTCTCTATCAAAGTTGATAAAGAGTGTGGGCACTAAGGAGGCATATACCTTTTTTGTCACCCAGTGGATGGCAATGACACCCTGGTCAGAGAGGTATGTTCGGGTTTTTGGCCTCAGACAGTCATGCAGCCTAGTGTAAATAACACCACTGGAAGAATTCAGAGTTCTATGGGCCTCAGAACGAACAGGATAGCTATGGAGAAGCAAAGCAGTTGTTGTGCTTCTGAATCAGAAGTAGCTTCCAAAAGCAAGGTGCCATTACACAAACGAGAGCAGGATTTCACAGGCCCGACAATTGCATCAACTCCTTTCTGAATAATAAACGAATTTACCACTGTGAAGGACTTACTGTCTTCAGTATGTGAAACCATGAGGAATTGTGGTGCAGCTGGGAGGGTCTTTGAATTGTTAGCCTCATACCGTTCACATTCTGTAGACATTGATTGTGAAGATTATTGGCTCATTGTGAGAAAATTCTCCCACGATTGCCGGCATCTCCGATGGTGCACTCCTTCAGAATGGGGTCTCCTTCACAAGGGGGCACACCCATTTTAGGTGATTGTTCACACCTCCCAAATAGTTGACAGAGGGACCAATGGGCAACTTGGGAAGGTAGCAGCTCAGGCAGTCACCCCACGCTGGTCCTGGCCTGTACCAGGGGTATGTGCGAACCCTACCTGTAGACCCTGGGCTGGGAATTAAGTGTTACCCAGTCAACTGTTACGCATCAGATGCATGGGCCAGCCTACATGAGCACACAAGAAGGAAGAACAAAAAGAGAGGAGCCTCAAACACCGAAGCAGAGGGAGGATAGGAGAAGGTAAACAAAGAAAGGAAAAAGGGACAAGAAACAGTGGTGAGATTGTTCTTTTGTCAGCTACAGATAATGCACAACATTCCCAAAAACACCCCAGGCATGTTCCCCAATGGAGAGGAAAAGGAATAGCAAGAGGATAGACATGCAGCACGGAAGGGGGAAAAAAATGCTTCAAAGGTTGGGTCTCCGTGGCAGATTTCTCCCCAGTGTGAGCAAAAATCTTAAGTACTAACATCAACATCACACATAATGAACTACTTTTAGATGGAGAAAGTAAGGCAGATGGGATGTATGTTTGATCGGACCACTTTTATTTTAGTTCAATAAAGCGAAACATATTCATGACAAAAATAAGCATTTTCTTGGCGTTACAAGACAGATTTAAAACACTGTCACCAATTTCATAAATGACCTCAGAAAAAAAGTAGGTCTCTTGAAAGAAGTGTATAAGGTAGAGAAGACTTCTGTAGACCAACAACACTATAGGCGACCACCAATAAAATGTTGGTTCTACTATGTCATTATTGTCGGTTATTAGTCACTGTGTTATGACTATTGTTCAGGGTGTATACATGGACAAGGAAAAAATTCCCGGATTATTCCCGGTTAAAAATACACTTTCTCCTGGGTGTAAACACGCTTTTCCGTGTTAATTGACGGTATATTTTCCCTTATAAATCCTTTGAATGGTTATGGTTTTATAGACGGGCATAGAATTTCCCGGCACACAGGGAAAAAGACACGTTTTGGAAATATCTTTGATGTGCAGCAACATGTACGCTACGTATTTTCGTATTACGAAAGTATACACTGGAATTCCACCAAACACCGCATGTTACTTTCCGAATCATCGAAATCGAAATTGCGATGCGCTTTTGTAAGCCAGTCATAGCTCATGTCACGTCATCTCGCCAGCCGATGATAGATATTCAGAGCATAGGACACGTGATGTAGTCAGCCAACAACATCATCACTGGTAAGTAGCACGAACACACAAACAGGGAAAGTTAATAGTTCAAATTAGTATACATAGAGTTGCTACAAGAAAAGCTTTCACATATAGTATTGGTCTGTAAGGTTAATAAGCTGCAAGAGAAGCTAAGCTTTCGCACATAATGTTGATCATTTTTGTCTTCTAAATGGCTCATCATCAAATAGTTGATTTTTAAATGAGAGTCAAACGCTCTGAATTAATAAATTAATGGTATATTCTTGCATATGGTTCAACTTACGTAAAATCATATTTACTTCGAAAGTAACGCTTTTCAAACCGCCATTTGCAATGTTTTCCCTCGACCTGTTAAAGTCATGGACTGTGCGATTGGTCCCGGCGGAGGTTCGAATCCTCCCTCGGGCATGGGTATTTGTGTTTGTCCTTAGGATAATTTAGGTTAAGTAGTGTGTTAGCTTAGGGACTGATGACCTTGGCAGTAAAGTCCAATAAGATTTCACACACATATGAACATTTTGAACCTGTTAAAAATAGGTTCGTTCCAGCAGTTGCCAGAGAGTGCAGACAACAGGCGACACCGCGCTTGCGGAGCTACCATGACTTAGGAAGCCAGTATGCATGTACGTGTAAAACATTAAAAGATCATACATTATGTCATAAAAGAAACAAGGCATCAGAGGATACTCCAAGTGCATCGGAATTTCGTGAACTATATTAAAATGTGCACATTTAAAGTGCATACTTAACGTGCACATTAGTATGTCCAGAATCCCAATGAAGTAGACCTCGACCTGATATTAGGCTTTTCAGTGTGGTTTTTCGGAACGTAAATTTTCTTGGAGCTCCAGTACTGTATTATATCATGTTCGGTTCTTTATTACGGCATAACGCCATACGTGCTAGAAAATGAAAACGTGCACTTGAAATGCAGCGAACGGTTGAAACTAGCCAGTACTGTGGAATTAAACATTTCGTTTCAAATACATTGACTGCCTCTGCGGAAAACGTTGCGAAAAGTCAAATTTCTTTAGCAAACAGAAAATAACTTCATTGTTCCGCAAGGCGATTAATGCTCCACTGTCAGAAAGGTGGAAATGAAATGAAATAAAATAAAATAAAATAAAACTAATGACATATTTTAGCATTCCGTAATTATGTGAATGTCTTAATTCACTTTACAGCTCCCGGCCACAAACATCCGTTTTGTTGTCATTTGACGTGAGAGTAAACTAAGGGCAAACAGCAAAATCACAAAATGTAGATTACCCACTATAACACAGACAGCTCTGCACATCAGCCTCGGATCTACGAAATTTGCGAACTGGGTCAATAATAATTTTTAAAAAAATTTAAAAATCGAATTTTCAAAAATATGTTCATCTTGTAGCGCACATCGTTCTGAAAAGTCAAACAAAGCATGTGTGTTCGACGAAATGTAAGACATATTATTTGGTCTGAAGTATGCCGAAGTGCACTGCCACGCCTTTTCATAAAGCATTCTTCTACCACACGTCACTGTATTTCGCTCTGTGGAACTGAAACGTATATTTTGTAATTGATGCCATCAAACCATATTCAGGACAGTGGAAACAAATGTCCTGTGGTGCCTCTCCTGCTCCCAGTCGGCCGGTTCGGCAGCCTGCGCCTATTTAAATAAAAAATCTCGCAATTAGTAGCGGATGGGATTATTTGTAATCGGGAGAACAAGAACTCTTCAAAAAATGTGAACTCTTTACTGCCTATTAGCTAACAACTTGCTGTTTTGTGTGACATAAAATTAAATATAGGATACATAAAACCAATAAAGACGAGACTTAAGCAACAATTTACACATTTCTTCAACCCTTAGCTCATAGCATTTTTTCTCTCTAATCTTGCTACAGCTTTACATGGAGTGCTTTCCTTTCTGCGAAAGAATCTATTACCTCATCAAAGCTAGTCAAACGTTCTGCTACACGAAAAATCTAAACGTCGTTATCAAATACTGAAAAAGTTGTTAACCCAAATAATACCCAAGACTGGTGTGGTTTCTCGATCTGATTACTTCTATTTTGTCACTGTCCGCTAGATAAAACGAAATAGACCTTTCTAATATGGCAACAATTTTGTAACACACACCAAATAAACGAGACTCTTTTGGCACATATTGCCATTTTTATAACAAAACAGAATATAAATTCACGAAATACAAATAGCAAATGCCTATTAGGCCTACTACAAGCAAAAAGCTTTGTTAGGAAATAGTTTCAAATTCCATTCATACGCACCAGTTTCTCGAGCATGAGATCGAAAAGTAGTATTACATTTTTATATACACTACTGGCCATTGAAATTGCTACACCACGAAGATGACGTGCTACAGACGCGAAATTTAACAGACAGGAAGAAGATGCTGTGATAGGCAAATGATTAGCTTTTCAGAGCATTCACACAAGGTTGGCGCCCGTGGCGACACCTACGTGCTGACACGAGGAAAGTTTCCAACCGATTTCTCATACACAAACAGCAGTTGACCGGAGTTGCCTGGTGAAACGTTGTTGTGATGCCTGGTGTAAGGAGGAGAAATGCGTACCATCACGTTTCCGATTTTGATAAAGGTCGGATTGTAGCCCATCCCGATTGCGGTTTATTGTTTCGCGACATTGCTGCTCGCGTTGGTCGAGATCCAATGACTATTAACAGAATATGGAATTGGTTGGTTCAGGAGGGGAATACGGAATGCCGTGCTGGATCCCAACGACCTTGTATCACTAGCAGTCGAGTTGGCAGGCATCTTGTCCGCATGGCTGTAACGGATCGTGCAGCCACGTCTCGATCCCTGAGTCAACAGATGGGGACCTTTGCAAGACGACAACCATCTGCACGAACAGTTCGACGACGTTTGCAGCAGCATGGACTATCACCTCGGAGACCATGGTGCGGATACCCTTGACGCTGCATCACAGACAGGAGCGCCTGCGATGGTGTACTCAATGACGAACCTGGGTGCACGAATTGCAAAACGTCAATTTTTCTGATGAATCCAGGTTCTGTCTACAGCATCACGATGGTCGCATCCGTGTTTCGCGACATCGCGGTGAACGCATATTGGAAGTGTGTATTCGTCATCGCCATACTGGCGTATCACCCGGCGTTATGGTATGGTGTGCCATTGGTTACACGTTTCGGTCACCTCTTATTTGCATTGAGATCACTTTGAACAGTGGACGTTACATTTCAGATGTGTTATGACCCGTGGCTCTACGCTTCATTTGATCCCTTCGAAACCCTACATTTCAACAGGATAATGCACGACCGCATGTTACAGGTGCTGTACGGGCCTTTCGGGTACAGAAAATGTTCGACTGCTGCCCTGGCCAGCACATTCTCCAGATCTCTCACCAACTGAAAACGTCTGGTCAATGGTTGCCAAGCAACTGGCTCGTCACAATACACCAGTTACTACTCTTGATGAACTGTGGTATCCTGTTGAAGCTGCATGAGCAGCTGTACCTGTACACGCCATCCAAGCTATGTTTGAATCAATGCCCAGGCGTATCAAGGCTGTTATTATGGCCAGAGGTGGTTGTTCTGGGTACTGATTTCTCAGGACCTATGCACCCAAATTGTGTGAAAATATAATCACATGTCAGTTCTAGTATAATACATTTGTCGAATGAATACCCGTTTATCATCTGCATTTCTTCTTGGTGTAGCAATTTTAACGGCCAGTAGTGTAAATTTGGCATTGTCTTATTCCTCCATAATTTGTGTGATGTCCCCATTTCTTCTCCTTCCTCGTTGTGACAAACAATCTTGTCATAAACTCTGTGGCTATTCCTGACATTGTCAAAATTTGTTTCAAATGGCTCTGAGCACTATGGGACTTAACATCTGAGGTCATCAGTCCCCTAGAACTAATTAAACCTAACCAACCTAAGGATATCACACACATCCATGCCCGAGGCAGGATTCGAACCTGCGACCGTAGTGGTCGCACGGTTCCAGACTGTAGCGCCCAGAACCGCTCGGCCACTACGGCCAGCGTCAAAATTTGTTCGCCGATTAACTTCACTATACCCTGCCAAAACCACAGATTTAGTTATCCCGTGATTATTTGCCGGTTAGGCGTTATTACATGTTCGTACAATACGTTTTCCACATCACTTCCAGAACAGAACTTAAGCGGCAGCTAGTTGGGGACTGTACTACTGGTCCTCACTAGTGTACCGATCTGGCCAAAAATGTCAAAGTTTTATTTTCTTGGATACACCGAGAAGATAATACGTAATCTTTCTCACCTGTTATTCCTGTCAGTCGTTTATTTCCATTCTGGTAGTCTGAATCTATGGATTTCGCTATTAATAATAACAACGCTCATCATTCGCAACCCGAATCAACCATATAATCAGACAGCGATTGGCATTCATCCGTTCGGCTTTACTCTGCTCAGCTCCAGCTCATATAGCCCCGTCCCGTTTTGTCTGCAGAAAGTTTATTTCTAGCTGCAACGAGCATTCTCGTGACAGTGACATCACGTACACTATGCATGCATTCAAAAATTAACTTACGATTCGTTCAGAAATCAACTTAAAGTGTGTTCAAAATTGTTCATAAACGAACAGAGAAGCGTTTAAAAATCATATGAATAATCGATACACCAACGAGCGCTGGACGCTAGGCGCTTTGCGGAACAAGTTTTTTTCCTCAAGACCATGAATTTGGAGCCCCTTTTCCCGGTAGCATCTAGCTGCTTGCTGCGACTGCTTGCACAGCCAACAGCGACTTCCTATAGCCAGAAGCGGGAGAACCTACTACTCAAACGCGACTCAACTGCGCATGCGCATGAGACCTCTCGTAACTGCTAAAGCAAATCTAATGTAAACAGTTGTGACTTCACGCTTATCGGAGGCAATGTGTTGTTATGAAGCATTGCATAGTCTTCCTAAAGCCTTTGACACATTTTGCAGTTGGCAGACGCTCACGAGCACTGTGTCGTCGTCGTATATGGCGCAAATCCTTTGCAATTCAAGTTATTTTCGTTTTTTCTCTCGTTTATGTTTTATTGCTGAAGTATTATTCTGCGGCAGCAGGGTACAGTAATATCCTGAGTATCGGTTCTTACCAGCCAAAATTACAAAAATTTAACTGAAAACTAAATTTTAAAAAATCCTGAGTTTTTCCCGGTTTTCTCCCGGGTCGTATACACCTCGTTATTTTACAGGTACTGTGTGACTTTTTTTTTTTTTTTTTCAAGAAATGCATAAGTACATACATAGCATACAAACTGCCAGAGATTGCCACAATGTTCTTACCGTTTTGCTTTGCTTTAGGGCGCAAAAAGCAACTGGGGTCACACACGCCCAAGTCAAAACTATATAACACGAACACAGAGAGGAGTTAAACGACTATATGTCAGTCCTATTGGAAAGAACAGGAGACAATTAAAAAACAGGGCTGTGGAAAAAGTCTAAAAACACCACCATACGGAAATGGAGGTCCAAAACTAAAAGTTAAATGGTCTTCGCCATATTGCTTCGGCAGACAGAAAGTAAAACGCAGTCGACAACTCGCGTGTCATTCACTAAAACAAACCCAAGTTGGAACCTAAATGGGTAAAAAAAGGGCATTCCAGCAGGAAGTGGCTAACAGTTAAAATTTGGGCACAATGCGTACAAAGTGGTGGGGTAGCGCCAGTTAGCAAATGACAATAACTAAAAAGGCAGTGCCCAATACGCAGCTGAGTTAAAATAACCTCCTCCCGGCGGGAGGGTGGAGAGGACATCATCTGAGGTGCCGTGAGAGGTTGAATACGCCAAAGCTTATTCCCGCGAAGGGAGGACCATAGGCGATGCCAAAGGGACAACACCTCCTGACAGATGGTAACACAGACATCGGAGGGAACATAGGTAATCGTGGGCTGAGGTACTAGGGCTGGAGCCTTGGCAGCAGCGTCAGCAGCCTCGTTTCCTTGTAGACCAAAATGACCAGGGACCCACAGGAACATCACACAGGGTCCACCGAGCGTGGACCCATTTCACTAAGGGATGAGCAGTGTACAATGCACAGACTTTGGAGAGCTCCGAGTGAGTCTGAACTGAGGACACAAAAGAGAACACTGTCGCCAGATGTACTCTGTAGACTGATACAGGGTGAAGAGCTCTGATGTGTATATATTCTGATGAGTGTGCCACAAGCCGATATCAGAAGACATGGGTGCCAATGATGAAGGCACACCTAGCCCCACAGTCAGTCTGAGAGCCATCACTGTATACAAAGGTACTATTGTGAAGTTCCATGAGAAGGTCATGAAACTGAAGGTGATAGACTGAGGCTGGAGTAGTGTCCTTAGGAAGTAAATGAAGGCCAAGGTTAACATGTGCCGTTTCACAAACCCAAGGTGGTGAAGGGTTCACACCCGCCGGGAAAGGTGCAGGTAGCGCGTAGTTAAGCCACTGTAGTGAGTGGTGAAAGTGGACTCCAGGAGGTGACAGAAGGGGGACGAGCCCCCATACTGACAATCAAAGGAAGCATCAAAGAATGAAGCATAGGAGGAGTGGCCACACATGGCAGACAAATGGCACGCATACCTGCTGAGGAGAAAGTCACGGCATTAGGACAGTGGTAGTTCAGCAGCTTCAGCATACAGACTCTCAACCGGACTTGTGTAAAAGTCGCCTGTGGCTGAGCGGATGACATGATAGTGGACAGTGTTGAGACAGCTTAAGAGGGATGGGCGTGCAGACACATGAACAAAGCACCCATAGTCAAGTTTCGAACAGACAAGGGACTGGTACTTTCCTATCGAGTGTGAGCCCCAGAAATTTTGTAGTTTCAACGAATGGGAGGGCAAAAGACCCAGGATGAGATGGTGGCAGAAACCACTTGCGTCAGCAGAAATTCATATAGACTGTTCTGTCAGTGAGACAGGTCCATTGAGAACTGCAATAGGTGGCAAAATCATCAACCAAAAAAGCCGGAGATGCCCGGCGGGAGACAGGCCATTATAGGGTTAACGGCAATAGCAAGGATGGCGACACTCAGGATGGAATCCTGAGAAGTGTGTCCAACAAGGCAAAACTCACACGCACCATGAAATCTTATAAAAATGGCTGAAGGAAACAGGGCAAGAAGCCACGGAAGCCCCACGTCTAAAGAGTATGGAGGATAACAGTTCTCTAGTAGGTGTTGTAGGCCTCATCCAAATCGAAAAACACAGCCACAGTCTGGGATTTCCACAGAAAACCATTCATGACATGCGTGCACAAAGTAATGAGAGGGTAACGACAGAACACCGCACTCGAAATCCACATTATGCATTCATGAGTAAATGGCGAGACTCTAGCCACCTCACCAGCTGAACATGAATCATATGTTCCATCACCATGCAAACGCAGCTGGTAAGAGAGATGGGGCAGTAGCTAGAAGGAAGGGTTTTGTCCTTACTGGGCTTAGGTAAGGGTACGACAGTAGCTTCACACTAGCTTCTGGGAAATGTGCCCTCTGCCCAGATGTGGTTGTACATGTTAAGCAGAAACTGCTCACCCACAAGAGAAAGGTGCTGCAACATCTGAATGCGGATGGCGTCTGGTCGTGGGGAGGAGGATCAGGATGAACTGAAAGCATGATCTAGTTCCCTCATAGTAAAGGCGGCATTGTAGCACTCACGATTTGGAGAAGAAAAGGGTATCATCCGATCCTCCTACTCTCATTTCCGATTGAGGAAAGCAGGGTGATAGTGGGAAGAGCTCAAAACTTCCGCAAAATGGCTGCCCAAGATGTTGGAGATATCAATAGGGTCCACAATGACATCGTCTGCTATTGTCAGGCCGAAATTGAGGAATGGATCTTTGTTCCAGAGAGCCGTCTGAGATTGGCTCACACAACAGAGGAAGGGCTGGAACTGAAATGAAATCCAGCTAGCTCTTCTGCTTCTGCTATCCTAGAGGTGGGCCAAACGGTTATTCTGGAGTAACCGTTATCACAGTTCCAGTTATTCTTTGATAACCGTTATCGTTAACGGTTATTAATAACTGCCAAGTTATTTTTCGCTAGCGAATACCGATAACTCCGACAGTTAAATAATGACATAGTTGGAATCCATCAGTTTAGTTATCAGTATAACTGCGAGTAGTGTGAAATAGCAGGAATGTCGTATGAATCGTGTCATAACCTCAGCTTATTAACTCCGGGTACATTTTAGTTTATGTTAGAACGATTATTAGTGTTTCAGATTATATGTTTGTAGGTTATCGGTCGCTATTAGAAATATTATCTTCGCAGCTGCGACAGAAAGTACGCGGAACTTCGCCAAAGCACTGTTTAAGTAAAATGTTAACAACGTGCTTTTTAAGTATGAAGTAATATGTAAACTGAGTACTGTAGGTTAAATTCGAAGCTTAATTTCTTGTGCTGCTCACATAATAGAATAAAGTGTACAGCCTTGTAATACAACAAAAAATATACGTAATGTGACAGATTCGTTTACTCCTGTGCTGTAAAAGCTAGTCCTATTGGGGAAAGTGTGAGTACGCTAATCCAAGTTTTATGTCAGATTTGCAAACTGCTCGATTTCTCCAGCGACAGCATGTTTATAACATATGAAGACATGCAGATCGAAAAGGTTGACAGTGTTACATTTCTGGGACTACAACTCGATAATAAATTCAGTTGGGAAGGGCATACCACATTTTTTTCATTCTATTATTTCATAAGGGAACATATTCTGTGGTAACTCATCAAACGTAGCAAAAGTTTTTCGCATGTAAAAGCGTGTAATAAAAATCGTTTGTGGTATCAATTCAAGAACATCATGTAGGAACCTGTTCAAGGAACTTTGTATTCTAACCACTGCTTCCTAGTATATTTATTCCTTAATGAAATTTGTTACAAGTATTTCCAACCAATAGCTTAATACATAATATCAGTACTAGAAATGGGAACAGCAATCTACATAAAGACCTAAAATTACTTACCTTGGTCCAAAAGGGGTCCAATATTCAGGAACATGCATTTTCAATAAGCTGCCAGCAAGTCAGCAACCATTAAAAACTTGGTTTCAGATAAGGCACGGTTTACAGTGTGTTTGAATGACTATTTGATACATAAGTGTCTGATTCCACCCATCATCAATATGCCGGAAATGTCTATTTTAAGTGTGTCTATGACGTCACTACATACACATGGCTACAAACACAAAGATACATATAAATAATACAATAACATTTCCCACCAAAAATACAATCAAACCAATGGGACAACTGCGGGAAGTTGGGGGTTTTAGGGTGAGGACAAGCTAGTAAAAAAAACACACCATGATCCCAAAACACAAAATGAAGAACAAAAAGAAAAAAAATACAGCATTCTGCTACACCAACAAAAATCTGCAGGAATCGGACACTTCCCTTGAACAATATAGGTCAACTATAGGTGACCATACCAAAACACCAATACCCACAACTAAAAGTACGAAAATTGGAATCAGACATTTCCCTTGACCTACATAGGTCAACCTCAGATGACGATACTAAAACATCAACACACACAATTATGAAAATGGGAATCGGTCATTATCCGGTGACCTATATAGGTCCACCACAGCTACTGATGCCAAAAAACCAACACTTACAACTGCGAAAAATAAAACCACAATCCCAAAAGTCCACAAATCAATCATCCCTACATAAATTAAATCACATTCAATACTTCATAAATACACAAAACATCACAGCTAGAAAAAAAAAAAAAAAAAAAAAAAAAATAATTAATTACCACCAGCAAATGCCGGCACTGCAACCTAGATCGACAGCCCCCCCCCCCCCCCCCCCCCACACACACACACACACACACACACACACACACACACACACACACAAAACCAACTCATAAACACGGTGCCGTAATGACATTCACACACCACAACACCTTTACATCGAAGCAGACGGGTGGAATCAGACGCTTCCAGTGACCCCTCCTTCTACTCTGTAGATGAATATCGCAACAGAGACTGATAGACCAGCTTAGGTAAAAATTCTGCTATATTTCAGTTTTGACAGCACTTGGTTGCAACAGTCAAGATCGGGTATTCTGTGTACGATAAATTTATTAAAAGTACGTAACTGTGTTTTATTCTGTCAGTGTACCAATTCTGTAAATATTAGCAGTTACTGTGATATATTCACGTATTTGGACAATCTCCTGACAAATGATGAGGATAATAATTATTATATTCCACTGTATTATGTTATACTTTCTGACATGTTATTTGTCATTCGTGATGGCCAGTGGCTATTTCCGTAGCAGTACGAAAATATTTGTTCACTCCAGTTACTATCCTCTCTGGAAATATCACCTGGAACTACGACCTTTAACTGGAGTCACCGAGTCAGGAACGTCTAGGCACACAGTTATTCCGTTACCAGCTTCCAGGTTATCTGTGGTGGTAGCCCGATAACTACCAGAGAACTAGAACTACGAGCCAATAACGATAACTGCCAGAGGAGAATACCGGCTCTGACAGTTATTTCCATAGTCGCTCGAATTCCTTAGTAACTTTCCTTGTACTACCCGTCCAAGCTAAATTAACACGTAAGGCGGTGGCTTAAGGGAACGACCGTATTTGTTAATGCCTGTACTGCAGCTCCTATCAGCCACGGCTCGGACATTAACTTTGTTTAATTGTTTATGCTAAAAGTAACGAAGGCCCACGAAATAGTACACAGTTCTTATCAACAGATGGCGCGCAGTCTCACAGTTATTCCCATGGTCTATAGAACGCCTCCAAATGCGCAGTACGATCTTCGGTCAACAGATGGCGCGAGGCACTGTTGACACTAAACAGTTATTGAAATAACTGCCAGAATCAGAGGAACGGTTATCGCAGTAACCGTTACTTCTCAGTAACCGGTTATTTCTATCAGTTACGTTATTTTTTGCCACCTCTATGCTATCCAAAAGAACATGACAGCACTTTGCACACATCTGTTTATAATGAATGCAGTTTGCCAGCATAGGGTGGTGGTTAAAAATACGGAGAGCATGCCTACGTGCGCAAATTGTGTCACAGCATTCCTCAGTCCACCAAGGGACTGGGACATGACAGCGTAGAAAGGAAGTGCAGGGGATGGATCGTTCTGCAGTGGTATGGATAACTTTGGTGACATAGTCCACCTCGTCATCACGACTGGGGAAATATTTTTCTTTGAAGGTCGCCAGGGAGGAGTAAAGCTGCCAGTCAGCCTTAGTAAGCTGCCATTTGGGTGCGCATGCAGATGGGGTAGGGGTTAGCAAACAGAGCACACAGGAAATGGTCGCTTGAGTATGTGTCAGAAAGAACGGACCACTCAAGACTAGGGGCAAGATGGGCAGTGCAGAAGGATATGTCCAAATGGGAATTGGTGTGCAAGGAGTCAGAAAGGAAAGTGGGTGCTCCAGTGTTATGGCAGAAGAGGTTAAGTTGGATAAGGTCAGCCAAGAGGGCACCTCTCTGACAGGCCCTGGGAGAACCCCAAAGGGGATGATGCACATTAAAGTCACTGAGTAGCAAAAATGGGGGAGGTACCTGCCTAATAAGCTGAATTAAGTCTGCCCTGGTGACATCGAATGACGGAGGTACATAAATGGCACAGAGGGAAAAAGTCCGGAGGGGAAGGAAAACGAACTGAAACAGCTTGAAAATGGGTAGTCAGGGAGATGGATTGACTGATTGGTTGGTTGGTTGAAGGATTAAAGGGACCAAACTGCAGAGGTCATTGGTCCCTTTTTCCAAAATACTAAAAATACCCACAGAGAATAAAAAATGTTCAACAGAATAGGAGACAGACGACACAGAACAAAAGAAACATAGACAAGGACCAGACAAAACGAAATAAAATCACACGGAGTGTGACGGTGGTTGGCCGACCATAGGAACAAAAAAAAGGGAAAAGCTAACGACCGAAAACACATTAAAAACTTAGTTTAAAACCGTAGGCCAAAGGCCAGAATCAACACAAAACAATAAAATAAAACAGAAACACTCAGATTAAAGAATAAAAACTCCCTGCCCTAATAAAACGTAAAACTAAGGCAGCCATAACAGGGTCATCAGATAAAACGGCAGGGAGCGTATCAGGCAGCGCAAATGTCTGCCTGACCACAGCTAAAAGGGGGCAGGCCAACAGAATGTGGGCCACTGTCAAAGCCGCCCCGCAGCGACATACAGGAGGGTCCTTCCGGCGCAGTAAATAACTGTGTGTTAACCGGGAGTGGCCAATGCGGAGCCGACAAAGGACGACTGAGTCCCTGCGGTTGGCTCGCATGGATTACCGCCACACAGTCGTCGTCTCCTTAATGGCACGGAGTTTATTGGGTGTGATCCGATCGCGCCATTCAGCGTCCCAAAGCGCAAAAACTTTTCGGCGGAGGACTGCCCGCAAATCAGTCTCTGGGAGGCCAACATCCAGAGATGGTTTACCCGTGGCCTCTTTCGCCAGGCGGTCAACATGTTCATTGCCTGGGATACCGACATGACCAGGGGTCCACACAAAGACCACAGAGCGGCCGCAACGCGCAAGAGTATGCAGGGACTCATGGATAGCCATCACCAGACGAGAACGAGGAAAACACTGGTCGAGAGCTCGTAAACCACTCAGGGAATCGCTACAGATAACGAAGGACTCACCTGAGCAGGAGCGGATATACTCTAGGGCTCGAAAGATGGCGACTAGCTCAGCAGTGTAAACGCTGCAGCCAGCCGCCAAGGACCGTTGTTTGGAATGGTCCCCTAGAGTTAGCGCATACCCGACACGACCAGCAACCATCGAACTGTCGGTGTAAACAATTCCAGAGCCCTGATACGTGGCCAGGATGGAAGAAAAGCGGCGGCGGAAGGCCTCTGGAGGGACCGAGTCCTTCGAGCCCTGTGCCAAGTCGAGCCGAAGGCAAGGGCGAGGAACACACCACGGGGGTGTACGCAGAGGCGCCTGGAAAGGAGGTGGAACAGGGAAAAACCCAAGCCCGCAGAGTAGCTCCTTGACGCGTACGGCGATCGGACAACCCGACCGGGGCTGACGGTCCGGCAGATGGACGACCGACTGTGGGAACAGGACATGGTAATTTGGATGCCCGGGCAAGCTAAAAACATGGGCAGCATAAGCAGCCAGTAATTGTTGGCGTTGTAACCGCAGTGGAGGGACACCTGCCTCAACAAGGATGCTGTCCACAGGGCTGGTGCGGAAGGCAGCAGTGGCAAGTCGGATCCCGCTGTGTAGTATTGGGTCAAGCACCCGCAACGCAGAGGGGGATGCTGAGCCATAAGCCAGGCTCCCATAATCCAGACGGGATTGGATTAACGCCTGGTAGAGCCGCAACAGGGTAAATCGGTCGGCGCCCCAGCGGGTGTGGCTCAAGCATCTCAGAGCGTTTAGATGCCGCCAACACGCCTGTTTAAGCTGCCGGATATGAGGCAGCCAAGTCAACCGGGCATCGAAAACCACCCCCAAAAACCTGTGTGATTCCACCACTGAAAGAAGTTCGCCGGCAAGATAAAGCCGCGGCGGCTCCGGGTGGACAGTGCGTCGCCGGCAGAAATGCATTACGCAGGTCTTGGCTGCCAAAAACTGGAACCCATGAGCTACAGCCCAAGACTGCGCCTTGCGGATAGCACCCTGTAGCTGACGTTCAACAGCTGCAATGCCAGTAGAGCTGTAATAAAGGCAGAAGTCGTCAGCATACAGGGAAGCAGAGACAGAATTTCCCACGGCCGCAGCGAGCCCGTTAATGGCTATTAAAAACAGGCAGACACTTAAAACAGAACCCTGTGGCACACCGTTCTCCTGGACATGGGTGGAACTATATGAGGCTGCGACTTGCAGGCGGAAGGTACGATACGACAGAAAATTTCTGATAAAGATCGGCAGAGGGCCCCGAAGACCCCATCCATGAAGCGTAGAAAGGATGTGGTCACGCCATGTCGTATCGTACGCCTTCCACATGTCGAAAAAGACAGCGACCAGGTGCTGACGGCGGACAAAGGCAGTACGGATGGCCGACTCCAGGCTCACCAGATTGTTGGCGGTGGAGCGGCCTTTACGGAACCCACCCTGAGATGGAGCCAGAAGGCCCCGAGACTCCAGTACCCAAGTCAAGCGCCGGCTCACCATCCGTTCTAGAAGCTTGCAAAGAACGTTGGTGAGGCTAATGGGGCGGTAGCTGTCCACCTCCAAAGGGTTCTTGCCTGGTTTCAGAATGGGGATAACGATACTTGCCCGCCACTGCGACGGAAACTCACCCTCGACCCAAATACGGTTGTAAAGGTCGAGGAGCCGTCGCTGGCAGTCCACTGAGAGGTGTTTCAGCATCTGGTAGTGGATGCTATCTGGTCCAGGGGCGGTATCAGGACAAGCAGCAAGGGCACTGCGGAATTCCGACTCACTGAATGGAACATTGTACGATTCTGGATGGTGGGTGCGAAACGAAAGGCTCCGACGTTCCATCCGCTCTTTAATGGAGCGGAAGGCCGTAGGGTAATTCGCAGAAGCGGAACTTGTAGCAAAATGCTCTGCTAAGTGGTTTGCAATGACGTCGGAGTCAGTACAAACTGCTCCATTCAGTGAGAGCGCAGGGACGCTGACAGGTGGCCGATAGCCGTAGACGCGTCGAATCTTGGCCCAGACCTGCGATGGAGTGACATGGAGGGCAATGGTGGACACGTACCGCTCCCAGCACTCCTGCTTGCTTTGGCGGATAAGGCGGCGGGCCCGCGCACGCAGCCTTTCGAAGGTGATCAGGTGTTCAATGCAGGGATGTCGCTTGTGACGCTGTAGCGCCCGCCGGCGATCTGTAATCGCTGCAGCAATCTCAGGCGACCACCAAGGCACAGTCCTCCGCCGAGGGGACCCAGAGGAGCGGGGAATGGCAGATTTGGCGGCAGTAACGATGCCGGTGGTGACGGATTGAACCACCGCATCAATGTCGTCATTAGAGAGAGGCTCAAGAGCGGCAGTGGAGGAGAACAAGTCCCAGTCAGCCTTATTCATAGCCCATCTGCTAGGGCGCCCAGAAGAGTGACACTGTGGTAGTGACAAAAAGATCGGAAAGTGGTCACTACCACACAGGTCGTCATGCACACTCCATTGGACAGACGGTAAGAGGCTAGGGCTACAGATTGAAAGGTCAATGGCGGAGTATGTGCCATGCGCCACACTGAAGTGTGTGAAGGCACCATCATTTAAAATCGAGAGATCGAGCTGCGACAATAAATGCTCAACGATGGCGCCTCGACCTGTTGCCACTGACCCACCCCACAGAGGGTTATGGGCGTTGAAGTCGCCCAATTGCAAGAAAGGTGGCGGCAATTGGGCTATCAGCGCAGCCAGGACATGCTGCGAGACATCACCATCCGGTGGAAGGTAAAGACTGCAGACTGTAACAGCCTGTGGCGTCCACACCCGAACAGCGACAGCCTCTAAAGGTGTTTGGAGAGGGACAGACTCGCTGTGCAGAGTGTGAAGGACATAGAGGCAGACGCCACCCGACACCCTTTCATATGCTGCCCGGTTCTTATAATAACCCCGATAGCCACGGAGGGCGGGGGTTCGCATTGCCGGAAACCAAGTTTCCTGAAGAGCAATGCAGAAGAAAGGGTGAAGGCTGATAAGTTGTTGGAGCTCAGCTAGATGGTGGAAAAAACCGCCGCAGTTCCACTGGAGGATGATATTGTCCATGGCTGAGAAAGGCGTGAAAGGACTGGGAAGGCAATTTACGCCACTTGTTCACTCACTGCCACCGATTCAGTACCCGTACGAGAGGCATCCATGGCGTCTGAGGGACCAGCGAGTTCAAGGTCCTCAGTGGACGCTAGAATCTCGACTTCATCCTCAGACGCAGAGCGCGAAAGGTGCGGTGGGGTTGGTGCCACCCCAAGTTCTTTGGCCTTAGAGGTCTTTCTCTTGGACTTCTCTTGCTGAACCTTGGGTTTCACCGGCTGGGAAGGCTTCACCGATTCAGTCTCCGGGACAGAGGAGGATCATGAAGCCGTACGCCCGGCCGCTGGTGAACACTTATGCCACTGGCGGCCGTCATCCTTCCCGCTGGTGGAACCCTGGGAAGGGAGGGTCCCAAGGGAACTCTCACGGGCGAGAGTAGCCGAAGAAGTTAGACGCTTCTCCGGCTGAGAAGCGGGGACGGACGTCCCCGACGGGTGGGAGGAGGTTGCTCCTGAGGTAGGTGGTGCAGGAGCAACCGGTTGGGTAGAGCCCCCCCACGGGCAAGGGGGCAGGAGGAGTCTTACTGCTTATCGAGCTGGCTGGAAGTCTCGAAAGTGATGGGGCTAGCACAGTTGTTGTAGCAGCTGCATAAGAAGATGTCATTCTCACAGGATGGAGTCTGTCATATTTCCTTTTGGCCTCAGTATAGGTCAGCCGGTCCAGGGTCTTATATTCCATGATTTTGCGCTCTTTCTGAAAGACTTTGCAGTCAGGCGAGCAAGGGGAATGATGCTCTCCGCAGTTGACACAGATGGGAGGCGGGGCACATGGAGTATCGGGATGAGATGGGCGTCCACAATCTCGACATGTGAGGCTAGAAGTACAGCGAGAGGACATATGCCCGAACTTCCAGCACTTAAAGCACCGCATCGGGGGAGGGATGTAGGGCTTGATGTCACAACGGTAGACCATCACCTTGACCTTCTCCGGTAATGTATCACCCTCGAAGGCCAAGATGAAGGCACCGGTAGCAACCTGATTGTCCTTCGGACCCCGATGAACGCGCCGGACGAAATGAACACCTCTACGCTCTAAGTTGGTGCGCAGCTCGTCGTCAGACTGCAAAAGTAGGTCCCTATGGAAAATAACTCCCTGGACCATATTTAAACTCTTATGTGGTGTAATGGTAACGTGAACATCCCCCGACTTGTCACAAGCAAGTAACCTGCGTGACTGGGCAGAGGATGCTGTTTGTATCAGTACTGAACCAGAGCGCATTTTGGACAAGCCCTCCACCTCCCCAAACTTGTCCTCTAAATGCTCGACGAAGAACTGAGGCTTTGTGGATAGAAAAGAGTCCCCATCAGCTCTCGTGCAGACTAAGAATCGGGGCGAATAACTATTACCTCCATCCTGAGACTTACGCTCCTCCCACGGCGTGGCCAGAGAGGGTAACGTTTTCGGATCATACTTTTGAGCATTAAATTGAGCCCGAGAACGCTTAGAGACTGCTGGCGGCTGGCCGCCAGCGAGAGATGATGTACCATGCGTCATTGCGGGTCATCCGCCCTGATGCCACTTACTCCGACCAAGGGCCCTCCCCACAGGCGCCACCCAGCCGCAGCAATAGCCACCTGGCAGGATGGCTATTGCCGGGAGTCCTGATGCCCCAGGGAGACGGGCATCTACTCCTTGGCATACGTGGGGAGTTAACGGCGCAGGCATCAGTAGAGCGATCCCTGTGTTGTCAGGGGGCTACAACCAATAGGGTACATGGCTGCCCCACCACAACGGACTGGCTACCGTGCTGGATCTCAGGTGCAAAAATGTCCAAGGTCGTCGTCGCAGTTAAAAGCAACACTGCAGAGTGCAGCGTATCCCCGCCCAAGAGACGGAAAACGAGCAGGACACCATTGCAACGACGAAAAAGTTGGCTAAAGGTCTCAATGCACGACGGATACAGTGCACCATGTAAGGCGCCCTTCCCCAATTGGCTCGCTCTTCGGAATAATTTAGAAAGATGGAGGTCAAACCCGAGAGGGGACCATCACATAAGGCCGAAACATTTGAGACTCCTTTTAGTCGCCTCTGACGACAGGCAGGAATACCACGGGCCTATTCTGATCCCCGAACCCGCAGGGGGGTGGATTGACTGAGTGTCATCCTGTATGAGCAGCTTGACACCCCCATCACATAGAATGCTGACTTCAGGGGGAGTGTCAAAACGAATCGGTAAGAAATGTGGAAGCTCAAAGCGGTCGAGGGGGCGCAATTTTGTTTCCTGAAGGCAGAGTACAAGGGGATGCTGCGATGCTAAAAGCAGTCACAAATCCTCTTTGTGGGACTGAAGGCCGCAAACATTCCATTGGAGGAGAGTTATGATGAGGAAGAGATGTAGGGGTGTCATTCGGCAGCTGCCAAGAGACAACTGGGGAAGAAGTGCTTCTACAGGGCACAGAAGCTGGAGGATCCTGCTCCATGGAGCCCACAGAACCATCAGCTTGCTTGTGCGGTTGGTCTGTGGAGTCCAACGCTGAAAAACGGTTGTTAGTGTGCACCAGCAACATGGTGGCTGGCTGGCCGGCCGGCCTAAGGTATCATGTGCCGACACCATTGAAGACGATCTTAGAGGTGGTGAAAGAGAAGACCGTTTGCCTTTGGTGGACTTCTTCAAACCTTTCCAGTTAGATGAAGACTCAGGTGTTGTTTGGTTGGATGGATAGACGAAGTCTTCACAGGAGTACTACTCCTGTCCTTTCCGGCCTATCGGTTGTGTAGCTGGTGGTTTCGTCCCTTGAGGCGAGAGTTTGATGGCTTGTTGCACAGCTGGATGGGGGTATGGCGATGCTACCTTGACACTGGGCGATTTCACAACCTCTGAGCTGAACTGGAGGTCGCATGTCTGTGCGGCCATGTCCTTCATGGAGTGAGGGGTAAGAAGAATTGAACTATTGGAACCATATGGAAGAACACAGGTTTTGTGACTAGCCAGTAACTTGCAAGCAACTGGATAAGGCACCTTTTCCTTTACCTTGATCTCTTTAACAGCCCTCTCATCAAGTTAACATGGGACAATCCCGAGAGGAGGCGTCATTGCCACTACTGCAGTTGATACAGCGGGGAGGAGGTGGTGGAAAATCGCCCTTGTGTGCATCGTTACCACAGGTGACACATTTGGCTGTATCGACAAGATGTTCTAGTGTCGTTGAAACAATGACACTAGTACCAGCACATCAGGTTTGGAAGGTAAGGTCAGAAGGTTATAATTTAATAGCCTTCTTTGAGCTTAGATGAAAGTACCACTCTATCAAAGCTGAGAAAGCGACTGCAGGTGGGCACTAAGAAAGAATCTACCTTTTTCATTATACGATGAACCCCAATGACATCCTGGTCAGAGAGGTAAGATTCTATTTCAGCCTTGGTTAGACTGTCGACCAGCCTGGTGTAACTTACAGCACGGAAAGAATTCAAAGTTCTATGGGCCTCTACACGAACAGGGTAACCATGGAGAAGTGAGGCAGCAAGCAGTTGCTGTGCTTGAGAATCAGAAGTGGTCTCCAAAAGCAAAGTGCCATTCTGTAAATGAGAACAGGATTTCACAGGGCCAGCAAATGCATCTACACCTTTGTGAATAATAAGCAAATTTACCGTGGCGAAGGACTGACCGTCTTCAGTACGTAACACCATGAGGAACCGTGATGCAGAAGGAAGGGTCTTTGAATCATTACCCCCTTGCGTTTATGTTTTGTGGATGATAGCCAGTGTCTTCAATGGCGTGCTCCTTCGAACTGGGGGCCCCCTTCACAAGGGGGCGGCGCATCCACTTTAAGTGATTGTTCATACCTCAGGTCACACCTCCCGAACACCTGACAGAGGGACCAATGGGCAATTTGAGAAAGTTACAGCTCAGGCAATCACCCCTCCCTGGGCCTGGTCTGTTCCAGGGGTATGTGCGAACCCTACCTGTCGACCCGGGGCTGGAAAATACACGTTACTCAGTCACCTGTTACGCGTCAGACATGTGGGCCGGCCTTCAGGGGCACATGGGGAGCAAGACGATTAAAAAAGAGGACCCTCGAATGCCGAAGCAGAGGAACGAGTGGAGAAGGAGAACAAAGAAAGGAAAATGGAGCAAAAAACAAAGGTGATACTGTTCGCACATCAGCGACAGAATGCAGAACATTCCCAATATTATCCCCGACATGTTCCCAAAGGGAAGGGAAAAAGGAAACGAGGAGGAAAGATATGCAGCACGAAAGGGAAAAAATGCTGGAAAGGATGGGGCTCTGTGGTAGCCAAGCACGAACACGCCAAAGAGTGGCGAGCCCTGTGCGGGGCAATGTTCTCGTTGTCCATACTTTCCAATATATAAATTACTTTCTAAGTGCCAAAATGTATTAGAATAAATAAAATGTCTATAAAATGCTGCACTGTAATCCCGAAAGTAACGTCTATTATTTTGTAAGTACATAGACCTGTTTATTTATACAATAGTTTACAGCTTGAACATTTAGCTATTTTTCGACATAATCGCCATTTCTGTCGATGCATATTTGTAGACATTGTGGCAGTTTTTGTATGCCCATGTTATACCAGCTTGCCACCATGCTGTTAAGAAAGTTATGAACTGGCGTGATTGTTGCTTGGTCTCAGGTGTAAAGTGGTATGCCCAGGTTTCGTCACCCATGACAGTCGAGTCCAGAAAGTTGTCCTGTTCAGCTGCAAGGCAGTGAAGAAATGCGTGGGAAGCATCAACACGTTGCCGCATGTGGTCCTCTGTCAGCATGCGTGGCACCCGTCTTGTGTACACCTCCTGGTAGTTCAACGTTTCTGTTAAAATTCTGTGACCAGTGCTTCGGGGAAACCTCGAACCAACGTGCAGACATCATCCAGGGTGAAACTTCCTGGCAGATTAAAACTGTGTGCCCGACCGAGACTCGAACTCGGGACCTTTGCCTTTCGCGGGCAAGTGCTCTACCATCTGAGCTACCGAAGCACGACTCAAGCCCGGTACTCACAGCTTTACTTCTGCCAGTATCTTGTCTCCTACCTTCCAAACTTTACAGAAGCTCTCCTGCGAACCTTCGCAAGGTCCCGAGTTCGAGTCTCGGTCGGACACACAGTTTTAATCTGCCAGGAAGTTTCATATCAGCACATACTCCGCTGCAGAGTGAAAATCTCATTCTGGAATCATCCAGGGTGACCCGCCGATCTTCACCAATGCTTTTCTCAACCTTCTCCTCAGAAATTAACAGTCTCCCGCTCCTTTGTTCTTTGTGAATTTCGGTCCGACCAGCTGCTAACTCTCTACACCGCTTACAAACATTTTTGCAATCCATGCACGACTCACCATACACTTCCGTCAATTGGCGATGGATTTCAATCAGCGCAGTCCCTTTACGTTCAAAACCCGATAAACTGCATGCAATTCACACTTGGCGGTAACATCCAACAGGAGCTCCATTCTCAACGGCTGCCAAGCAAAGACTGAGCGCCCCAGTGGGACGTGCGTATGTTTACACACAGCGTGTGAAGCACTCTTCATAACAGTGTGACCAACTGCCACACAGAGTTTTGTATTTATAAAAAAAAAAAAATAGGAGACCTTACTTTCGTGATTACACTTGTACATTGTACTTGTGGCGAGACAGTCGCACTTCATGAAATCCATCGCCTGTGGCCTCCGGTCTGCCGAGGAGCACCGCAGTCCTGGGTCCTTGGATAAACTATGAAAATCCGCCACATTATGCCACACACAAACAGACCCAGACTGCAGGCAGATTGGTGAGACTAGATCCGATGGGCAGAGCTTGCACATTAGTGGGAAATGATGGGCTTCAGATCAGCAGGCCCGATCTGTTAGAGATACCCACAGAAATGGTCTGCAGTTTTGGCCTGTCATAGAAGTCCACTCGAGTGGCCAGCTATTTACATGTCAAAGACGCCATGTTGACAATATGAGATCATGTTGATCAATCCATGCAACATAACTTGCGCAAATGCTCAGAATCAATACTCATGAGGATAGGTACAACTCACCATAAACATGATCACCGAGTCGCGAACAGGCACATAGAACAATCACAACCAAATTTTTGGCCATAGCCTTGTCAGAGAACAAGAGCATAGAGACATTCACACAGTCCCTCACACAGCTGATGCATACATGGCAGCCATCTCTGGTCACTTCTTCAACTATGTCTAATAATCAGATCCAAACAAACCATTCCTTTGCCTCCCTGCCTCTCATTGGCAGCTACACACACACACACACACACACACACACACACACACACACACACACACACACACAAAGAAAAAAAGTACAAAATGTTTCCAGCAAATGTTCTTTAGCTGTCAGGGGGACATCAATCAGCACGATTGCCTTCGTTGTAGCTTTGTTTTTTACATACATATGAACTGCACTATGACTTTTTTAATTGGCACCCTGTATTTTTTATTCAGTAATTAATTTCCTCTCCTTAAGACCCATTAAAAAATGTATCACATTGTACCATTCACTGAAAAACAACGTTATTAATTACATATCACAACACTGACTGAGCCCGGGACCATCCACTTGCTGGAGTTGTCAGAATACCAATGAAAACCAAGTAAACTGAATGAAATAATTATTTAATGCTTCCATTGTTGCCTGCTGAAGAGAATTACAAGTAAGCACGATAAGTTCCTGCATGTCCTCTGGAGTTGTTGTAATATAGCAATAGATAACGTCTTTAATGCATCCCCAAAGAAAAAAGTCCAGAGGATTTAAATTATGAGACTTAGCAGGCCAAGTAACTGTTCCTCCTCGACCAATCCATCTGGCAGGATACCTTCGGTTCAGAACATGACGTCCACACAAGGCATTATGTGCTGAACATACATCGTTTTGATACCACATAAGCATTCTGGTTCTTGGCAGTACTTCACCCAGAAGAGGAGGAAGAAGAATTCATCTGAGGAATTTGGCATACGCTGTGCCATTTAGACCACAATTGATGAAATAAGGGCCAATAATTGTAGTACCAAGCATCCCACACATTAACTCCCCACTGCTACTGATGTTCCACCTGTCTAAGCCATCGTGGGTTGTCGCTGGACCAATAATGCATGATCCTTGTATTTACCTGTCCTTTGAGAAGAAACTTTCATCAGTAAATAGAACATTGTAGAAGAAGTTCGGGTTGGTGAGGATTTGCTGCATTTCACCTACCTTCAACACCAACAATAAAAGAAACATTATGTCGATGCAGTTTGTAGGAAGGACAGCCTTTACTGTATGCCTACTGTACACAACAGCATTTAAAATGACTAAACTACTGTACTAAATGTACTCGTACATAAGAAAACAGTATTGCAATTACTGTTCTGCTAACTTACTTTCCCCATAAGTGAGTAGCATTTGTACCTTCTCTTCATTGGTGTACATTCTACTCACACAACTCTTGAACTGATGATGTTTGATGGAATGACAGGTGTGCATTCTACTTATGTTTACATTTCTCCCCTGTCAACATCAGCATGTGGATGTGTTAAATTATCCTGAATACCTGCACTATGCACTGGGAGTGTCAACGTCAATGTTGTTTTATGTAATTAATAATGTTGTGTTTCAGTGAATGGTACACAGTGATACATTTATGAATAGGTCTTTAGGAGAGGAACTGAATTACCGAATAAAAACTACAGGGCACCATTTAAAAGAGTCATACCGCTGTTCATATCTTTGTAAAAAACAAAGCTACAACAAAGGCAATCATGCTGATTGATGTCCCCCTGATTGCTAAAGAACATTTGCTTGAAACATTTTCTAATTTGCATCTGGACAAACAGTTATTTAGGGTGGTCAAGGTAAATTGGACACCCTGTATATAGTTAGTTCTTGTGTATGCCGTAAGTCCCTTCCTGGAAATTTACAATCCCAAATTTTCCTTGCTTTTGCTTTTCATGCCTTTAATAAAAATATTAATAAATACAATATACTGAGTATTATTCCAGTTTATTTGCAGTATAAGTTTTTGCGTAGGGACTCCACTACCACAACCCTCATATTATTGTTCTGAAGTCTTCCCATGGAGCCAACTGCTGGCTGGAAAGTAAGCTAACAAACGTGCCACACCTCACGGGACCAGTGTGAAAAATGCTATTGCTTCTAAATGCTTGGTCATCTGGAGCTCTCACTTCTGTCCCTTTCAGTTCTGGCCAAGCCCTGCATGTGCAACAAATTTAGTTTAAATCGGTAATGATGGATAGGTGTCCCATTTTATACACACATTCCACTCACTCTGCCAAAAAAAAAAGTGTTATTAACTAAAGTAACTATACACACAAAGTTAACTATTGTTATCACTAGACACACAGATGGAACTATTACAATGAATATTTATTTCTGAGTCATGTGTTTATAAAATGATAAGCTCACAAACTTCAATGAGTTGTCCACATGATTATATTAAAGTCCCAAAACCGTGTGACACACAAAACTGATCAACAGGTACTTCATGTAAACTTTACTATTTTATTAATCATTGAAGTTACAAACTTCAGATTTTTATATAAGTTTACTAATGTTACTGCCAACCTTAAGGTGAAATTTCATGACAATCTGAACAATATATGAAAACAATGAAAATGTACACAATACAGCAACCTGACAAATGGCACATTAGCTTGTTACAGGCATCCAGCCTGACCATGTGTCACTTTGCACTGCAGCAGAACAAATTATTCTCTCTAATCTGACACTGCTGGACTGCAGGACACTCCATAACACATCTAGGCGAACAGTAATAATTAAAATTTACAGCCTTCTTTAGCAACTACATTGTCACATACACCAGGCTTACAAAATAAAGAGAACACACAATGTTACTAAAAAAAAAAGTACACACTGCACTTTTTCCCAGGGGCAGCTAAATTGTGATTGGCTCTATGCCAGTTTCCTTACAATCTCTCAGAACTGGTTGGGTGTGCAACATATTGAACAGTCACCATTGTCAAGCTAAGAAACTAATCTCTCAATACGGTCATTAATAAATTAATGAAACTCATCGAAACAAAGTAGCTTGTTTGTTTTACAAGTTATTTCATTCACAACATGAAGTATGTGACAGATTCACAGTAATTACCCATAATAAAATATACTGAAATTTTTGTGCGTGTTTTATAATTTTTTCAAAAATTATTTCATGTAGTATCAAGGTCAAGTGTGAAATTGTATATTTTTGTATCTGCAGTAACAGTAATGCGAAGAGGTAAGTCCAAGAGAATGATAATGTGAAATTTCACATATAGTCTCATCAGGATCAGTATCAATAGTGTGTACCTCTGAAGTGGGTAAGTACGGATGGAACAGATAAACTGAAATAGGTGGTCAATGGAGTAAGACATGGTGAGTGTGGTTGCTCTGCAGAGTCCCAACTTCAAGTATACCAGGAGTGTCTCCTAACAACTGTCAGATTTCATCTGGTGTTTTGGTACACATTTGCAATTTTGGTTCTGGAATGTGTAGCTGAAGTCAGCACAAACAAATATTGCTCACGGCCAATGTCAACAGAAAGCATCAATTTGTTTCCCCCCATTACAATCATTTTTAAAGCAGAACTTAATGTGCCCATAGGACAGAGCAGTGCAACATTATTGTACTGCAGTATTTATTTCAGTGATCTTTAGTAAAACAGGCAATAAAACAGAAATAGTAATTAGTACTCCAGCAGCGAGTCATGTGCCACCCTGCCACGTGCTATCTGCTTCTGCCTTACTGCAGTGCATCACGGGCGCTGATGGAGTGCTCTGCATTCTTCATGTTTCATTATCCCTTTCAATAAATATCAGTAAAATGAATATCGCACTAGACCAGTGGTTCCCAGCCTTCCTGAGACCGTTACCTGCGAGCGAGTGTAACCCAATATTATCTATTATCCACCCCCCCCCCCCCCCTCCTCACTCTACCACATCAATATCAGCTGATTAATTCATTTTTCCATGGCAAATTTCTGTGAACATTTATTTTTAGAATGATAAAGATATTTAGTTCTTGTAGGTCTTTTATTGAAACACAAACTAAGTCAATGAGGCGACTGGCACTTTATATTTCGAATAACCCCTTTTTATCAATGTTCAAATGTGTGCGGAATCTTATGGGACTTAACTGCTAAGGTCATCAGTCCCTAAGCTTACACACTACTTAACCTAAACTATCCTAAGGACAAACACATACACCCATGCCCGAGGGAGGACTCTAACCTCCGCCGCCCTTTTTATAGAATGAAGCAATTCTCAGTACATCCCAAGTGCTACCTACAACTCCTCAGTAATTAAAGCTATCTACATTTAGGGTAGACACTTTACTGAACATACTTTATATGCATCACTGCTCTTCCTAACAACACTCATTTCAAGCCTATACTGCAAACCTATTTAAAATCAATGAAGTTAAAATGTGACTACTATCCATACTATTAGTAGATTACTTCTAAACTGACAAACTGGAAGATTTAAGACTGCCAGTGCTGTGCCTGGCCACTGCCACAAACAACAAGAACAACATTGTTTAAGCCCTACAGCACTGTAGCGGCCATATTATGTGGTTATTGATGTGTCACTATCATTTAGTTCATTATCTATTGTGAAGTGAATGATGGAACTAATTCTGGTCCTTTGCAGGAACTAACGAACTCTGAGGAGACATTTCCGTGAGATATTTAAGGTATACTCATTTCACAAATAGTAACCTTCAGTGCATTGTGTCACGCGTTAATGATGGTATTTGTAATTATTGGTGACTTATTATTACAATCTTATGAACATTAAGGATTTTTTAAAAGTATTTTGTTTCATGACCGACACAGAATCAAACACCTTTGTTTTTACCCCTCAGAAAATTTCATTTTATCTCTCAAGGGGTAATTACCACCATGATGGGAACCACTGCACTAGACTACTTTGGCATCACTCTATAGAATGGGCATGCAAAAGTCCACTGTAAAAACAATTGTAATGAGAAACTAAAAGTGAAATCACAAGTATCTGCCAAAACAAGAGGAAATGGACCTGCAGACTTTTTAGGACACACACCCTGCATTATAATCTGACTGTAGCAAATTTGGTACAAAGTAAGTCATATTTGCTCAGTGAAAGACTGAACTGAGCTCTGAAATGATTATTTTGTGTGTTAAGTCAATTTGTGATACCATGAGTGCAATGCTTTTCAGTAGCATGACATGTGGTGTCTTAAGGATGCGGCTAATAGATAACGTGAGGGAAACGCCTCAGTGTGAATCTATTACAGAGGCTTTCTGCTCTAAATACCAATAACCAGCCTCTGCATGTAATGATAGTTCAAGAGGCTGTGCCTGTAACTGCGTGCTATGTATTATTTGGAGCCATATCTTACAGGAACAAAAATGATCTGCACAAGGACTTAAAAGCACTTACTTTAGTTCAAAAAGGGGTCCACTACTCAGGAACACTCATCTTCAATAATTTGCCAGCAATCATAAAAAATTTAGTTAGAAATAAAGATCAGTTTAAAAGGAGCCTGAAAGACTTACTAGTGGCCAACTCCTTCTACTCCATTGATGAATTTTTTTTAATAGAAACAAGTGATGTATTGTATATATTCATACTATTAGTATTGTTATTTCAGCTAAAAAAAATTGAAGTGTTCCACATCCACGAGGATCTCCTCAGCACGGATCTATGGAACAAAAAACAAATCTAATCTAAATCTAATGCAGCTGTCAATTTAGAACAATTTGTAAACCGCAATCACTAAAACCGGAAGACAAACAACGTATATATTTCTGCAACAGGGTGCAGATGAATGATTTTTGTTAGTTTTGAGAAACATACATCAAGGAAATTAGGTGTTCATTAATGACTAAAAACTACATTGTTAATTCTTTCACTTTATCTAACTGTGTGTGATTACAAGGAACTCTGAAGTATTTGCTTACATAAAAAAATAATCTTTAGTATTTCTTCACAGTAACTGAGATAGTCTGCTTTTTCTAACTGATTACCTCCATATATTTTGTATATACCGAGTTACATATCAAATGCTTTCAGTCATGTAGCATGTCAATACTTTTGCACAGCATTGTTAATTATTTAGAATACTTGAAAGAAATAGCGTTTCTGAATTGCATTTCTTCAGTACTAGTAAAAGTAGTTATTTCACTGCTTACTGAAGCTCATGAAGGTGGTAGCAGTTGCATACATCATTTGTTAACTGATAATTTAACTCCTGTTGGTTTTACCATCTTAAAGTTTATGGTACAGAAGTGACTACAGTATTACAGTGTAAATAAATGAAATATTGTTTGAAATTGTGACATCTTAAAGTCTTAAACATGGCTGTAAATTCAACAACTCTTTGGCATGAACTTTGAGGCATTGAAACTACAGCCACCCAGCTGCAAATAAAGGCTTATTGGAACCCTTGACCTAAGTTCTGACAATTTTGAAGTTGTCTTCTTCAGAACATATAATGGCCCTTAAAGTTACATTGGTGGTTACAGAAGTATTTTAAACAAAAAGTAACAGTTACAGACAAATATTTTAAGATAAGTGCACTCACTTGTTACATAACATATTGATAATGTACACAGAATATAATCAAATGGCTCATCATATGGGACACTCATTTTATGAACACAAATAATCACAGCCTTGACATAAGACTCCGGCAATGTGGTACTTCAGGTATGTAGATTAAATCCCAAGTATAATGGCCCTGTAATGTAAGAGTCTTGCTGAGGTGTAAGTTTACTTACATTTATTAAAACACAATCATGGCATCTGGGTTAAAACAGTATGCATATGGCAATTAGTAAAAGCTGGCTACCCAAATTTATGGGTCCTAGCACTGAGGAAAGCTATGTGCAGAGGGCACTAACTGTGTGTGAATATGAAATGTGAACAGACTGCATTGAGTACACTACGTAAATTAAAACGGAGATGAGAACTGTGTCTTGCATAAGCCCACTGTTAATCTAAAATGATAAAACTGAACAGATATAAAAACGTGTGTAAAAATGGAACCATAAAACCACCTTATAAAAGAAAGAATGCATAGAAATTTTAACATGAATGTAGTAAAAAGTATTAAATTATTATAAAAACTGGAAAGAAGGGGGGGGGGGGGGGGGGGGTAAGGAGGAAGGTTAAATACGATCTAAAATTTGAAACTTCCATTTACTATCAACGAAGTTTACAAACAGTAGCTTATGAAATGAGTAGTGTGAGGAATGGGGTTGGGACCCCCGAAATAAAATCTGTTAATAGCCAATTCCCAAAATGAGAACTTCCAATTACCATTAGAGAAGTTTACAGCAGATGGAACAGGACAGACAACAAATTCCAAAATTCACATTAGGCTCAAAACAGTACAACAGTGTATCTAAAGGCTGAAAATAATGCTACATACATGTAAAAATTTTCATACAAATGAAAAAATGTTATTGAATTAATGTAGAGAGAGTATGTATTGAGGAAAACGACATGTTTGTCAAAGCTAGTGAGACCAGTAAATGTGCTATATGGCCGTGAGTTGCTCACAGTGGTGACTGAATTTGTTTCACCATGTTCTAGTCTTGTTAACAATTAGGTTTCAACCAAATAAGGTGCTAGGTAACTGCATGCAGGCCATGCACAGAGGCTCTTATTGAAATGGTTAAAGAATATAGAAGGGGGAGGAAGACTGGAGGGGGAGGTGGGGGGGGGGGGGGAAGAGAGAGAGAGAGAGAGAGAGAGAGAGAGAGAGAGAGAGAGAGAGAGAGAGAGAGAGAGAGGTTAATACTGCAGTTGCATTATATGGTAAATACTTTCCATAAAAGGCCCACATCTGAGCAATTACAACCATTTTATTGCCATTCATGATGCAGAGCAATTTAAGGCTGAATACAGAAATAATACTGTGACACTAACCACTGATCAGTAGTCAGAACACGAATACTTCAAGAAATCCAGAAAAACCAGAAGTTGACTTTCCTTCACTTACAAGTGTCACCTGAGCACACACTCATAACCAAAGGACCTCCCAAGACTGAACTCTTATTTGCAGTCTGTGGGAAATCCTTCGGATACCAAGGTATGCTGTACAAAAAATCCTCTTCACAAGTGCATTTTCACTGTCTCTAAACAGATGTCATCCTGTATGCCACTTGGTTCAAACAAATATGTAGAAACAAAAACCAGTCTGTCAACTGCTTTTAAATGTCTTCACAATTAATACTACATACTACTTGACAGAGATTACATTCAAAATTAAAAGACAAATATTTAGTATTCTGACACACAAAATGCACTTCATGTTGACTGTTCTGGAAGTAGAAATAAACATTGCTTCACAAGCCACTACAGGCATGTGGAATGCATTACATTGAAACTTGGCTTCAACTTCCTTGTTGCTTCTCTGCCTTACAAGTTGTCTGTACTAGGTCAGCCTGGATACTGTGTGTGTGGGAGGAAGGGAGGGGCTTAACTGCAGCTCCTCCCAGACACTTGGAGGATGCTTTATGTATGTACGTATAAATTTTGCAGCTCTTTTCATTACTATGAAACAAACTATATCGGTTAAGTATGTTAAAAATACAATGTATTGTTTACATACAACTTGCAACTTCTATTCCAAGTAGCTACAGTTCATTTAACTAAAATCACATCACTCTTCTTCATTTTGATATAAACGCAACTTTAGCACCTCCCAACACATAAAGGATTTGCCCAAACTGGTCAATTAACCACAGTTTGTGGCAAGTCTTTTACATGACAGAAGGCGCTGTAATAATTTGAATGTGGTGAAGACCTTGCCTGCTAATTACCATTTGCAACTGGCCAAGGCTCAATACTGGACCATTGGTTTTCACAAGCAATGTTCCCTCCAGACAAACACATCTGATTTACTCAATAAAAAGATTTAACCTCAATCTTGACAATGGCTGTTTCCCATACCACACTGAACAAGACTGGCATATTCACAAGTTCTCTCTCAGTTCACAATATCTGGGCTCTGGCTAAGGTATCCTCCATCATACCATTTCTCCCACAAATGCTGGGCCTGTAACAGAAGAGACTGTGTAATTTGAAAAACTAAGTGTTTTGGGTGGTTACAATTTCAAAATGGACCACAACAAGATGTATTAGGGCAATGTACACAGAACAGAAAGGTCCACACTCATGACAATGTGACAATTTAATTTAAATTTTGTATATAAAAGAGTTTCATGAGCACTGTGGCAATGCCTTTCAGGAGCAACTGCTAATTATCTCCAATCCTGATACATGGTTACCAAGTTTCCCCACATTACTGGCTCAGATATAATTCAACCCTTTGCTAATAACTGTCAATGGTTGGTTGAAATACCTAATGAGACAATGTGGCACTATTCCAGTAAGAAACTCATCAATGCAGCATGGTGCCCCAATGGAATGGCATGCTGTTGTCACGAGATGGAAAACAAATTGGTGCAAGAATGTTACCAATGCCCAAGCCTGAAGAACTGCCAGCAGTGCAGTTCACTGATAAGAGCACAGTGAACCCTTGTGCTCAATAAGAACCACTAGCACCGAGGTTCAACACTACCAGGCTTCCCACCAGTGAAGCCTTCACCTAGCTGTGCTACAAACAGTTGCTCCGGCCTGCAAGTGACCCACTAGCTTTAGGGGGGCCACTACTCAGTGCTGTGTGAAGCAGGATACCTACCAGCATGGTGCAAGAAGTGATGTGTGCAGTGTGGCAGTGGCATGGGACACATCTGACTCGAAACCCAATAAAAGTAAGGTGGCACAATGTCTTTTTCAAAAGATTATGGTGTTCTGGATTCAGTTAACGTAATTGTTTTATGTGAATGAAAAAGCTAAATATGTTTCTGCAGTTTCTCAGTAAAACTTACTTTTCATGTAGAAAATTGAAAACAAGTTCACACATTTTATCTGCTATGCAATGTATCACATTCAATTTTGATTAAAAAATAGATTCTTTAGAACTTTTTAGTCCGACACTTCAGTTTGCTAACTTAATGTCTCCATTATTGCTTATAGTGGTCATGATACTTCAAAATAAACTAACTACTGTGTATATTTTGAAAAATTTATACTGAAAAATAAAGTCACTGGTCAGTTTATGTTTGGTACATTTTAGGTAATACATTGCTGTGAACTGAACTTAGTTAACATACCAAAGCCACACTTGTCTCCAGTCTCAAGTAAACAGGTTATATATTTTGACATTTGGCTGTGATGTGTTACAATGTGTCACTCAACTTCGGCTATACACTATGCTGAGTTGTGGCTCGTTTTTCTCTATCATAAGGGATTTATGAAGTCAGTCACATTACCACTTTAAATTAACATCGCATTAAAGTTATTTCAAGTTTAAAACCAGAGATAGGTAAAGTTACAGTGGCAGAGTTAGCTATATAGTGTATTCTCCGGTTTTTCTTTTCTCCGCTAACAGTTTCATTAATGAAGCATTCAGTAACTATTACTGTTCATGTATTATTGGACAGAAATGGTGTGGCCCAGAGACCAGTGAAAATTAAACTGTATTTTCCTAATGATATACAGAGCACAGTATGTTTAAGTTATGTCACCAACATCAAGACATTTGCTGTGAAGGGATTTGAGTCTGTCATGAACTTTGTTGACAGAAGAAGAAATGTTTCAGCAATAAGAAACCATTTGATTTTATCCATATTTTGCAGCTTGAAACATGACTGTATTCAATACACTAGATGTATGAATTAAAGAATGCCTTCAGTTGCAACTTTTTGTGTTTTATTAATTACATGATGCATTTCGGACCCTGTGGGTCCATCATCAGGTGTAATTCGTTTTAATACATGCTATATTTCTTCTTTTGAATGAGGTGAAATGCATATTCATATCACGAAAAGGTTTAATGTTAAGTTATGAATGTCTCGAATAAAACGCGGAAAATATGTATGTTGTTGTTGTTGTTGTCTTCAGTCCTGAGACTGGTTTGATGCAGCTCGCCATGCTACTATATCCAGTGTAAGCTTCTTCCAGTACCTACTGCAACCTACACCTTTCTAAATCTGCTTAGTGTATTCATCTCTTGGTCTCCCTCTACGATTTTTACCCTCCACGCTGCCCTCCAATACTAACTTGGTGATCCCTTGATGCCTCAGACCATGTCCTACCAACTGATCCCTTCTTCTAGTCAAGTTGTGCCACTAACTCTTCTTCTCTCCAATTCTATTCAATACCTCCTCATTAGTTGTGTGTTCCACCCACCTAATCTTCAGCATTCTTCAGTAGCACCACATTTCGAAAGCTTCTATTCTCTTCTTGCCTAAACTATTTATCGTCCATGTTTCACTTCCATACATGGCTACACTCCATACAAATACTTTCAGAAACGACTTCCTGACACTTAAATAAATACTCGATGTTAACAAATTTCTGTTCTTCAGAAACGCTTTCCTTGCCATTGCCAGTCTACATTTTATATCCTCTCTACTTCAAACACCATGAGTTACTTTGCTCCCCAAATAGCGAAACTTCTTTACTACTTTAAGTGTCTCATTTCCTAATCTAATTCCCGCAGCATCACCCGGTTTAATTTGACTACATTCCATTGTCCTCGTTTTGCTTTTGTTGATGTTCACCTTATATCCTCCTTGCAAGACACTCCATCCCGTTCAACTGCTCTTCCAAGTCCTTTGCTGTTTCTGACAGAATTACAATGTCATCGACGAACCTCAAAGTTTTTATTTCTTCTCCATGGATTTTAATACCTACTCTGAATTTTTCTTTTGTTTCCTTTACTGCTTGCTCAATATACAGATTGAATAACATCAGGGAGAGGCTACAACCCTGTCTCACTCCCTTCCCAACCACTGCTTCCCTTTCATGCCCCTCGACTCTTGTAACTGCCATCTGGTTTCTGTACAAATTGTAAATAGCCTTTTGCTCCCTGTATTTTACCCCTGCCACCTTCAGAATTTGAAAAAGAGTATTCCAGTAACCATTGTCAAAAGCTTTCTCTATGTCTACAAATGCTAGAAACGTAGGTTTGCCTTTCCTTAATCTTTCTTCTAATATAAGCCGTACAGTCAGTATTGCCTCACGTGTTCCAATATTTCTACGGAATCCAAACTGATCGTCCCCGAGTTCGGCTTCTACCAGTTTTTCCATTTGTCTGTAAAGAATTCGCGTATGTATGAAATAGTGGAAAAGCTGAACAGTGTGAACTTACCACATAATCCATGAAAAGCGTTTTTAAAGTTTTAGCACCAGCAAACTTTCTCTTCTCCATCGTTTTCGTACATGTCATTTCATTCAAGAGGCACATTTGCACGTACGTTTCTAAACATTTCACAGATGTTTTTGTACATGGTATTGTCAAAGATGAATTTATTCTTAGCGCTGAAGATATAACTATTAAACAATTGCCATATGCAGGAGATAAATTTAGGATACGTCTTTAATATTACTTTAGTAACTATAGCTTGCGAAATCTGTTTGTTCATTTAACATAGATTCTGGTTTTTTTTTTGATTTTGTGAAGGTATATCTCCACTTGTTCTAACACATTTACCGAGCGAGGTGGCACAGTGGTTAGCACACTGGACTCGCATTCGGGAGGACGACAGTTCAATCCCGTCTCCGGCCATCCTGATTTAGGTTTTCCGTGATTTCCCTAAATCGTTTCAGGCAAATGCCGGGATGGTTCCTTTGAAAGGGCACGGCCGATTTCCTTCCCAATCCTTCCCTAACCCAAGCTTGCGCTCCGTCTCTAATGACCTCGTTGTCGACGGAACGTTAAACACTAACCACCACCACCACCACCACCACCACCACCACCACCACCTCTAACACATTTAGGGTCTTACCACTGGATTCATTATGTAGTACTACTGAACTGCTTCTATACTGTTTATGACATGTTTCGTTTCCAACATATGTTTTGCAATTACTGATTTTTCGAAATGGTTTAGCCTGAAAGCATTTCAGTGTTCTTGAAAATGGGTTTTGAAGTTTCTGCCTGTTTTCCCTATATAGTAGGCAGAATAACTGGGAATGTTACTTTGTACACTCTGCCACTGTTGTATGCTCGTGTATTTGATTTTATGTTATGGACGAGTAAGTTTCCCAACTTATTATTCATTGCGAATGAAATTGTTACGTTTGTTTTTCTGGAAAGGTTAGCGATGTTTCTGTGATATGGAGCCCAGGTATTGGATATCGGTGAATATTCTCTCTTCTTTCACAGTGTGGCCATTCGTTGTCTTACTTTTGTGTACGTGTCTGTTGAAATTGTCAGTTGTTTTGGTTGTGTAGCCATCACTTATGGCAATGCTCTGTATTGCGTCTATCTCATTTTTGAGGGTGTTTTCTTCTAAATCAAAGGAGTGCACTCTGTGTAGCATGGACCTAAATGCAGCATGTTTCAGTGTTGTGGGGTGGCATAATGAGTTGTCAAGTGTTATGTCTGTATATTTCCACAAAAACATAAAATTATGTATAGAACATGAGGACAATTACTGAATCTTAAAATCACCAACAAAAAAGTAAGTTCTGCATACACAGAAAACGCACAAACACAGACGTAGCACTAGAGAACTCATCATGCCAACCCACCACACAAACATGCTGCTTTTAGGTCCAAGCTACACAATGTACACTACCTTGATTTAGAAGGAAACACCCTCAAAAATGAAAAGTTGTGACTAAAGGCATTTCTTTAGTCATACCTCCTATGAATAAGAAAGATTCAGCGGATAACTGTTCTGTAACTCTGGGAAAGTGCCTTGACAGGACAGAAAAATCTGAGGTCTTACATTAAGACAGAATATGAACTGTCATAACCATTTCCCTTCTCATGTAGGTTTCCTTTAATTTTATTGTTCATACTGATTGTTATTTTTATAGTTTATCTGCCAATTCTTCTGAAACATAATAAAATTAATCTGCTACTGAACTTGTCCTCTCACTACGGAGTAACTTTAAAGAGCAGAGCCTAGAGCAGAGATTTGTTTAATGTTCTGTTTTTATTGAAGTATCAGTTTTTCCTATAAAATTATTGTCTGAGGTGATAATGTGGCTTAATTCATTTAATCCCCAAGACTGCCACTTCCTTAGGAAACAACTGTCTGAACAGTGTTCTTTGACACACCTTTTAAGAAATTATAATGCATACTGTCACCAATGCTTCATTATTATCAGTCATTCCATGACTACATTACATATGTTTACCAGTATGAAACCACTGATCAGTCACACCAGGAATACTTCAGGAAACATTTCAAATTTTCATTGTTATTTGACCTGTTTTGTCCTTCGTTACATGTTAAAGAAACTCATTACCAGATTCCATCATCACAATTGAATTGTCTGTCTGCTACATTGTGTGAGAAGCAGCACAATCCAACATATCAACAATAAGATAAATGCAAGAGTTTTTCAAAACTGTCAGCATCTGACTTTCCAGAAACGTTCTGCTCTGGCGAACTCAGCCTTCAGGTTTGTGTTTAATATGTATCCCAATTTCCCCTAATTTTTGTGACTCAAATGTCTAAGTCAATATAACAAGATCTGCAGCCTTTATATATACCAAGACCAATGCAATTCTGAAAGAAAACAGTTGACTGTTACTGGTGACTATGGAATCTACCAAGCTTTTTTCAATGCAGGTGGAATATTTTTGTAGTTGACACAGGAGAGCATGACTGCAGAGTGATGGTTGAGTATTAAAAGAAAGTTTATTGAGTGTAGCTTTCTTTGGAGGTACACACTCACTTCCAGAGCCTAAACCTTAGCAGAAAGACCACAAATTTCATGACTGTTTAGGAGTGGATGAAGTTTTACCTTTTAAAAGTGCAGGACACTATACCCTCTGACAAATAACCAATGGAAAGTTGTTATGAATTATCCAGGGGAAGTACGCCTGTAGGATGTTCTTTCGGTAAGGTAGTGGAGAAAATCTAGGTGCTTGATGCTTCAGTAACTTTTTACACAAATAGAATTGGCACGACTAAGCTATCTGTGTGTTTCATAACTTTGTATGGATTTACGATTACGTTCTATGTCATATGTCACCTCTTTACAAGGCAGACAGTCCTATTGAGATTTCACATCAAATGCCAGAAATCCAAAGGTGACCTATGAACAATACAATGAAATTGAGTAATACACTCCTTAGTTTCTTTCTTGATCCAAGTGGAGCACTGTCTTTTCAGAACCAAGTGTGGATGCAGTTATATACCAAAACAATCTGATATTACATTACATCCAGCAAATTGTTAAAGATTTGCAGAGGTTTTAAAGAAAGCCACCGAACGTAATTCTATTTCATGTCTCCATTAACTTTCACAAATAAATTAAATGAATTACAATTATTAAGTTATCTATTTTTTACAAGCAATCCTTTCCCATGCTTTGAGTGTTTCTGTTCTATTTCACACTGCTGTGGTTGTAGATACATGGATTTTCTTCCAATATACTAACAAAGAAAGAATATTTAACTCTTATGTCTCATTTTCCTTTTCCTGGGTGGAGAGCATCGCACAATCAAGGCAGTAATTTCCTAAACAGTTAGTAGCACAGGCTTAGTGGGTGGCTATATGCTTGCCTTTTGACACATGCCACACCTCTCTCCACATTCATCTGGTAGGCGTCCTGCCTACGTGCACTGCCTCCCAGAAACACGTGTGTCCTTCAGGAGAGACTGCCTCTACTGCACCAGTACAAAGCTGCCACGATCAACGTCAGGTTGTACCCACCACGCTTGGGCATGCACCTGTATCTGCACTAGCTTGATGAAAAAGTAACTAGTTTTCATGAACTTGCTACCTTTGCTGTGGCCATTCTTAACACCAATGGACTTCTCTCTCCCTTGCTAGCCCATCAGACTCGCAATGCGCAAAAGGAAGAGCACCTACACAATCCTGATCAACCTAAGAAACAGTCCCTTTAGCTCTTACAGTTTCATATTACTCCAGTCCCACAAACTAAAATAACAAGTAACTGGAACCTGCCACAACCATGGGGACATATACATGTTTTTCTTAGTAGTTTTAAGTAACACTGAGGTTTTATTTTGACATTACATGCCTTCCATCAATGTTTTTGTGGGCAGAAAATGATGCCCTGTAAGTCTGGTAGGGACCCACCACTTTTATGAATTCTTTTCTTTTACTCTTAACAGTCCAGTAACTAATCCAGTCACTGCTACATTCTTTCTAGCCATGCTCCTAGTCCAACAGTGATCCCTGAAAATATTTTGAGTCTGAAAAGTAACTCCATTTGAGAGAATGGATGTTTGGGTCATTTCAAAACTGAATCAGCATGGCCTAATGGAACATCGAACTTGCAAATCTGATTTTAGTGTTATTACTGCATTTCTTGGTTTGATGAAGGACATCAGAAACCGCCAGACAAAAAGTTTCAAATTACAGCTGTACATAACTAAGTTTTACTAGTTATGTAAGTTGGATTCTAAAAATTCAAATAATGTAAAAACCATACAAAAGCCAAGACCACACAAAATATTTCCTTATTCCAAAAAACCTGTTTCAACAGTCTTCAGATCGCAATATTTTTTGAAGTAAAACATGTTCATTTTATGTTTACCTCACACACAAGGTGTCAAGCAGATAAAACTCAGCACATTATGGACATTTGTCATTGCTACATTATTTAAAAACACACAGTGATGACAAACTTCTAGAACATGCCGAGTTTTATCCACTTGACACTGTGAAGTCAACGTACAATGAACATGTTTTACTACATAACATGTTTCAGACCTAAAGATGACATCAAAGACTGTTGAAACCGACTGTCTTGAATAAAAAATATTTTGTTCAATGAAACTTCCTGGCAGATTAAAATTGTGTGCCCTACCGAGACTCGAACTTGGGACCTTTGCCTTTCGCGGGCAAGTGCTCTACCATCTGAGCTACCAAAGCACGACTCACGCCCGGTACTCACAGCTTTACTTCTGCCAGTACCTCGTCTCCTACGTTCCAAACTTTACAGAAGCTCTCCTGCCAAACAGATCACCCTTCAATATTCTCAAAAGGAAATTCAATTAAATAATGTAATAATAAATGTATAAACCTGTCCTCCATAATTTCAACAAAAATCAGAAGTAAAAGATTCACAACATAATAAATGTGGCAAACTCACATACCTCAACACCAGTTCCAGCTTCACTCGTTCCTTTGAAGTGGAAGCTACTTGTGCACCTCCCAGCACGTAAAAGATTCGCCAAAACTGGTACATTACTTACAGTTTGCGACAAATCTTTCACATGACAGAAGAAGCTCTGATGACCGCCACAGACATGTTTAACCAAATTTCTCATCAAATTGAGACAGTTTTACTCATTTAGGTACGTGACCTAAAATTCTGAAGATAAGTGACACAGAACTGCAACAATGTAACACAGGCTAAGCTCATAAAGGAAGCATTTCATAGTTTTGTAACACTCAACAAAACATCCGGATGGTATGCATTCACCGTGAAAAAGTTTAGCCATTTTGTGCAATTTCTTTAAAGCTCTTATGATTAAAGCACTGAACTGAAATAGTGTAAATATGATAAATAAGATGAAGCCTGCAAGTAGAAAAAGAAACCGATAGTCATTGCAAGGAGAAACTGGAATAATGTAGAAATAAGAACCAGCACTTACGAGAATACATGGTATAAGGAATGTCAAATTATTATATCAATATTCACTGCAGGTTTTTCTTGGAAAAGAAGGAAGGAAGGATAGAAGCCACCTGGAAAGAATGTTGATCTCGATATGATGACAGCATATGACACTAGAGGGACAGTCGATGTACTGATAATGGTTTCTGTGCCGTTTGCCAAGAGGTAGCGTAGTAGCATAGCTACTACAGCACAATCTGTGTCTAACCTTTAATAGGAATGGCGACACCTAGAAGGTTCACTATGGCGCAAACGTGTGAAGGAAGCAGGCAACCATGACACAGAGACGCGTTCTTGCTTCCTACAGCCAACTGAGCAAGTTTTAAAGGGGTCAAATTGTGGCCTTCCTAGTGACAAGATGACTCTTTTCTAAGAACTGCCATGCAAGTTGGATATGCCAGACTCACTTGTGCAACAATGCTGGTATCAGTGGTCATGTGAGCATTCTCACATCTGTAGATGAGGTTCTGGATGTCCACACAGTACAGACACTCGTGAGGAGTGTTGTGTTGTAAGGGTAGTAGTGGCAGATTGTACAGCTACCACAGCACAGATAAGTGTGCTTGTAAGCCCAGACGCGTCAACACGAACTGTTGCAGATGGCTGTTAGCAGAGTGACTGCAAGCATGTGCACCTCTAGCTTGTCTTCCACTCATGCCACAGAATTGACTTGCATGGCTTGACTGGTAATGTCAAAGAATCACTTGGAAAATGGAATGGCATGCCATGGTATTCAGGAATGAAAACAGATCTGCCTGCATGCAAGTGATGATCACTTGTGTCTGCGACAGACCTGCTGAGTACTGTCTCGAAGTGAGCATTTGTCCTAGACACACTGACCCCATCCCAGGCTTTACAGCCTAGGGTGTGATAAGCTGCATTTCTTTCACCTTTGGTGTTTCTGGAGGGGACACTAGTGCTTGGTACATGAAGAATGTGGTTAGAACAGTTCTTTTACCATTCTTGGTAGGCCTGCACAATTTCTAGATGTCTCCAATGGAGCATGTGTGGAATATGATGGGACGACAAGGACTTGTCTTTCAGAACTATGTGAACAGGTCGAGTAGACATGGCACAACATATCTGAGGGCAGTATTCACCATCTGTGTGATTGACTGGATGTTAGAGCGCCTGCACTGCCGACCTTGGAGGCTACACCACTTAGTAATATGGGTGTTTCAACATGGGCCAATATGTGGTACCTTAGAACTGCCTGTGGTACTGATCAGAGAATGTAATCATTTCACTTACTCCATGTTCAGCGATTTTGTCATTGTCAACAAAATGATTTTCTTGTTTCAAAATTTTCTCCGATCTATTTAACAACAATGTCAGCAAGAACATCCATCCCCAACGCTGGGTTACTTGACTAGTATGTTCAGTAGTTAGGTTCCTTTGGGTATCTTCCAATCAAATTATTTGCTATGAAGCAATGAATTTCATTTAATGAGAGAGAGAAATTGCATTCAGCATTTAAAAAGGCATACCATGTAGTGTCTGTCACATCTAGTACTTCATGAGTGAACATATTGTTATGACAACGATGAACGAAGTCATCGCCAATGTTGACTGGTGGCCAATGCTAAACAGAAGCACACAAATCACAACAGGTTTGTCATTAACGTCGGAAAGATGCTCGCTGCACAGTCTGGATCTGCAATGACTAAAATAATTAAGAGTCATTGGTAAAAAATAATATATATATTGTACTTAACTGGTTGTACAGGATTATTCTTGGCTGCATACATGTGATTATGAACAGATAGCTACTGAGGTCTCACTTAGGCCATACGTTACTAAGCGCCTTGTTAGAGGTTGCTTCCTATCAGCTGAAAGTTGTGCTACTTTACGTTCCGAGCAGGAGCACCACTAGTGGCGCTGGTCGCAACTCGAGGGTCAAACGATACTAATAATGACTGCGGCCAATAACTGCAACCCCTAACAAGTGTGGTATTGAATGTCGATACCACACATATAGCAGTAGTAGAAATATGGTGTATTTTCTACTGAAGGATCAATATTATTTTTGTGAACAACACAGAATGCAGGAACGCTACTAAGTCACTGTCCTTGTTTGGATACCATACAGCACATGGAGGTGATGTAGAATTTGAAACTATGAAATTTGTACATGTAGTTTCACTATTGTTGACTGAATTGCATTATAAACAGCTAAAACTTACCAACAACACTTAACACCACTATCATTGGTATCCTTATGAACATCACTGTCTTTGTCACTTGCAATCAAGTACAAAGCTGAACAGCTGGCAACATCAAATGAATCTAAAATGTGTGAAATTTTCCCTGGGCTTAAGGTTTTCCTTAAATTTATTTTTAATTATGTTGCTAGAGCAAATGTGAAACAAATAAAAGTGACAAAATAATAGAAACTGTAGAACAGTATTTCAGTATTTCACAACTGAGACATGAGTGGTTACATAATATTTCAGGTTACATTACCTTTTGCATTGTGTCCACAAATTGCGTTTGTGTGTGTGTGTGTGTGTGTGTGTGTGTGTGTGTGTGTGTGTAAACTATTTAAATGAAATGGTACCTAGGTATCACATAAAAGTAACATTACAATAATAAACATTCAAGACACACAAAACATTATTGATGCAAAATTTGCCTGTAAGGAAACAAATTATGATTTGACAATGTAGAAAAAGACAAGAGTGCTACTTACCACAAAGAAGATACATCAAGTTGCAGACAGGCACAATTAAAAGCGACATACAGCTTTTGGCCACAGCCTTCATCAGTAAACGAGACACATGCTATTCACACACAGAAGCAAGCACACCTCATGTGCACATGACCACCAACTCCTGCATCTCAGGACAGAATGCATCATCATATAGGATGCAAGCAACAATCTGGAGAGGGGAGGGGAGGGGAGGGGAGGGGAAGGGATGGTGTAAGGTGGGGGGAGAGACTATTGCTGTCTGGTGGTGCGTGCAGGGACTATAATGTCAACAGGCACAGCATTAGGAGGTTGTGGGGCAAGGAGATGGGGAAAAAAAGGAGCAAAAAATGAGAGAAGCAGAGAAAGATGGGCAGATGCATTGGCAGAGGTCTGCAAATAAACGGGGTGGGAGATGAGAATGGGGATAGACGGGGTGGAAACTGCTGTGAGGAAGGTGTGGGGACAGTATGTTACCATAGGTTGAGGCCAGGGTAAGTATGGGAGTGAAGAATGTGTTTTAAGGATAACTCCCATCTGCACAGTTCAGAAAAGCTGGTGATGGAGGGAAGGATCCAGATGGCTCTGGTAGTGAAGCAGTCACTGAAATCAAGTGTTATGTTCAGCTGTATGGTGTGCCACAGGGTGGTCTACTGTGCTCTTGACCACAGTTTGCCAGTAGCCATTCACTCTAGTGGACAGTTGGTTGGTAGTCATACCAATATAAAAAGCTGTGAAATGATTGCAGCAGATCTGATAAATGACACTACTGTTTCCACAGGTGGCAAGGCCCCTTATGTGGTAGAATAAACCTGTGACAGGACTGGAAAATCAAGTGCTCGGTGGGTGGATTGGACAGGTTTTACACTTAGGTCTTCCAAAATGATACGATACTTGCGGCAAGGGGTTGGAACTGGGAGTGGCCTATGATGGACTAGGATGTTGTGGAGGTTGAGTGGGCGATGGAACACCACTTTAGGAGGGGTGGGAACTATTTCAGGTAGGATGTCCCTCAGTTTTCCTTTTCTTATATTGTTGATATCCCTAGCTGAAGTTTCCATTGTTTGAAATTATGATTTGACACACACACACACACACACACACACACACACACACACAGTTAACCACAGGCAGTCACTGACTATCATCAGACATCAGAACCTCCCCCCTCCACAGCAGTTTAAGACTGACAACTGGGAACAGAGCAGCCAACTTCTGAGAACAAAAGAGCAACAAATGTTAACACTACCTATTGCAGTATTTCATATTCTCCAACATATTCAACATCAGATTTATGGCCACACATATGTCAATATTCTTGAAGATGTTAAACTCTTCTTCACTTTGATGTGAGCGCTACTTGGCCATCTCACAGCACATGAAGGATTTGTCAAAACTGATCCATTACTTACAGTTTGTGGCAAATACTTCACATGTTGGAAGAAAATAAACTGTGACAGAAGCGTAAAGTGAAGTTCTCATAAAATCTGGCAACTTGTAGTGAGTAGATGATATTGTCACAGAAGAAGCCAAGTAGCGCAGTCGCCGTAGTGTCATGGTTATGATACTAGATTGTTGCATTTTGCGTTCAAAACTCACCTGACCTGAAAATTTTAATTTCTACATTCAGTTCGAGTACATTCTAGAAGTATCCACAAATGGCAAGAATCATTGTACTGGAATGTTCTGAGATTATATATGGCCGGAGGCAGTTCGCCCCACACTCTTGTATGTGCAAGTGCTGAATAAACCTTCGTTAAGTGAAGTTAGTTTTTGTCATTGATCTACTTACACCTTCCTCTACGTGACATTATTCTGGTGGAGACGCTGGGTATTGGAACTTGTGATAGTACACAATTATCGACGACACAGTGGCTCCCATCAGGCTACAACAGAACCGCCGTTTACGTGGCAAGAAACCCGAGTTTGAGCCATATTCAACAAATCGCAATCTATCTGAGGCAGAAGAAGAGGTCATGATGACAGCAACTGTGTGCCACCACATGAGACCACCTTCCAGGTTCCCTGGTGACGATGGCTAAGATCCAACCAAGTAGCTGAAGGTATACAAGCATATAGCCAAATTTAACAAATGGGATGACTAATGGCTCTGAGCACTATGCGACTTAACTTCTGAGGTCATCAGTCACCTAGAACTTAGAACTAATTAAACCTAAATAACCTAAGAACATCACACACATCCATGCCCGAGGCAGGATTCGAACCTGCGACCGTAGCGGTCGCTGGGTTCCAGACTGTAGCGCCTAGAACCACACGGCCACTCCGGCCAGCTCAAATGGGATGACACCGTGTATTTGGCTAACGTATTTTTCTAGTTGGAGGGCACTGCCAAACAATGGTATGAAAACAGCAAGGAGAAGTTCACAAGCTAGGTAATACTCCAGGCAGAACTGTGCAAGTATTTCGGCAACACACAACAACAGAACTGCAAGGCTGAAGATAAATTAAACTGCAGGGCACAGAGTCCAGGAGAAACGTCAGCATCCTCGAATGAGGGAGGAAGATAGGGTTGCACATCTTATGAAGGGTGTTGCTGAGGACATGTATCAAGCTCTACTAATGAAGATGGTTTCACAGCAGATGACTTCATAAAATGGTGCCAGTATATTGAGACAATGTATCAAAAAAGAATTACACGCAAGAAGTTTGAACGGCTTCCAAACATCGTATCAATGTCTGTGATGGAGGAAGAAACTGATTTCACAAGTGTTTGTCATCAGATAGTGAGAGAGGAAGTTCAGAAGGCACTTTGATTGCACGGCGAGCAGAAAACCGAGACGCTTCAAGATGTCACAAGAGAGGAAGGAGAACACACACTGAACCTAATCTCTCATCCTTCATTTCCCTTTGAAATGTTAAGAAAGTCGAGACTCACGCGAAGTTACATTCCTGCATTGCTGCATGAAGAACCTGTTTGGGCACCAAGGAAAACTGATGTCTTGAGGACCCAGAATAACCAACCAGTATGTTTCCACTGCAGGCAACCGGGACATGTGGTGCACTATTGACGAAAAAGGCGGAGGATATTTGATGATGCCTGCACCGGAAGAGAGCAGACCGATCTTAGCCGACGCCAACTCCGGGACGACGAAGATCAACAAGAAGATGTGGGTGCAGGATGATGTAGGTCACCATTGCCACAAGCTAGCCACTGGAGAGGACACTCCCCAAAACGCCGATCAAGGTCTCCATCGCCGTTTAGAAGCTCCAGCCAATCACCTAGCTGCCACAACCTGGAAAACTAAAGGGTGCGACCTTCCTTGGAGGTGAGGCTGCCGAAGAGAAAAATCCTCCGACATCAACCAATACAAAAATGACAGCAAACTATGTCGATATCCTCATGGATGGACGACCAGCCCAAGCCCTTGTGGACTCTGGAGCATCATATTCAGCCCTTTAGGAGAAGTACCATCACCAATTGCAGAAAACTATTGGTCGACAGCAAAACATCTCTACTGAAGGTGGCTAATGAGAAATATGTAAAACCTACAGGAAGATGTGTCATTCATGTGGGTATAAGTGGCCATACACAGCCCTCAGAATTCATTGTCTTACAAGAGTGTAGTCATGACGTCATTCTCGGATGGAACTTTTTGAAAGCTTCTCAAGCAATTATAGATTGTGGTTGCTCGAAGATTATGCTAGACGAGATGAGATACTGTGAACAGGAAGATACGCATCCGAGTGTGTGAAGACTGTGTGCTGGATGAAGTGATCATTCCTGCAGTCAGCGCTAGAAGGGTAACTGCCTTGCGTCACGCCATGCATCAACCCATGGATCTTTTAGTGGAATGCGAAAGAAGCATACCATTAAATAATAACTTGGTCATCCCAGCCTCTGTCGTCTCGTTTAAGAATGGATTCGGTGAATTGTGGATAGTTAACTGTTGCAGAGAACTGCAGATCCTTCCAAGACGCATGTGTGTAGCAAATGCTGAGCCACTAATTGCAGACCAGCTGAGTGTTATAGAAACCTCCTATGCAGAGTCTGTGGACAAAATTAGCACTACCAATATGAAACAAGATCTTCGAGCTCGACAATCACCAAATCTCACTAAGGAACAACAGAAGAAGCTATTTGCCATTCTTCAGGAGTTCTCTAAATGCTTCAATCCACAGGTGAAGAGCAAATTAGACAAACTGATGGTGAAGCACCAGATCAGCACTGGAGACCATCAACCAATAAGCCAGAGAGGATACCGTGTGTCTGCAACGGAATGTCGAATAATTCGCAACGAGGTAGAGAAAATGATGAAGAATGACATTATTCAGCCTTCACAGAGCCCATGGTCATCACCAGTGGTTCTCGTCAGGAAGAAGGATAGCAGTTGGTGCTTTTGTGTTGATTACAGGAAGCTTAAGAAGGTAACTAAAAAGGACGTTTACCCTCTTCCACGAATTGACAATACACTAGAGTGTCTGAAGGGGGCTAAGTTTTTCTCAACCATGGACATGAACTCTGGATACTGGCAAATCGAAGTAGATGAGGCTGATCATGAGAAAAATGCATTCATCACCCTACAAGTGCCTGTATGAGTTTAAGATAATGCTGTTTCGTTTGTGTAATGCAGCAGCAACTTTTGAACGAATGCTGGATAATCTTCTAAGGCACCTGAAGTGGACGATGTGTCTTTGTTATTTAGATGACATTATAGTATTCTCAGACATTTGATGGACTCATAACAAGACTGAGGGCCATTCTTAAGTGTCTCCAACAAGCCAGACAAACTTAATCCACGAAAGTGTCTCTTTGGAGCAAAAGAAATCAAAATAATTTGGCACCTTGTGTCAAAAAAAGGTGTGCAGCCAGACCCAGAAAAGGTGAGAGCTGTAACAGAATTCCTATTCCTAAAAGTATTAGAGATGTGAGAAGCTTCCTCAGATTATGTTCTTATTACCATCATTTTATCAAAGACTTGTTTCAAAGCCAGGCCATTCCACGAGTTGTTAAAAGCCGATGCTAAATTTATCTGGGGTGATGCTCAACAAGATTCTTTTGATGTGCTGCGAAAAGCTCTGATGACTGACCCTGTACTTGGTCTGTATGATGAGAGAGCACTTACAAACTACACACAGATGACAGTGGGTATGGGATCGGTACTGTTCTGGTGCAGATTTCGAATGGAAAATAGAAAGTTATAGCCTATGCTTCTAGGACAATTACAAAAGACGAGAGAAACTACTCAACTACAGAAAGAGAATGTCTTTCTGTGATCTGGGCCATGTGCAAATTTCGAGAGTAATCTCTATGGAAGGCCATTCACAGTTGTTTCACACCATCATTCACTTTGTTGGTCGGCAGGTCTTAAGGATCCAACAGGACGACTCGCCAGGTGGGCACTACATCTTCAAGAGTATATGACATTACCATAGTGTACAAAAGTGGAAGAAAACACCAAGATGCCAACTGTCTCTCAAGAAACCCTGTGCAAAACCATCAAGACTTTGATGAAGATAGTGACTGTCTTGCTGCACTCCAGGATCCCTCTGCTGAGCAGAAGAAGGATGCCAAGATATCTTAAATTATGCTTGCCTTAAGTCAGAGGATGTGAAAGGACAATTTAAGGTAGTTAATGGCTTACTTTGCAAGAAAAACTTTGATCCGTTTGGAAGGAGGTGGCTACCAGTGATTCCTAAACACATGTGCTTAGATGTTCTACAGAAATTCTGTGACACACCTGAGGCCAGACATTTAGGATTTATCAAGACATATGGTAGGATCTGCAACAGATTTTTCTGGTCAGGTTTATTTAGGAGTGATCGTCACTATGTGTCGCACTGTTGAGAGTGCCAGAGGAGAATGGCAGTTTCTCAGAAACCACCTGGCCAAGTCAGACCAATTCCACCAGCCGAAACGCCTTTCCAGCGTGTTGGGATTGACCTCCTCGGACGACTTCCAACATCTGCTAGTGGCAATAGATGGATTATTGTTTGCACTGATTATCTAACATGCTACGCCATTACAAAAGCCATGAAAACAGCCAAAGCATTCCAGGTAGCCAAATTCATCGTAGAAGACATTGTATTAAAACGCGGTGCTCCAAGGTCGTTAATTACAGATCGAAGGAAAGTTTTTCAATTCAATCTCGTGACAGATAAGTCGTCGGTGCAACATTACTCATCACATGACGACTGCCTACCATTCGCAAACTAAAGGTCTTACTGAACGCCTTAATAAGATGTTGACGAACATGCTATCAGTGTTAGTCAGTGTTGAGCAGAGCAATTGGGATGAGGTGCTACCTTTTGTGACGTCTGCCTACAACACCGCAAAACAAGACACCACAGGATTTACACTATTTTTACTGGTGCACAGTTGTGAGGCGATAAAGTCGACGATGGACACTGTTTCCATTACATCCTGATGATGTGGACAACAACTACATCAGCCAGGTGCTAACCAGAGCTGAGGAAGCTCGGCAGTTAGCTTGGCACCACACACTGTAGGCTCAAGAAAACAATCGCTGAAGGTATGACGTGAGCCACCACCCTGTTGTCTACCAGCCTGGTGACCTCGTCTCGATCTTCACTTCTGTTTGGAAGGTTGGTCTCTCTGAGAAACTCCTCAGGCGCTACTTTGTAACTTATAAGGTTGTGAGACAGTTGTCTGATGCTACTTATGAAGTTGAAGATTTCAACCCCGACACAAGACGAAAGATCAGAGATACGGTCCACGTCCTTCGAATGAAGCCCTATAAGGATCCTGCAACCCATTGTAAATTCGAAGCTCCAGCAACAGGCAACAAACAGAGAGGGAACAAAGAACGTAGCGGCAAAGGAAGTTCTAAGAAGATCACCGCCAGGGCGAACATCAGTAGTCTGAGTATAAACGACCAATGACTCAATCCCGGACTAGGGGGACATAACACACAGATGCTGTTCTTTTAAGGAGGTAGCGGTGTTGCAGAAGAAGCTGAGTAGCGCAGTTGCTGTAGTGTAATGGTTATGATACTAGATTGTTGCATGGATGGTTGTGCGTTCAAAACTCACCTGAACTGAAAAATTTTAATTTCTATATTTGGTTCGAGTACATTCTAGAAGTATCCACAAATGGCAAGAATCATTGTACTGGAATGTTCTGTGGCTGTATATATACAGTATGTGTTCTGGCCGGAGGCTGTTCGCTCTGCGCTCTTGCATGTGCAAGTGCTGAATAAATCTTTGTTAAGTGAAGTTAGCGTTCGTCATTCATCTACTTACACCTTCCTCTACGTGACATTATAATATGCTTAATTGTTACTTATGACTGGCATCTTACTGTAACAGAAGGTCCTACCATGATAGGGACCTCACAAAGCACTAAAAACTTCAATGAATCAATTTGTACAGGACTTTCTTTCCACAACTTGTTTGCAATGACTACTGGACTTCTGGATAAGTTTTATGTTGTAATTGCTGCTTAGTACATTGACAGTGAGGCCATTAAGCACCAAGCACTGTCTCAGTTTCAGGATTACAAGGAAAGAACGGACTGTCAGATTGATAGAACAACCCCCCCCCCCCCCCCCCCCCCCGAAATTTAAATGATTTAAGAGTCAACAAAATTTGTATGCTGGATGGATGATAGAAAATTAACAATGTAACATATAAAGATCAAATGCACGATTTAATACAAATCACAGCATTGTACTTTTGAAGTACCCAATGGTTCATCTAAGCCACTAAAGGCAGATTTGACTTCCCTTTTCACTGAAATGAAAATATTTGGGCTCCTCCAAGCACCTGTAGGAGCTGTCAAGACTGATATACACTGAAGAACCAAAGAAACTGGTATAGGCATGTGTATTCAAATACAGAGATACATAAATAGGCAGATCACAGTGCTGCAGTCAACACCAGTTACACAAGACAACAAGTGTCTGGCACAATTGTCAGACTGCTACAATGGCAGCTTATCAACATGTAAGACAATGGTAGCTTAACATGTAAGCAAGTTTGAACGCAGTGTTATAGTCTGCGTAAGAGCAATCTCTGAGGTAGCAATGAAGTGGGGATTTTCCCGTATGACCATTTCAGGAGTGTACTGTATCAGGAATCTGGTGAAACATCAAATCCCTGATATCGCTGCAGCCAGCAAAAGATCCTACAAGGACGGGACCAACAACAATTGAAGTTAATCGTTCAATGTGACAAAAGTGCAACCGTTCCACAAATTGCTGCAGATTTCAATGCTGGGTCAACAAGATGTGTCAGCGTACCAATCATTCAACGCCACAGCGTTATGGGCTTCTGGAGCCGAAGGCCCACTCGTGTACCCTTGATGACTGCACGACACAAAGCTTTACACCTCACCTGGGCCCACCAATACCGACATTGGACTGTTGATGACTGGAAACACGTTGCCTGGCAGGACTAGTCTTGTTTCAAATTGTATTTAGTGGATGGACATGTACAGGTATGGAGACAACCTCACGAATCCATGGACCCTGCATGACAGCAGGGGACTGTTCAAGCTGATGGAGACTGTCATGATGTGGGGCATGGGCAGTTGGAGTGATGGATGTCTAGGTAAAACCCTGACAGGTGACACATACATAAGCATCCTGTCTGATTACCTGCATCCATTCATGTCCATTGTGCATTCTGATGGACTTGGGCAATTCCAGAAGGACAATGCAACACCCCACATCACTACCGAGTGGCTCCAGGAACACACTTTTGAGTTTAAACACTTCTGCTGGCCACCAAACTCCCCAGACATGAACATTATTGAACATATCTGGGATGCTTTGCAACTTGCTGTTCAGAAGAGATCTCCGCTCTACCAGGATTATGGAAAGCCCTGCAGGATTCATAGGGTCAATTCAATCCAGCACTAGTTCAAACATTAGTCGAGTCCATTCCACATTGTGTTGCAGCACTTCTGTGCACTGGTGGGAGCCCTATACGATATTAGGCAGGTGTACCAGATTGTTCGGCTCTTCAGTGTATTACTTGCAGTTGACAGCAAATCCCGCAGATGACAGAAGTTGTGGCAACAACCATGGACCCAATTAATGGAAGCTCTTGCAGAAACTTTCAAACTTTACTGTGAAATGAGAATGTCTTAGAATGCTGAAAATGTAGGGAGGCAGTGAAGCTTCCCAACATCTAAAAACTATACCCAACTCAAGACCTGACCTTTTGCATTTCACAGGTTTTTGCAGGAAAATTTCCGTCTTGTAGTACCCCTGTTCTACAATCCAAGCACAACAAAGGTTTCCCTCTGCATGTCGGACTAGTATTTATGGAAGACACATTCTCTTACTCTTAGTCCATTCTTTACCCTTCCACTCATGGTATGGAGGACAGCTTCTGTGGATTTTCAAAAGTAGTAAAAATGTGATTTCAGGAGGTTCGAGTTGTGCCACAAGTTGTGCTCATCTAGTTCCAGTACAGCACTGATTGTGGTAAGTAAGAGTCCTAGTTCAATGCGGTCAAACATTCATTTGTATGAAAATTTATTTTAAAATAAGCATTTTTATATGCACAGTATTAATTGGTGTAATCCTTCAAAAAATCGATAATGGCCTGAAAACAATGACACGTTGACAATTTATCACATTTTGCTCTCATGCCCCAGATGAAACTGCAAGATTTACCAGTATTTATTTAAAACTGGGGGCAATGCCCACTCGATCTAATGGTTTTCTCAGTCCACTAATGTGACATCCAACTTAAGTCTTCTCTACTTTGATAGATAAGCTGTAACAGCATCTCCTTGCACCTTTTTCTTTTTTCCTTTTCAAGTAGTCTAACACTCATCACTGCACTACTACTTTGGAAGAAGAATCATGATCCAGAATGAAAAGGAGAACTGTCACGGGAAAAATTTGGGTTCCACATTAAATTACATATTTATACATAATCACAATATTGCTTATTGGATATGACTAACATTTTAAAAAACTTCCACATTTCTGAATATCAATATGGGTGCCATATGATCATATTATGAAGTGGAAATTACTTGTGAGGAACAAAAAATGTTTGTGTATCCAACATTTCTACATTAAGCTGACATGTGGCTATCCACAGAAGTAGCAACTCCTGTTTAATTCTACTAAATGTTTCAGGATGTATTATTTTGTGAAACATGGAGAAAAAGCCCATCGTAGTAGATATCAGGAATGAGCTCCATATACTCAGTTTAAACTTGACACAATGTGCTCTTAGACTCAACTCAGAAGTTTCCACTGCAACCCACTCATCACCTGTCTGTTTTCTGACTACAAGTGGACTCTACTTGCTTAGAAACGAGAGTGAGTAGACAAATCTCAAGTATAATCACTGACTCAGTATGCCTCCTATATACACATCTGTTTAGAAAGGATTTTTGTCATTTAACTGTACATTACTGTTCTTGTATTTCACACAACTGTGATTTTGACTTTATAGCCATTCTCAAGTTCAAGTTGAACGATCACAAAATGCCCAACATAACTAAATGAAAGAAGCAAGCTATATACCAATATAATGGTGGACTGATTAACAGTCAATGCTGTTCTATTTATACCATCATTTATACAGATAAAACTTTTTCTAAGACTGCTGTAATATTTTAATGTTTAATATCTATTTAGAGAATGTTTAACAATTACGATGAACTATACACACATTTTCGAGGCATTACTGAGGCGTTACCAAGCCTAGAATGACAGAACCAGGTAACTTGAGGATTAAGTGCAATCTCTAAATAATGATTAATTATGAAAATTACAGAAATGAATGATAAGCTACACAACTTGCTGTTAGCTGTGCACCTCAGAGTGGTCTGCAGAGTATAGATGTAGGTGATCCATCATTCCCAACCTATGTCCTTCCCACTGACGCGTGACTATCTGAGAGTGTGGACATAATGCAAAGTGATTGTACACTGAGCTGTGGAACTATCATTACACAATTCCTAGGTTACCACGTCTGCTAATTCATTTTCGTGAGTACTCATGCACAGCAGTACTCAGCAGAATTATACGAATAAATTTATATTTATAATAAATGTATTTTGAACTTTATCAGCTGCGAATGTGTATTGTGAAGACTGAAGTGCACTCCAGGAGCAGGAGCGGATTATGATTTCTGTATCTAGAACCACACCCTGCAAACCACTGCATGGCAGAGGCACTTCCCACTGAGCCAGTTATTCAGGCTTTCCCCTCACTCCAGTTGTGTATGGGATGTAGGCTGAATGATTGCTTGTATGCCTGTGTGTGCACTGAAAATACATTTAACCCCTATGAGAACCATACGTAGTGAGGTTTTGTAGAGTATTAATCTTATCATTAAAAGTTGGTTCTTTAAAGTTGCTACATAAACTGTCAAATTTTAGTAGCAACTAATTTGAAGTTGGTTTAGTTTTTAATATCTCCATGACTCTCTCCCATCGGTCAAACAAACGGGAAGGGTCCATCGAGTTCTTGAAAGTACTCATGGTATGGACTTATAGCAGGTCCCTATTCTTCTACCAATGAATCGAAGTCTGCCATCTGCTTTACGTATGACTGAACCTATGTGATTGCTCCAATTCATATCCCTGTAAGTTGTTACACACAGGTTGAGTGATTCCAGCTATGACACACTGATATTTTAATTGTTGGATACGTTAACGAACATTAGTTGGGATCACACAAATAAGAACCTACTTTATTCACTGCTATTTTGGATGCCCATTTTAGTTGGAAAACATTGGCTAGTTTGGGAATGGGCATAGTCTGAAACCGGTCACCAACTAAAGGAACATCCATTTTAGTTGCAACTCTGGCTGTCCCATTTTACATCACAATCTAAAAATGAGTTGCTGTCCCACTATACCCAGCATACTGAAGTTATGTAGGTTTCTTTCATTTTGTGAAAGGCAAAATTTTATTAATATACAATATGAACAGCAAGGGCTCCAACACACTTCCCTGGAGCACACCTGAAGTTCCTTCTGTACTTATCAATGACTCTCCATTCAAGGCAGTATGCTGTGTTCTCTATAACAAGAAATCTTCAATCCACTCACTCATTCCGTTCGATACTCCATATGCCTGTGCTTTTGTTAGTAAGCCTTAGTGTGATACAGAGTCAAATGCTTTGGAAGTCTGGAAACACTGACTACCTTGATCCACAAATTTCAGGATGTTTTCGAAATCCATGCTGGCTGTCATGGAGATGATATTGATCAAGGTACATCATATACTCTAAGATTCTACAAGAAATGGGTGTCAAGGACATTGGATGGTAGTTTTGTGGATCACTTCTATTACCTTTCTCATAGCTGGGTGTCACCTGGTTGCTTCCAACTTTTTTTTAAGGAGTCTATGGTAGATTGAAGTTAAGGAGGTGTGTGTTAGGAGGGGGGGAGGTGGCTAACTCAAACTCAGCCACATATTCTATATAGGATCTAATAAGGATCATATCAGGCCTCAGAGAGTCTGGGATTGTATCAGGCCATAGAGATTCAGTCAATTTTGAAGATTTCAACTGTTTCTCAACACCAATGTCACCAATATCTACCACTTATCTTTGTAATGATGGAGTTAAACTGGGGGAAACACCTCTGCATTTTCTGCTGTAAAGGAACATTTTAAAACACTTTACTGTTTCTGCTTTTGCTTTCCTTCCCTTAATCTCAGTTCCTGTTTCCTCCACGAGTTTCTGGACACTAACTTTGGTACTCTCACAAACCTTTATATACAACTGGAATATATCTTTGGGTTTTGCGAGAGATCTTTCCATAATATTTTGCTATGCTAGTTCTTGGAAGCTTAACACATTGCCCTCTTAGACTGCCTAACACATTTAATTCAGAACTTCCCTCTCTTGAGCATTATGCTTTGTTTTACACCTATTATACAGTAGTAACTTTCTTTGCAGTGAGTTTATACCCCCCCCCCTCCCCCAAAGGGGCCCCTCCCACCATGAACTGTTCTACTACGGAAATATCTGTTAAGCACATGGTAACCGTTCTTCTCAACTTTAGTCACAGTAGTTCTACACAATCCTTTCCACAGGTAAATGTTTGGAGTTCCTTACTGAGATATGACAACTGCCTCTATCTATTTCGCTGAAAATATATATCCTACTTGCTTTAGTTGCCCCATGTCCAATACCAGTTCCTATGTGGACGTCGTCAAAGAGATGAGGTCAGGTTTGTTTATTGCTATTAGGCACAATATATTTCTATCATGAGTGGGCTTCCAAAAACTCTGGTCTAGGTAGTTCCCAGAAATACATTTAGTAATGTTTTGCATGATGCCCTGTCATGCCCACCACTTACAAAAATGTAATTCTCAATTTACTCATTGTTGGGAGAATTAAGTATTCTCCTACTATAAAATTATGATTGGCGAACTTGCATAATAGCAAATTGAGGTTCTATCTTAAGTTTTTAGTTACACCTGGGTGGCGAGACTGGTGGTTAAGCCAACATTGAAGACACATTCAAGTGAAACTAGTGTGATGAAGATAGTTCCCTGTCTTAAGCGATCTGCGAAAATAAATACCTTACAGTTTTCCACAGCTAGTTGTTAACATTGCTGCCTCTACATGGTGAAGTTCCGGGCTCGATTCCTGGCCAGTTGACAGATTTTCTTCACTCAGGGACGAGATGTTTGTGCTGTTCTAACAATTTCATCTAATCCTCATCCCAGAGATGCACAAGTCATTGGAGTGGCATCGAACAAACTTGTGTCAGGTGGATGAACGTCCCCAGACAGCGTCTCCTGGCCTATAAAGCAGTATGATCATTTTATTTCACCTTATAGAAGTGGTGCCCATTGAAAATATCATAAAATGTCTACCACCTATCCAAAGTATCTCCACCCACTTACCCCAAATCTAAAAACTTCTGAGCCTCTTCAGTAACCTGTAAACAACTGTAGGTTACAGTTACATGTTATTGCAGCAGCATACAAAATGATCAATAAAAACAAGGTAATTAATTTTTATGGTTTTACCAACAATGTCCTATAAAATAGAATATTATGTCACATTTGGAATAAGTGGAGTACCTGCCAGGCTAGCAGAGAGCACTAATACGCTGCTTCCTGGACTCTGGAGATGCGCCAGCCCCGGCTCGAATCGGCCGGGTGGACTAAAGACAATGGCCAGTGTGCCGACCAGCCTGGATGTGGTTTTTAGGCGATTTTCCACATCCCACTACATGAATACCAGGCTGGTCCCCATGTCCTGCCTCAGTTACAAGACTTGCAGACATCTGAGAGGGGGGGGGGGGGGGGGGCTTTGAGGGTGGCAACATGAAGGGAATCAGGCCACTACTTAAAATTAACCATTCCAATTCAGACCTTAACCATGCCGACCATGCGCAACATGCAGGACAAAGGCACTAGAGAAAGAAGAAGAAGAAGATGATTTGGAATAAGTGGAGTACTGAAGAAAAGAAGGATAGAATTTCAGAGTAACTTCTGATCCATTAATGTTATGAGCAGTGAATTACCTCATGTATCACTTTTACCGTGATGAGGAAGTTGGCCATATCCTTTAACAAAACTTCTACTATATCAATTACAAGCCAATAGAGGCAGACTGCCCGAGTAGTTTTTCAGTCCAGACTGTAATTTGCGTATGATTTAATTGCAATGCAAAACATGAAAATCACACAAATCATTTTACAGAACTTTTGAAGACATTCCGAACATTATGGAAACCAGAAAATTATGCACTTGTGGCTTTAGTGGGCCAGGCTGTTGTCTTCTGTTAGTCATCAGTTCACTGACTGGCCTGCCACAAATTCATCTAATTCCATATGTTTAGCCCCACACCAGCAGTTGCACCTTGTGTTTTCAATACAATCACACAGTTTTAAATGCACAATGAATGCCTTGCTGGAGTTTGGGCTGGTTTTGGTCTGACCAATGTAATTTTCCGTATCATCCGAGTTTCTGAATAAACTTCAAAGTTGTTTCACCAGGTTACAAGAACTGAACATAGAGTAGTAGCGAAGTTGCACAACAAACTTAATGGCAGAATGCCAGTGGGGAAATATGCCAACCATACTGCACCCATAGAGCTAATTAGCCAAAAGGGCTCAAATGTTCAACAAGAGTTGCTTTGAAGTTGTGAAATTGAAGAATTTCTTGTGCATCCACAAAGATGGAAGAAAACAGCTAGACAAGACCAGCATATGGAATATTAGCCACAGTGTCAGAGTTTCATATACCAAAATTATGCTGTATGAATAGCTGTTCAGCACTTGTGACATGCCACATCGAGGGTACAGGTCAATCACTTAAGACTGAAGTCGTAGTTCAAAAAGAATATCAAAGTTACGACCAGAAATATGAAAATGGACAAAGATATTTTTATCAGCATAGAAATGAAACCAATCTAAAATCGCGATAAATATTTATACACTCACAGTGACAAAAATCGGAAAAAGCCAAGTTTAAATTAATGCAAAATCTCCAAGACTGGCAATCTTTTACAGAAGCTGCAAGGTTAGCACAGACATCAATGCGAGATGCTTATAATAGTTTCACAATGAAACTTTATCTCTAAATTTGGTAGAAAATCCAAAGAGTCTGATAGAATGTAAAGTACGCTAACGGCAAGACAAAGTCAATGCCTTCTCTGCACGATAGCTATGGAAATATTATCAATGACAGTGCTGCGAAAGCAGAGTTATGAAACACAGCCTTTCAAAATGCCTTCAACACAGAAGACTAAGAAAATATTCCAGAATTCAAATCAAGAACAGCTGCCAACATAAGGAACTTAGAAGTAGATATGCTCAGAGTAGTGAAGCAACTTAAATCACTCAATAAAAGCAAGTTTTCTGCTCCAGACTGTACCAATTAGGTTCCTTTCAGAGCATGTTTAAGAAATAGCTCCATACTTAATCATATACAACTGCTTGCTTGACGGCAGACTGGAAAGCTGAACTGATCACACCATTATTCAAGAAAGGTAGCAGGAGTAATCCACTATATTACAGTCATATCATTAGTGCTGATATGCAACAGGACACACACACACACACACACACACACACACACACACACACACACACACACACTCTTCTTGATTTCCGAAAGGCTTCTGATACTATTACACGAACAACTTTTAATAAAACTGTGTGCTTATGGAATATCGTCTCAGTTATGTGACTGGACTTGTCATTCGTGTCAGAGGGGTCACAGGTTGTATTACCTAAAGAAAATCAAACAGAAGTGATTTCTGGTATTCCTCAAGGTAGTGTTACATGCCCTCTGCTCTTCGTTAAACAATTTAGGAGAAAATTTGATAAGCTGTCTTGGGTTGTTTGCAGATGATGCTGTCATTTGTCATCTAGTAAAGTCCTCAGGAGATGAAAAATAGCAGAACAATTTAGGAAAGATATCTGTATGGTGCAAAAAACTGGCAATTGATCCTAAATAACAAAAAGTGAGAGTTCGTACACATGAGTGCTAAAAGGAATCCATTAAACTTCGGTTACATGATAAATCAGTAATCTAAATGTCGTAACTTCTACTAAATACCCAAGAATTACAATTATGAACAACTTCAACTGTAATGAACACCGAAAATGTTGTGGGAAGGCAAATCAAGAACTGTGATTTATTGGAAGAATACTTAGAAGATGCAACTGCTACTAAAGAGACTGCCAACACTATGCTTATCCATCCTGTTAGGGAATACTGGTGTGCAGTGTGGGACCCTTACCAGATAGATTTAAAGGAATACATCAAGAAAGTTCAAAGAGCAGCAGCACACATTGTATTATTGACAAAGGGGGGGAGACAGTGTCATGGACATGATACTGGATTTGGGATGAACACCATTAAAACAAAGGTGTTTTTCATTGGGGCAGAACCTGCTCACAAAATTTGAATCGCCAGCTTTCTCGTCATAACGCGAAAATATTTTGTTGACACTGACTTACATAGGGAGAAACAATCATCATAAAATAAGGGAAATCAGAGCTCACACAAAGAGATACAGGTGTTCATTTTTTCTGTGCACTGTTTGAGAGTGGAATAATAGACTATTATTGTGAATGTGGTTCGATGAACGCTTTGCCAGGCACTTACGTGTTATTTGCAGAGTATCCACATGGATCCAGATGTAGATGTAGGTGAGAAAATTAAGGCAATGCAGTTGCATGTAAACAGAAATGGGACTTTGTTCAAACCTACAAAGAGAGTAGTATACATTAAAAAGGAAAGTCAGTGACTTTGATTATGGTACTGACAAGGACAATATGATCATGTGATTTACTGACATGGGACAAAGTGGGAAGAAATGCTCTGGAACTTCATGAAACCTTTCTATTAATTACAGCAAAGCACATTTTTGAACTAAGGCAGAAGTAAAATGCCATCTCAGTGGCCAGAACTGACAGGATAATGTCAACTACAGCAAATTTTATTACTGATATTTAACAGTTGGGCTTACAGTGTAACATCTGTAAGATGATGGTTTGATGAGATACTTCCACCTGAATATTATTTCAAGTCAAAAATGAAAGGAATGGGAAAATTAACAACTCACAACTGCAATCACTTTAATGAAGAACAATAAAACTAAGAGCTGTTTGCATCATTGAGATCAGTGGTGTCACAGCTTTTGGCAAACAAAAATAAAAATATTTAGTTTGCATTAACATTTCAGTTTGTAAAACCTGAATTTTACCTAAGGAATGATGAAAACCTAAGGAGAATATAGCACTTTTTATAAACAGCCACCAGTCACGACAGTCACTGACAACAAAGGTACTAAAATTAATTCAAGGAATAAGATCACATCAGTTCCTCCATCCAGTTTTACACATAAGACAAAAATTGTTACAAAGATAAACTTTAAATAGTAATTAGTGCAGAGCATGTTACCAAGTCACAGCAGTAGACAAACATCCCATTTGATTAACAGGGTTTAGAATCAGTGCAGTGAAACCCGAAGTACCTTCAGAACTATGTCACTGATAACAGCCCACTGTGGATAAGAATTGTACTGTGCTCTCTCTCTCTCTCTCTCTCTCTCTCTCTCTCTCTCTCTCTCTCTCTCTTTTTGTGGGGTTTAAGGGCGCTCAACTACTGAGGTCATTAGCACCCAGTCACTGTTGTTAGAGCACATGGAATCTAGTAAAACTCAAGGGGAGGGGGGGACACCAGAAAGACCTGACAAAGATGCAGATAAAATAAGTAAAAAGGTTAGATGTCTTTGGACAAGCCAGTCAAAGTTATAAAACGCAGAACACGAGCAGCTGCTCGAGCGTCATCAGCTAAAATATCCGGCAAAGTAGATGGCAGGGACAGCACAACACAAGATTGACTAAAGCGGGGACACGACAATAAAACATGGCGCACTGTTAATGCCTGACCACAAGGGCACTGCGTGGCTGGGTCACCGCAGAGCAGGTAGCGGTGGCTAAACCGGCAATGCCCAATCCGCAACCTGGTCAGAAGGACCTCCTCTCGCCGAGATGGTCGGGAGGAGGTTGTCCAAGCAGTTGGGAGCGGTTTTACTGCCCGGAGCTCGTTTCCTTGGAGGGATGACCAAGCATCCCACCACAACGACACAAGCCTCTTACAAACATCCCCACAAACGTCAGATGACGGGACACAATGGGAGGCTGGCCGAGGCAGGAGGACTGCAGCCTTGGCTGCAGCATCCGCAGCCTCATTCCCAGGCACTCCTACATGTCCGGGAACCCACAGAAAGCTGACAGGAGAACCATTATCAGCGAAAGAATGGAGGGACTGCTGTATCCGTTGAACCAAGGGATGGACCGGATAGGGAGCTCCAAGGTTCTGAAGAGCACTGAGTGAGTCAGAGCAGAGTACATACGATGAATGGCGGTGGCGGCGGGCATACTGAACGGCCTGACGGAGAGCAAAAAGCTCGGCCATAAAGCTGGAAAATTGGTCAAGGAGCCGGTATTTAAAGGTGGTGGCCCCGACGACAAAGGCACAGCCGACACCATCGTCAGTTTTGGAGCCATCAGTGTAAATAAACGTGTGACCGGCAAGTCGAGCACGAAGTTCGACAAACCGTGAGCAATACACTGCAGCCGGAGTACCCTCCTTCGGGAGTGAGCTGAGGTCGATATAAATATGAACCGGAGCCTGGAGCCAAGGTGGTGTCGGGCTCTCACCCTCTCTGAAGGTGGTAGGGAGGGCAAAATCCAATTGTCGAAGCAGGCGACGGAAGCGGACTCCAGGGGCAGCAGGGCAGACACATACAACCCGTACTGACGGTCGAGAGAATCGGCGAAGGAGGACTGGTAAGAGGGGTGGTCGGGCATAGACAACAGCCAGCAGGCATACCAACACAGCAGTACGTTGTGCCGGTAGGTCAATGGTAATTCGGCAGCTTCAGCATAAAGACCCTCGACAGGACTAGTGTAGAAGGCTCCGGTCGCAAGACGGAACCCCCGATGGTGGATGGAGTTGAGACGGCGTAAGAGGGATGGCCGAGCAGACGAGTAGACAAAGTTCCCATAATCCAGCTTCGATCGGACTATGGACCGATACAAGCGAAGCAGGACAGTGCGATCCGGCTCCCCAAGATGAACCACTAAGAACTCTGAGGACATTAAGGGAACGTGTACAACGGGCCGCCAAATAAGAGACATGCGGAGACCAACACAGTTTCCTGTCCAACGTGAGCCCTAGAAACTTAGTTGTTTCCACGAATGGGAGAACAACTGGACCGAGATGTAAGGATGGCGGAAGGAACGCTTTATATCGCCAAAAGTTGATACAAACCGTCTTCTCTTCAGAGAACCGGAAGCCATTTGCCACGCTCCATGAGTATAGGCTGTCTAGACAACGCTGAAGGCAGCGCTCCAGGAGGTATGTTCTCTGGGCACTGCAGTAGATTGCGAAGTCATCGACAAAGAGAGAGCCTGGGATATTAGGTGGAATGCAATCCATAATTGGATTGGTCACGATGGCAAAAAGGGCTACGCTCAAGACGGAGCCCTGAGGCACTCCGTTCTCCCGGAGGAAGACGTCGGACAATACGGAACCCACACGTACCCTAAACTTTCGATCCGTTAAAAAGGAATCAATAAAAAGGGGCAGGCGACCGCGTAGGCCCCACCTGTGCATAGTGCGGAGGATACCTCCTCTCCAACAGGTATCATAAGCCTTCTCCAAATCAAAGAACACGGCTACCGTTTGGCACCTTCGCAAAAAGTTGTTCATGATGAATGTCGACAAGGTCACAAGGTGGTCAACAGCGGAGCGGCGGCGACGAAAGCCGCATTGGACATTGGTAAGTAGCCGTCGAGATTCAAGAATCTAGACTAACCGAGCATTAACCATGCGCTCCATCACCTTACAGACACAGCTTGTAAGAGAAATGGGGCAGTAACTAGAAGGAAGGTGTCTATCCTTCCCGGGTTTGGGTATAGGAACAACGACGGCGTCACGCCAACGCATGGGGACCTGACCTTCGGTCCAGACGCGATTATAGGTACGAAGAAGGAAGCTTTTGCCCGCCGGAGAAAGGTGTGCCAGCATCTGAACGTGAATGGCATCTGGCCCCGGAGCAGAGGACCGGGACAGTGCAAGCGCACGTTCGAGTTCCCGCATAGTAAAGGGGGCATTATAAGTTTCCAGATTCAGCGAGTGGAAGGAAGGTCGCCGAGCCTCTTCTGCCTCTTTCCTGGGAAGGAAGGCAGGGTGGTAATGGGCGGAGCTGGAAACAGCCGCGAAAAACTGGCCGAAGGCATTGGAGACAGCCACAGGATCAACGAGGACCTCATTACCTGAGGTCAGGCTAGGTACCGAGGAGTGGGCCTTAATGCCCGACAGCCGGCGCAGGCCACCCCATACGACAGAAGAGGGAGTAAAACTGTTAAAGGAGCTGGTGAAAGACGCCCAACAAGCTTTTTTGCTGTCTTTGATGACTCTACGGCATTGCGCTCGGAGTCGTTTGTATCCAATACAATTCGCCAACGTAGGATGGCGGCGAAATGTGCGTAAAGCACGTCATCGAGTACGGATAGGGTCTCTACAAGCCTCGATCCACCAGGGGATGGAAACGCGACGTGAAGAAGAAGTAGTACGAGGAATGGAACGTTCAGCAGCATTGATGATAACAGCCATGAGGTATTCAACCTGACTATCACAACTGAGAAAATCGTGGTCCGGAAAGGTCGCCAGGGAGGAGTAAAGTCCCCAGTCAGCTTTCGGTGTGTTCCAGCTCTAAGGACGTGGGGATGGGGTGTGGTGCAGGAGACGAAAGACACAGGGGAAGTGGTCGCTCGAATAGGTGTCAGAAAGGACATACCACTCGAACCAACGGGCAAGAGTGGTAGAACAGATCGAGAGGTCCAAGTGAGAGTAGCTATGAGTAGAGTCCGAGAGGAAAGTCGAGGCTCCAGTATTGAGGCAGACGAGATTGAGATGGTTGAAGACATCCGCCAAGAGTCAGCCTCTTTGACAGGATGCAGGAGAGCCCCAAAGGGGATGATGGGCATTGAAGTCGCCAAACAATAAAAATGGCGGGGGAAGCTGAACAATCAGGTGCATCATGTCAGCCCAACTAACAGTGGATGACGATGGAGTGTAGATGGTACAAACTGAAAAAGTAAAAGCAGAAAGAGTAATACGGACAGCTATTGCTTGGAGTGGGGTGGTCAATGGGATGGGATGGTAATAGACATCGTCCCGAATGAGCAACATGACCCCACCATGAGCTGGGATACCGTCCACAGGGGTGAGGTCATACCACTCCGAGGTATAGTGGGTAAAGGCAATACGGTCAGTCGGGCACAACTTGGTTTCCTGGAGACCAAGGACAAGCGGACAGTGCAGGCGGAGGAGCAGTTGTAATTCCTCCCGATTAGATCGAAGACCTCTTATGTTCCAATGTAACAAGGCCATCGCTAGTCAAAAAAGAGGGGGAACGAGACGGGGGAAGAGCTGGTCACCTCGACAGCCGCGGAGGGCCAGGTTTCGAGGGAACAACACTACAACTGGCGGGAGGCGGATCCTGTTCCATCGAGTCGTCGCCAGCTGCGGACGCTGTCCCTGGTGGTGTAGGAGGGGCAGCATCATTTGCTGACGAGAGGCCAGCTGAGCGCCTGGCAGCAGAGCGTCCCAGCGAAACTGAGGACGGCCGGGAGCAGCGACTCACGGATGGAGCGTCAGACGAAACGCGCCGGGGTGGAGAGGGGGATAGAGACTTCTTCTTGGAGGCCTTCTTGGAAGTCCGAGGAGGCACAGGGATGGTGGGCTGGACCCGAAGAAGGTCCTCATGCGCGGAGTCCGTTTTGGAACGCCGGACCTCAGAAGCTGGGGTCCGGAACGTTTCCCCGATGGACGCCTGAGAAGAGGATCGCTTCTCAGGCGGCAGGGGGGGGGGGGAGGAGGAGGAGGAGGAAGGGTGGCCCCTGGGGCAGAGGGGGCGGGGGCCACGGGGGAGGAGGATTTGGAAGGGAGGGATTTGGGAGGCGGAGGCAGAGACCCCGGATGGGGGGAGGAGGCGGAGGGGGGACAGGATAGGGGTGAGGATACCGCGGAAGGAGTGGACACAACTGAGGCAAACGAAGTGGTCAACGGCACGGGATGGAGGCAGTCATACTTCTTCCTGGCCTCAGAATAAGAGAGACGATCCAAAGTTTTGAGTTCTTGTATCTTCTTCTCCTTCTGATATGCGGGGCAGTCTGAGGATCTAGGTGAGTGGATGCCAGGACAATTAACGCACCGAGGTGGTGGGGTGCATGTATGTTCCTCACGAAGAGGACGTCCACAATCGCCACAAAGGGGCTCAGCCTCACACCATGATGACATGTGCCCAAAGTGCAAACACCGAAAACAGCGCATAGGAAGCGGGACGTAAGGTCGCACATTGCACCGGTAGCACATCACCTTTACCTTCTCCGGGAGAACGTCCCCCTCGAAGGTGAGGATAAAGGCCCCGGTGTCGATGCGACGGTCTTTGGGGCCGCGCTGGACTCGCCGGACAAAATGCACGCCTCGGCACTCCAGGTTGGCCCTGAGCTCCTCATCAGATTGCAGCAGGAGGTCCCGATGAAAAATAACCCCCTGCGTCCTATTTAGTGCCAGATGCGGGACAATGGACACTGGAATGTCCCCTAGGCGGTCGCACGCCTGGAGCGCCGCCGACTGTGTGGCGGAGGTGGTCTTTATAAGAACAGACCCCGAACGCATCTTACTGAGAGCCTCGATTTCCCCGAAGATGTCCTCAATGTGCTGAACAAAGAACATGGGCTTGGAGGTGGCGAACATCCCCCCATCGGTTCGAGAACAGACCAAATAACGGGGGAAGTACCTCGCCCCAAGCCGGCGGGCCTGTCCCTCCTCCCAGGGAGTGGCCAAGGGGGAAAGGGCAGGAGAACCAGAACTAGAGACAGTACCTTTCCGTTTGAAAGACTCGGCCGCAGAGCGACCTGATACGTGTTGATGTTTCATCTGCGAAACGTCCGCCACGATACCACCCACTCCGACCAGGGGCTCTCCCCACGGGCACCACCCAGCCTCAGCAAGGGCCACCTGGCAGGATGACCGTTGCCGGGAGTCCTGATGCCCCAAGGAGATGGGCATCTACTCCTTGGCCGACGTGGGGAGGGTGCAGCTCAGGTATCGGCAGTACGATCCCTGTGTTGTCGGGGGGCTACAACCTAGAGGGTACATGACGACCCCACCACAACGGGCTGGCTACCGTGCTGGATTTCTGGTGCCATGGAAAGTCCATCATGATCGTAGGTGCAGATGGGGACGCACTACGGGCGTAACTTATACAACCCATCAGGCATTTAGGCCCAATTTGAGGAATAGTGGGTATGGTTACAACGCCGGTACAGTGCTGTGCCAAGGTCTTAGTGCACTGATGACCAGTGGTACACCACGTAAGGCGTCCTTCCCCAAAAGGCTCGTACTTCTGTAGAATTTTGAAAAATGGAGGTCAAACCCCAAGGGGGACCATCACATGGAAGGCCGAAACGGTTGAAACTCCTTTTAGTAGCCTCTTACGACAGGCAGGAATACCTCGGGCCTATTCTTACCCCGGACCCGCAGGGGGGAGTTCTGTGCTCTGATGAGAGCTATTACACTGAAACTCTTATTCATTTCTGAAATAATACATTCCTCTTTTTATGCAGCCTGCAGAAGGGAACTATTTAAAATCAAAGGAAGCAATAGGATTAGAGTTTAACATTCCATCAGTGACATGTTCATTATAATCTGAGCAAGGCTGGAAAAGTAAATAGCACCATTCTTTCCTCAGAGGAACCACCCTAGCCTTCATCTCAATCATTTCCAGAAAAAGACCAATCTGAGCCTCATTTCTCCCAGACTTGAGTCTAGTGCCTTAGTCATTACAGTACTTCATTTTGTGTTCAGAACTGTACAAACGTACTTTAAGTACGACCCCCCCCCCCACTCTCTCTCTCTCTCTCTCTCTCTCTCTCTCTCTCTCTCTCTCTCTCTCTCTCTCTCTCGCCCCCCCCCCCCCCACCTCCTCCCTAACATTGTGCTCATTTGACTGCCAGCTCTTTCCTGGCCTACTGTGAGTACTGAGTGAGGTGGGGGTGCAGCATGAGAGATGGACAGAGGCGGGAGGGGACATTTTTATTTGTATTTCTGCTTGTGTTATGAAGGAAGAAACATGAGAGAAAGAAAGCAATGGACAATAGAGGGCAGCTACATAAAGGAGATAGTGACAAAGGCTGGACAACACTAGGTTTGGACAGAAAGGAGCCAGTAGGCGGAATAATAATTCATGGAAAGTTCTGCCTTCTGGCTCTCTCCCCATCCCTCACTCCACCCCAACACTCACCATTGGCCAATAAGGAATTGGGAGTCGAATGAGCACCATGTAGGGAGACAGGCCCACACACGTTTCTCTTACAGCTTGAGAAAGAAATTTCACTCCAAAAGCTAGCAAACCAAAGCTTTGTACCTTTTGTTTGTGTATCTGTCTATGCCAAAGCACTTCTGTCTTTCAGTAAGTCGTCGTCTATTCCCAAATTAAAAAATCCAATATTAAATATTTATGTACAACACAAGCTTATTGTTTATTATTATTATTATTATTGGCATGTTTACCATAAAGTGTAACAACAATCTTAAGCTGTATAAAAAGAGTCTCCGTTGTGAAGTCATTTTTATTACAAGTAACACATTTTGCCCAGTTAAGGCAGCATCAGATTTTATGGAATGCTATCAAGAGAATTTCATCAGCTGGAAAAGCAATTGGTCAGAAACTAATGGTGAAGAGACCATCTAAAAGACATTTCCACTAGACTAGATACACTTTCAAATCGTGAACACTGGGTGAAGCTCAGCTTGGAGCTGCACATACATCACATAAACCTGAAATACAGGGTGTCCGAAAAGACTTTCCCAAATTACATAAATTGATAACTCAGGCTAGAAGTAAGATACAAATATGAAACTTGTGTCAAATTGTTTACAACTATTGAAGTTTTTTTCTGTTTTAGGTTCGCAGTATGTAAGTAGTGGATGAGGTGCAGTGCCCAAGAAGCCATGTTAACCAATCAGGAGAAGGCACAGTGTGTCCTGTGGTACCATGAGACACGATCACCAACCACAGTGCAGAGACACTTCCAGACAACATTTGGAAGGAATCCACCTGATGTCAAGAGCATTATAGCCTGGTACGAGAAGTTCAAGAACACAGGATTGGTTGCTGACCTTCTGAGGTCTAGTCGACCAAGAACCTCAGCAGACAGGGTGGAAGCCATAAGACAGTCTTTTCAGCGAAGTCTGAAGAAATCTGTGCGCAGGGCCTCACGTGAATTACAGATGCCAAAAAGCTCCCTCCATGACATTTTACACAAACGTTTATTGTTTCATGCATACAAAGTGCAAATCGTTCAGGCCCTGTTGCCCAATGACAGTACACGTCGATATGACTGTAGTCGAAACGCTATCACTTATTGAGGACGATGATGGTTATCTCAGACGAATTGCCTTTTCTGCCGAAGTGACCTTTTTTTGTCAGTGGAGTCATGAATCGCCATAATGTGCGCATTTGGGGTTCACAACCCCCTGGCGAGGTCATTGAGTGCACCAGAGGCAGTCCAAAGGTGAATGTTTTGTGCGCGTTATTGCACGATCGAATTATCGGGCCATTCTTCTTCGCTGAGGCTACAATCACATCTGCAGTGTATCTGGACATGTTGCAACTCTATGCTGTTCCTCAGCTGCTTCAGTATCACCCTGATGTCTTGTTTCAGCAAGATGGTGCACTGCCTCATTGGGGTTTGGACGTCCATGCCTATCAGTACTGTAGCTGAAATTAACCACCACTTGGCACTTTTATTTCAGATTGTTTTACTGGATACCTATCAGCTCATTGGAAGTTCTTACTGAATATACATGGTGATCAAAAACAGTCTGAAAACCTTTTGAACATGGTTCAGGGTAGTTTGCACTGCGAAACAATTGATAAGAAAAAAATGTTACACTGTGCCATCTCCAAGATAATTAGCACTGAAGTTATCCAACCAGGCCACTGCACCTGCAAATTCAACCCAAGATCAATACAAAAATTGAACATGTGACAATAGGAAGGATTGAATCTGAGCCAAAGGCTCAGCAGACTTGTGTGCCATCATCTACGCAATAAGGGCAACAGACAATCTTATATGATGAGCTGTTTGAAGTTTCATGCACTACGGCCTGATTGATCAACTTCAATGTTAATTAACTTGGAAACAGTATGATTTATCTAATTTCTTCTTAAAATTACTTCTCAGCAAAACCTACCCTGCAACACCCGTACAAGCTTTTCAGACCATTTCCGACCACTTGTACATGTGTTGCACATTTTTAACTGTCAATCAAGATTAAATTTATATACTGTGTATAAAATATCTGAAGTATCACTCCCTCCTCTGGTGATGGCAGAAATGACGCTAACCACTATTTGGTGCTGAAAAATAAGGTATGCCACCTTTAAATTCTTAATTGGATCATATCTAAGGATGAGATTCTGTGCCCATTCTGTAAAAATCCACCAAAATTTTAAATCTGTGTGCTATTTAATTTCCACTTACCTGAATATTTTCTCAACAACATTATATTTGGTTTTGTGACCTGGCCAAGTTCACAAATTAAATTCATCACTGCTGCTTATTTGACGATTCTGAGAAGATTCAGCTCTTTCAGTAGTTTCATCACACTTGTCACCAAAATCCAATACATCATGAACATCACAACCACTAAATTCCCAGTAAGGTAAGTCACTATCAATTCTAGGTCACCCCATCAAAAATCCAAACAGCAGGATATACGGAGACGGCTTTGATCACAATCTGGTGTCTGTAAGGCAACATTTAACTCATTTATCTCAATCTGTCTTCCAATTAACACACAAAAATGAAATTTACACTTATTATTGTTTTCAAGGAACATCATGTTTTGCCCTATGTAGAAATTAATAGATAAGTATAATGTATAAGCAACTTTTATCAAAATTCCCACTGCAAATGAAAATTATTTCATTTTAAAATTAAGCATAAAACTCAAACATATTGGCAGGATACTGCAAAAAGGCGGGAATTTAAGGAGATGGGACCTGGACAAACTGAAAGAACCAGAGGTTGTACAGAGTTTCAGGGAGAGCATAAGGGAACAATTGACAGGAATGGGGGAAAGAAACAGAGTAGAAGAAGAATGGGTAGCTTTGAGGAATGAAATAGTGAAGGCAGCAGAGGATCAAGTAGGTAAAAAGATGAGGGCTAGTAGAAATCCTTGGGTAACAGAAGAGATACTGAATTTAATTGATGAAAGGAGAAAATACAAAAATGCAGTAAGTGAAGCAGGCAAAAAGGAATACAAATGTCTCAAAAATGAGATCAACAGGAAGTGCAAAATGGCTAAGCAGGGATGGCTAGAGGACAAATGTAAGGATGTAGAGGCTTATCTCACGAGGGGTAAGATAGATACTGCCTACAGGAAAATTAAAGAGACCTTTGGAGAAAAGAGAACCACTTGCATGAATATCAAGAGCTCAGATGGAAACCAAGTTCTAAGCAAAGAAGGGAAAGTAGAAAGGTGGAAGGAGTATACAGAGGGTCTATAGAGGGGCCATGTTCTTGAGGACAATATTATGGAAACTGAAGAGGAGGTAGATGAAGATGAAATGGGAGATATGATACTGCGTGAAGAGTTCGACAGAGCACTGAAAGACCTAAGTCGAAACAAGGCCCGGGAGTAGACAACGTTCCATTAGAACTACTGACAGCCTTGGGAGAGCCAGTCCTGACAAAACTCTACCATTTGGTGAGCAAGATGTACAAGACAGGCGAAATACCCTCAGACTTCAAGAAGAATATAATAATTCCAATCCCAAAGAAAGCAGGTGTTGTCAGATGTGAAAATTATCGAACTATCAGTTTAATAAGTCACAGATGCAAAATACTAACACGAATTCTTTACAGACGAATGGAAAAAATTGTAGAAGCCGACCTCGAGGGAGGTCAGTTTGGATTCCGTAGAAATGTTGAAACACTTGAGGCAATACTGACCTTACGACTTATCTTAGAAGAAAGATTAAGGAAAGGCAAACCTACGTTTCTAGCATTTGTGGACTCAGAGAAAGCTTTTAACAATGTTGACTGGAATACTTTCTTTCCAATTCTAAAGGTGACAGGGGGTAAAATACAGGGAGCGAAAGGCTATTTACAATTTGTACAGAAATCAGATTGCAGTTAGAGTCGTGGGGCAAGAAAGGGAAGCAGTGGTTGGTAAGGGAGTGAGACAGGGTTGTAGTCTCTCCCCGACGTTATTCAATCTCTATATTGAGCAAGCAGTAAAGGAAACAAAAGAAAAATTCAGAGTAGGTATTAAAATCCATGGAGCAGAAATAAAAACTTTGAGGTTCGTCGATGACATTGTAATTCTGTCAGAGACAGCAAAGGACGTGGAAGAGCAGTTGAACGGAATGGAGTGTCTTGAAAGGAGGATATAAGCAAAACGAAGATAAGGGAATGTAGTCGAATTAAACCAGGTGATGCTGAGGGAATTAGATTAGGAAATGGGACACTTACAGTAGTAAAGGAGTTTTGTTATTTGGGGAGCAAAATAACTGATGATGGTCGAAGTAGAGAGGATATAAAATGTAGACTGGCAATGGCAAGGAAAGCGTTTCTGAAGAACAGAAATTTGTTAACATCGAGTATTGATTTAAGTGTCAGGAAGTCATTTCTGAAAGTATTTGTATGGAGTGTAGCCATGTATGGAAGTGAAACATGGACGATAAATAGTTTAGGCAAGAAGAGAATAGAAGCTTTCGAAATGTGGTGCTACTGAAGAATGCTGAAGATTAGATGGGTAGATCACATAACTAATGAGGAGGTATTGAATAGAATTGGGGAGAAGAGGAGTTTGTGCCACAACTTGACTAGAAGAAGGGATAGGTTGGTAGGACATGTTCTGAGGCATCAAGGGATCACCAATTTAGTACTGGAGGGCAGCATGGAGGGTAAAAATCGCAGAGGGAGACCAAGAGATGCATACACTAAGCAGATAATGAAGGATGTAGGCTGCAGTAGGTACTGGGAAATGATGAAGCTTGCACAGGATAGAGTAGCATGGAGAGCTGCATCAAACCAGTCTCAGGACTGAAGACAACAACAACAACAACAACAACATTGGCACGATCTTCTCCATTATTGGTTTCCTCCTCCTCCTCATAAGTTGCTGCCTACCGACAATAATAGTTAAAAGTTACAAATGCAGTTAAGTAAAGAAGGGTTGAAATTTGATTGATGTTAAATATACTAACACCTTTCCCTTAACAAAATGCTGGGCTGGTAATTTTTTTAAGTATTTAATGATGAAACCAATTTTCAGAAACAAGTTATATAGCAGTACGAAAATTTAATTCTTATTAAGGTGGGAGTCCAACTTAATGGTTTTGGTCAGTTATATAACAAATTACTTTATATGAGCACTGATGCTAATCTACGTATTGAAAATTTGATCGTGAGAAAAATTCTAGGTGCTTAATCAACATTATCTTAATGTCCTAACCACACTCAAATGACCAGCATCAACTCAGTTTTACAATAATCAAAACTTTTGAGGAGAAGTAATTAACTTTATATATAATGTCAAACCACTGGAACTTCTTTTACACGTGTCACGTCTTAATCAAATGGAATAAGTGAGTTTTCAGTATCACACGGAATGCACTCTTTTACAAATTTAACGTACTGTCCCAATGAGTAAAATGGCAATGTGGATATACAGTCGTTATATAAATATCAAAAATACTTCTATGGCGTAAGAGGTGCCACTGAACTTGGCTTCATTGTGTGTCTGAATTTAATTTCTTATATATCCGAGCCACTCCTTTCTGTGCCAAGCTAAGGCTGAGTGATTTATTGTGCAAGTGATTTCTCCTAGTATTATATTTATGAGCATTGCTATTGTTTTTGAACTGCAATTGTTAACAACAAACATACTATACCCAACTGTTTAAATTGTTGAGTGCACACCTATCCACACTGGGTAACATATATCCTTACAAAACACTTCTGTGCAACAATACTTACTTCTTCAATTGAGAGTTACCCAGAATATGTCGTAAGACACTAGTTAGTTAAAATATGAAAATTAGACTGCTATTACCCATAATGCAAGTTGCAGACAGAGAAAAACAATTTATACCACAAGTTGCACTTAGGAAATATTTACATTGGGAGTACTGAAGAGAGACTTTGAATTGCATAGTGGACAACAAACATTCTGGAAACTACAGGAGGGGAAAGTCTGTGCTCTCCAGGCACAGTTTGAGGAAGCAAGGAACAATCTGATCAGGTTAACACCATACAGGGGGAGGTGGTGCTCGGCAACTTGCAGTGGTAGAAAGGCAGGGGAAAAGTTTTATGATAAATACTAAGAACAGCTGTCAAACAATGGAAAATCCATGATGGAATGTGGCAATTTAATGAAAAGGATAGATGCTATTCACCACATAGCAAGAGTGTCACACAATTAGCTTTCAGCCAACAAGGCCTTTGTCAAAATTAGACAACATACCCACACGCATGCACCCATGCAAACAACTCCATTTCTCTGTCCGTTTAAAATCTTCTGCAGCAAGCACTCAGAAACTGACACACCCAAGGGCCGTTTACAAGATGCCATGAAGAGGAAGAAATGACTGGGACAAGCAACATTGCATATTGTTCAAAACATGCAACTTTAAGTTGAGCTTCAGTCTTTGAACTATACAATAGTTTCTGTCACTACGCACAGGTGTACACATACCCAGAAACCCCACATGTTCTCATTCTAAGAAAGGACAAGACATGACCTTAGTACAGTTAATGAAGAGAACATTTTGAAATGCTGTTGAGTGAGCTTACAAGATCCGTAACCAGTCATTCCCATTGGGGTACTTTACAAAGCAGTGTCGTTACTAAGAGCCCATTTCCCTGCTATAATTCTCAAAAATAATATTTATCAAAGGCACATTAATGAATTACTAGTGTAAATACAACCCATGTGGATCACACTGTTCTGAAATGGCCCAAGTAGAGAATTGGTCATATTGGAATCTACAGAAGTGGTACCTAATGCTCTTAAAGATGAGTGTCAGACATTTTCTTAGATCTGTATATGTTTTTGGTACTTTGTCCATAAGATTCTACTTATTACATTAGAATCATTAGGATTAAAAGATTTAACTAACAATTGTTTTGAATCATTCCCTTCAAATAGGGTACAGATAACATGAACTTCAATCTCACATAAGGACAAGCTTTTCATTCAACACTTTCCAAACTAAAATGTTAATTTATGAGTTCCTCGGTACAGCAAATTGAGATCAATATTGTTCCTGATAAACATAAATGATTTTTCCAACCATTTTTGTCATGGGGAAAAAGTTACCTTCAGTGATGGCAAACGTTACATTCACTGCAAAAGTTACAGAAATTCTCATGGAGAATGAAAATTAAACCCTCAAAAAGTTAAGTTTTCACTTTGCAATAAAGTTATATTGCATACAAAGAAAATAAATGCCACAAATTTCAGTTTGAAGAGGGATAACAAATTTATGTAGACAGTACATCTACATACTGCACAAAAAACAAAATTTTTAGGAATGAATACCGATTCTCAGTGTAGTTGTTTGAATGCTCAAAGCCAGATGCCAAAAGAATGCAATACATAAATGATCATCATATAGCCAAGTAGCAGAAATTGTTCTCTTTGTTGATCCAAGTATTTTAATCAAGCATAGTGCATTAACTTCAATGTCTGAAAATGTAAACATTTTCTTGAAAATGCAAATGCACCAACACTGAACTAGTAATGAAAGTGCCGGGTGGTAGAATGCAGGGTTTCAGGCTTGCCCAAAAACTTGCAAGTGACGGGTAAGGCACTTTTTCCTTCACCCGGATCTCCTGGACAGCTTGCTCATCAAGATACACAGGACAATCTCAAGAGAAGCAAACAACTGCCCCTGTGAGCATCCTTAAAACATGTTACATATTTGGCCAGGTGTTGACAGGACATTCGAGTGTGGTAACGATGACACTGGTAGCAGCACATTGGGTTCAGAATGTACAGCCTGACTGTGATGATTTCATAACCAGCTTTGATCTTTGACAGAAGCAACACACTATCAAAAGTGAGAAAGAGGGTACGTGTGGGCACTAACGATGCATCTACCTTTTTCATCACATGATGGACTGCAATGACACCCTCATCGGAGGGGTAAGTTTGGATTTCTGCCTCTGAGAGACCATTTAGCACCCTAGTGTAAATAATATGACAGGAAGAATTCAGCATTTGATAGGCCTCGACACGATCAGGATAGCCAAGGAGGAGTGAACCTGCAAGCAGTTTTTGTGCTTGAGACTCAGAAGTAGTCTCCACAAGCAAAGTGCCATTGCGTGGATGACAGCAGGATTTCACAACGTCGGCAACTGCATCAGTGCCCTTCTGAAAAATAAATAGATTTACCGTAGCAAAGAACTGACCGTCCATGAGGAACTGTGGTACAACTGGGTGGGTCTTTGAATCGTTAGCCCCATTTCATTTATGTTCAGTACACACTGACTGGGAAGAAGAAGACTGACTCATTGCGAGAAAATCCCCGTGATTGCCAGCATCTCCAACAGCACGCTCCTTCCATCCGTCCCCTTCCCCTTCTCAGAAGATGGCACACCTGCCTTGGGTGACTTCACACCTAAGGTTACACCTCCCAAAAACATGACAGAGGGACCTATTGGAAATTTGGGAAGGTAGCAGCTGAGGCAATCACCCTTCCCTGGGCCTGGCCTGTATCAGGGGTACGTGCGAATCCTACCTATCAACCTGGGGTTGGGAATTGCTCATTACCCAGCCACCTGTTACGCATCAGACATGAGGGCTGGCCTTCAGGAGTGCACAGCGAGGAAGAGGAACCTCAAATGCTGAAGCAGAGAAAGATAAGGGCAATGAAGAAAGAAAAAAAAGGAATGAAAAACAGTGGAGACTGTTCTGATCTTGGCTACTGAAAATGCAGAACGCCTTTCCAAAAATATTCCAGACATGTTCCCCAAGGGAGGGGAAGGGAGTACCAAGAGAACAGACATGCAGCACGGACGGGAGAAGATGGTGCAAAGGCTGGGACCCCATAGTAGCCAAGCACAAACCCACCAAAGAGCGGTGAGCCCTCTGGAGTGTATCCATCTTTGGCATGGGTAACAGCAGCGACATGTCATGGCATGGCAGCAGCAATGCCTTGGTAGGTTGCTGGACGGAGTTGGCACCACTCTACACACGCAAGTCACGTAATTCCCTAAATTACAGGGAGGGGAATGGGGGGGGGGGGGGGCAGTGGTAGAGAGCTCTGACGTTACATTCAATCACATCCCAGATGTGTTCGATGGGGTTCAGATCTGACAAGTTGTGGGGCCAGCACATCACATGGAACTCACCACTGTATTTCTTGAACCATTCCATCACACTTCTGGCATTGCGACATGGACCATTATCTTACTGAAAAATGCCACTGCCATCAGGAAACATGATAGTCACGAAGGGCGTATGCGGTCTGTAACCAGTGTGCGATACTTCTTGGCCGTCATGGTGCCTTGCACAAGCTCCACTGGATCCATGGATTCCCACCTGAATGTTCCCCTGAGCATAATGGAGCCACCACCAGCTTGTCTCCAGGTGTTAAGGAGCTGCTCCCCTGGACATGATGAAGGTATCACGATTCATCAGATCCTGTGCCCCAACGTCCAGTGCCAATGGTCGCACGCCCATTTCAGTTGTAGTTGCCAATGTTGTGGTAATAACATTGGCACATGCTTGGGTCATCAACTGTGGACGCCCATCGTTAGGAGTTTTCGGTGCTCTGTGTGTTGAGACACACTTTTACTCTGCTCAGCATTGCAGACTGATGTTAGTTCCAGAACAGTTCGCCACCTGTCCTGTTTTACCAGTGTGCCCAGCCTACAACATCTGACAGGAGGGGTGGCCACCCAACCCTGCAACATCTGGACATGGTTTCACAACATGTTGAAGACAGACACCACGGCACTCCTAGAAGACCCGACAAGTCATGCAGTTTCTGAAATGCTCATACCGAGCCTCCGGACCATGACAATCTGCCCTCTGCCAAACTTAGACCATCTGTCTTCCTAATTTTGCACATGACCACCACACTCACTAACTACCTAAATGCACTGTGCTTGTGTTCAACTACCTGTCATACCTCACCAGGTGATGCTGCTATTGCCTCGATGCGTTTGTACCTATTGCAGGCCAGTAGTCATAATGTTATGGCTGATCAGTGTATGAGGTATTTTCTTTTTAACCATTGTCCTGTTTTTGCATTTCTATTTTTTTAGAAATGCCCTTTTTTTACATAAAAAATCTGGTCCCTCTAACCTAATGACAATGACAATCTTCCAATAATGGGAGGAGAGGAAGTGGGCCACATATGTGTAAATGGTACGTACAGAAGATGAGAAATTATAATGAAATACATCAACTATAGTGTTTGGGAGTTTGTACCTAAACATTGTGTAAGTGAAACTAATTAATGTATTTTTGAGATTAAATTAAGTTTTACTTCTTCAGATATCACAAAATACAATTTTGATGAAAAATGAGTAGTGCTCTCTTGTTACATAAGAAAATGTTATTTAATGTTTCTCTTAATCCTGTCATCAATTGCACACGTACCAAAAATTTACTCAAGGGCATGATGAAGGTATTAGACGGGAAGTAAGTGCACAAAATGTAACCTGTAACATTTTGAACTGGAACATGTTACTTTAATTGTTTCACTAAAAAGAAATTTGTGCTGAATCATTTCATTAAGAGGATGCAAAGCTGTGATAATGTATAAAGTGAACTAACAATTTAAAAATAATTTTGTAAATATTACATAGTGAAATATTGAATGTGAATAAAATAAAATTGTTCTTTGTTACACAAGGGAATGTAAAGCTATTTCCCTTTTTCCACTTCTCACATCAATTTTCACTGGTTTTGGTTTAAAACATCTAGCTGTAACAGCACAGTCAGTCTCTGTAGCTCTTTGTTTGATAAATTTTTGGTTTCCCCCATCTCCATGGTCACTGTTATCTTGTAGCCAAAACATGTGAAAAAGCAGCTATTGTCACTTCAGGACCCACTCTATATCAGGAGGGTCTTCAATTGCAGTTGGCAGCACTTGCAAAAATGACTACACATTGAAGTACCTAGCAACTACCCTCTGGAGAAAGCAAATGATCTTGATGCCCCTACTACAAAAGCTCCTAAGACTAAAAATTAAAAACCACCAGTAAATGTAATATGTCTCATGACTGTTTTTAAGTGAGTATATCTAGCAAGCATGGTTATCCAGTAATTTGGGAAGGATCTGTCCAATTTTACGCACACTCCACTGTACTCGGTTTACCAAACGATAAACCACTTACCTAACACTGTTTCATTTTTGCACAATAAAAATAATATATATTTTCCTATCTTCTTTAAATACATCTTTACACTTTAGTTGTGCCTTCACATTACACATTTTTTTGTTTTTAAATATTTAAACACCTGTAATGTGTTTTTCTGAACTCTGCATGTATCCTTGCTTAATTTGTTTCCTCTTCCTCTTATGGCAATGGGCACCTGAAACTTGCTAATGATAGCTGAATAATCTTATTTTACTAACACACACACACACACACACACACACACACACACACACACACACACACACACACACACACACACACATTCTTACTCTTCCATTTAGTGAACACAACATACACTTTGCCTACACAAACGTAATTTTAACACTCTTCACCTTTGGCAGACAAATGTAAACATGAGAACAAAAGATTCGATTTTAACCTCCTTGTTGAGAACTTACTCAAGGAGGGGTGGCAGTGAGAAAGTACCGTCTCATCAGAAAATACGCTTCAAAGTTTTTACTCATACAAAAATTAAAGCTCTTATGGCCAGCATTCTCATTAACTAAAACTTCTGGGTAAGAGGTCGTGGTTGAGCAATAGAAATTCTTCCTCCTGATGTTTCATTGTCAACTGAGGGCAACATCATCTGAGGTGAGTCAACAACTGGCCACTGGGACTTTGAGGTCCCATTTATGTAGAGCACACAGAGTGCGGCACCACTCCTCACATGCTTTCGACAATGAAACTCTTTCTGATTAACATCATTACTGTTGATCACGCGTACAAAATCAACCACCATATATTACATAACTTTAAGCATTCTTTTCTGCTAAAATTACTGTGGTATTTATAAATGTCTGTGGCTTTTCTGTACATACTTGCATAATAATGCCATGTCCTAGCTAGCATGCTTGTCTCCCTAAACTTTATTTCATGATCACCATCTTCTAAAACATGTTCCACTACAGCCAAGGAACTGACTAGGAGACACCGACAAATCAGCTGGATGATGACTGGTCTGGCCTTTCTGTGCTGGCACTGCGAACGGTTGAAAGCAAGGGGAAACTACAGTCCTAACTTTTCCTGAGGGCATGCAGCTCTACTGTATGGTTAAATGGTGACCGCAGATTATTGGTTATGAAGTGCAGATTAAAACTGAAGATGCTGCAAAAAAGCAGGAATTTAAGGACATGGGACCTGGATAAACTGAAAGAACCAGAGGTAGTGGAGTGTTTCAGGGAGCGACTGACAAGAACACAGGGGAAGGAGTGCAGTAGAAGAACAATAGGTAACTTAGAGATCAAATAGTGAAGGCAGCAGAGGGTCAAGTAGGTAAAAAGTCAAGGGCTAGGGGAAATCCTCAGGTAACACACGTGATTGAATTTAATCGATGAAAGGAGAAAATATAAACATGCAATGAATGAAGCAGGAGAAGAGCAATACAAACTTCTAAAAAATGGGATTGACAGGAAGAGCAAAATGGCTTAGCAGGAATGGCTGGAGAACAAATGTAAGGATGTAGAAGCATATACTGCCTACAGGAAAATTGAAGAGACCTTCGGAGATAAAAGACCACCTGTAGGAATATGAAGAGCTCAGATAGAAAACCAGTCCTAAGCAGAAAGGAGGAAGTAGTGTATAGAGGGTGTATACAAGGCAGATTTACTTGAGGCCAATATTACAGAATTGGAAGAGGATGAAGACGAGGAGAGATACGATACTGCATGAAGAATTTGACAGAGCACTGAAAGACTTAAGTTTAAACAATGCCTCAGGAGTAGACAACATTTCGTTAGAGCAACTGAAAGCCTGGGGAGAGCCAGCTGTGACCAAAGTTTTCGATGTGGCGAGCAAGATGTAAGAGACAGGTGAAATACCCTCACACTTCAAGAAGAATATAACTATTCCAGTTCCAAAAAAAGCACGTGCTGACAGGTGTGAAAAATCACCAAATTATCAGTTTAATAAGTTTAAAACACTAACACAAATCCCTTACAGAAGTAGGATGGAAAAACTGGTAGAAGCCAACCTCTGGGAAGATCAGTTTGGATTCCAAAGAAACGTAGGAATATGTGAGGCAATACTGACCCTACAACTCCTCATCAAGAATAGGTTAAGGAAAGGCAAACCTACATTTCTAGCATTTGTAGAGTTAGAGAAAATAATGGTTCAAATGGCTCTAAGCACTATGGGACTTAACATCTGAGGTCATCGGTCCCCTAAACTCACAACTACTTAAACCTAACTAACCTAAGGACATCACACACATCCATGCCCGAGGCAGGATTCGAACCTGCGACCGCAGCAGCATTGTGGATCGGGGCTGAGTGCCTAGAACAGCTAGGCCACAGCAGCTGGCTAGTTATTTAGGTCCAAGGAGAAGCAGTAAGAACTCTGAGGTTTGCCAATGACATGTATTTTATTAGAGAAAGCAGAGCACTCTGAAGATCAGTCGAATGGAATGGACAGTGTCTTGAAGAGAGTATACAGGGTGTTACAAAAAGGTACGGCCAAACTTTCAGGAAACATTCCTCACACACAAAGAAAGAAAATATGTTATGTGGACATGTGCCCGGAAACGCTTACTTTCCATGTTAGAGCTCATTTTATTACTTCTCTTCAAATCACTTTAATCATGGAATGGAAACACACAGCAACAGAACGTACCAGTGTGACTTCAAACACTTTGTTACAGGAAATGTTCAAAATGTCCTCCGTTTGCGACGATACATGCATCCACCCTCCGTCGCATGGAATCCCTGATGCGCTGATGCAGCCCTGGAGAATGGCGTATTGTACCACAGCCGTCCACAATACAAGCACGAAGAGTCTCTACATTTGGTACCGGGGTTGTGTGAAAGTCAAGAGGGTTGAGGTCAGGAGAGCGTGGAGGTCATGGAATTGGTCCGCCTCTATCAATCCATCGGTCACCGAATCTGTTGTTGAGATGCGACTGAACACTTCGACTGAAATGTGCAGGAGCTCCATCATGCATGAACCACATGTTGTGTCGTATTTGTAAAGGCACATGCTCTAGCAGCACAGGTAGAGTATCCCGTATGAAATAATGATAATGTGCTCCATTGAGCGTAGGTGGAAGAACATGGGGCCCAATCAAGACATCACCAACAATGCCTGCCCAAACGTTCGTTCACAGAAAATCGGTGTTGATGACGTGATTGCGCAATTGCGTGCGGATTCTCGCCAGCCCACCCAACTGGCGGTGAATCGACGATGTACAGTACATCCTGACGAAACTAAAATGATCTCTAACACGGAAATTAAGCATTTCCGGACACATGTCCACATAACTCTTTTCTTTATTTGTGTGTGAGGAATGTTTCCTGAAAGTTTGGCCGTACCTATTTGTAACATCCTGTATAAGATGAACATTAACAAAAGCAAAACAAGGATAATGGAATGTTGTCTAGTTAAATCAGGTGATGCTGAGGGAATTAGATTAGGCAATGAGACACTTAAAAGTGTAAACGAGTTTTGCAATTTGGGAATCAAAATAACTGATGATGGTCAAACAAGGGAGGATAAAAAAATTTAGACCAACAATGGCAAGAAAAGCATTTCTGAAGAGAAATTTGTTAACATCAAGTACAAATTCAAGCGTCAGGAAGTCCTTTCTGAAAGTATTTGTATGGAAGGGAAACAAGGAAAATAAAAAGTTTAGACAAGGAGAGGAATAGAAGACTTTGAATTGTGGTCTACAGAAGAATGTTTGAGATTAAATGGTAGACTACTTAACTAATGAGGAGATACTGAACAGAACTGGGGAGAAGAGAAATTTGTGGTACAACCTGACTAGAAGAACCGATTGGTTGGTAAGACACGTTCCGTGCCATCAAGGGATCACCAATTTAGTAGTGGAGGGTAGCATGGGGTGTAAAAACTGCAGAGTGAGACCAAGATATGAATACAGTAAGTAGATTAAGGAGGATGTAGGTTGCAGTAGTTACTAGGAGATGAAGAGGCTTGCACAGGATGGAGTACCCTGGAGTACTACATCAAACAAGTCTGGACTGAAGATGAGAACAACAAGCCAGACTACTTTGTCAACGAGTATCTGCAATGAACAGCTCAACATCTTTCATATACCGTAATAACAAAATTGCACTCGAAAATGCACGAGAAAAGCAAATTAGGTATCTGAACAGGGTGATGCCACTGGTGCATTTGAGATTCCCAAACAGCCCACTTTGCTCAATGGTTGTCCGGCAAATACAACTATAATCAAAGCTTTTACTTTTACAAGTTTCATATTATCACTAAGCATAGTTTAATAAAAATCAGCATAATTCAGTGGTCCCCAGTAGAATAGCTTACAAAATTCAGTAAAAAATTAGAGCTGCCTTCCATATTGTAACTTTTAAGTATATGTTGGTAATGCCTGTTGCAAGTAGTCATTGAAAGCTGTGATAGTAGAACACCCAATAAAGTAATGAATATTTTAGTTTCCATGGCACGAAAAATATTAAGCATTTAATGTAACCGTAATCTTACACTATGTGCCAGAGAGCAATCAAACAATGCTCTAAGAAAAACATTAGTTTGCAGGGGTAAATACACATGCATATATATAATGCAATTCAATACCGAGTTTCCATTTTCTGTCTTTGCCATTATCTTTGTGTTTGTTATCAATATACCAATATGTACTGCACGATTCTGGATGCAACTAAACAGAAAATGAAACTATCAGTTTCCACACTAACTGACTTCCAGCTAAGCTACAGACCTGTGTCATCAGGATCTAGAGTGAGTATTCACATTTGTTGACTTCATCAATTTGTGACCAAACTGAACTTTCCACCCAACCCAGACCTCTGGCTACTGTATGGATCAGTCTGCCACTACAAACTAGACATACGCCTTTGAGATGAAACAATTAATGTATTACAATATGTTAGCACAGATAGTGTGTAAGTGCCCTGTATCAGCAACAGAAATGCTGGTAAGCAGCAAAAGAAGAAAGTGAAGTCTACACAATTTCAGGAATTTGTGTAATTTTCTCACCACAACCAAGAGCTGTATTTCAGAAAAATCAGTAATATGTTTCAATATAAACAGTCATTTACACAGTATATATTAAAGTCAATATGCAGCGAACACAGAATATCATTGGCTGCCTCCAACTTGACACAGAGAAGCACTGCCAACATCTATCTGCACACATAATGAACAAGTGCAGAGTAAGATGGTCCTTTGTGAAGTTTAGCCAACAATTCAGACATTCCACTCTCCAACAAGGATTCCAGAATACAACAACTTTCACACCACCATAATCTTCTTCAAAAGCACAAGGCAGTAACGCTTATCAGATTATGGCCCAAAATGTGAAGATAATTTATCCTAATATCACAATATGTCATTAACAATAATGCTAATGCAGTAATTGATATTAGAGCACTCAGCATCTTTAACGAAAGTTTCTCTTACGAGTCAGGGATCAGCAGAACAATCTTTAGGGTATAACTTCTAAGCACAGAATTTCCTTAGCTGCTTTGAACTGATAGCCAGAAAGCTGCTTCAAGTACTTACCACTAGTGGGTATTGCTCATCTTTATCATATTGGGGCCATATACCAAACAGCCCAGCTTTTCTAGCAAATACAGTAATCCTGCAATTAACTTACATGTAGAAGTGTATGTACTCACACTGAGCACCCAGAAGCTCTACTTCCACAAGTATTCATTGGATTGCAGTTTTGTGCATCTCATTAAACAATTTTTCCACACCCTGATAAAAACACGTCAGTAGTACCATTGGTGGGCTGGCATTATTTGCATGTACCCCATGTAGCTAGCATTATTTCACTATTGTATGAACCATACTGAGTTATTTATAAAATCATTCTATTAGTAGTGGCATTAATTCCGGACATTTTTCTGAAATGTTCGTTTTAACATCTTAAAATTTACGTAATTTGTGGCACACTAAATTAATGAATAATGTTTCTATTTTTTGCTTACAATACTTATCCTAAGTAGTTATTTTTTTATAGGAAACAGGCTCTCTTTGTTAGTTGGTTGGTCAATTTGGAGGAAGAGACCAAACAGTGAGGGCATCGGTCCCATCAGAGTAGGTAAAGATGGGGAAGGAAGTTGGCTGTGTCCTTCCAAACGAACCATTCTGGCATCTCACGAAACCCTAAGCCTGGATAAGGATTTGAGCCGCCATTCTCTTGAATGCGAGTCCAATGTGCTCATCACTGCACCACCTCACTTGATGTATTTTTGAAACTTTCTGCCAGATTAAAACCATGTACTGGGCCAAGACTAACTCTGGTCTGCAGGAGAGCTTCTGGTACTGGTGGAATTGAAATTGAGGATGGGTCGTGAGTCGTGCTTGGGTAGTTCAGATGGCAGAGAACTGTCCATGAAAGGCAAAGGTCCTGAGTTCAAGTCTCAGCGCAGCACATGGTTTCACTCTGCCATGAAGTTTCATATCAGCGCACACTCCACTGCAGAGTGAAAATTTCATTCAATATATTTTTATTAACAATGAATACACTTAACTGTAATTTAAAAACTTTATTTTACACGTTTGTGCAGCTGAACTCTTCAAAAACTCTGATAAAGGTTGCACACTTGCATACGTGAGCTTTAGCACAAAGCTGCCACAAATCAGTTTCGCTGTAATGATACAAGAAGGGATAGTGGCTGTCCTCACCCATTAGCGTGTCCAGCACTTTGTGGAACGCAAGGCAGAGGCTCACAAAGTTAAACAGGCCGGTATGGGGAGAAACTGGGGAGTTCAAAGTCAGGTTTGCTCCCTAGCACAAAGCACAGCCCTTGGTGCAAATACAGAGGAGTAGGAAGAAGAGTATTTGTGCGAGGAAATGTGGTTGAGAGTAGTGATGACTGAAAAAAGTTTACCCTTTGCGTTAAAGAGTGAAAAGTAGTATATTGTACATCTCAGGGTTTGTTTTATTTTGTTTTGCTTGAGGGCACAAAAACAACTGGGGTGATATGCACCCAAGTCAAAACTATAGAACACAAAGACAAAGAGAAGTTAAAAAACAACTATATGACAGTGGCAACTGACATAATAGGAGACAGCTAAAAACAGGCATGTGGAAAAACAGCTAAAAAATACACCATATAGAAACAGAGGTCCAAAACTAAAAATTAAACGGCCATCGCCATTGGCTTTGGTGGATAAAAAGTAAGATGCGGTCAACAGCCCGTGCATCATTTGCTAAAACGGGTGCTAACTCAGAAGGCAAACCCAAACGGGAACTTAAAAGGTTGAAAAATGGACATTCCATCAGGAAGTGTCAGGCAGTTAAAACTTGGACGCAATGTCAACAAATTGGTGGGGTAGCACCACTTAGCAAATTATGATGGCTAAAAAGCCAGTGCCCAATATGAAGCTGAATTAAAATAACCTCTTCCTGGCAGGTGGGCCGACAGGAGGTCCCGCAAGTCACTGGGAGAGGCTTAATAAGCCAGAGCTTATTCTGGTGAAGGAAGGACCATTGGCAATGCCAAAGGGACACCACCTCCTGACAGATGGCAACACAGACATTGGAGGGAACATAGGTAATCACGGGCTGAGGTACTAGGACAGCAGCTTTGGCAGCAGCGTCAGCAGGCTTATTTCCTGGCAGACCGACATGAGCAAGAGCCCACAGAAACATCACACTGTCTCTACCAATAGTGAGCAGTTGACAGTTTTCGTGGACCCCTGCACTGAGGGATGGGTGGTGTACAGTGCACAGAGACTTTGAAGGGTGCTGAGTGAGTCTGAACAGAGGACACAATTGAAAAGGCTATGTCACCAGACACTTTTCCATGGCCTAATACAGGGTGAAGAGCTCAGCTGTAAATACCGAGGAGCGTGCCGGAAGCCCATATCGAAAGTCATGGGTCCCAATGACAAAGGCACACACGACCTCACAGTCAGTCCGAGAGCCCTCAGTGTATACTAAGGTATTATCGCGAAGTTCCATGTGAAAGTCGTGAAACTGAAGGCGGTAGGCTGAGGCTGGAGTAGTGTCCTTGGTAAGTGAATGAAGGCCAAGGTTAACATGGGCCGCTTCACGAAGCCAAGGCGGTGAAGGGTTCACCCACACCAGGAAAGGTGCAGGTAGCGTGTAGTTAAGCTGCCATAACTGGCGAAAGCAGACTCCAGCAGACACAAACAAAGCACCCATAGTCAAGCTTCCAACTGACAAGGGACTGGTACAAACGGAGGAGGCTGGTTCCATCGGCACCCCAAGAAGTACCATTGATGACACATAGGATATTGAAGAACTGCGTACAGCAGGCTGCCACGTAAGATACACGGGAGGACCAAAAGAGTTCCCTATCGAGCAAGAACCCAATGAATTTCACAGTTTCAACAAACAGAAGGGCAACACGCCCAAGATGTAAAGGTGGTAGGAGAAACCACTTGCATCACGAGAAATTAATACAGATGGTTTTGTCAGTGAAAAAGTGAAAGCCATTGTCGATGCTCTAGGAGTAAAGACGATCGAGACACCACTGCAGATGCCGCTCAGTGAGACTGGTCCATGGAGAACTGCAATAGGTGGCAAAATCAACAAAAAGGGAGCTGGAGATGCCCACTGAGAGACAGGCCATGGTAGGGTTAATGGCGATAGCAAAGAGGACGACACTCAGGATGGAAACCTGAGGCGCACCTATTTCCTGGATAAATGTGTCCAGCAAGGCAGAACCCACACGCACCATGAAAACTATCTTTTAAAAATGCCTGAAGGAAACAGGACAGGCAGCCACAGAAGCCTCACGTGTAAGGAATATAGAGGATATCACTTCTCCGGCAGGTGCCATATGCCTTCTCCAAATCGAAAAAAACGGCCACAATCTGCGATTTCCACAGAAACCATTCATGACATGGGCAGACAAAGTAACGAGATGGTCAACCGCAAAACGCCACGGTCAAAATCCACACTGTGCATTAATCAGTAAACTTTGAGACTCGAGCCACCACATCAGCAAGGCATGAATCATGTTTCATCACTTTGCAAATGCAGCTGGTAAGAAAGATGGGGCAGTAGCTAGAAGGAAGGTTTATGTCCTTACTGGGTTAAGGTGTGGGTATGACGGTGGCTTCATGCCAACATCCAGGAAATGTGCAATCTGCTCAGATGCAAGAGAAAGGTGCTGCAACATTTGAATGCAGATGGCGTCTGACCCTGGGGCAGAGGATTGGGATTAACTGAAAGCATGATCGAGATCCCTAATAGTAAAGGCGGCATTGTAGCACTCGCGATTCCGAGAAGAGGAGGGTATCGTCCAAGCCTCCTACACTCGTTTCCGATGGAGGAAGGCAGGGTGATAGTGGGAAGAGCCCAGAATTGCCACAAAATGGCAGCCCAGGGTGTGTGAGATAGCAATAGGGTCCATGATAACATCGGCTGCTACTGTGAGGCCGGAACTGGGGGAATGGATCTTGGTCCCAGAGAGCTGTTGGAGATTCACCCACATGACAGAGGAAGGGGTGGAACTATTAAAAGATCTAGTGAATGAAATCCAGCTAGCTCTTCTACTATCCCAAAGAACACAACTACACTTGCACGCATCTGTTTATAATGAATGCAGTTTGCTATCGTAGGACGATGGTTAAAAATGCGGAGAGCATGTCACTATGTGTGAATTGCTTCGTGGTATGTCTCAATCAACCAAGGGACAGGGACACAACATGGTAAAGAAGTGCGAGGAATGGAATGTTCTGCAGTAGTAAGGATAACATTGGTGACATAATCCACTTGGTCCTCACAACTGGGGAAATCTTTTTCTTTGAAGGTCGCCAAGGAGGAGTAAAGCTGCCAGTCAGCCTTAGTAAGCTGTCACTTTGGTGTGCACGCAGATTGGATAGGAGTCCGCACAGAGAGAGCACATGGGAAATGGTCGCTCAAGTAGGTGTCAGAAAGAACGGACCACTCAAGACAATAGGTAAGCTGGGCAGTGCAGAAGGATAAGTCCAAATGGGAATTGGTGTGCGAGGAGTCAGAAAGGGAAGTGGGTGCTCCATTGTTAAAGCATAAGAGGTTAAGTTGGATAAGGGATAAGGTCAGCCAAGAGGGCACCTCTCTGACAGGCCCTGGGAGAACCCCAAAGGGGATAATGCACATTAAAGTCACCGAGTAGCAAAAATGGGGGAGGTACCTGCCCAATAAGCTGAAGGAAGTCTGCCCTGGTGACCAAATGACAGAGGTACATAAATGGTACAGATGGAAAAAGTCAGGCGGGGAAGGAGAATGTGAACTGAAACAGCTTGAAGATGGGTAGTTAGGGAGATGGGTTGACTGAGTGTCGTCCTGTATGAGAAGCTTAACACCCCCATGAGATAGAATGCTGATCTCAGGGGGAATGTCAAAACGGATCAGTAAGTAATGTGAAAGCTTAAAGTGGTCATGAGGGTGCAAGTTCGTATCCTGAAGGCAGAGTACAAGGGATCCTGCAATGCTAAAAGCAGCCGTAAATCCTCTTTGTGGGACCAAAGGCCCCAAACGTTCCATTGGATGACAGTCATGAGGAGGAAGAAATGTAAGGGTGTCAACTCAGCGGCCGCCAAGTGACAGCCGATGGAGAGTCGCTACTACAGGGTACAGAAGCTGGAGGATTCTGCTCCATGGGGTCCACAGAGACATTGGCATACGTGTGCGGACAGTCTGTGGAGTCAGACACTGAAAAACGGTTGGTTGTGAGACCCAGCGATACAGAGACCGGCCAGACTAGGGTACCACGTTGTGACACTGTCTAAGGACATACGAGCTGGTGAAGGTGAAGATCGTTTGCCTTTGGTTGACTCTTTGAGCCCTTCTGGTTAGAGGAACACTTGGGTGATGTTCGGCTGGAGGGATGGAGGAAGTCTTCACGGGAGTACTCCTGTCCTTTCCAGACTACCAGTCATGTGGCTGGTGGCCTTTCCCCTTGAGGTGAAAGTTTGATGGCTTGTTGTACAGCTGGACGAGGGGGGGGGGGCGGGGGGGGGGGGGGGGGGGGGGGGATGGCAATTTCACAACCTCAAATCCGAATTGGAGGTTGCACTAAGGAGGAATCAATCTTTTTCCATTACACGATGGATGACAGTGACACCCTGATCAGAGAGGTAATATTGGATTTCAGCATCAGTTGGACCGTCGAGTAGCCTGGTCTATATTACAACACGGGAAGAATTCAAAGTTCTATGGGCCTCGACATGAACAGAGTAACTGTGGAGAAACGAGGCAGCAAGCAGTTGTTGTGCTTGAGAATCTGAAGCGGTCTCCAAAAGCAAAGTGCCATTCTGTAAACGAGAGTAGGACTTCACAAGACCAGCAATTGCAGCAACACCTTTCTGAATAATGAACAGATTTACCGTGGCAAAGGACTGACCGTCTTCAGTATGTGAGGCCTCAAGGAACCGTAAGTGCAGTGGGAAGGGTCTGTCTATCATTAGCCTCATTACGTTTATGTTTAGTAGATGTTGAGTGGGAGGATGACTGACTCATCATGAGGAAATCGCCATGATTGCTAGTGTCTCCAATGGTGCGCTCCTTCCAACTGGGGGCCCCCTTCACAAGGGGGCGCACCCGCCTTAGGTGATTGTTCACACCTCAGGTCACACCTCTCTGACACCTAACAGAGGAACCAATTGCCAATTTGGGAAGGTTGCAGCTCCGGCAATCACCCCTCCCTGGGGCTGGCCTGTATCAGAGGGGAACGCACGAACGCTACCTGTCAACCAGGGCCTGGGAATTACGCGTTACCTAGTCACCTGTTACATGGCAGACATGTGGGCTAGTCTTCAGGAGCACACAAGGAGAAAGAAGAAAAAAGAGGAACCTCAAACGCCGAAGCAGAGGAACAAGAGGAGGGGGGTAATGAAGGAAGGAAATGGTAGCGAAAAACAAAGATGAGACTGTTCTTATGTCAACGACAGACAATGCAGAACATTCTCTAAAACATCCTAGACATGTTCTTCATGGGAGAGAAAAAGACTAGCAAGAGGATAGACATGCAGCATGGAAGGGGAAAAATGCTGCAAAGGCTGGGGCCTTGTGGTAGCCAAGCACGAACCCGTCAAAGAGTTGCAAGCCCCTGCCATCAGACAAAAGTGTGTTTAATAAATACAAGATAAAACACAGAGATAATAATATAGAATTTACTAAAATAAAACTGATTGTGATTTTGTTCTTGGCAGTCAGTGTAGATTGCTGCACTCCAGCTTGTTTTAAGGTGAAAGCAATCAAAGCACCTTTCAGCAACACAGTGCGCCATATACAGCACTATAATTTATAAGAAATGATTAACTCTTGCAGTAATGTACTGAACTAATGTGGCAACAGTCCCAACATCAACCCAATTTATAACTTTTAATCCAAGTTGAAAATTTCAGAAACAAGAGGGCACTGCTGAGGGCCATTGTTGTTTCAAGGGTCCAAGTGATCAAATCAGATTATCTTCTACATTTCAAATACTCATATCCATACAGAATAGAGACAGTGATTAAATCTGAAAGATATCCCACAAAACATTTGATAAACACCGCAATTACTTCCACACCAAACAATTTTTATCATCCTAAAACATTAGGTTCTAAGTATTCTGTTCAATTCTTTTATTAAACAGCAGAGATGATGTTTTTTTTTTGTTGAAAACTGTAATAAATTGTAATGCAATTCAATTAAAGTAACTCCCTGAATGGATTATTCAAAAATCTCTACAAAGTGTCCAGATTAATGCCGCATCTGTATAGTCTAGCAGAGCACTCATCTTTGAGTTAAATTTGGAAAAAAAAGACACAAAATGAACAGACAAAAATTATTTTCTGCCGTACAATTTACCCTTTTCTTGGCTGGAAAATCTGTCATAAACAGGCCTCCCCCCCCCCCCCCTACAATCTGACTTACAAATGCAAAAACTGATTAATTTAGCAGCTTAAATTGTTTCTGAAAGAGATGTGAAGACTACACCTATACATTATACTTTCTGACAATACTTTGTCAGAAGTACAATACCACCAGAACAACATTTCTCACAAGAATATCATAACTTTGTTACTGCCATACAATCAGTAAGATACACATACTATTTGTTTAGCTTCAATGCTAGCACCCATCCCAATGCAAGAGAGATCCACAGGCTTGTTAACTGGACATTAATCATTCTTGTATAGACATAATCCAGATCACTTCAGGCAGTCTCTTATGTAAGAAGGAAACATGCATTTTTTTGTTTTCTCCAAGAAAATTCCTGTCCCGAGACACAGGCTTCCAAAGATGACACTGCGAACACCATTTTTAAGATGCAAATTTCTGAAAAAAAATTTAAAATGTATTTCTGTAATAGTTCTAGATATTTTGTTAGAGTTTTTTTTTTATTTGAAAGAATTGCTTTACGATTCCAATGGTATCCTCTATTTGGACATATCTGTTAAAGTTCTTTTACTGTCACCTTTCGAATTTTTTTATAATTTACAGAAAAAAATTGTTTTTTCAAAAATTCCAATCCAGAAAATTTAGATTTTTGCTGTTGATTGGTACCATGTAGTACTATATTCTTTGTAAACTTTGTAAAGGAGAGCTTCCATTTTTATGTTGGACAAGTTTTACTTTCAAAAATCTTTTTTTTTTCTGAAGTTGTCTCTTACTAATTTCTTTGTTGCAATGTTGATTTCTATTATCTCTGTTACAGTTATTTCTTTTCACTTTCTTTGTTGTTGTTTCTCGTCAGTTTCTTTGTCGTGGTTGCTCATTGCAGGTTTCTGTATTGAGACCATCGAGTGAGTTCTGTGTTTTTGTGAGGAATCGACCGGCTGATCCATGCAATATATGTAACTCCCTGAATGGATTATTCAAAAATATTCACAAAGTGTCCAGATTAGTGCTGCATCCGTATAGTCAAGCACTAACTTGCTCTCATCTTTGAATTATATACCATTTGAAGACTCTGTTTCAAAGTGAAGATGTTTCCAGTGATGACTTATGTTCTAAATGTTTTGACATAATAACAACAATGATAGTATCTGAACAAGGTGAAGCCTTCCATGGTGTAGATGATGCAGATTTTGCATGAATAGAGGAAGAATTAAATACTCTGAATTAGTAAACTACAGAGAAACTGCGGTCAGTGAAGTCGAGTCATAAGCTCTATGCATCAAGAAAGCTATGGATGAATACACTACAGCAAAATGTATGACACTCATCAAAGTAGAAATTCCATCTTAGAAGAAAATGAATCGAAGCACTCTTGCAAGGATTTTATCACAAATAAAAATTCAGCTATTGAATATTGTGCATCCTAAAATGAAAATGTGTAAGTTTTAACTATTACTCCAGAGACATTTTCAAAGAAACCAATTTTGAGCCATGTTCCACCAGTATCAAAGTACATGGTAGACAAATCAAGAAATGTGAAGTCTAATAGGAGTCTTTGCATGACCAGATCCCTATTACAGTCATCCTGTAGAAGCAGCTCAAGTTCAAATAGTGCAGTCATTTTATGTGGAAGATTAATGGGACTGTTCTCACCAGAGTGCCAACAAAAAAAGGCACTATAACAGTTGAAGGTCAAAAAGTTGTGACAGTGAAGAGGTACACGACTTGCAGTATTAAAGAAGCTTCTGCAATTTATAAGAGCAACTATACACCTTCACATATTGGAAGATCAAAATTTTATGCACTACGACCTAAGTGGGTAGTTCCACACCCACCAAGAGAGGTCTGTTTATACATGTACTGCGTGAATTTTGAACTTTGTGTGGGGGAAATACGGAAGCGTCCGATCCCACCCATCTGCTTTGACCCATGACATCACAAATATGGCGGAAACAAAAACACACACTTTCCACAAGAAGCCTAATGACACTAACGGGACAAGCGCGGGAAATGGGGTGTTTTGGGTGGGGGGCAAACTAAATATAAACAAATTTGGACGCCTTGCATAGCTACAACGTGTAAGTGAAGACAGCCATGCATGAATACCCACCCACCTCCCCAGGGGTCGTAACCCCTGCAACCCATAGAAGATAAAGATGCTTCAGTAGCTGATTAGTGTTTTTTGTCTTTAAAAAAAAAATCTCACGAGATAGAACAAACAGATCAGAAAGATAAATATAATAAACTAAAACAGAAATTCGAGGAAACAGATAATTTAAGTAAGTAATAAGTGTTTTTAAATTTAAAAAATAAATCTCACGAGAAAGAACGAACAGATCAGAAAAGTAAATAAAATAAGATAAAACAGAACTGGAGACAGCCACACTCAAACCAAACTCCGCGCCGTCATGACGTCACACACGACAACACCCTTACGTCACGGGTCAAAGCCGACGCGTGGGATCGGACGCTTCTGTCGACCCTTGTGTGGTAGCTTTGAAGAACTTACTGGAGCACAATACATGTGACACCTTGGTTGGGCATGTGAAGTCATTAGTAGTCTGTGACAAGGCGAGAGACTTGTTTGTTTCAAGAATATGGTGACCCCTGGAAAGGGAGGACTGTCTTTAGACACTTGGCCTGGAGGACATAGCAGATAACTGCAGGAATTACATATATGACAAGGCAGAAAAACAAACTAATTAAGAAAACTGTTGTGTTTGACAGTTTCATTGATGAACTTGGTAAAAGGTCAGTAAAAGCAGTAACACACCGGCATCTGAAGAAATTGCAACAACACTGCAGAAGTGAAAGGGTGTGTATAGGCTGAAGAACTATGTTTAGTGCTTCACTGTGATTTTGTTGAGAACTGGCCTAATTCTCCCACAAGAAGTACAAGGTTATCATTGGAGTAATGACCAGGTTTCAATGTTTACAGGAGTGATATTTTCAAAACAAGATCACAAGTGTTACAGTGACAAGTGATGGCACAGGATGTGACAGCACATGCTTTGTGAGCAATTCGAAAAATTCTTCAACTGCAAACAGGCTGAGAAGATCATTATTTCTGACGACTGGTCACAGGAAGGGGTTTTGTGATGGTGTAGGAGGCCTGCTGAAGCAGCATGCTACAAAACAATCTTTCAAGACCAAATACAGCTGTGATTCAGAATGCTGAGGATTTTAAGGAAGGCATCACTACATATCAAAGGAAGATACTGAAACAGTGGAACACATTTTTTGTTCATTGACGGGCTAATTTCAGGTCAACAGAAGCGTCCGATCCCATGCATCGGCTTTGATCCGTGACGTAAGGGTGTTGTGGTGAGTGACGTCATGACGGCGTGGAGTTTGGTTTGTGAGAAGTTCTATAAACTGAAACCTTTAAGTCTTTGGACTTTCCACCTGGATTATGGAACCATTTAAAATGCATGAAAAAATGGATCTCTTACTCATCTTTCAAAACTAAAATTATGTAAAATAAGGCTAGGTTTTGATTTTTACGAGTCTGTTATGTGATAATAAAACAGGTTTTATGTATAGCAACAATTTCAATTGTTTATAAATTCTGTTCAACCTAAAAGTCTAAGCTCTCCTTTTCAGGGAATGTAGAACTATGTCTTACTAATCAAGAGGGGAAAAAAATCAATACTTTATGGATTGAAACTTTTGAAAAATCCAATAAATTATATAAAAAAGTTGAGAATGCTGTAGTAAAAGAACTTTGACAAGTATGTTCAAATGGAGGATTTCTTTATAATCATAAAGCAATTATCTTTCAAATATAAACCCCAACAAAACATCTACAACTGCTCCATAGATACAGCACATCTAATTTTTTTCCAAAATTCGCATCTTCAATATGTTATGCGCAGTGTCATCTTTTGAGCACTGTATCTCTGAGCAGAAATTTACATGGGGAAAAAAAAGGTGTTCCTTAATTAGTCCATTTTAACATATGATACATAAAATAACATCTGAGACTATGAAGGTAAGATTTTTTTCCTAGCCTGCCTGAATTGATATAGGCTATGCTATGCTTATACGGAAACGAGAGATCTGTATTTACCACCTACAACTTAGTTTTACATAGAAGCCATGGAAAGTTCAATCTCAACAGCCAAATACCATAAACTTTGGAATATTATCGAGTTTTTACTGAATAAGGACAAACGTCTGCAAAATGTATTAACAAAAATTTTGGGAACATTACTAAACGCTTAACCTATACGCTATGGATGCAGATTTCAATGTCTCTATCGTTGAATGTCTACACTGTGACTGCACAAATCGTAACAGAAGCTGACAGACTGATCGGTAGCGCAGCCTGAGGTCTATGTTAGATTGGTAGGTGACAATCAGGATGAGGGTTGGCGAAGCCAACAAACGTGAACGCAGAAAATCTTGTAGCGGTAACAAATTAAGCAGTAGCGAAACTTAATGTTTACATCCGCATCATATTAAAAAATGCAAGGAGGAAAAAAAAGGGGGAGGGGTGCCGTTACGTTTATCTTTTACCGAAAAGTATGCTAAGTATGCTGTCCAACACTTCGATTTGGAAAAAAAATAGTCCGAATCACTAGCCCACAGGCCGGCGTGACTAACCTTAACTCATGACACCGACAGTGCTGAAGTAACACTTACAGTGACACACAACATAACCAACAAAGAAACATGACAACACAATGTATTTTCAAATTCAGCCACATGACATACAAGAACCACCTTCCATGCAATACTGAGTTCAGGAAAACTCACTTTACTAATCTCATGATCTCATTGAATAACTTCAAGATATTGATTGCAAGGATCTCCATACGAACATCTCTCTTGCGTACTGCAGTTTGAGAACACATAATGCCAGAGATGCGGCTATGGCGCCAGTAGCGTGCAGTAGACCCATGGTGGTCGAAGATTACACACACATACATATATATGTGGTGTGTGCATTTCTTGCACACTTTACACGTTCCATATCATAACGGCTAACGTACCGTGCGACTGATCAATGGAACACGCAACCAACCAACTAACTCCCCGGTAAGCAGCCTGTTAAACTATATTCTTGAAATAGGGCGAGAAACGTGTTGTACGAACCCAGAATAACGCTTAACCGGAGAATAAACTCAGAATAACGTAACCGGCAATTTGTGGCCGGTTAGCGTGCTTATCCGGAAAAAGTTTTCAAAATGGCAGGAATAGTGACACATGCAGACAGCATTGTTTTTACCAGTCTGCCCAGCTTCCAACGTCCAACAACTGTAATAGAGGTAGCCACCCAAACACACAATGTCTGGACATTGTTTCAACTTGGTTTCGCCACTCACCACAGCCCTTCTGCAGAACGAGGAGCAGGAAATGTGCAGCACACTTCAACGGAGGAGAAAAACCCTAAGAATATACAAAATGTTACGAAGAAGAAGCTGCTACTGCTAGGCAGTAGCCTGGGATGAGGTGTAGGCCATCAGTCACAGGAAAGTTTAGGGGAAGTGTACCAGGCCACCAGTATCTTCAAGCCAAATGCAGGGCTAAGGCCGGTATTACACTATCAAATTTCTTTGTCAAAGATTTGATCAAAGATGTGATCCAATATTCCGTCCAATATATTTGACAAAGATCTTTGACGTAGCGCTAGAAGGGGTATTACACTGTCATAAAATTTTTCGTCAAAGTTGAAGATGGCTGACAACAACTTGTTAATTGTTATTAACCGCAGCAGTTGTACGTACCCCAATTGCATTGTGTGCACATGCGGAAAAGAAGTGGGGGAAAAATGGAACCATACATACGAGGTTGACAGTCTTAAAAGTCCTGGGATTACAACTTGATAATAAATTCAGTTGGGAGGAGCACACCACAGAACTGCTGAAAGGCCTTAACAAATCTGTATTTGCAATTCGAGTGTTAGCAGACATAGGCAACATAAAAATGAAAAAGCTTGCATACTTTCATTCCGTAATGTCATATGGGATAATATTTTGGGGTAAATCTTGAAGTCAAACAAATGTTTTCAGAGTCCAAAAGCGTGTAATACGTATTATTCACGGATGTCCTACAGAAACCTCTTCAAAGAACTGGATATACTAACTACTGCCTCTCAGTATATCTACTCATTAATGAAATTTGTCGTAAATAATATATCTCTTTTTCCATCAAACAACTCAGTTCATACATACAATACCAGGAACAAAAATGATCTGCACAAGGACTTAAAAGCACTTACTATAGTTCAAAAAGGGGTCCATTTACTCAGGAACACTCATCTTCAATAATTTGCCAGGAAACATAAAAAATTTAGTTAGAAATAAAGATCAGTTTAAAAGGAGCCTGAAAAACTTATACTGGCCAACTCCTTCTACTCCATTGGAGAAATTTTTTAATAGAAACAAATGGTGTATTGTATTTATTCATACAATTAGTATTGTTATTTCAGCTTTAAAAAAATCGACATGTTCCACATCCACGAGGATCTCCTCAGCACGGATCTATGGAACGAAAAAGTAATTTAATCTGGGTGAAGCCGTGGGTTTTACGACGACACGATAAAAGCATTCAACAAAACTTGTTACGTGAGCTTACAGTGGAAGACGTCAAGTCGTACATCAATTACTTAAGAATGGATGCGCATACATTTCTGTATGTGCTCAATGAAGTGTATCCTCATATCACAAAGCACAATATTCACTTAAGAACTGCTACATCTTCCGAAGACAGGCTCACTGTAACACTCCGATTCCTTGCTACAGGAGAGGGTTATGTTATGTTATGTTAGGTTAGGTCAGGTCAGGTCAGGTCAGGTCAGGTCAGGTCTCCAATCTTCTTAATCTATTTTTGTATTCAGGGTGCCTCACGTTGTAAAGCGCCTCATCAGCTTCAGACATCTCTATTAATTTTGTAGTTGTCGGCACACACCAATTGTATTTACCGGCAATGGTTATAAAAACACTACAGACAACAGAACGCTGCAGCGTTGCTAGCGCTCCATGTGGTAACATGTCACATTGCAGTGAACAGAAGACAAGCGGTTTCTTTGATCAAATATACAGCGAGGCCATAGATTTGATCAAATATTGGACGACATTTGACAAAGTCCCTATTACACTATCAAATATCTTTGACAAAGATATTGGACAAAGAAATTTGATAGTGTAATACCGGCCTAAGTCATGTGATACAGGACTTAGGGTGTTTATGCATGGAATTACAAAAGAGGACCATGTAGTGATGATAGTGGGTGGGGTAGGGAACAGTTTGGACAGGGATGGGGCATGTGACATAGGTGGTGACCTGGACAAGATAGCTTCCCTGACTCATGGCACCAACGAACACTTTGTTGAGCTGTTCCAGCGTCATGATCGACCATACCTTGACGGAGTTGTGAGGCGAATCAATGTGGGGTTAGGGATGGCTCTGTGGGCAGCCAACTTTGCTCATGTTTCTCTGGTGTCCGCCGGGGCTATCAACATACGGGGTTTCACTAGGCATGGCCTACACCTAAACAGGAATGGGAAGGGAAGATTGGTACAGCTGATCGTGAAAGTATAGGAGGTGGATTTCGAGCCACACACCGTCAAATACCTGTTGTCATATGTAGGAGAAGTAGGTCTTCTTTTTTAGGATAAATCCAGACAACAGGTTCTCCTGCCTAAAGAGTGTCTCCAGCAGTTTAAAAAATACTGAAACAACCACTCACCACACAGATTTTAACACTTCAAATATCACACTTCAAATATCACACACACCAGATGTCACAAAGAAAAACAAAACATTGGAAAGAGTAACATTGGGCATTTCACAGACTTAACAATCCTCCATCAAAACATGCAATCAGTGAAAAATATAATGCAACTATTACAAGTTGAGATCCAATCTTTGAACTGCACAGTAGTTTGTATTACTGAGCACTGGTGTAGAGAAACAGAAATCCAACATGTAGTATTAGAATTGAATGAATTGGCAAACTCATACTGCAGAAATGCTTCAAGGGGTGAAGGATCATGCATTTATATCAGAAAAGGAACACAGTTGAAATCAAGACATGGCCTCAGCACAGTAAGTGAAGACAGACACTTTGAAATATCAGCTATTGAGTTAACAGGGTTTGATACCAGCAAGAAATTAATCATTTTGTGTGTGTATAGATCTCCCAGTGGTAGTGTGGACACATTTTCAATAAATTAACAGAAGTTCTACATAAAGTCTCAAGTACAAAGGTCAGAATAATTCTTTGTGGGGACATTAACATCAACACTAATATCATAAATGAATCCAGCACCACCCTCATAAATATACTTCAAAGTTTTGGCATGTCCCTATTGGTCAATAGTGCAACAAGGGTTACTGCAATGACTTAATCAGCAATTGACCATGTGACCACAAACAAACAGGGAAAAATGTGATGTAGCTGTAAAAGGTCTCAGACTATCAGACCATCTCTGTGTAATAACAACAGGAAAATCAGGCATCGAATCATTCACTAAACTACAAGCATACAAACGACATCTATCAGAAATCAAAATAAAAGATTTTTCAAAAGAACTAGCAAGACAAAGCTGGGATGAAGTGTATAAGGAAACCATTGTGAATAAGAAATTCTCTAAATTCTCCACATTATTTAAATTGAACTTTGAAAAGGCATTTCCAAAAGTATGCATGTCTGTATCACCATCATACAAAAACAGATGGATAACAGCAGGTATTAAGAAGTCCTCCCAAACACTAAAATACCTCAGCTCCATGGAAAAGAGTCGCAATGATCCAGAATTCTTTAATTTCTATCATCGGTACAAAAAGATCTATAGGCAGGTGATGATTACTGCAAAAAACTCATTTAATGACAAAAAATATATAATGCAGAGAATAAAAGTAAAGCAGTCTGGGATGTTATAAAAAAGGAAATGGGGAGAGGCAAGTAATGCAGAATAACATACTGCTAAGGGAGGGGGGTAAGGTAATAAGGGATCCACAACGCTTAGCAAACTATGTAAATGAGTATTTTTCAACTATTGCAGAGAAGATACAGCAAAAATTCCCCAAAACAAATACAACACCTGTAAATAATGTTGCACTAAACACAATGAAGATACTTCCAACCAAAGAGAATGAATCCAATAAAACCGTTCAAAAACTAAGAAATAAAAAGTCAGTAGGCTTAGATGAAGTACCAATGTGTCTACTAAAACAATGCATAGAGATTATATAAGGCCCCTAACAAATATAATAAATGAATCCTTCGCATCAGGGACATTTTCAGAGCAATTAAAACAGGCAAGAGTTGTACCTTTGCTTAAGAAAGGTAATGCAGAAGACATAGAAAATTACCAACCCATTTCCCTGCTGTCAGCATTCTCAAAAATAATAGAAGCATTTATGAAAGACAGATTAATGAATTACCTGAATAAATACAATCTTTTAAGCGGGTCGTAGTTTGGTTTACGAAGTGGCAAAAAAAGCTTGATGCTGTTGATAAAGATGAGTGCGTCACAGGAATATTTTTGGATCTTTCTAAGGTCTTTGGTACAATCGACCACAAGACTCTGCAAAATAAATTAGAAGCATTAGAAATAAGAGGGATAGCTAATGACTGTTTTCGATCATACCTAGCAGATACGGTACAAAGCATAGAGATAACACGTATTTCAAATAGATCTAAACATTTAGCAAAACACTTATCATAACCAGAATATATTAATATAGGGGTTTCGCAAGGTAGCATATTAGAACCAATACTATTCCTGATATACATCAATGACTTTCCCAGTATTGTTACTCATGGCGAAAAAATTCTCTTTGCTGATGACGAAAATATTACAGTCACTGAGAAAACAAGAGAACTCCTTGCAGAGAAAGCACATGAAACTCTCACGGTAGTTTATGATTGGTCAATAAGCAATAAAGTGACATTGAACATAAAGAAAACTAATGCCATGAATTTCAGTTTGAAAATGGAAAATGACAATGTTAAATTAAATATAGATAGCACCTCTATGGAATGTGTAACAAATGCAAAATTTCTAGGAATGAATATTGATTCTCAGTGTAAGTGGTGTGAACACACAAAGGTACTTGCAAACAGTATGTCATCAGCATGTTATGCCCTTAGAATCCTATCATCACTGTGTAACATGCAGTGTCTTTTAGTTACATACCATTCATATGTGAACTCAATTCTTAGCTATGGCATTCTGTTTTGGGGAACAAATGCACAAAATATGAACACAATTTTCAAATTCCAGAAAAGAACCATAAGAATAATAACGAAAAATTGTAGTGGAGCTCATTGTAAAGATTTGTTCAAAACACTGTGGATTTTAACTTCACCCTGTGAATACATGTACCAGTCAGTTGTACTAATCAAAAATAACATTGGTCATTACTTCACAAACAGCTCTGCCCATCACCATTGAAGAAGAGCTAGACTCAACTTACGTTTACAAAAAAAAAAAAAATAAACATAAAACTCAAAACAGCATTTTCTACCAAGGAATAAAAGAGATTAAAGAAATTGCAAAAATACACTAATGTAAAAAGACAGTTAAAAAGTACCTTTTATGCAACACATTTTATACATTGAAGGATTACTTAGATAAAACAGAGTAGGGGTTTGGTAAAGAAAACATTATACAAATAAATAATAATAATGATTATAAAATATCCAACATTCCACATAACACCTTCACACTAGTTTTTTTTTTCTTTTATATAAATACTTACCCCCAAGGTATGCATAGCGCAACGCTAACACCTCCTCCTCTTTCTGAGCTCAACATCTCACTCATTATAGAGGGATGCTGACTCAGTTTTTCAGGATAGCAAATGGGAAGTTTTGGTATGGAAAATGGCCCAGAGATCACCGGTGTGTGTGTGTGTGTGTGTGTGTGTGTGTGTGTGTGTGTAGTGAGTGAAGTGTTATAAAACCATGTGTGTATAGTGTGTACAGTGACTGATAGTGAGATATGAGTGAACAGTGTGGCATTACATTATTTAATAAGTTATTTGTAAAAAAGAATTGCATATCAGGAGTAAATCTAATGATTGTCTCTAACTAGAATTCTGTAAATGTGTGTGTATACGAATTAGCTTATTTTAAATTGGTCTAAACTGGTAAATACTTTGACATGTCCTGTAGCCTTGTAATAAGAGATCCATGGATGAATACTACTACAACCCATACTTCGTACAGTTTCCGAAATGCTCATCTCACGTCTCCAGGCCAAGACAGTCTACTCTCAGTTAAGATCAAATACATCGTGTGCCTTCCCCATTCTAAACAGGGATAGCATTCTTACTGATACTACACACACTGCCCTTATGTGTAATTATAGTGGCCATTCCCTGCCAGGTAACCTTGCTATCACTGGACAGAGTTATATAGATAGCAAGTCAGTGATCATATGTTCTGGCTGATCAGTGTACCTTGTATACATGATACTGCTGCCATCTATATATGTGCTTGTTGCTGTTCAATGACTTTGGTCACATATATATATATATAAGGAACAATTCGCCAAGAAACGCATATATATGCGTTTCTTGGCGGATTGTTCCCTTTTCTCTCCTTTTTCATAGCTTTCAAACTAGATTTCAATGCACAGCAATTATCCTTTAACCCAGAAAGGTCCTCTAGATTATATTCTAAAGGTTCAAGTGTCATCTCATGCATGGTTAGCTTTAGATATTTGTATGTAACATCTCGGATAGGATGACATTCTTTCCTTGTTTTTCTCCATAACACATGTAAGCTGTGGGTTGTGGTGTATATTGGTGTTGTCTATTCTTTGTACGATGTTGTAAGCAGAATGTCTCTGTATACTGATAACTGTGCCTCTGTCAACTGTGTTCTGTAGTTGTACTTCACTCAAACTCGTCATTAATGCATTTATATTCAGTGTAACATTGCTTAGACGCCTCAACTCAAAGGACGAGGCTATTCTATTTAATCCACAGTCTAATATATACAGTCGCGACACTCTCGCTGATTTTTGTTATACACCGCGACAACAGCGCGGTGGAGAAACTACGCTGCTGAATACGGTATTCAGTAAATGTAAACAGTATCATTTATATTCATTTTCAAAGTGGTTTTTACGAAAGGCAGCGTATGCAGCGCAATCAATTGCAGTAATAATAGGAAGAGGACACCACATTTGTCATTTTTCAGGTTTCCTAAGGACCCTGAGAGGTAGGAAACATCACATTAGAGCGCCCCTTATTTACGATTTTTTTCTAAACTGTATTGAATTACTGAATTTGTTTTTCTTTTTTAGGAGCAAGAAATGGTTAATAAATAGTAGAAGAGAGGACCTGCTGCAAAAAGATGTCCTTTATTTGCACAATAACGTCAAGTTTTGTGCGTTACATTTCGAGTCAAACCAGTTTATGCACGCGGAAAAGAAGACATTGCTATGCAATGCAGTTCCTGCGTTATTTGACGTGTCGAATAAGCCACAACTAGTGACGATGAAGAGAAAGTTGCCATACAAACGTGAAAATGTTACTGCAAAAACAATAAAATTGTCTCCCGACACAGAAGAAACGGCTACCATAAATGTTCCTACACGAGACACATATATAAAATCACTAACAACGGAATCTGCAACACAGACATCTTTTGAAGATAAAATGCTTAGATTACGTGAAATCATTCGCGTGTTGGAAAATCGTGTGAAACGTAAAAACGTGCAAATCATTAGACTTCTTACAAAATTACTACGTGACAGGGAAAGTACCCATCGTAAGAATAAACTGCAACCACAGCGTCACAGGTCACAAGTACGAAAGGAAAAGCTCATTTTAAAAAGCATTGGTTCCAAGTACTTGAAAAAAGATGCTCTCGATTTATTGATAAGCCAAATCAGTATACCACTGAATGGAAAATGTCGTGCGAGATGGGAAGATGAAACTAAATTATTTGCACTTCATTTGTTGTATTATAGTACTCAGGCATACAGTTTTTTATCACACTGTTTTAGCCCTCCATCAGTACGTACCTTAAAAAGGTATGTGGAAGGTATACAATTAAATTGTGGGATAAATAATAACATATTTCATCTTTTAAAGCAGAAAGCGCAGGAGTTACCAGAAACTGATATAATTGTTAATTTGTCGATGGATGAGATGTCACCAATGGAAAATTTGATATATGACAGCTCTAGGGATCGTGTTATTGAATTTGAAGACATGGGTTTCATACGTAAATCTGTGGTTGCTAATACTGCATTAGTTATCATGATTAACGGATTATTATCAAATTTTAAACAGCCATTAGTATATTATTTCTCCAAAGGACCAGTAGGAGCCACCAATCTGATGCACATATTTTTTGAAGTTGTCAAAAAACTCACAGAGATTGGTTCGGTTGTAAAAACATGTGTGACTGACCAAGGCTCGAATTTTGTGGAGTGGAGGCACAAACTGGGTATCACACCAGTTAATCCTTGCTTAGCACACGAAGGGAGTAAGATCTACTTTTTTATGACACCCCACACTTGATAAAAAGCATACGTAATAATTTATTCAGGTATAACATTATCCACACAACAGCCGAAGGATGGATTGGCACTGCTTCATGGAAGGACATTTGTCAGTTGTACTCAAGTGATTGTGAAAGGAAGTACAAGTTGGCCCCCAAGCTCACCAAAAGAGCTGTCCAACTACCAGCATTTTCAAAAATGAAGGTAAGCACTGCAGTTCGAGTGTTGATTCATACAGTAGCAACAGGCACTGAGACACTTGTTACTTGTGGCACCATATCATCATCTGCTACTGCTACTGCAGATTTTTGCCAAAAAGTGAACCAATGTTTTGACATATTTAATGCTTATAGTGTTAAAGGGCCTGTATCCTTAAGGAACTGCATTACAAGTGCCTCAAGACATTAGGAAATATTAAAGACAATGAAGCCATGAATACAGTCATGGAAATTTGTAGATGTTGATGGGAAAGATTTTTCATCTAGGATTGAGTGTGTTAAAGGACTTCTGGGTAACATAAGCGCTTTGATCATGTTTGTTGATGATGTTTTGGATGGAACCAAGTTATATTTATTAACACTCAAAATTAATCATGAACCATTGGAAAACGTTTTCTCAGTTACAAGGCATAAAGGTGGTTTTTGTAGCAACCCATCACCACGAAAGTTTTGTGCTGCATTCAGTAATTGTGCTTCAAGCAAATTAATGAACACAGACAGTGTAGCTACCTCCAATTGTGAGGGGATCAACTGGGGTCAGACAATAGTGGATATGAAAGCAGCGCCCAAATTACTTGTTTCACCACTGCTGGACATCAGTGACACGAGTTCAGTGATCAGACTACCAAATGTAGAAGTCCAAACAGATCTCAGAGAGGCAAACAGCATGAGATACGTGTTTGGCTATGTATTAAAGAAACTGCTTACAATTCATAACTGTTATAAATGTAGGACTGTACTTGTAGATGGCAGCCAAGACTTAGATGCAAATGACAAAGTGTATTGTCATTTTAAAAGTTATGAAGGCAACTTTGGAAGCCTATTTATTTGTACAGAAGATGTAAAAGAATTTTTAACTCATGGCTTCTGCTTTTGATGACTATGCTCACATAAGTAATTGTGGTGCTTTCTTTGTGAACATGTTGATGGACATCCCCAATTTTCCACCTGGGTGCTGTGCTGAAACCAAGCTGCTGTTAATAAGACTGTTTGTGAAAGTAAGGCTCTTCTACGTTATTAAATTCAGGAATCAAGACTTAGTCTGTAGGAGCAAGAGAAGAAATAAAAAAGTGATGAAGCTGGCTCACTTGGGTTGCTAAAGTGTTAGGACTGACTTATTAATTTAATTTTGTTTTCGGTAAATGTATCAATGGGATATAATAAAGTTTTAAAACAGTCATGCTTTTTATTGAGAAAACTTGGTACCACAAAGAATAAGATGGAAATTGTATTTTAGGAAGCTGGCTTCCTGTGAAACAGAACATAATGAAAAGTGATATGTCGCTTCATCTTTACACAAGGAAGAGCACCTATATACTTCATATGTAGGATATACAGTGTGTATTTTCTTACTTTCAGTGGAATAAGTGCGATTGTATGCTAATTATTTCTTCAAGAATATGTTGCAGCTTATGTCACTTCATTCAATAGTTTGTGCTCTGTTTACTTATATTTCACGATCATTTATGTCTCTCGCTGTTCTCCTAACACTTCTGACGCAAAAATATACCAACTATTTTGTAAATTACATAAAAAACTAATTAAAAACAAACATTATTTTTACGTCGCATCTGCCGTTAGAGGAAGGCGAGCTTTCTGGCCGCTAGGGGCGCTGGTGTCACTTGAACTGTCAAATGGTAACGACTTTCACAGCAGTGAGTGTCGCAACTGTATATATTAGACTGTGATTTAATCCTCAAATTATATGTTCCGTGATACTGCCAAGAATACAGCTGTTTGGAACTGCAGAATTTAGACATGAAACGTAATACAAACTTCTAGCAATTTATAATTATTCGGTGTCCTTTATTATACTCGAATATTTACGACCTTTTTGGTGCTAAGTAATATGTTTACTAATTTATTCATTTTACCCTATCGTTTCACGTGTAACATGTGAAAAATGGCATGCCCAATAAAATTTGTGCAAGTAACAATTGCATGCATTCTAGGGATCTGGTTTATACCTCTGTTTCAACTATGACTAACTACAAAATACTTGAGAGAACACACTTCAACATTATGAAGCTTCACGCTGTGTCTGTTAATAACAGTTTTGTGCTATGTCTTTAACATTGTCCATGTGTGTTGCTTTCGAAGATGCATTTTTGAATATGAGCAACAAGATAGCTTATGTGATGACCATTAAAAACACAATATTCCATAGGGACTGATGACCTTATTTGTTAAGTCCCATAAGATTTCACACACATTTGAACATTTTGAACAATATTCCGAAATCAACAACTGTTTTTCGAATAGGGTTAGTAACTTCGCTTTAATGTTTTACAATATCTATCTATGTGAGAACAGATCCGTCGACCATTTCTTGTTGATTTTCCGTATTCATCAAGACGATTGTTGAGTCCCTGTACTTCATAACAACTTTTCTTCAGGCAGACTCATCAAAAAATACAGCCTATCAACTAAATTTACATTTTCAGTGATAAGTATACTTAATTCACTTAGTTTGCGGTAACGTATCACAAATGAGTGTATTTTCCATGTGACACTACACTCTAGATAAAATGACAATACAAGTTATGACTGCTATAAAAGCAATATACAGTGTTGTTGTTGTTGTGGTCTTCAGTCCTGAGACTGGTTTGATCCAGCTCTCCATGCTACCCTATTCTGTGCAAACTTCTTCATCTCCCAGTACTTACTACAACCCACATCCTTCTGAATCTGCTTAGTGTATTCATCTTTTGGTCTCCCTCTACGATTTTTACCCTCCACGCTGCCCTCCAATGATAAATTTGTGATCTCTTGATGCCTCAGAACATGTCCTACTAACCGGTCCCTTCTGTTTGTCAAGTTGTGCCACAGACTCCTCTTCTCCCCAATTCTATTCAATACTTCATCATTAGTTATGTGATCTACCCATCTAATCTTCAGCATTCTTCTGTAGCACCACATTTCGAAAGCTTCTATTCTCTTCTTGTCCAAACTATTTGTCGTCCATATTTCACTTCCATGCATGGCTACACTCCATACAAATACTTTCAGAAACGACTTCCTGACACTTAAATCTATACTCGATGTTAACGCATTTCTGTTCTTCAGAAACGCTTTCCTTGCCATTGCCAGTCTACATTTTATATCTTCTCTACTTCGACCATCATCAGTTATTTTGCTCCCCAAATAGCAAAACTCCTTTACTACTTTAAGCGTCTCATTTCCTAATCTAATTCCCTCAGCATCACCCGACTTAATTCGACCACATTCCATTATCCTCGTTTTGCTTTTGTTGATGTTCATCTTATATCCTTCTTTCAAGACGCTGTCCATTCCGTTCAACTGCTCTTCCAAGTCCTTTGCTGTCTCTGATAGAATTACAATGTCATCGGCGAACCTCAAAGTTTTTATTTCTTCTCCATGGATTTTAATACCTACTCCGAATTTTTCCTTTGTTTCCTTTACTGCTTGCTCAATATACAGATTGAATAACGTAATATACAGTAACAATGGGGAATTTGTGTAAATTTGGAGAACTTTAATAAAAGTTATTCTGATTAAAATAAATTGATATTCCAAAATAGTGATTTATTATATGAGCTGCTATACTGAGTATAGATGAAGTGGCAAACTATAGCTCTCAGTACACAGTCACAAGCACTTCCTTAAGGACCACTGACGCCCAGAACACGCACAGCAACAGAAGAATGAGTGTGTTTCGTTTCGTCTAGCACTACTAAAGCATTACATTACCAAACCTTAAACAGCTCAGAAATCTATAGAATACGAAGTTTGCATTACATATTCACAGGTGTTCTGCGACAAAGCATTCATACCCTCTCACATACTGTTGCTAAATTTTACGACACAGAAGACGTAGCACTCTACTAATCGATCTACCTAATCTGTTTCTTAGGAGTGTTGTCATGTGTATTCATAATTTGGTCTCCTTAGTTAGATACATTTCTTGTTGGCTGTTACCATCGATTAATCTGTTCTAAGCAAGAACTGGGGCAGAATGTAGCATAAATGGTCCTATTTTATAATGGTTTGTTCGTAAAGTTCTGTCGTTTCCCAAATATAAATGAAGTTACATGCTAGTTGCAGGAATGGAGGACCTAGTATTAGGGTACTTCTTTCAAACTAGATTTACCAGCCTTTTTGCTCGAGTTAGTTTTATGTTTAATAAATAACAAACCAGTTATATTAAATCCGCTTTAGTTATGGTTATTTACAATTTCGGTAACTTGTGCAATTACAGCCATTGTTCTGCTGTTTGTATCCTGACTCATAACAATGATAAGGCAGAATAAATTAACACAGGCAATAAATAATGTGTAAGAACAGACACTTAGCACTAATGTGCTCGTTAACGAAAGTATTTACTCATGAAGGGAAGGGGTAATCAGTGGCATGTTAATCCCAATTTGAGATTCTCAAAATGCGAAGACCGAGAGCGCTCCTCTCTGACCCTTACTGTTTTACAGCTTTTGTACGCTACCGTATGTGTGAGTCCAATAATTCAGTGTAGTCACCAGAGTGTCAATTTTAATTAATCTATCCAGAAACACAAACAAGTGACTTTTAGTGAACGGACGAACCTGGAGGATACCTCTGTAAACACTGATAAGCGTAACAGATGTGTCACAGAGGAATGTGCTGGCAGCAGTAGTATTTGTGTGAACTGTGTACATGTTTACATGTCGTACTGCTGTCATGGGTGTACAAGCTGTTATAGTACAGTTTGTTTATTGGTGCATGTCGATGCTCCACCTGCTCATTATTTTGCACCTATGGCTTGCAGAACTTTTTGCTCAACTTGTGATTGTCATTTGCATCGTTTTGTGCATTTTCATGCTTGTTGACAGAAATGTCTGTGATACGAGCACGCATTACTTACGTTGCCCCCACATTGTGCGTAATTTTGCACTTATGGCAATACAGCGTTTTTGGGAGCATAGCTGGTTACTGGCTCCGATTCATAGCTGATGCGCCCAAACTTGTCTGAGATGTGCCTCAACCATGGTGGATAAACTCTGGAGCTCTTGGGAAACACTCAGGGCATGTTGAGGTGTGATGGCAGTAAAGAACCGCGTCGTTTCTTTGGGCAAGTTAGGCGTCAGCCAGGTGGATTAGGCTGGCGCATTGCCTGTTGACGATATTGCAACAATTTCAGTCGACTCCAGTGCTGTGTGCAATCTATCAGTGACTTTCAGCAACAAATTTATTGGTTGATCTTCATACCCTGCCAATGCTACTCGTATTTGTTATGTAGCTGCTGTTGCCAACTATATAGCTGAAACTGTAATAGTGTCTGTCGCACCTTGTAGATACTACCAAAATTCTGAAGGGCTTTAGTTGCCTCGTTTTTCTTGATAAAGCACTTGTCTGAGATTTTGTCTGGCGATTTGGCGCAGCGACCAATTAATTCACTTTTGAAGCAAGGAAGGGTTGATAACATGTCTGCTGCATCATAATGGCAATCACCACTGTTGTTGCCCACTACTTGTTGATCACTAGTGTAAATGTTTCTTGATCATCTGTAACTGGATGGTGCAAGAAAATGTTTTCCATAACTGCAAACACGGTACAGAACAAATGCTTAAGTTGATGGATGGACAGTTCACTGTTCCTGCGTGTGGTCACAATGTAGAAGAAAACACTGGGCAGTCCAGTTCAAAACCATCTTAACCTCATTTCCTGTTTAGTGGAAAGAGCAAATGCACTGTGTTGTGTAGGCTGCATAGCTGTTTGCATATGTCTGACTGAGATGCGGTTTTACACTATGTTCACTGTTTGTGTTTCAGGAGTAGAGTGACCCAAAAAGCAGGAGTTCATTATGAATTTCTTGAATCTCATCACTGGTGGTGTGTAAAAGGTTGTGAGTGTTCTCCATTACAGCACCGTATTTGACAGTCCACAAAATAAGACATCCACACTGATATTTGTTTCTTCATTGTTGAAGTCACCAATTATGTGGGTAATACTAACACATCACATAGAATGATGTGCACAGATTTAAATGTACAGAATTATCTTCTTGTTGCTTACTGCACAATATATATGTTTTGTTGAGAATATAATATAACTAGACACTGGGAATAATTTCAGAGATAACCTTTGTACGAACTGTGACACACACTACAGTCAATTGCTGGTCTGATTATTCCCACACAAGTAATGTCTTTGGTGAGGGATTGTTTTACAAAGGATGGATTTAATAGGAATGGGAAAGAAAAAATGTATATATGTGAAGCAATCCTAAAACTAACCAGTGAATATTCCATTAAAAAGCAGCAAGGACGTAGCTGCCAGCATCATCAGCTTAATTTCATTACTAGCCAGCAAAATGAATTTCACTAGCGCAAATCTTGGGGAGATGATGAACGTTTAAAATCCCTTTAGCGAAATTTTTTTTTTGTACAACTACACATGCCAGTTGCTATGACATAGCCTCGTGATGACTGGGTGTTGTGTGATGTCCTTAGGTTAGTTAGGTTTAAGTAGTTCTAAGTTCTAGGGGACTGATAACCATAGATGTTAAGTCCCATAGTGCTCAGAGCCATTTGAACCATTTTTTTGCTATGACATACAATTTTTTTTGATTTTTCGGTGTAACATTTAAACATAATATTTTACCATGAATGCATCTTTACATTGCAGCGTCTATCCCTTATGGTATGGGTGATACGCTGTATCCTAAAAACTCGAAAACTACCCTGTTTTTTAAGTCAAAACCCGTATATACATACTCACAAACACATTTTTGGGTATAAATATGTTGTGGAGTGAAGAAAAAACGATGAAATGTTAACAATAGTTTTTCAATGATATCTTATTTATATATTTAAGTAGTTCACTGGTGTCGAGAGCTATTGTACTTATTGAAAACATTAAAACTATGACATATCGTCAGTTAATTCACTCAATAATTCCTAATGAAATATTAAATCAAAAACAAAAGTAAGATTTACAGACTTAGTTCACTAGTTTTCTTTCCATTTTCTTGACCACAATCGACACAAACGTTAAAAAAAATTGCAAAATCTTGGTGTAACCAAAACTTGTAAGTTGCACAACATTACCAATCTTTTTTTTTCTTTTTGCAGGTATAATTCCCCACACTCTCTACACATATCTAGGGATACTTTCTTCGATTCTTTTTTGTCGTCATCTGGATCGTCAGGATCTGAAATGTTGTGCATGCTAAGTCATTTGAACGAAAATACAAATAGAAATATTTTCGCTTATTTAAAACTGTCATTTGATTTGTGCAGCAAGTATCTATAATGAAGAAATTTGCGGCATCTGTACCGAATTTTATCGTGGCATGCTTCCCGATCTGTAGGGGAGGGACGCCACACCTTATAGATTCGTGACATTGATAGCCAAGATGGCCACACTAGAATCAAAACATGCGCAGTAGAACTTACTATTAATACTACTGAGATATTTGGAAATATTTGGCTATTTAGCATGTACTAAGAACTAATAGTGACGCCAAAAAGGTTTTGAAGGGATATTTATAGACTTACCTCAGTTATTCCCTCAGAGCTTATGTAAACCTCCCTCGATCGAAACGTAAACGACTCTGTTATGGTTTGGCGTTCACTGGGCAACTGCAGTGCCGATACACACACACTCTGTGTTTACCGAAACTACGTCTGGTCCCTTCAACTCCCAAAAACCAACCAACCAACGGAAACTACGAGGGGTGTGCAACCTATACCGCATGCGGCGCCTCTCCCGGTTGTACCCTACCGAAAAAGTAGCATTAGCTGCATCAGAAGGGGTAGGGAAATTACAAAGTAAAATGTGACCAGAAGAGCAAAAGAACTGAGCAGCAAGAAGAGCAGGAACAACAGCATCCAGACTAACAGACAAGAAGACAAAGTCAGATGGAACGGCACCTTCAGTCGAAAGGAATACTGTATACTATGTGATCAAAAGTATCCGAATACCCCCCAAAATATACGTTATTCATATTAGGTGCATTGTGCCGCCACCTACTGCCAGATACTCCTCATCAGCCAATAGACATCGTGAGAGAGCAAAATGGGGCACTCCGCAGAAGTCACGGACTTCGAACGGTGTCAGGTGATTGGGTGTCACTTGTGTCATACGTCTGTACACGAGATTTCCACACTCCTAAACATTCCTAGGTCCACTCTTTCCGATGTGATAGTCAAGTGGAAACATGAAGGGACACGTACACCACAACATCGTTCAGGCTGACCTCGTCTGTTGACTGACAGAGACTGCCAACAGTTGAATAGGGTCGTAATGTGTAATAGGCAGACATCTATCCAGACCATCACACAGGAATTCCAAACTCCATCACGATCCACTGCAAGTACTATGACAGTTAGGTAGGCGGTGAGAAAACTAGGATTTCATGGTCGAGCAGCTGTTCGTAAGCCACACATCATGCCAGTAAATGCCAAACAACGCCTCGTTTGGTGTAAGGAGTGTAAACATTGGACGATTGAACAGTGGAAAAACGTTGTGTGGAGTGACGAATCACGGTGCACAACGTGGAGATGCGATGGCAGGGTGTGGGGATGGCGAATGCACAGAGTCCTGACCTGAATCCTACAGAACACGTTTGGGATGTTTCGGAACGAAGACTTCATGCCCGGCCCCACCGACCGACATCGATACCTCTCCTCAGTGCAGCACTCCGTGAAGGTTGGGCTGCCATTCCCCAAGAAACCTTCCAGCACGTGATTGAATGTATGCCTGCGAGAGTGGAAGCAGTCCTCAAGGCTAAGGGTGGGCCAACACCATATCGCATTCCAGCATTACCCATGGAGGGTGCCACGAACTTGTAAGTAATTTTCAGCCAGGTGTCTGGATACTTTTGATGACATAGTGTAGATTCAAGATGGCCGCCGAGTCAGTTGCAGTGTGATGTGGTTCCGCATTCAGGTGCAGTTTTTCTCGGTAAAAATTTGCATGTGGACGGTGATGTTTAATTCTCGGGTACTGGGAATGTTATCTTACATAGTCCATTCTCGTTTACTCGTTGGTACTGTAAATAAAACAGAGAGAGTGGTTAAAGTACTTCCAGTGCGTTCGTCTTGTGCAACGCGTCAACGGAGAGGCCGTCGCCTTCCCGCTGGCCGAGCGCGTGTCGGTTTCGCCAGTCAGGCGCGTCGGTTCTTGCGTGTCAGCACTCCACGCCTCGCTGCGTCACCTCACTGGCCGCAGCGGAATCCGACGCGTCGGCAGCGGCCACCGGCTGCCCCACGCCCCGCCGTCGACGTCAGCAGCAGCGGCCACCAGCTGTGTTCCCTGCTGTCAGAAAACAACCGCCCGCCTACGCTCGGCCCTGGATTTCAACCGACGAACCAGCAACACCACCACACGAGAGGCCGACGGAAGAAGGAGGAAAGCATGGGGTAAGACGCTAGCTCGAGACATCAGCGTCACATCCGGAATGGAACACACGGAGGAAGAACTTGTGCCTATGTCAACCAGTCAAAAGATAACAGCCACAGACAAAATACTGAGAGAAACAGGGGTACAGTCAAAAGCTAAGCATGCTTCATCTGCTCTGTTAACCGTCACTAGAGACAAAGTGTTTCCGTTAGCTTTCCAAATAACTATCCTCGAAGCTAAACAATCCTGCCTAAATGATGAAAATAGGCGATTAAGACTTGAACTAGAGAGAGCACCGAATCCAGTCAAAGAAATACCGACTTGACAGAAAATCCTAGGATGTTCTGGTCTTACGTTAAATCAGTAAGTGGACCGAAACAGCATATCCAGACACTCTGGGATGATAATGGCATTTAAACAGAGGATGACATGCGTAAAGCTGAAATACTGAACACCTTTTTCCAAAGCTGTTTCACAGAGGAAGGCCGCACTGCAGTTCCTTCTCTAAATCCTCGCACGAACGAAAAAATGGCTGACATCGAATTAAGTGTCCAAGGAATAGAAAAGCAACTGAAATCACTCAACAGAGGAAAGTCCACTGGACCTGACGGGATACCAATTCGATTCTACACAGACTACGCGAGAGAACTTGTCCCCCTTCTAACAGCCGTGTACCGTAAGTCTCTAGAGGAATGGAAGGTTTCAAATGATTGGAAAAGAGCACAGGTAGTTCCAGTTTTCAAGAAGGGTCGTCGAGTAGATGCGCAAAACTATAGGCCTATATCTCTGACATCGATCTGTTGTAGAATTTTGGAACATGTTTTTTGCTCGCGTATCACGTCATTTCTGGAAACCCAGAAACTACTCTGTAGGAATCAACATGGATTCCAGAAACAGCGATCGTGTGAGACCCAACTCGCTTTATTTGTTCATATGATCCAGAAAATATTAGATACAGGCTCCCAGGTAGATGCCATTTTCCTTGACTTCCGGAAGGCGTTCGATACAGTTCCACACTGTCGCCTGATAAACAAAGTAAGAACCTACGGAATATCAGACCAGCTGTGTGGCTGGATTGAAGAGTTTTTAGCAAACAGAACACAGCATGTTGTTCTCAATGGAGAGACATCTACAGACGTTAAAGTAACCTCTGACGTGCCACAGGGGAGTGTTATGGGACCATTGCTTTTCACAACGTATATAAATGACCTAGTAGATAGTGTCGGAAGTTCCATGCGGCTTTTCGCGGATGATGCTCTAGTATCCAGAGAAGTTGCAGCATTAGAAAATTGCAGCGAAATGCAGGAAGATCGGCAGCGGATAGACACCTGGTGCAGGGAGTGGCAACTGACCCTTAACATAGACAAATGTAATGTATTGCGAATACATAAAAAAGGATACTTTATTGTACGATTCTATGATAGCGGAACAAACACTGGTAGCAGTTACTTCTGTAAAATATTTGGGAGTATGCGTATGGAACGATTTGAAGTGGAATGATCATATAAAAGTAATTGTTGGTAAGGCGTGTACCAGGTTGAGATTCATTGGGAGAGTCCTTAGAAATTGTAGTCCATCAACAAAGGAGGTGGCTTACTAAACGCTCGTTCGGCCTGTATTTGAGTATTGCTCATCAGTGTGGGATCCGTACCAGGTCGGGTTGACGGAGGAGATACAGAAGATCCAAAGAAGAGCGGCGCGTTTCGTCACAGGATTATTTGGTAAGCTTGATAGCGTTACGGAGATGTTTAGCAAACTCAAGTGGCAGAATCTGCAAGAGAGGCGCTCTGCATCACGGTGTAGCTTGCTGTCCAGGTTTCAAGAGGGTGCGTTTCTGGATGAGGTATCGAATATATTGCTTCCTCCTACTTATACCTCCCGAGGAGATCACGAATGTAAAATTAGAGAAATTCGAGCGCGCACGGAGGCTTTCAGACAGTCGTTCTTCCCGCGAACCATACGCGACTGGAACAGGAAATGGAGGCAATGACAGTGGCACGTAAAGTGCCCTCCGCCACACACCGTTGGGTGGCTTGCGGAGTATAAATGTAGATGTAGATGTAGACATACAAATACAAACTTTGCAAGAGAAGACTGAGAAATTAGAGTACAAAAATAGGGAACTCAGTGTAGCGAAAAAAGACTTGCAACAACAAATTGAAGAATGAACTAAGAAAGTCACACAACCAGCGCAAACACAAGCACAGGCATTGACGTATGCTGCCTCCTTAACAACAGAGCCCAAAACCAAAGAGGCTAGAAGAACAGAACAGGCTAAAACAAAACAGACCGCAACCCTATATATCAAATCGAGAGCAAATCAAGACGCTAAAGCTGTTCGACAGACTATCACCGAGAACATAAATCCCAAGAAAGAGAATATACACATCAAGTCAATCAGAACCAGCCAGACTGCAGTTATAGTAGAAACGGAAACACAGGAGGATTGGCGGAAAATAATAGAAAAGACTAAAGACCTGCACATCATTGTCTGTGAAGGACCGCGAAAACGCAAGCTACTCGTGGCAGTATATCACATGCCAGATACACATACCGACGAGGAGTTTCTAGAAAGCCTTTACGAGCAGAACCTAAGCGGTGACACCACGAAAGAAGACTTCGACAGAGAAGTCAAAAGAAGATTTAAAACAGGCCTAAGGGAAGGGGTTTCAGTCACAAGATACTGGAAGTCCGCCCAAACCTGTACAGAGTCCTTACACGAAGACAGAGAGTCTACATAGACTTCGAATCGCTCTCTCTGAAAAACTATACAGTAGTAAATCAGTGTTTTAAGTGTTGTGACCTAGGACATCGACTAAAACCTACAGAAAGGCTGATGTTACGTGTACCAAGTGTGGCAACCAAGGACACAAGCGCAGTGAGTGCACGTCCTCAGTTTGCGTCTGCATTCCTGCAAATACAGAGGCCGTGTCTGCAATAAAACGAAAGGATGTGATTGTCATACCTATAAACAATAGCATGACCGGCTCCTGGGCAGTATAGACTATGGCAGCTAAAATCAGTACATACACAAGATACACGAGCATCCAAAGCCAGTCACCCAAAACACGTAAATACAAATCACTGTCAACATTACAGAGAAACTGCCAAAGAGCAATTTCCTGGAGAAGACAAATGAATCTTCTGACGGAGAATTACGACGATAATGGACTCATCCCATCCGTAAGACACTCAACGACGTTACAGGATAACAGTATTAATACGATAGAATATAGATAACATGACAATCGGTGGCTCCATCCACTACGAGGTGGCAAACCAAATTAAAAGACAATTACACCACTAGATAAACTTGCAAATAACATTAACACAGAGGATAGATGAGTTGGAAGACGAACTTACATTTATTGTGCACAAGAAAACGTACAAATAAAAGCGACATACTCATCCACAATCTCTCCCAGTCGATGTACATGACGTCACATATATACAAGATGAACACAAACCGGAATCATCATCACATGGAAAGCCCTACGACATAGGTGAATGTGAACAGTACGCCAAACCAGTCAAATTTGTCTCTGGAGGGACTCTTCACCCAGGGAAAAAGGAACAAAGAATAAACATACATAAAGCCTGAATCAATACACACCGAAATAATCAGGCCACAAACCAATACAAAACTCAGAAATACCGGACCCAGACTTGCAAAAGTAGACAAATTAGATGAGAAAAAATCTGAGGGAGACACATGTGACATTTGCAACGATGTCAACGTGCGTCTACAAACAACCACCACTCCGAACATCACACGTATAGTCAGTCCCACACAAATCACCACAATCGCCGACACCACACCAGCAAGCACCGCCAACATCAGTGAAAAATGTGTGATGGCAAAAAGCATTGAAGAAGCGGGTGACAAAATGAAGTGTAACAATGTGGCATCCCAAAGAGATCTTAAAATGTCTCCCAGTCAGCGGCCAACAGCAAGCCACAATCCATCTAGTACCACTTCAGAAACTGCAACAGAAATCCCAGCACCAACAGCAAGCCAGCTACACCTAATTCTGATAATTTAGAATTTAACTTACTTTTAAGTAGGCTAGAGAAAAAAGAGATGCTGCAGACAGCGCAGCGGATGGTACTTAGATTGTGCCACCCAACGGGAGATTCTCTCTGTTTTCCAGTAACTAAGCAGACCGACAGAATTATCCTAAGGACAGAAAATATGCCTACAACATATTTCGATTACTCGCAGAGAGGCAGTAAATGGTTTGTACACCTAAAACACCCAGAACTCACAGACAAAAAATGAATATCTTACAACATGATACAAAGAACAGTACGACAGTCAGCACGGAAATCCCTAAAATGGCAAAAGACTTGCAGGCAGACATCATGTGCTTACAAGAAACTTATAATAGAAATAGACAACTAATATGTCTACCAAAACATGCTACCACAATAGCAGGTAGCAATGACTGTAAGGCTGCAATAGTAATTTTAAAGAGAACTTATAATTAAGTGTAATCACTGGTTCCTAGCCAATTCTTTGTCACTAAACTTTGAAAAAACACACTACATGCAGTTCAGAACTTGTAAGGGGTGTCCTACGAGTATATGTCTAACATATGATGACAAGAAGATAGAAGAAGTGGACAGTGTTAAATTCTTGGTATTACAGCTAGATAATAAATGCAGCTGGGAGGAGCACACCACAGAACTGCTGAAGCGCCTTAACAAATCTCTATTTGCAATGCGAATTGTGTCAGACATAGGGGATATAAAAATGAAAAAGCTGGCATACTATGCTTACTTTCATTCCATAATGTCATATGGGATTATTTTTTGGGGTAATTCATCAAGCCAAGCTAAAGTTTTCCGGGCACAAAAACGTGCAGTAAGAGTTATATGTGGTGTGAACTCAAGAACATCCTGCAGAAGCCTGTTTTGGGAACTAGGGATACTAACTACTGCTTCCCAATATATTTATTCCTTAATGAAATTTGTCATTAAAAATATATCACTTTTTCAAACCAACAGCTCAATTCATGGAATCAGTGCTAGGAATAAGAATAATCTTCACAAGGATTTAAAGTCACTTAGTCTTCTACAAAAATGTGTGCATTATTCAGGAACACACATTTTCAATAACTTGCCAGCAGCCATAAAAAGCTTAACAACCAATGAAATTCAGTTTAAGAGAAGCCTACAGGATTTATTGGTGGCCAACTCCTTCTACTCCATTGATGAATTTCTCAGTAAAACCAACTGATATATATATATATATATATATATATATATATATATATATATATATATATATATATATAAGTACAATATAACTTCTGCACCATTTCAGTGCAGTAATGTGTTCATTGTAAATAAGTATTATAGTAGTTGTATTACATGTTTATTACCTTACAAATAAATAAAAAGCTTTTTTATTTTAAATTTAGTGCATTAGTATTTGTAAAATGACTCTTTCATATAGTGTTCATTAAAAAATGACGATCATTCCACTTGGGACCTGTGGAATGGTACATTAGCTTATTTGTTTTAGTTGTAAATATTTGTCATGTATTGTTGTTTTTTTGACATGTTCCACATCCTGGAGGACTTCCTCACTACGGATCAATTGGAATGAAAGTAAATCTAATCTAATCTAACAAGACTTATACAGACAGACCCTATACAGCACGTGTGGACAACAATGGGAGCGATTTATAACAACACAAACAGAGCAAAATATACGGGGGGGGGGGGGGGGGAACCATACAAAATATTGACAGAGAAGATAAAAACCCCACTAGTTCTGGGAACGCTATGGCAGGATGGCGGCACGATGACGAGGGGATGGAGGAATACAGCGGAGTTTCTGCTGTATAAACTGCTCTTTGACGACGTTTTCGATACAGACACACAATATCATACAACACAAAGAGAAACCTTACACACACCATGTAGCACGGCAACTGTCATCTGTCCTTTTGCGCAAGAAGAGGTTGCGCTAGCAATCTCAGAGCTCAAAAACAAGAAAGCACCTGGACCAGATGGTATCTACTCGGAAACACTGAAAAAAACTAGCACCGCAGATCACCCCATTCCTAACAACGTTACTGAACGATGCCTTACGGCTGGGCAGGGTACATACAGTATGGAAAACCTCCAAAGCAGTCGTTACTAAGAAATGAGCGGACAGAGATCCTTCAGATCCAAAGACGTAGGCCAATATACCTAATGAACATCCTCGCAAAGATTCAGGAGAAGTTACTGAGTAAGCGCTTGCAAACACACAGAGCTGTCGGTGGTATGAGCCAACACCAATTCGGCTCCAGAACTGGCAGATCAATAGATGATGCCATCAACGAGGTCCTACACATAGCTAATACTACAACACAGAAATACACCATGGGAATAATGATTGACATTGCCAGAGCATTCGATAATCCCTAGTGGCCCGCAATGTTTCAGAGGTTAAGACATCTGTAGGTACTACAGTCACTGTACAACAGTTTCCTGGACTACTGTAAAGACCAATAGTCGAATGGCAGATGGACAGCTGGAAAGTAATTAAAAGAATTACCAAAGGTTGTCCTCAAGGGCCGATCTGCAGCCCCATCTTCTGGTACATAACAATCGAAACCCTCCTACAATTTGATAGGAATGACAGGCCAGACGGAACTGTCGCCTATGCAGATGACTTATTAGTTGTAGTCAGTGAAAACAACAGAGCCGCCGGCCGCCGTGGCCGTGCGGTTCTAGGCGCTCCAGTCCGGAGCCGCGCTGCTGCTACGGTCGCAGGTTCGAATCCTGCCTCGGGCATGGGTGTGTGTGATGTCCTTAGGTTAGTTAGGTTTAAGTAGTTCTAAGTTCTAGGGGACTGATGACCACAGCAGTTAAGTCCCATAGTGCTCAGAGCCATTTGAACCATTTTGAACAACAGAGCCCAGTTAGAAGAGAAAGCCAGTGGAATACTACAAACAATTACACAATGGCAACACAACAACGAACCCACGGTAGCCGAAAACAAAACAACATACACATTACTGAAAGGATCACTCCAGAATATCCTTCTGTTAAAATTGGGGACACAAACATCAAATGAGCACACGTTATGCGCTATCTTGGGGACACATAGATGAGAAATTGAATTTCCACGAACACATAAGGCTAACAACAGACAAAGCAGAAAAAATACTACACAAACTGGTGAGGCTAAATTCAAAACAGCACAGATTACCTCTGCCAGTCATACGGACATACCACTGTGCGCTCTTCGAATCAGTACTGAGCTTTGCAGCTAGCACGTGGGAACATATACTGAACCTGGTCACCAACAGAGCATCGGCCAGACGAGGGCAGAGAAGTGTCCTACTTAGGCTACCTGGAGCCTTCGGTACTACCTCAGCGGATGAACTGTGTATGGTGCTCGGAATATGCCCCACAGATATCAGAATGAAATTCAGAGCTGCAAGGTACTGGTTAAAGATGGGAAGAATGGATAAGGTACACACAATGACTGGTGTGCCGATAGAGACGATACGTCACCCTAAAAGTTGGCATTTGGATACATGGCAAGTTGAGTGGGATATAAGTAATAAGGGACGTAGACTGCACGATCCTCCCTGACATAAGGGAGTTGTTGAGAATGAATCATATCGATACCTGCCGCGGTATGGTACATTTCTTAATCGGACACGGACCTCATCCCACGCACTTAAACCGCGTCAGTCTGAGGCAGACACCTACATGCACACGCGGGGAAGAAGGTTCCCCAGAACATTGTCTTTTTCTGCGGGAAACATGTGAACAATAGACATACACTACACTTAGACTACACAGAAACAGACGTAGATATATACAGAGCAATAAGAGACGAAGAACAATGGCCGGCCGAAGTGGCCGTGCGGTTAAAGGCGCTGCAGTCTGGAACCGCTACGGTCGCAGGTTCGAATCCTGCCTCGGGCATGGATGTTTGTGATGTCCTTAGGTTAGTTAGGTTTAACTAGTTCTAAGTTCTAGGGGACTAATGACCTCAGCAGTTGAGTCCCATAGTGCTCAGAGCCAGTTGAACCATTTGAAGAACAATGGGCACATTTAAACATATTGATAAACAGTATTTCAAAAACAACACATGGAGAGTACATGTGGACACGATATAACAGACGTGCCTATGTGCAACGTGACAACAATCTACAGAGGGTGGACAGCGATACCCACAGTGACAGCGAAAACAGTGACAATGAGGAGGAACACGAGGAGGAAGCCGAGCTCGGACAGTAAATAAGAATAAGGTGCTGACGATCTAGCCAAGAAATCACCAAATGCTGTACATGGATGGGCACTTGAAGTTTATACATAGGATTAGTAATATATAGGATAAGCATTACTATTTCTCTACTCATAACCATTTGTGTGTGTATGTGTGTGTGTGTGTATCTGTGTGTGTGACTGGCGGTCAACGGCTCGAAGAAACCATTCCGAGTTATTCACCGTCAGTCACATCTGGTGATGGCACCAACAAATCTGTCGTCTATCCTATCATGTTTTTATATTCGTCTTAAAAACAAACTTTTATTTATATTTCAACCTTAAATTATTGTTATCTTGAAATGTATTATTCTTTGTAAATATTGTAGATAAAATAAAAGAAAACTGCAAAAGATGAAAAACGAAAATTGTAAGATGTACGAAGTGTTTTAAAACATCAGGTAACAGATCTATAATTTGGCAATAAGTAAATAAATAATTACATATTGTATCATCAGTAACAGGAGGTTCGAGAAAGTATGTAGTAGTGTGCGAAATGCAGAATTTATACAAATAATGCCTTCAGTGTGGGGTCATTTTACAAAGAATTCATAGGAATAGGAAAATTCCATTAAATTTCGAAGGAAGCATGTTTACAAAAGATTTTTTCCAAGTTAAAATGTATGATTTTGCAATCCGACTACAATGCGAGATGTAGGAAAAAGTAACTGCTGAAGGAAATGTAGAACCAACATAATGTACATTTTCATCAGTGTTTAAACTAAAATTTGAGGAAATATTCCCAAAAATAATAAGTAGGTCACCAAGGGAATTATGAAATTCTCCAAACTCTTAAATACCTCAACTCTCTAAAAAGAAATCAAACTGAGCCAGATTCTCTAGATTACTATAAAAATACGAAAGAATACACAGGAAGATGTTGCTAGCAGCAAAGAAAGCTGTCGAATCCTGCCTAATCGTCGATTATGGGATGTTTAGGAAACCTGCTTTTTCGGATCGCTAGACAAACAATTCAAACAAATCGTTTTATTACCAAAATTAAATGACAATACTTGACTTTGTGAAATACACAGATGTGTCGCAAGCAAATGGCGACATGCAAAATAATCAATGTTCTTTAGTATAACAATTCCAAGATTGAGCTACGTAGAATGTACAAGCAAGTGAGCCTTGAGCAGCCGCTGGTGAAGTATCAGTGCAGCAGCAGTGCAGTAGCGAGTCGCATATTTAGCTTTCATATTTGTTTTGTAGTTTGATTCTTAATTTCATTCCGGGTGTTTGTGCACTTGCATATTTAATTACATAAAATCCTTGCGTTTTCTCGTATTTGAGCGGAGTAATATTGCTTACTGACATCCGTAGAGTATAAACTCGCGGAGTCGTTAGATATTAGCAGCAGGATGGATAGGGTGCGTGCGTGCTGTGTACGGGCGCAGGAGGAACTGGCCGCGGTTCGCGAGCAGCTGAGCGTGCTGTTGGCCACGCTCAGCCGCCTTCAGGCTGCTGCCTCGAGGTGCAGCGACGGCGGAGGGTCTGGCGCGTCGCTTGAGACACCCCAGGTGTCGCTTGCTGCGTCCGCTGACTCAGTCGCCGAGACACCTTCTAGTGTACCCGGCGCGTTGGGGCCGCCCTCACCTCAGGGTGAGAGGCGGACTGCAACGCGTTCGCGTCGCTCGAGGAGGAGGGCCAATGTGGAGGCTGGCCGGCTGGCCTCGCCCGTTCATCCTGTCAGTGGGCAGGTGGCCGCTCCTTCAGGAGGGCCCGAGCAGGCACACGGGGGCAAAGGCTTGCTGGTTATTGGGAGCTCCAATGTTTCGCGGGTGATGGAGCCCCTTAGGGAAATAGCGTATAGGGCTGGAAAGAAGTTCAACGTGCACTCGGTTTGTCTGACGGGGGGGCTCATCCAAGATGTGGAGGCGGCCTTGTCTGTGGCTATCGAGCGTACGGGGTGCAGTCGTCTGCAAGTAGTTGTTCACGTCGGCACCAATGATGCCTGTCACTTGGGTTCTGAGGCGATCCTCAGTTCGTACAGGAGGCTGGCGGATTTGGTGAAAACCTCTGGCCTTGTACGCAGGGTGCAAGCAGAGCTCTCTATTTGCAGTATCGTTCCCAATGTGGATCGGGGTTCTTTGGTTTGGAGCCGAGTGGAGGGTCTCAACCAGAGGCTTCGTCGACTCTGTGACGGTCTTGGCTGCAGGTTTCTAGACGTGCGCTATTGGATGGGGAATTGTAGGACGCCCCTTGATAGGTCAGGTGTGCACTACACAAAGGAAGCGGCTGCTCGGGTAGCAGAGTACTTGTGGCGTGCGCATGGTTTTTTTTTTAGACTAGGTAGTAGTGCGAGGTGTCCTGATGAACACTCACCAGTCGACGTGTATGCAGGGAAATCAGGACGCGCTCGGTGTAAAGACACTTCAGCTATCACGATGTTAGCAGTAAATTTTCAGAGTGTTAGGAATAAAGTTACTGAATTTACTGCCCTCCAGGAAGCGTGTGGCGCGCAAATAATTCTCGGGACTGAGACCTGGCTGAACCCTGAGATAGGAAGTTCTGAAATATTTAGTGGGGGTTGGAACGTGTATCTGGACACGTTTAACAGGGCTAGGAGAAATAAAGTTAATTGTTGGGTGTTATTACCGGCCACCAGGTTCCACCGTGACTGTTCTAGAATCATTCGAAGGAAGTCTACATTCTATATCGCAGAAGTACCCGGATCGTGCTGTATTAGTCGGAGGCGACTTCAACCTACCTAGTATGGACTGGGATGTCTATGGATTCACCCGTCTCTAATGACCTCGTTGTCGACGGGACGTTAAACACTAACCACCACCACCACCTGGATTCATTACAGGTGGTACAGACTAGCCGTCGTGTGAATTACTTTTGAACACATTATCCGAAAACTGCCTTGAGCAGCTAAATCGACAGCCAACGCATAATGGAAATATTTTATATCTGGTAGCCACGAACAGATCAGACCTCATCGACGGTGTCAGTGTTGAGACAGGGATTAGTGGTCATGATGTTGTCATTACGACTATGGTTACGAAAGTTAAAAAGTCGGTCAAGAAGGGTAGGAGAGTATTCTTACTAGAAAGAACAGATAAGCAGTTGTTAGCGTCCCACTTAGTAAATGAATCGACTTCATTTACTTCCGGTACGATGGGCGTGGAAGAATTATGGGCAAATTTTAAACACATTGTAAATCACGCATTGGACAAGTTTGTGCCGAAAAAGTGAGTTATGGACGGAAAAGACCCACCGTGGTTTAACAGCGCAATTCGGAGAATGCTCAGGAAGCAAAGGCAGTTGCACTCGCGGTACAAGAAAGATCGGGAGAATGAGGACAGGCAAAAGTTAGTAGAGATTCGTGCTGCTGTAAAAAGAGCGATGCGCGAAGCATACAACCACTATCACCGTCATAGCTTAACAAAAGATCTTGCTGAAAACCCAAGGAAATTCTGGTCTTAACGTAAAATCGGTAAGCGGGTCGCAGGCCTCCATCCAGTCACTCACTGATCAGTCTGGCCTAGCAACGGAAGACAGCAAAACGAAAGCTGAAATTTTAAATTTAGCATTTCAGAAATCTTTCACGCAGGAGGATCGTACAAACATACCGCCGTTTGAGTTTCGTACAGATTCCCGTATGGAGGACATAGTGATAGACATCCCTGGGGTTGTGAAGCAGCTGAATAGGTTGAAAATAAATAAATCGCCAGGTCCTGATGGGATTCCAATTCGGTTTTACAGAGAGTACTCTACTGCATTGGCTCCTTACTTAGCTTGCATTTATCGCGAATCCCTTGCCCAACGTAAAGTCCCGAGCGACTGGAAAAAAGCGCAGGTGACGCCTATATATAAGAAGGGTAGAAGGACGGATCCTCAAAATTACAGATCAATATCCTTAACATCGGTTTGTTGCAGGTTCTCGAACATATTCTCAGTTCGAATATAATGAATTTCCTTGAGACAGAGAAGTTACTGTCCATGCATCAGCACGGCTTTAGAAAGCATCACTCCTGCGAAACGCAACTCGCCCTTCTTTCACATGATATCTTGCGAACCATGGATGAAGGGTATCAGACGGATGCCATATTCCTTGACTTCCGGAAAGCGTTTGTTCAGTGCCCCATTGCAGGCTCCTAACTAAGGTACGAGCATATAGGATTGGTTCCCAAGTATGTGAGTGGCTCGAAGACTTCTTAAGTAATAGAACCCAGGACGTTGTCCTCAATTCACTCGGAGGTGAGGGTATCATCTGGAGTGCCCCAGGGAAGTGTGATAGATCCACTGTTGTTTTCTATCTACTTAAATGATCTTTTGGATAGGGTGGATAGCAAATGTGCGACTGTTTGCTGATGATGCTGTGGTGTACGGGAAGGTGTCGTCGTTGAGTGACTGTAGAAGGATACAAAATGACTTGGACAGGATTTTTGCTTGGTGTAAAGAACGGCAGCTAACTCTAAATATAGATGAATGTAAATTAATGCAGATGAATGGGAAAAAGAATCCAGTAATGTTTGAATACTCCATTAGTGGTGTAGCGCTTGACACAGTCACGTCGATTAAATATTTGGGCGTAACATTGCAGAGCGATATGAAGTGGGACAACCATGTAATGGCAGTTGTGGGGAGGGCAGATAGTCATCTTCGATTCATTGGTAGAATTTTGGGAAGATATGGTTCATCTGTAAAGGAGACTGCTTATAAAACACTAATACGACCTATTCTTGAGTACTGCTCGAGCGTTTGGGATCCCTATCACATCGGATTGAGGGAGGACATAGAAGCAATTCAGAGGCGGGCTGCTAGATTTGTTACTGGTAGGTTTGACCATCACGCAAGTGTTACGAAAATGCTTCAGGAACTCGGGTGGGAGTCTCTAGAGGAAAGGAGGCGTTCTTTTCGTGAATCGCTACTGAGGAAATTTAGAGAACCAGCATTTGAGGCTCACTGAAGTACAATTTTACTGCCGCCAACTTACATTTCGCGGAAAGACCATAAAGATATGATAAGAGAGATTAGGGCTCGTACAGAGGCATATAGGCAGTCATTTTTCCCTCGTTCTGTTTGGGAGTGGAACAGGGAGAGAAGATGGTAGTTGTGGTACGTGGTACCCTCCGCCACACACCGTATGGTGGATTGCGGAGTATGTATGTAGATGTAGATGTAGACGAGCTTTGACACTTCTTTTCAGGTCGCTAATTTGGAAGCTTCTGTTGAACCGGGCCACGACCAGTCGGTCGCGGCGCTTATTTTCTGTTCGCTTAGAGGCCGCTGCTGTTGCGTTGTCGTTCTGGAAAGGGATCGGTCAGCGTGCGATTGACTGACGTCGTCTCACAGCCTTCTCTGCTCTAAAATTCCCGACTGGCGTGCTGGCGAATGACTTAACGCCGTAACATAGATTAGATTAGATCTAGATTAAATTAGTACTTGTTCCATAGATCATGAATACGACACTTCGTAATGATGTGGAACGTGTCAGGTTAATAAAAGGTGTCTACACAAGATATTACATTATACAAAATATTACATGACAGTTAATAGTTTTAATTTTTTTTGTGGGGGTTGGGGAAATTACCCTCTTACTATATCTAAAAATTCATCTAATGAGTAGGAGTTTCCATTAAGAAATTCTTTTAATTTCCTTCTATATCCTATATGGCTATCTGTCATAATTTTGATGCTACTAGGTAAGTGACCAAAGACTTTTGTGGCAGTATAATTTACCCCCTTCTGAGCCAAAGTTAGATTTAACCTTGAGTAGTGAAGATCATCCTTTCTTCTAGCGTTTTAGCCATGTACACTGCTATTACTTCTGAATTCATTCGGATTGTTAATAACAAATTTCATTAGTGAATATATACAGGGTGAGTCACCTAACATTACCGCCGGATATATTTCGTAAACCACATCAAATACTGACGAATCGATTCCACAGACCGAACGTGAGGAGAGGAGCTAGTGTAATTAGTTAATACAAACCATACAAAAATGCACGGAAGTGTGTTTTTTAACACAAACCTACGTTTTTTCAAATGGGACCACGTTAGTTTTGTTAGCACATCTGAACGTATAAACAAATACGTAATCAGTGCCGTTTGTTGCATTGTAAAATGTTAATTACATCCGGAGATATTGTAACCTAAAGTTGACGCTTTAGTACCACTCCTCCGCTGTTCGATCGTGTGTATCGGAGAGCACCGAATTACGTAGGGATCCAAAGGGAACGGTGATGGACCTTAGGTACAGAAGAGACTGGAACAGCACATTACGTCCACATGCTAACACCTCTTTATTGGTCTTTTTCACTGACGCACATGTACATTACCATGAGGGGGGCGAGGTACACGTACACACGTGGTTTCCGTTTTCAATTACGGAGTGGAATAGAGTGTGTCCCGACATGTCAGGCCAATAGATATTCAATGTGGTGGCCATCATTTGCTGCACACAATTGCAGTCTCTGGCGTAATGAATGTCGTACACGCCGCAGTACGTCTGGTGTAATGTCGCCGCAGGCTGCCACAATACGTTGTTTCATATCCTCTGGGGTTGTAGGCACATCACGGTACACATTCTCCTTTAACGTACCCCACAGAAAGAAGTATAGAGGTGTAAGATCAGGAGAACGGGCTGGCCAATTTATGCGTCCTCCACGTCCTATGAAACGCCCGTCGAACATCCTGTCAAGGGTCAGCCTAATGTTAATTGCGGAATGTGCAGGTGCACCATCATGCTGATACCACATACGTCGACGCGTTTCCAGTGGGACATTTTCGAGCAACGTTGGCAGATCATTCTGTAGAAACGCGATGTATGTTGCAGCTGTTTGGGCCCCTGCAATGAAGTGAGGACCAATGAGGTGGTCGCCAATGATTCCGCACCATACATTTACAGTCCACGGTCGCTGTCGCTCTACCTGTCTGAGCCAGCGAGGATTGTCCACGGACCAGTAATGCAAGTTCCGTAGATTCACCGCCCCGTGGTTTGTGAAACCCGCTTCATCGGTCAACAGGTAGAACTGCAACGCATTCTCTGTTAATGCCCATTGACAGAATTGCACTCGATCATTAAAGTCATCACCATGTAATTGCTGATGTAGCGACACATGAAACGGGTGAAAGCTCTGACGATGCAGTACGCGCATGACACTACTTTGACTCAGTCCACCGGCTCTCGCAATGTCCCGTGTACTCATGTGTGGGTTCATGGCAACAGCAGCTAACACACCAACTGCACCCGCTTCTCCTGTGACGGGCCTGTTACGGACCCATTTGCGTGCTACGACCATACCTGTTGCATATACACTCCTGGAAATGGAAAAAAGAACACATTGACACCGGTGTGTCAGACCCACCATACTTGCTCCGGACACTGCGAGAGGGCTGTACAAGTAATGATCACACGCACGGCACAGCGGACACACCAGGAAACGCGGTGTTGGCCGTCGAATGGCGCTAGCTGCGCAGCATTTGTGCACCGCCGCCGTCAGTGTCAGCCAGTTTGCCGTGGCATACGGAGCTCCATCGCAGTCTTTAACACTGGTAGCATGCCGCGACAGCGTGGACGTGAACCGTATGTGCAGTTGACGGACTTTGAGCGAGGGCGTATAGTGGGCATGCGGGAGGCCGGGTGGACGTACCGCCGAATTGCTCAACACGTGGGGCGTGAGGTCTCCACAGTACATCGATGTTGTCGCCAGTGGTTGGCGGAAGGTGCACGTGCCCGTCGACCTGGGACCGGACCGCAGCGACGCACGGATGCACGCCAAGACCGTAGGATCCTACGCAGTGCCATAGGGGACCGCACCGCCACTTCCCAGCAAATTAGGGACACTGTTGCTCCTGGGGTATCGGCGAGGACCATTCGCAACCGTCTCCATGAAGCTGGGCTACGGTCCCGCACACCGTTAGGCCGTCTTCCGCTCACGCCCCAACATCGTGCAGCCCGCCTCCAGTGGTGTCGCGACAGGCGTGAATGGAGGGACGAATGGAGACGTGTCGTCTTCAGCGATGAGAGTCGCTTCTGCCTTGGTGCCAATGATGGTCGTATGCGTGTTTGGCACCGTGCAGGTGAGCGCCACAATCAGGACTGCATACGACCGAGGCACACAGGGCCAACACCCGGCATCATGGTGTGGGGAGCGATCTCCTACACTGGCCGTACACCACTGGTGATCGTCGAGGGGACACTGAGTAGTGCACGTACATCCAAACCGTCATCGAACCCATCGTTCTACCATTCCTAGACCGGCAAGGGAACTTGCTGTTCCAACAGGACAATGCACGTCCGCATGTATCCCGTGCCACCCAACGTGCTCTAGAAGGTGTAAGTCAACTACCCTGGCCAGCAAGATCTCCGGATCTGTCACCCATTGAGCATGTTTGGGACTGGATGAAGCGTCGTCTCACGCGGTCTGCACGTCCAGCACGAACGCTGGTCCAACTGAGGCGCCAGGTGGAAATGGCATGGCAAGCCATTCCACAGGACTACATCCAGCATCTCTACGATCGTCTCCATGGGAGAATAGCAGCCTGCATTGCTGCGAAAGGTGGATATACACTGTACTAGTGCCGACATTGTGCATGCTCTGTTGCCTGTGTCTATGTGCCTGTGGTTCTGTCAGTGTGATCATGTGATGTATCTGACCCCAGGAATGTGTCAATAAAGTTTCCCCTTCCTGGGACAATGAATTCACGGTGTTCTTATTTCAATTTCCAGGAGTGTAGTTGGCGGTAGATGTTTTGCAATGAGCGGCACGTTGGATGCTCTCTGTCCGGGTACCGTTCTGCATACACCCTGCAGGCTTCAGCTGCATTTCGCCGACACTCGCCATAGATGAGTATCATCTCCGCCTTTTCAGAGTTCGAATACACCATGGTCACAGTTCCTACAACACTACACTATCACAGACGTCTGGTAACACGGTGTACTACAGTTGGTCTGCAGAATAACAATAGCAGCAAGCGCTACATGCGGACACTGCGACAGCTAGACCAAACCACAACAGTGCACTACAGCCACACTCGTAAACACGGTCGTCATCGTCAACATGTCCCTGCGGATGCTGCTCGCCGACCGTGGCCCGTGTTTGTTACAACACGCAACTGAACGTCGGAGGTTTCAAGCGTCAACTTTAGGTTATAATATCTCCGGATGTAATTAACATTTTACAATGCAACAAACGGCACTGATTACGTATTTGTTCATATGCTCAGATGTGCTAACAAAACTAACGTGGTTCCATTTTAAAACACGTAGGTTTGTGTTAAAAAAACATACTTCCGTGCATTTTTGTATGGTTTGTATTAAACAATTACACTAGCCCCTCTCCTCACGTTCGGTCTGTGGAATCGGTTCGTCAGTATTTCGTGTGGTTTATGAAATATATCCAGCGGTAACGCTAGGTGACTCACCCTATATATATATATATATATATATATATATATATATACACTCCTGGAAGTTGAAATAAGAACACCGTGAATTCATTGTCCCAGGAAGGGGAAACTTTATTGACACATTCCTGGGGTCAGATACATCACATGATCACACTGACAGAACCACAGGCACATAGACACAGGCAACAGAGCATGCACAATGTCGGCACTAGTACAGTGTATATCCACCTTTCGCAGCAATGCAGGCTGCTATTCTCCCATGGAGACGATCGTAGAGATGCTGGATGTAGTCCTGTGGAACGGCTTGCCATGCCATTTCCACCTGGCGCCTCAGTTGGACCAGCGTTCGTGCTGGACGTGCAGACCGCGTGAGACGACGCTTCATCCAGTCCCAAACATGCTCAATGGGGGACAGATCCGGAGATCTTGCTGGCCAGGGTAGTTGACTTACACCTTCTAGAGCACGTTGGGTGGCACGGGATACATGCGGACGTGCATTGTCCTGTTGGAACAGCAAGTTCCCTTGCCGGTCTAGGAATGGTAGAACGATGGGTTCGATGACGGTTTGGATGTACCGTGCACTATTCAGTGTCCCCTCAACGATCACCAGTGGTGTACGGCCAGTGTAGGAGATCGCTCCCCACACCATGATGCCGGGTGTTGGCCCTGTGTGCCTCGGTCGTATGCGGTCCTGATTGTGGCGCTCACCTGCACGGCGCCAAACACGCATACGACCATCATTGGCCCCAAGGCAGAAGCGACTCTCATCGCTGAAGACGACACGTCTCCATTCGTCCCTCCATTCACGCCTGTCGCGACACCACTGGAGGCGATCTGCACGATGTTGGGGCGTGAGCGGAAGACGGCCTAACGGTGTGCGGGACCGTAGCCCAGCTTCATGGAGACGGTTGCGAATGGTCCTCGCCGATACCCCAGGAGCAACAGTGTCCCTAATTTGCTGGGAAGTGGCGGTGCGGTCCCCTACGGCACTGCGTAGGATCCTACGGTCTTGGCGTGCATCCGTGCGTCGCTGCGGTCCGGTCCCAGGTCGACGGGCACGTGCACCTTCCGCCGACCACTGGCGACAACATCGATGTACTGTGGAGACCTCACGCCCCACGTGTTGAGCAATTCGGCGGTACGTCCACCCGGCCTCCCGCATGCCCACTATACGCCCTCGCTCAAAGTCCGACAACCGCACATACGGTTCACGTCCACGCTGTCGCGGCATGCTACCAGTGTTAAAGATTGCGATGGAGCTCCGTATGCCACTTCAAACTGGCTGACACTGACGGCGGCGGTGCACAAATGCTGCGCAGCTAGCGCCATTCGACGGCCAACACCGCGGTTCCTGGTGTGTCCGCTGTGCCGTGCGTGTGATCATTGCTTGTACAGCAAAAATGACCGGTATATTTGAAATGGCAATAAAAACTAAACGAGCAGCGATAGAATTACACCGTTTGTTGCAATATGCTTGGGACAACAGTACATTTTCAGGCGCACAAACTTTCGAAATTACAGTAGTTACAATTTTCAACAACAGATGGCGCTGCAAGTGATGTGAAAGATATAGAAGACAACGCAGTCTGTGGGTGCGCCATTCTGTACGTCGTCTTTCTGCTGTAAGCGTGTGCTGTTCACAACGTGCAAGTGTGCTGTAGACAACATGGTTTATTCCTTAGAACAGAGGATTTTTCTGGTGTTGGAATTCCACCGCCTAGAACACAGTGTTGTTGCAACAAGACGAAGTTTTCAACGGAAGCTTAATGTAACCAAAGGACCGAAAAGCGATACAATAAAGGATCTGTTTGAAAAATTTCAACGGACTGGGAACGTGACAGATGAACGTGCTGGAGAGGTAGGGCGACCGCGTACGGCAACCACAGAGGGCAACGCGCAGCTAGTGCAGCAGGTGATCCAACAGCGGCCTCGGGTTTCCGTTCGCCATGTTGCAGCTGCGGTCCAAATGACGCCAACGTCCACGTATCGTCTCATGCGCCAGAGTTTACACCTCTATCCATACAAAATTCAAACGCGGCAACCCCTCAGCGCCGCTACCATTGCTGCATGAGAGACATTCGCTAACGATATAGTGCACAGGATTGATGACGGCGATATGCATGTGGGCAGCATTTGGTTTACTGACGAAGCTTATTTTTACCTGGACGGCTTCATCAATAAACAGAACTGGCGCATATGGGGAACCGAAAAGCCCCATGTCGCAGTCCCATCGTCCCTGCATCCTCAAAAAGTACTGGTCTGGGCCGCCATTTCTTCCAAAGGAATCATTGGCCCATTTTTCAGATCCGAAACAATTACTGCATCACGCTATCTGGACATTCTTCGTGAATTTGTGGCGGTAGAAACTGCCTTAGACGACACTGCGAACACCTCGTGGTTTATGCAAGATGGTGCCCGACCACATCGCACGGCCGACGTCTTTAATTTCCTGAATGAATATTTCGATGATCGTGTGATTGCTTTGGGCTATCCGAAACATACAGGAGGCGGCGTGGATTGGCGTCCCTATTCGCCAGACATGAACCCCTGTGACTTCTTTCTGTGGGGACACTTGAAAGACCAGGTGTACCGCCAGAATCCAGAAACAATTGAACAGCTGAAGCAGTACATCTCATCTGCATGTGAAGCCATTCCGCCAGACACGTTGTCAAAGGTTTCGGGTAATTTCATTCAGAGACTACGCCATATTATTGCTACGCATGGTGGATATGTGGAAAATATCGTACTATAGAGTTTCCCAGACCGCAGCGCCATCTGTTGTTGAAAATTGTAACTACTGTAATTTCGAAAGTTTGTCTGCCTGAAAATGTACTGTTGTCCCAAGCATATTGCAACAAACGGTGTATTTCTATCGCTGCTCGCTTAGTTTTTATTGCCGTTTCAAATATACCGGTCATTTTTGAAACACCCTGTTTTGTGGCGGCGTTCGTAGCGACAAGCAATTCGCTGTAGAAACGGCTTACGAAGTCATCGCCACACTTTTAATAGCGGGCCGACCGGTCCGCTGGAACAGTGAACAGAAAGATGAAAACCCAAACACTCTGATTAAATAAAAGTCGGTACTTATCTTTATTAACGAAGATACAGAAACACAGTAGTGAACTCGGTGTCTACAGAAATCTGTCTAGATCGAGTCGGAGCGGCTAGGTCAGCGTCGGCTGACGACAAACAACAACTCTGCTGCGATGAACACACAACTGACTAGCAAGTACACAATTCGGTGGCGAGTATACAACTGAGCGGCGAATACAGAACTGTCCTAGCGCTCGCGACTCCAGCGCTTAAGAAACCAGAAGCCAGCGGTGGCGCGCGCAGACTTGCGGCGATTTCCTGTCTCGCTGGCGCTGCTTATGCGGACGGCGTCCGGACTTTTGATGCTGCCAACCTTTTGGCAGCGGGCTCGGGTGGCATTACTGGCTAGGATATAACACCCTGTATCTTGCTCTTTAAATAAGTGTCTGCAGGATGATCTGGGATGAGCTCCAGCAATAATTCTGATTACACGCTTTTGTGCTGTGAACACTCTTTTACTCAATGATGAGCTACCCCAGAATATGATGCCATACGAAAGCAGAGAATGAAAATAGGCGTGGTAAGTTAGTTTACTGAGAAATACATCGCCAAAATTTGCAAATGACCCTAATAGCATAAGTAGCTGAACTCAAATGTTTCAGCAGATCTTCAGTGTGTTTTTTCCAGTTCAACCCCTCATCAATGCATACACCTAGAAATTTTGAATGTTCTACCTTAGCTACCGATTTCTGATCGAAGTCTATATTTATTAATGATGTTATTCCATTTACCATGTGGAACTGTATGTACTGTGTTTTGTCAAGGTTTAATGAGAGCCCATTTGCAGAGAACCACTTCATGATTTTCTGAAAAACATCGTTTACAATTTCACGCGTTAATTCTTGTCTGTTGGATGTGATAGCTATACTTGTATCATAGTCAAAAAGTACCAGCTTTGCATCTTCGTGAATATAGAATGTCAAGTCATTAATATAAATTAAGAACAGCAGAGGACCCAAAACCGAACCTTGTGGCACCCCATTCCTGATTGTTCCCCAGTTTGAGAAACTAACAGTTTTTTGCATATTATGTGAACTGCTTATTTCAACTTTCTGCTCTCTTTCAGTTAGGTATGATTTAAACCATTTGAGTGCTGTCCCATTCATACCACAGTACTTGAGCTTATCTAGAAGTATTCCATGATTTACACAATCAAAAGCCTTTGAGAGATCATAAAAAATCCCAATGGGTGACTTCCGGTTACTCAGAGCGTTTAATATTTCATTAGGGAAAGTATGTATAGCATTTTCCGTTGAAAAACCTTTCTGGAAACCAAACTGACATTTTGTTAAAACTTTATTTTTTAAAATGGTGTGAAGCTAATCTACAATACATTACTTTTTCAAGAATTTTGGATAATGCAGTCAGAAGAGAGATTGGGCAGTAGTTGTTGACATCAGACGTATCCCCTTTTTTATGCAGTTGTTTAACAATTGCATACTTCAGTCTATCTGGGGAAACACCCTGCATCAGAGAGCTATTATATATGTGGCTAAGAATCCCACTTATCTCTTGGGAACAAACTTTTATTATCCTGCTGGAAATGCCATCAGTTCCACGTGAGCTTTTATTCTTGAGAGCGTTTATTATCTTCCTAATTTCAGAAGGAGAGGTGGGTGGAATTTCAATTGTATCAAATGGTGTGGGTAAGGCCTCTTCCATTAACTGCCTTGCTTCTTCTAATGAACATTTAGATCCTATTTTCTCTACAACATTTAAAAAATGATTATTCAAAGTGTTTTCGACTTCCGGTTTGTTGTTTGTCACATTTCCAATCGCTTTGATGATAATGCAGTCATCCTGTACTCTTGGTTGCCCTGTCTCCCTTGTAATAATATTCCAAATTGTTTTGATTTTTTTATCAGATGTATTAATCTCAGACATGATGCACGTGCTTCTGGACTTTTTAATAACCTTTCTTAATGTAGCACAGTAGTTTTTATAATATTTGGCTGTTTCTGGGTCATTACTCTTTCTTGTTGTTAGATACAGTTCCCTTTTGTGGTTACAAGATATTTTTATTCCTTTAGTGAGCCAAGATTTTTTGCATGTTTTCTTGTAATTAGATTTAACTACTTTATTGGGGAAATAGTTTTCAAATTGTCTTACAAGTGTATCAAAGCCACGAATGTCAGTATCGTAAGGAATGTGGGCAATAAAAGCAAAGCAATTTGGACTGCTGATAAGCGATGTAGCAGGGAGGAGAGATCGGAGAAGAATAAATTTCAAATAAGACGTAAAAGAGGCGGCTCAGTGTGACTGTTGGGGTCGCGGGTTTTCTGCCAGGAGGTGGGAAGGCGTGGACAGCACTCGACTCCCGATGGCAAACACAAAGTCTTTATTTCAGTGACAAGTCATTACAATTGCTGGATGGCCCTCAGGGTGAGTTTTTATCTCCTCGTAATACACCAGCGGAGACGGTGGATAATGGAAGGTACCGGGAGCGCGTGTTGCTGATCTGGCGAGTGGGGAATGCGCCACTGCGACGCCTTCCGCGGATGCTGGCTTGTCGAGGCAAATGGTTCAAATGGCTCTGAGCACTATGGGACTCAACTGCTGAGGTCATTAGTCCCCTAGAACTTAGAACTAGTTAAACCTAACTAACCTAAGGACATCACAAACATCCATGCCCGAGGCAGGATTCGAACCTGCGACCGTAGCGGTCTTGCGGTTCCAGACTGCAGCGCCTTTAACCGCACGGCCACTTCGGCCGGCGCTTGTCGAGGCGCGGCGGGCACTTACCGCCAGGCGTGACGTCAACGGCCTCGAGTGCGCCAGGGTCTGCCTAGTCTGGCGGGCGGTAGGCCGGAGTTCGGGGCTCGAGGCTCGGCGGCGCCGGGTGGCACAGGTCGTACGTCATTCTACTGTCCAGAGGACCCAGACACAGCCACAGACACTGATATAGATGCAGACATAGAAAAATTTACAAATACAATAACAACATTAGACACAGACTCATAGCACACGTAAAATAGATACACTGAAGAGCCAAAGAAGCTGGTACACGTGCCTAATATCGTGTAGGGCCCCCGCGAGCACGCAGAAGTGCCGCAACACGACGTGGCATGGACTCGACTGATGTCTGAAGTTGTGCTGGAGGGAACACACCATGAATCCTGCAGGGCTGTTAATAAATCCGTAAGAGTACGAGGGCGTGGAGATCTCTTATGAACAGCGCATTCGAAGGCATCCTAGATATCCTCAATAATGTTCATGTCTAGCGAGTTTGGTGGCCAGTGGATGTGTTTCAACTCAGAAGAGTGTTCCTGGAGCCACTCTGTAGCAAATCTGGACGTGTGGGGTGTCGTATTGTCCTGCTGGAATTGCCCAAAACCGTTGGAAAGCACAATGGACCAGAATGGATGCAGGTGATCAGACTGGATGCTTACGTACGTGTCACCTGTCAGAGTCGTATCCAGACGTATCAGGGGTCCTATATCACTCCACATGCACACGCCCCATACCATTACAGAGCCTCCACCAGCTTGAACAGTCCCCTGCTGACATGCAGGGTCCTTGGATTCATGAAGTTGTCTCCATACCCGTACACGTCCATCTGCTCGATACAATTTGAAACGAGACTCGTCCGACCAGGCAAGATGTTTCCAGTCATCAACAGTCCAATGTCGGCGTTGACGGGCCCAGGGGAGGCGTAAGGTTTTGTGTACTGCAGTCATAAAGTGGGCCTTCGGCTCCGAAAGTCTATATCGATGATGTTTCGTTGAATGGTTCGCACGCTGACACTTGTCACTGGTCCAGCATTGAAATCTGCAGCAATCTGCGGAAGGGTTGCACTTCTGTCACGTTGAACGATTCTCTTAAGTTGTCGTTGGTCCCGTTCTTGCAGGATCTTTCTCCGGCCGCAGCGATGTCGGAGATTTGATGTTTTGCAGGATTCCTGATATTCACGGTACACTCGTGAAATGGACGTACGGGAAAATTCCCGCTTCATCGCTACCTCGGAGATGCTGTGTCCCATCGCTTATGCGCCGACTATAACAGACTCACTTAAATCTTGATAACCTGCCATTGTAGCAGCAGTAACCGATCTAACAACTGCACCAGACAAATGGCTCTGAGCACTATGGGACTTAACATCTGAGGTCATCAGTCCCCTAGAACTTAGAACTACTTAAACCTAACTAACCTAAGGACAGCACACAACACCTAGTCATCACGAGGCAGAGAAAATCCCTGACCCCGCCGGGAATCGAACCCGGGAGCCCGAGCGTGGTGCACCAGACACTTGCTGTCTTATATAGGCGTTGCCGACTGCAGCGCCGTATTCTGCCTGTTTACATATCTCTGTATTTAAATATGCCTATGCCAGTTTTTTTGGCACTTCAGTGTAAATAAGGTAATTACCAGAAAAGCAGCAATAGCACGTGATTGAATCACGTAACTGAACTGCACTTTAAATATGATAATTAAATAATGTAAAAGAAAATGTCTAATATATGGAATGAGATAATAGTTACATCTAAAGAATACGCCATATAGCTACATATACATCATACTCGCAAAGCCACTTAATGGTATGTGGTGGAGGGTACTTTTCGTACCACTAACTTAGCCCCCCAACCCTGTTCCATTTGCGAATGGTGCGTGGGAAGAACGATTGTCGGTAACACTCTGTATTGCCTCTAATTTCTCGAATTTTCTCCTCGTGGTCATTACACGAGACGTAAGTGGGGGAGGGGGGGAGTAATATGTTTTCCAACTCTTCCCGGAAAGTACTCTCTCGATATTTCAATAACAAATCCCCCCGTAATGCATAGCTTCTCTCTTGTAACGTCTGCCATTGGAATTTGTTAAGCATCTCCGTAACGATCTCACACCGGCTAAACGATCCCATGCGGAAACGTGCCGCTCTTTGTCGGATCTTCTCTATCTCTCCTATTAGTCATATCTGGTAGGGATCCCAGATACATGAACAGTACTCAGGAATCGGTCGAACAATCGCGTTATGAGCCACTTCCTTCGTGGATGAGTAACATTTTCTTAAGATTCTTCCTATGAATCAGAGTCTGGCATCTGCTTTTCCCACTATTTGATTTACGTGGTCATTCCATTTAAGGTTTCTCTGGATAGTTACACCTACATGTTTTACGGCAGATACTGTTTCCACCGGTTTGTCATCAATAGCGTAGCTATACAGTAGTGGATATCTTTTCCTACGTATATGCAATATGTTACATTTATTTACGTTCATGGTCAGCTGCCAAAGCCTGCACCTTTCATCAATTCTCTGTAGGTAATTCTGCAATTCGTTACTATCTTTTGGCGTTGCTACTTTGGTATAGACAATCGCATCATCTGCAGACAGCCTTAGAGAGCATCCGACGCTTTCTGCTAGGTCATTTATATATACTGTAAACTGTAAGGGTCGTATCACACTTCCTTGTTGCACGACGGAAATTACATGTCGATTTTGTTCCGTTAAGAGCGACGTGTTGAATCTGTCTGCGAGGAAGCCTTGAATCCAGTCGCAAATCTGCTCCGATACTCGATAAACTCATATTTTTTTCATTAGACGCCAGTACGGGATGGTGTCAAATGCCTTCCTGAAGTCAAGGAAGACAGCATCAACCTGAGCGCCATTGTCTGCTGCGCTGCAGGTCTCATGGAGGAACAGAGCGAGCTGAGTTTCGCAGGATCTCTGTTTGCAGAGTCCATGCTGATTTTTGCAGAGGAGATTTCCAAGAGCAGCATAATTCTTGACTATAAAACATATTCCATAATTCTACGACAACTTGATGTCAACGATATAGGTCTGTAATTGTGTGCATCTGTACGATGACAGCCGACCGGTGTGGCCGTGCGGTTAAAGGCGCTTCGGTCTGGAACCGCGTGACCGCTCCGGTCGCAGGTTCGAATCCTGCCTCGGGCATGGATGTGTGTGATGTCCTTAGGTTAGTTAGGTTTAAGTAGTTCTAAGTTCTAGGGGACTGATGACCACAGATGTTAAGTCCCATAGTGCTCAGAGCCATTTGAACCATTTTTTGTATGATGACCCTTCTTAAAACGGGAATGACCTGTACTTTCTTCCAGTCACTAGGTACTCTTCGTTGTTCAAGCGATCTACGATAAATTACTGTAAAAGGGGAGCAAGTAGTTTCACATAATCTTTGTAGAGTCTTATAGGTATCTCATCTGGTCCGGGCGCCGTTCCACTACTAAGCGGTTGTAGCTGTTTTCCTATACCGCGAGCGGTTATCTCAGTATCCGTCACTTCAACGTTCGTTGAAAGGAGGGGCCGTGTTACGATCTCCCGCAGTGAAACAATTTCGGAAGACCGAATTCAGTATTTCGGCCTTCTTTGTGTTATCTTCTGTTTCGGTGCCAGTATGCTCGCTGAGTAAATGAATACATAATTTTGACCCACATACCAAAACCTCTCAGAGTTTTTACTCAGATCCGTTGACAAAGTTTTACTTTCAGAGTAACTGAACGCTTCTCTCATTGCTCTCTTTACGCTCATTTTCGCTTCGTTCAGCTTCCGTTTGTCAGCTAGGTTTCTACTTCTCCTGAATCTGAGAGGAAATTCTCTTTGTTTACATAGTAGTTTCCTAAGACGGCTGTTGACCCATGGTGGGTCTTTCCCATACCTTAAGACCTTACTCGAAACATACTTGTCTACGGCATACTGCACGATTTCTTCGAATTTTTTCCATTTGTTTTCCACAGCTTCGTCCTCATCACCGAATATTTGATGGTGACTGCTCAGATACTCTGAAATTTGTATCCTGGCACTCTTTCTAAGCAAAGAATATCTTCCCACTATTGTTAACAGTCTTTGTAAGACCCCTTGTCATACATACTATCACAGCCTTATGATCACTGATACCTTCTTTACGTGAACTGATTCGATAAGTTCAGGTCTGTTTGTTGCCAGGAGGTCTGAGGCGTTACCTCACGAGTTGGTTCTCCATCTGCCCAAAGTAATTTTCAGACAAGAGACCCAGAACAACGTCACACGAATCCCTGTCTCTGGCACCAGTTTTGATAGCATGACACTCCCAATCTATACCTGGCAAGTTGAAGTCACTCCCTATTAGAACGGCATCAGCAGGAAAGTTATTAACGATAATCTGCAAGTTTGCCTGAAGCGCTGTACCACTAGAGCCCCTGACCCAGGCGGTCTATAAGAGCATCCGCTTACCATTTCTGACCGATCTTTGATACTTAACTTCACCCAGATTAATTGACATTCGGAATCCGTGATAACCTCGCTAGATTTTATCGAATTCTACATCTACGTCTACATTTATACTCCGCAAGCCACCCAACTGTGTGTGGCGGAGGGCACTTTACGTGCCACTGTCATTACCTGCCTTTCCTGTTCCAGTCGCGTATGGTTCAAGGGAAGAACGACTGCCCGAAAGCCTCCGTGCACGCTCGAATCTCTCTAATTTTACATTCGTGATCTCCTCGGGAGGTATAAGTAGGGGAAGCAATATATTCGATACCTCATCCAGAAACGCAACCTCTCGAAACATGGACAGCAAGCTACACCGCGATGCAGAGCGCCTCTCTTCCACAGTCTGCCAATTTAGTTTGCTAAACATCTCCGTAACGCTATCACGCTTACCCAATAACCCTGTGACGAAACGCGCCGCTCTTCTTTGGATCTTCTCTATCTCCTCTGCCAACCCGACCTGGTACGGATCCCACACTGATGAGCAATACTCAAGTATAGGTCGAACGAGTGTTTTGTAAGCCACCTCCTTTGTTGATGGACTACATTTTCTAAGTACTTTCCCAATGAATCTCAACCTGGCACCCGCCTTACCAACAATTAATTTTATATGATAATTCCACTTCAAATCGTTCCGCATGCATATTCCCAGATATTTTACAGAAGTAATTGCTACCAGTGTTTGTTCCGCTATCATATAATCATACAATAAAGGATCCTTCTTTCTATGTATTCTCAATACATTACAGTTGTCTATGTTAAGCACTACTGTACTGCAATAAACACGCCGTCACCATTGGCGACTAACCTATCCTTACGATAAATACCCCAATCTGAACTTAGGATTTCGTTGCTATTAACGTCTGGTTCCAACCAACTTTCTGTTCCTAATATCATATGTGGATTATAAATTTCAGTAAGCGATGTTAATTCTGGGACCTTTCCTTGGATGTTCCTGCAGTTTACTAAAATCATGTTAACCTCTTCTGTCTCTGATCTGCGACGATGTACGTTCTCTGAGGACACTGTGGCTAATTTATCAGGCAAATCGTCTTTGATTCCACGAGAGGGTTTCTCTGACCTAAAAAAGCCCCATGCGCATGTCATACGTACTCCGCTACCCTAGTAGCCACTTCCTGTGCGTATTGCACGCCTGACCTATTAAGGGAAACCCTACAATTCTGTACTCGATGGCGGAGGCTGAGAAATTCGCATCCGATACCGTCGCAGAAGCGACTGTGCCTCTGGTTTACACCTTCCACTCTGCTCCAAGGCTGAGGACCGTGATCAGCTCTGGATACGATGCTGGATACAGCTTAGCCTGCACCCCGCATGCGATGCTAGTTGCCTTCACCAAATCAGCTGTAAGTAGGCTGTTTAGGCTTTTATGTTGGTAACGCCACGTAGCGCTCTGTATGAAAATCACTGGCTGTGTTGTGTGCAGTCTGTGACTGGTTGGCATTGTTAGAATATTCGCTATTGTAGTGTTGGGCAGCTGGATGTGAACAGCGCGTAGCGTTGCGCAGTTGGAGGTGAGCCGCCAGCAGTGGTGGATGTTAGGAGTGAGATGGCGGAGTTTTGAGAGCGGATGATCTGGACGTGTGTCCATCAGAGAGAGTAAATTTGTAAGACTGGATGTCATGAAATTATATATATATATATATATATATATATATATATATATATATATTACGTCTTTTGAACACTATTAAGGTAAATACATTGTTTGTTCTCTATCAAAATCTTTCATTTGCTAACTATGCCTATCAGTAGTTAGTGCCTTCAGTAGTTAGAATCTTTTATTTAGCTGGCAGTATTGGCACTCGCAGTATTGCAGTAGTTCGAGTAACGAAGATTTTTGTGAGGTAAGTGATTCATGAAAGATATAAGTTATTGTTAGTCAGGGCTATTCTTTCGTAGGTATTATTGAAAGTCAGATTGCGTTGCGCTAAAAATATTGTGTGTCAGTTTAGTGATGATCAGAATAGGTAAAGAGAGAAATGTCTGAGTACGTTCAGTTTTGCTGTTTGAAAATCAAATAACATAAGGGGTTTACCAGCACAGTAATTCATTAATTTTTCTAAGGGGACGTTTCACAGCCATCGGCCGAAAGGGGCCGAGGCAGGCGTCATTGGTGCCGACATGTGCCACTACATCAGCCGGCTGCACGCAGTGCGCTCGATAGGCTCCGGCAGCACCACTTCCACATCACGGGCGAGACCTCCGGTAAACATACTGAGTGCACACTGGTATTCTTTCCTGCCTTGCATGCTATCTCCCTGAGCGGCCTCATCACCTGTCAAACATTGGAGCTCCCAATGACAAACATACCCACCCCTTGAACTTGTCCAGACTGGGTAGGAAAATCGGCCGATGATCCAGCAGGGGAGGCATCCCGTGCTAGCTCAGAGTTTTCATCAACACTAGGTAACACCTTGTACCTGTTACTAAGGCGCAGGGAGCCAGCCGTGCTACCTGCTCCCTCTTTCGCCTTCCGCCCAGTAATACGCGAACTCACCATTGTCTACCACCCACTCCTGAATGAGGACAGACCGGTCAGATGTTGCAAGCAGGGGGTGCAGCGACACCCGGGTCACCAGGGGATTCCAGAGGTGTCGCAGGTCTCGTCCCCGACACCCCAATATAAAAAAAAATGCCTCTGAGGACTATGGAACTTAACATCTGAGGTCATCAGTCCCCTAGAACTTAGAACTACTTAAACCTAACTTACCTAAGGACATCACACACATCCATGCCCGAGGCAGGATTGAACCCCAATATCGCCGGAACTTTGAGCATTAGACAGAAGCATGTCGACCGTAGTCAACGCTGTTTCCAGCTGTTTACGGACAGCGGCAAATTCTCCTTGCGTTCACTCACAATAAGCACAGATCCTATCCATATCGTAGTGTGTGAAAATAGATATAAAATCTCAAATGGCGCCACTGAGTTTGGAATGTACGCAAAATGTAACCAGGAGAATAAAGGTATACTGAAAACTGCTCTGCAGATTTCTCACTGAGACCGCAAGATCTTAAACAGAAATAAATTTCTCTACTGACGTTGATATATCTACAGTTAACTTGTTACTAGAAATTCTGCTTAACCCAAATCTACTGCACGAGATAAGTATGCAAACTAGAATGCACTGATCTAAAGTATATGCTGTGAACCATCACGAGATTTAAATTTAGTGGCGCGACGTGGCGGTCTGACGGCGGAAAAATTGCACTAGGAAGCCGCCTTACAAAAGGATATGCAGGCAAAAACAAAAACTAATAGTAATTTGGCAACCACTAGTTTACACAGTAAAATACACGGGTATAGTTCACTTGTTTGCATAAGCTTGTGAAAGAAAGAGAAACTCAACTAGATTTCTGTGTATCAGACATCTGCTGCTCTGCTAGCGCTGCTGGCGCGTGTGCTCGGCTCAGCGTTTGCTGGTGCATACGGGGAGACGACGCTTAAAAAGTTCTGAGACTTCTCTCCCGCCTATGGCACTACTCATGCTCACAAATATACGACATAACAGCACATATACAACATGTGGAACTACATCTAGTTATAGAGCCATAAATAGTGCAGTCTGCAGCCGGCCGGGGTGGCCGAGCGGTTCTAGGCGCTTCAGTCTGGAACCGCGCGACCGCTACGGTCGCAGGTTCGAATCCTGCCTCGGGCATGGATGTGTGTGATGTCCTTAGGATAGTTAGGTTTAAGTAGTTCTAAGTTCTAGGCGACTGATGACCTCAGATGTTAAGGGCCATAGTGCTCAGAGCCATTTTTGAGTGCAGTCTGTATGCTCTACATAAGCACGTAAAAGACATAATAAGTAGTACGAGTTTCTTAGACAGTAAACATAAATACACATAGAGTCACTCTTGACATTTTTCATTTAGTAATGTAAGAAGTCATAATTTTGTACGCTACTTCATGTAGGACAGGCTCGATGTTCCTGCCGAGGCCCTCCCACCTGGAATAGCAACCGAAGCATAATTCATGTTATATTTTGTTTTAACAAATGGTTCAAACGGCTCTGAGGACTATGGGACTTAACATCTGAGGTCATCAGTCCCCTAGAACTTAGAACTACTTAAACCTAACCAACCTAAGGACATCACACACATCCATGCCCGAGGCAGGATTCGAACCTGCGACCGTAGCAGCAGCGTGGTTCCGGACTGAAGCGTCTAGAACCGCTCGACCACAGCGGCCGGCTTTTGTTCTAACAGTAAAACGTTACAGATCGTCCCTTTTCTATCTTTCTATTATTTTCTTCTAAATTGCTAACATTAATTTTATTATTTTAACACTCCATTTCCTACGACTAATTTAATTTTCTTTGTAACTTTTTATTATTGCCCTTGTTTTATCGCTCGAAAGTCCGGCCCCGGTAGCTGAATGGTCAGCGTGACGGACTGTCAATCCTCTGAGCCCGGGTTCGATTCCCGGCTGGGTCGGGGATTTTTGTCCTCCCACGGACTGGGTGTTGCGCTATCCTCATCGACTGCAGGTCGCCGAAGTGGCGTCAAATTGAAAGACCAGCACCCGGCGAACGGCCTGCCCGACGGGGGGCCCTAGCCATACGATTGAATTAAAAATTAAATCAAAATTGCTCAAAACAAATTTTGCTGATATGTGGAACGGTGTACTACCACAAGTAAAATTGTATTACGTACGATCTGCTTTTTAAAATACCAGGCAGCAGGTTTTTAAATATGCAATACGTGAAATGAGATGCCCAGCTGCATCCAACCATGATGGGCTGGCCTGCGGTCGTTAAGTATGCTTCCTCTCCGCTGGTGCCTGCTGGTTTCTTCTGGTCAGTCGGACGAAATCTGCGCCACGGGCAGATGCCCCCGTCTAATGTAAGCGGGGAACGGTTACCGCACCCCGTGTCGTCACTTCGGTGTGGAGTGCGCCATCGATCGCTAAATAACCCACCTGTTGTCATTCTCGTTTCACCAACTTCTTTTGTGACTCAGCTGGTCAGCGGTCCATTTACGATACGCCCTCGTCCTCTCGGGCTGCTGACACAAGTCACAGTACTTCTTCAAACCTTTCTAACGTTTCTAACCAACTTAATCATTTTTCCCTCTTCAAAGAGTTAGAGGAGTGTTAACTTGTAACACGAAAAAATTGGCCAATTTCGTACACAGATACTTCAACACCATTGCAATAAAAATACAGCAAAACTTTCCAGAATTATTCACACTACATGTTACTCAACAGAGTCAGTGGTGTTTCCTGCTACACAGTAGGAAGTCAGTACCGTAGTGCACAGCTTAAAAAATGAAAAAAAATCCTGTGGCTTGGATGAAATTCCAAAATGTGTGCTCTAAGAATGCTCAGATAACATAAAGGGACCACCAACAGACATTGTAAATGAATAATCAGTTCAGGTACCTTTCCTGAGCAAGCCAGAGTTTTTCTGAGACACAAAATGAGTGGTACTAAAAATAGGGAAAACTATAGACCTGTATCGTTATCATCTTTAGTTTCTAGATAATAGAATCTGTCGTGAAAGGTAGACTAATAAACTTAATAAATATAACTTCCTAATGAAATCAAAATTCGATTCAGGAAAATTTGGAAATTTGTGGTAAGGTCTTATGGAACCAAACTGCAGAGGATATCGGTCCCTAAGCTTATACACTACTTAATCTAGGTAAGGCAGTAGTACAGAACAGCAATTACAATGGAAGCCCTGGATAGAGCTGATTGCTCGACAGGAATTTTTTTAGATTTGCTCAATTTGTTCGACACAGTAGGTCATAAAATACTTCTCCCCAAACTAGAGGCACTAGGAATAAGAGAGGTCATAAACAGGTGGATCCAGTTATATCTCATGAATAGAGTACGTAAAGCAGGAATTTCACAGAACAATAGAAATCACAGTAGCATAGAGAAACATCTACCAGATGCCAAACGTAACAACACAGGAGCTCCACAGCGAATATGTTGGGTCGAGTTCTATTAACGACTTGCCAGAGAATGTCATGCAGAGAGACTAATTTTTGTTTGAATTTGATAGCAACATAACAATCACAGATAAGACTCCAGATCTACTGTCGTGCAAAGACATTGACATGGTAAGAGATAAATGGTCGTAGAAGAGTAAAGTAACATTTAACATTAAGAAACGAAAACAATAACAACAACAATAACAATATTAAATTAAATTTTAATGATGACTTGGTTAGTTGTGTAATTATCACAGAATTTTTAACTATGGGTACATATAACTAACTGAAGAGGAGAGAAGATACCACGAGAATTTCATCTGCATGCTATGCTCTACATCTACATCCATACTCCGCAAGCCACCTGACGGTGTGTGACGGAGGGTACCCTGAGTACCTCTATCGGTTCTCCCTTCTATTCCAGTCTCGTATTGTTCGTGGAAAGAAGGATTGTCGGTATGCTTCTGTGTGGGCTCTAATCTCTCTGATTTTATCCTCATGGTCTCTTCGCGAGATACACGTAGGAGGGAGCAATATACTGCTTGACTCTTCGGTGAAGGTATGTTCTCGAAACTTTAACAAAAGCCCGTACCGAGCTACTGAGCGTCTCTCCTGCAGAGTCTTCCACTGGAGTACTAGCATCGATATGCAATAGCAGTTGTCTCAGAGTTACTTATTACGCGTTTGTTCACCCAGTCACTAGATATGGAATCATTTTCTGTGGCTCAAACATACAAAACATAGAAAAAATTTCAAATTACAAAAGAGTGCTCTTAGAATAATAGGCCTAATTAAAAATGATAAGCAGGCTCACTGTCTGGACTTATTTAAAGAGGAAAAGTTCTCAAACTACAAAAAAGGGCTCTGAGAATAATAACTAAAAAGAATAAGCATGCTCATTGTCTGGAATTATTTAAAGAGGAAAGTTTTTTAAACTACAGGAGATAGTCTTAGAATAATAACTGAAAACAATAAGCAGGGTCATTGCAAATTATTTAGTAAGGTAGGATTCTGGACTATCCCCTGTGAATACTTTTCCAAACATTAGTGTATATCAATAAAATATATTTCACTTGCCCGAGAAAGGCAAAGGTCCCGAGTTCGAGTCTCGGTCCGGCACACAGTTTTAATCTGCCAGGAAGTTTCATATTTCACTATGTTAAAACAGCTCTACACACAAACATTACACAAAAAACCAGCGAATGCCTGAACCTAGAAAGAAAACACAAAGTGAAAACTCAAAATGGTATCAAATACCAGGGAGTAAAGCTATATAATAAGTTACCTCAAGAAGTTAGTGAAACTTCTGAAATGTTGTTTTTGTTGTGGTCTTCAGTCCTGAGACTGGTTTGATGCAGCTCTCCATGCTACTCTATCCTGTGCAAGCTTTTTCATCTCCCAGTACCTACTGCAACCTACATCCTTCTGAATCTGCTTAGTGTATTCATCTCTTGGTCTCCCTCTACGATTTTTACCCTCCACGCTGCCCTCCAATACTAAATTGGTGATCCCTTGATGCCTCAGAACATGTCCTACCAACCGATCCCTTCTTCTGGTCAAGTTGTGCCACAAACTTCTCTTCTCCCCAATCCTATTCAATACTTCCTCATTAGTTATGTGATCTACCCATCTAATCTTCAGCATTATTCTGTAGCACCACATTTCGAAAGCTTCTATTCTCTTCTTGTCCAAACTATTTATCGTCCATGTTTCACTTCCATACATGGCTACACTCCATACAAATACTTTCAGAAACGACTTCCTGACACTTAAAACTATACTCGATGTTAACAAATTTCTCTTCTTCAGAAACGCTTTCCTTGCCATTGCCAGCCTACATTTTATATCCTCTCTACTTCGACCATCATCAGTTATTTTGCTCCCCAAATAGCAAAACTCCTTTACTACTTTAAGTGTCTCATTTCCTAATCTAATTCCCTCAGCATCACACGACTTAATTCGACTACATTCCATTATCCTTGTTTTGCTTTTGTTGATGTTCATCTTATATCCTCCTTTCAAGACACTGTCCATTCCATTCAACTGCTCTTCCAAGTCCTTTGCTGTCTCTGAGAGAATTACAATGTCATCGGCGAACCTCAAAGTTTTTATTTCTTCTCCATGAATTTTAATACCTACTCCGAATTTTTCTTTTGTTTCCTTTACTGCTTGCTCAATATACAGATTGAACAACATCGGGGAGAGGCTACAACCCTGTCTTACTCCCTTCCCAACCACTGCTTCCCTTTCATGTCCCTCGACTCTTATAACTGCCATCTGGTTTCTGTACAAATTGTAAATAGCCTTTCGCTCCCTGTATTTTACCCCTGCCACCTTTAGAATTTGAAAGAGAGTATTCCAGTCAACATTGTCAAAAGCTTTCTCTATGTCTACAAATGCTAGAAACGTAGGTTTGCCTTTCCTTAATCTTTCTTCTAAGATAAGTCGTAAGGTCAGTATTGCCTCACGTGTTCCAGTGTTTCTACGGAATCCAAACTGATCTTCCCCGAGGTTGGCTTCTACTAGTTTTTCCATTCGTCTGTAAAGAATTCGTGTTAGTATTTTGCAGCTGTGACTTATTAAACTGATAGTTCGGTAATTTTCACATCTGTCAACACCTGCTTTCTTTGGGATTGGAATTATTATATTCTTCTTGAAGTCTGAGGGTATTTCGCCTGTTTCATACATCTTGCTCACCAGATGGTAGATTTTTGTCAGGACTGGCTCTCCCAAGGCCGTCAGTAGTTCCAATGGAATGTTGTCTACTCCGGGGGCCTTGTTTCGACTCAGGTCTTTCAGTGCTCTGTCAAACTCTTCACGCAGTATCATATCTCCCATTTCATCTTCATCTACATCCTCTTCCATTTCCATAATATTGTCCTCAAGTACATCGCCCTTGTATAGATCCTCTGTATACTCCTTACACCTTTCTGCTTTCCCTTCTTTGCTTAGAACTGGGTTTCCATCTGAGCTCTTGATATTCATACAAGTCGTTCTCTTATCTCCAAAGGTCTCTTTAATTTTCCTATTTCCTTCTGAAATAGACAGCTAAAAATACTGTTAAAAGTCAAAAATATTATGCAGTGAAAGGTTTTTTACACGAAGTATAACAAAGGGAGCAACTAACAACAATATGCAAAATTTATACACTGCAACCTTTTTTTAGTGCTGTCTGTTACTGTAAATAGCATATTGTGTTGTATGTTTTTATCTTTTCGGTTGCTCTGTCCAGTTACGAGTATCGTTTATTGTGTTACCATGTACTTGAATTTGGTAAAAAGTAGTCGCAACACTGCCTTACCATCATTGATGTGCGTCACATGGCAGACCTACTGTCTGTAGCTGATAGCAGAAGGTCAGTTGAAGCAGTGCAAAGTACGGCGACAGCTGTGTTTTAGTCACTGCTATGGGTACTGTCTGAAAGTACGCCACGCCATTCAAGCGCCCTAACAATATGTTTAGGAAACAAGAACGATGTGTGTGGATCAAGACTGAAGTAGCACATGGCCAGAGCTCACAACAAGGTTTCCTTCTAGCACTTTATCCCATCACCCTTCACGACAACGCAGGCGCCACATGATGAACCCCGTGCAGGAGCTCTTGCGTACACAGGAATGGGAGATTCTTGAACATCCACCGTATTCACCAGATGTGAGTCCGAGCGATTACGATCTGTTTGCCAAAATGAAGGAACCTCTGGACCTCTTAGAGCCCACGCTACAGCACAAGAGTTGCTAGACATCAACAGAGATGGACGCGCTGACGCTGTACGGCGCCTTCCGTCAGTGTGAGGGAAGGCGACAGAAATGCAGGGCGATTACATTGAGGGCATGTAATACGGCGAACATCCGTCAATAAAGTCCGGTATGAGTTGTAGTCGCGTTGCCACTATTTTTTATCCAACCCATGAACATTATGTATACTTGTCATTTACGAGCATATCTAAATACATTTACCCATTATGTATATATACCTGACATAAACCAATTCATGCACATGATCAATTATTGATAAATAAATATAAATATACCTGACATAACCCATTTCATGCACATGATCAATTATTGATAAATAAATATAAATATATAAGGAGCCGTCAAATGCAAACGAGACAGATGGAAAAAGTAAGTAAACTGTTTATTATTTCGATAGTAATCTCCATAACCGTTAACAGATTTATCCTACTGTGAGACAAGACAGTTAATGAAACTTGCTGGCAGATTAAAACTGTGTGCCGGACCGAGACTCGTACCCGGGACCTTGCCTTTCGCAGGCAAGTGCTTTGAAGCTGTTTGGACGGATCGTGAGTCGCGCTCGGTTAGCTCAGATGGTAGCGCACTTGCCCGCGAAAGTTCAGCCGAAGCTCTGAGGACGGGTCGTGAGTCTTGCTCGGGTATCTCAGATGGTAGAGCACTCGCCCGCGAAAGGCAAGGTCCCGAGTTCGAGTCTCGGTGCGACACACAGTTTTAATCTGCCAGGAAGTTTCATATCAGAGCACACTCCGCTGCAGAGTGAAAATCTCATTCGGCAAGACAGTTAATGCCTTCATGGAAAAATGTTTGCGGTTTCCTACAGTTCCATAATTGTACCCAGCATCCACCTCTTCGGCAGATGCAAATCGACAGCCACAAGTAACTTCCTTCAGGACCACAAAAATATAAAAATGGCTTGGGGACGGATCAGGACTGAATGGAGGATGTATAAGGGCTTCCCAGCGAGACGTCTGAAGCAACCTTGGGAACTTGTGGGTGGGCATTATCCTGCAACAATATGATGCCGTCTGTCAACATTCCTGGGCGTCTGGACTTGATGGCGCGCTTCAATTTTTGTCAAGAGTTCACTTATCAATGTGCGCTAGTTGCATTAGTTGTCGCGCCGTATTCCAGAAAGTCAATGAGCAGAGGGGCATTGTGTTGTGGACTGGCAAGACAGCCAATCCACTATGACAGGAAGCCGAAAGGCACGCGTTTAAGCTCACGCAGGCTGGCGTGAGGTCTGGAAAATGACAAGGAATTGAGACCAGCAAAAAAGGTACGTAGCTTCTGGAATACTTAACTTCAATCCATCCATCCACACGTAAGCGATGAAGCGGAGCTGAAATGGAAGAGGCGTGGCGCACATAGCGATGATAATAATTTATTTTTCCCAGCACACTCTGTAGCTGCTTCAAATTCTGCGGCGAAGGCAAGTCTTGTATGGCACGGAGATGCTCTGGACTGGGATGTATGCCTTGGGCATTGAGTACATGGCCCAGATAGGGTCAGTCACGAGCAAAAAACACACATTTGTCCTTCCGCAAGCGAAGACCATTTTGTCGCAAGACCGGAAATAATGTTCTGAGATTGGCTAAATGTTCTTCTTCCGTCTGTCCGGAGATCACAATATCGTCCAGATAGTTTGCTGCAGTAGGGACCGACGCACAAACAGTTTGTAGATATTGCTGAAACAATGCAGGGGCGGATGCACACCCGAATGGCAGTCTTTTGAATCGATACAAACCAAGATGCGTGTTAACCACTAAAACGCGCTGGGATTCTTCGTCCACCGGTATTTGCAATTACGCATCTGCTAGGTCCAACTTCGAAAAATATTTACCCGGGCACAGTTTGTCAAAAAGATCTTCCGGGCGGGGTAAAGGAAAAGTTGCAATCACTAGTTGTGGATTCACCGTTTCCTTGAAGTCCACACAAAGTCTCAATTTTCCGGAAGGTTTTGGCAAAATTACTAAGGGTGATGCCCAGAGAGAAGCCTGCACACGTTCAATCACACCTTGTGATTCCAAATCGTGTAACGTTTTTGCGACCTCATCACGCAATGCGTGGGGAACATTGCGCGCCCTGAAGAATGTCGGTTGCGCGTTTACTTTCAGTTCCAAATGTGCTTTATAGTTCTTAGCGCAACCAAGGCCCGGTGCAAAAATGTCTGCAAATTCGTCACATAGACGAGAAACACTGTCTGAAGGCACAGTCTGGTTCACTGAGAGGACCTGATTGACTATAGACAAGTTAAACAACTGAAATAAATCAAAACCAAACAAGTTCACTGCAGAAGAAGAACGAGGGACGTAAAATGACACAAGTTTTGTTTGTCCCTTGTATGTTGCAAGAAGGCTGCACTGTCCTAACACAGGGATATGCTGACCGGAATAGCTACTGACCTGAACATTTGCGGCACGCAACGGAGGTGTGCCCAGCTGTTTGTACGTGTCGTGATTCATCAGTGAAACTGCTGCTCCGGTATCGAGCTGGAATGGTATCACTGTGCCGTTAATGTCCAAATCCACAAAAAGTTTATTGTCCTGTCGACGACAAGAGCGACTGCCTCGTGCAACGTAAACTGACACTGGTACAGAATCACTTGCGCCGTGACGGGATTTCCGTCGATGTCGACGCACACTATTTGTGGGACGAACACAGTCACTGTTAGAGAGAGTGGCACTGGGCGGAGAGGAATGAACTACATGAATTTCCATGGGCGAAGGTTCACGAGCCGGAGTATCCGTGGTTCGATTCCGATTCCGGCACAAAGCAGAGGACCTTGAATGGCTGTGAGTGTCCGATCTGAGCTTTCTCTGGCAAACACTTTGAACATGTCCTCTTTTATTACAGAATAAGCAAATAGCTTGGCGTGACGGGCAATTCTCACGCGAATGTCTAGTAGCACACCGCGGGCATTGCTTGTTTACATTTACATTTACATTTATACTCCGCAAGCCACCCAACGGTGTGTGGCGGAGGGCACTTTACGTGCCACTGTCATTACCTCCCTTTCCTGTTCCAGTCGCGTATGGTTCGCGGGAAGAACGACTGTCTGAAAGCTTCCGTGCGCGCTCTAATCTCTCTAATTTTACATTCGTGATCTCCTCGGGAGGTATAAGTAGGGGAAGCAATATATTCGATACCTCATCCAGAAACGCACCCTCTCGAAACCTGGCGAGCAATCTACACCGCGATGCAGAGCGCCTCTCTTGCAGAGTCTGCCACTTGAGTTTATTAAACACCTCTGTAATGCTGTCACGGTTACCAAATAATCCTGTGACGAAACGCGTCGCTCTTCTTTGTATTTTCTCTATCTCCTCCGTCAAACCGATCTGGTACGGATCCCACACTGATGAGCAATACTCAAGTGTAGGTCGAACGAGTGTTTTGTAAGCCACCTCCTTTGTTGATGGACTACATTTTCTAAGCACTCTCCCAATGAATCTCAACCTGGTACCCGCCTTACCAACAATTAATTTTATATGATCATTCCACTTCAAATCGTTCCGCACGCATACTCCCAGATATTTTACAGAAGTAACTGCTACCAGTGTTTGTTCCGCTATCATATAATCATACAATAAAGGATCCTTCTTTCTATGTATTTGCGTGGCACACGTGGCTGAGAGCTTGGCGGCAGCTGCACGGACGGGCGCGAGGGCTGTTTACTGTTCCGTGCAGCGCGCCCGGCGGGCCGGAGAATGTGACACACGGCTGGTGAAGCTTCAAATGATTCCTGAGCAAAGTCAAGTGTGTCCTGCCGATCCAATATGTCTATCACTTGTTGAAGGGAGGGATTGACTAGTTTCAAAATCTGTTCCCATATATGAACATCAGAAACGTTCTGTGCAATTGCATCACGCACCATAGTATCTGAATAAGGAAGTCCTCACTCACACTCAAAAGCACAATCCCTAGTAAGGTCTTGGAAAGTTGCAACCCACTCCCTATTAGTCTGACCGGCCGTACGTTTTGTATGAAAGAAGGTATACCTTTTTGCAATTACATTGACTGATTCTTTGAAATATTCATCTAATGCAGACAAAATGTCGTCGTAGGACAGAGTTGCTACGTCGCGTCGGGGAAATAATTTCACTATCACACAGTATGTCTGGACGCCTAGGGATGCTAACAAAAAAGGCTGCCGCTCATTACCTTGAATTCTGTAGGCGGCGAGATGGAATCCAAATTGGCGTGACCACTCCGTCCAGCTTTCCAGTGCAGCATCAAAAGGACGAAAAGCTGGTGCAACTGCGTGTTGTAGCTGCGGGAGCGGTGGAGCGGCGGCCGCCGCATCGTTTTGCATTGCACGTTGACCCTGGACGAGCTGTCCAAGGGCATCCAGTAAGGCCTGCGTCTGCTGATTCTGTAAGCGATAAAATTCGGACAGTACATCTGGAGATTGTGGCGAAGCCATGACACAAGTAAATCAGTCTGTATAGTTACGAACGCGAATTGGCTCGTCGCCAATCCTCGGCTCCAAACTGTTGTGGACTGGCAAGACAGCCAATCCACTATGACAGGAAGCCGAAAGGCACGCGTTTAAGCTCACGCAGGCTGGCGTGAGGTCTGGAAAATGACAAGGAATTGAGACTAGCAAAATAGGTATGTAGCTTCTGGAAAACTTAACTTTAATCCATAATTGGTGAACAATGGTCTGACGGTACATGCATCACAAGATAAATAGCAAATGATAATGGCGCCTTGCTAGGTCGTAGCAAATGACGTAACTGAAGGCTATGCTAACTATCGTCTCGGCAAATGAGAGCGTATTTTGTCAGTGAACCATCGCCAGCAAAGTCGGCTGTACAACTGGGGCGAGTGCTAGGAAGTCTCTCTAGACCTGCCGTGTGGCGGCGCTCGGTCTGCAATCACTGACAGTGGCGACACGCGGGTCCGACGTATACTAACGGACCGCGGCCGATTTAAAGGCTACCACCTAGCAAGTGTGGTGTCTGGCGGTGACACCACACATTGCAGTCAAAGAAGGTCATCATGAGTTTCCCGGTGCTGCCGTGCCTGTTGTTTCGACTACACTGTGGAAGTTTCCCTGGGACGCTGTAATTCTCCATACAGTATTGATCTCTCCTCATGTGATATCCATGTTTTTGAAGGTCTGAAGAATGACTTTTGTGGTCATCATTTACTTCAGACGAAGACTGCACGCCTGGGTATAATTATAGTTCCGCAGACAACTAGAAATATTTTTAAATGGAGACAAAGACCGTCTTGCATGCATTAACAGTGATGGCGGTTACTTTTGAAATAATAACGACATTTACATATATTTTTCCCCATCTTTCTAGTTTTGATTTGACTGCCCTTTGTTGAATGGTGGTTTACATTCTCGCCACCAGTGGTACAGAATGACAGAACGAGGCGGATGCACCTTGACATCAGGGATTATCTGGAGGAAAGTACTAAAGACGTGGGGGGAGAGAGGTTCTACATCTGCGTGATTACTCTGCTATTCACAATAAAGTGCCAGGCAGAGAGTTCAATGAACCACCTTTAAGCTCTCTCTCTACCGTTCCACTCTTAACCGGCGCGCGGGAAGAACAAGCACTTAAATTTTTCTGTGCGAGTCCTGATTTCTCTTATTTTATCGTGACGTCCATCTGTTCCTATGTAGGTGGGTGCCAACAGTATGTTTTCGCAATCGGCGAAGAAAACTGGTAATTGAAATTTCATGAGAAGATACCGTCGCAACGAAAAACGCCTTTGTTTTAATGATTGCCACTTCAATTTAAGTAGCATGTCTGTGGCACTATCTCCCCTGTTTCGCGATAATACAGAACGAGCTTCACTTGTTTGTACTTTTTCGATGTCATCCGTCAGTCCCACCTGATACGGATCACATACCGCACAGCAATAGTCCAGAATAGGGCGAACAAGCGTGGTGTAAGCAGTCTCTTTAGTCGACCTGTTGCAGCCTTTAAGTGTTCTGCCAATGAATCGCAGTCTTTGGTTTGGTCTACCCACAACATTATCTATGTGATCGTTTCAGTTTAGGTTATTTGTAATTGTAATCCCTAAGTATTTAGTTGAATTTACAGCCTTCAGATTTGTGTGACTTATCGCGTAATCTAAATTTAGCGAATTTCCTTTGTTACTCATGTGAATAACTTAACACTTTTCTTTTTTCAGGGTCATTTGCCACTTTCGCATCATACATATATCTTATCTAAATCATTTTGCAAGGTATTTTGGTCATCTGATGACTTTACAAGACGGCAAATGACAGCATCATCTGCAAACAATCTAAGACGGCTACTGAGATTGTCTCCTATGTAGTTAATACAGATCAGGAACAAAAGAGGGCCTATAACACTTCCCCCCCTGCCGTCTCCATGGACACCACCCCTCCTCCTACCACCCATACCTCGGCCCCCACCCTCCACACCTTTGTCCTGTCAACTCCTGATCCTAAGTTCCTCGACGTTCGTACCCTTACCATGGAGATCAGAAAGTACTTACCTAGTGCTCCCATCTCCCAACTCATTCCCCGCAGGGACTCAGTCCTTATCAAGTCCCCATCCCCATCCTTTCACACAGACCTCCTGCGAAAACTCCCACGAGTTATGTTTGACCCCCACGCCTCTCTGACACCCTTCCTTTCCACTTCCACTCCTCGTCAGCCCCAGCCTCCCCGTCGCCCCCCCCCCCCCCCCCCACCTACAGTGCTGTGATCACCAAGCTCAGCCCGGTGATCACAGAGGATGAAGTGTTGGCAGAACTGAACTCCCACACTGACTTGGAAATCCGCTCTACCCGCCGTATCCACAATGCCTCTGGTCCCACCTATCTCATGCGGCTATTCTCTGAGTCCGCCCCATCCATTGACCATCTCCTCTCCCAGGGTGCCCTCAAATACCACCGTCGCCACCCTGTTGAATCCTCCAAATCCCCTCCCCAATCCTACCGTTGCCAGCAGTGCCTGATGTACAATGACCACCTGACTCCCAACTGCAAAAACCCCCCCACCTGTTCGCATTGCAAGGCCTCCCACTTTCTTAATAACTGCCCCAACCTCGCTGCTCCTCCTTTCTGTAATACCTGCAATGGCCCCCATCCCACCTACTCCCACAAGTGTAAAGCTAAACCCCCTCCAGCCACCCCTGAGCTCACAGTCCCAGTTCGTCCCGTCGATCCCCCTGTCCATCCCAACAATTCCCTCTGTCCACACCCCACGGCTGAGGACATCATCCGGTTCCTTACCGTTGTACTCCAAAACATCCACCCTTTTCAGCGCCCCCACACCTTCCAACAAATCTCCCTTGCCGCTCGCTCCGTTTTCCACCTGAACACCTTCGCCAATTACTCCCACAACCAAGCCCACTTCACCCGCCTCGACACCCTCGTTTAAGTCTCTTCCCTTCCCTCTCTTCCCCCCCACCTTCCCGCCATGGCGCGCCACGAGTATCGCATCCACTTCCAGAACATTCACTCCTTCCGCTCCAACAAATACCTCCTCATGCACACCCTCTCCCACCACTAGGTCGACACCTTCCTCTTGAACGAAACCTTTCTCCAGCCCCACCATTCTATCCACACCTCTCACTATATCCTCCACCGCACTGACACTCCTGGTCCTCGTGCGCAGGGTGGAGTCACGATTGGCCACCTTAAGCATATCCCCGTCCGGCCACAACCCCTCCTCAATGACCCCAGTGAACACCTTATCCTTAGCGTCTTCTTCCCCTCACTCACCATTACCTGTGCCACCATCTATGTCCACTCCACTGCTCCTCTTCCTTATGACTTCATCTCGCACATTGACCGCACCTTCTCCACCTATGTGATTGACGCCGACCTCAACATCCATAGCCTCACTCCTGCTGCCCTTCGGCGGTGGCATCAGTTCCTCTCCACAATCCAAGGTGACCTTGTTCCCCTTCCCCAGCACACCCGACCGAAAAGTGACACCACCCCTGATGTTGTCATTGCCTCCGCCAACCTCCTCGGGTGTATTGCTGTCGCCGTCCTTGACCCCACAGGTAGCGATCACCTCCCTGTCCTTCTCACCATAACGTCTGCTCACCGCCCCCCTCTGGCTCCATACCCTGCACACCCTCCCAAGGTCGTCCATGACTATCACCGTGCCAACTGGGATGCCTACTGGGACTCCATCTCCACCTAGGTCGAAAGCCACCCCCTTACCTATCGCCATCCTGACGACATCATCCACGCCTCGTCCTTCCTTCAGAAGGTAATTACTGACGCCGTGGAGGCCCATGTTCCTACTAAAACCATCCACCCACACCGTTCCACTCTCCCTCCGTGGGCTGTCCTCCTCCTCCGTGAATCCCGCCGCCTCTATCGCTCCTTCCTGCGCACTCGTGACAGGGATACGCTCCAACGCCACCGGCAAATACAGCAACACGTACGGAACCTTATGACAGCAACGAAACGCCGAGACTGGCGCCAGACCTGCACACGCCACCCTCCCTATCAACTCCTCCAAGTACTGGTCCGCCTTCCATCGCCTAACTGGCTCCCTTTCTGCTCCCCACTACCCCCTCCTCCATAACGATCGCCCCCTTCCTGACAATCTCCGTAAGGCCAACCACTTCGCTTCCCACCTTTCCGAGGTCTTCTCTATCCCTGATGATCCCCACTTTGATTATTCTCTTTTCCCCACCGTCATGGAACGTGCCGATACCTCGGTCGCTCAACTTGCTCCTAGTCTCCAGTACTTGGGGCAGTTGCCCCCCTCCGACATAAACACTCCAACACTCCCATCACAGCACAAGACATTAAACTTATCCTCCGGTCCAAACGCAACTTGGCCCCTGGTCACCACTGTGTCACCTACCGTCACCTTTGAGAAAGCCCCTATTCCTTCCTGACTGTCCTCGCCCATCTCTATAATGTCATCCTCTCTACTGGCTTCTACCCTGACCTGTGGAAGACCTCCCGCATCCTCTTATTCCTCAAACCCAGCAAACCCCCTTCTGCCGCTTCTTCCTATCGTCCCATCTGCCTCACCTTCATCTTCAGTAAGGTCTTTGAATCCCTCCTCTCCCACCGTATCCATCAGCACCTTGCTCAACACCACCTCCTCCCCCTTACCCAGTGTAGCTTCTGACCCTCCTTCTCTGCTGAAGACCAACTCCTTAACCTTGTTCACCCTCTGTCCCTCCAGCTCAACTCCCGTTGCTCCGCCATTTTTGTTTCCCTTGACCTCCAAAATGCCTATGACCGTGTATGGCATCCCGGTCTCCTCTTTAAACTCCAAACCTACGCCCTGCCTATAAATGTTTTCCATCTGGTCGCTTCCTTCCTCTCGCACCGTCCTTCCTATGTCACCCTCCACAACAGCAACTCCCGTATCTTTTATCCCACAGCTGGTGTTCACCAGGGTTCTGTCCTCTCCCCTCTCCTTTATCTCTTGTATACAGCTGATATGCCCAAGCCACCCCCACCAGTCCACCTTCTCCATTATGCTGATGACACCACCTTCCTGGCTCTCTATCCTACCCTTCAACGGTCTCAACGTACCCTCCAAACCCACCTTAACCAGTTCACCACTTGGTGTAACCAGTGGTTCCTCCGTCTCGACCCCTCCAAAACCCAGGCAATCATCATAGGCCGCACCACTCGCTCCTTTCGCCTCCATGATTTCTACCTCACCCTTTATGGTTGTCCCATCCAGCTCACTCCCACCCTGAAATACCTTGGCCTCACCCTCGACCGACACCTCACCTGGACCCCTCATCTCCAGACCGTCCAGCAGAAAGCCCATTCCTGCCTCCGCCTTCTGAAACTCCTGTCTGGCCGGACATGGGGATTGCATGCTTCTACCATCCTCCACACCTACAAATCCCTCATCCGTCCTATCCTCTGTTATGCCAGCGTTGCCTGGATCTCCGCCCCCACCCACTTTTACAAGGCCCTCCAAATCCTTGAACGCCATGCGCTCCGCCTTGCCTTCCGTATCTGCCTCCCTTCCCCCACACGGCTCCTGTATGAACTGATCCCCTTCCCCCACCTCCTCCTGTTCCTCCAACATCTCCACATCCTTTACATTGTCCGCAGGCTTGATCCCCCCCACCCTCTGGTTTCCTCCTTCCTCTCCACCCCCCGCCCATTGCCGCGCCTCTATCGCTGCATCCCTCCCTCTCTCCACCTCCACACCCTCCATCTCCTTCATCAGGGCAATTTCCAACACCTCCCCCTCCCGGATGACGAACTTCGCCGTGACATCTACCCTTCCTTCCAACTATAACCTGGCCTTGTCCCCCCCCCTCCCCAGGGTCCCCTTTTTCCTCTTCCCTCCTTCTCCCAGAGCGGATTTTCCTCCTTCCCCCCCCCCCCCCCTCCCCTGAGACCCTGCACCCCTTACTTGCCTCTTTCCTTCCCACATCCCTCCCTACCTGGCCCTCCTCAGCGCGCCCCCCGCTTTTCTCCCCCATCTCTTCCCCTCCCTCCCTTCTTCCGGTCTTCCTCATATCCTTGCACCTGGCAGATACTCTGTTTTGATCATCGTCAGTGTGCCACATCAGTGTTGTGTTTAGTGCCGTTTCTCCTGTGCGTCAAGAGGTGTGATTTTAATTGTGTACTGCCTTGAGGTTCGCCGTCAGTGTTTGTTATGTGCTACGCCATCTGTCGATACCTTTTATGCTCCAGTCATACTGTACCTTGTGTTCTTTTAACTGTCGCAGTGTGTGGCTTTTTGTGTGTGCTACTTTCAACCAGTTTTTTATTTCCATTTTACAGTCACCCCGTTTTTTTTTTGTTTTTTTTTGTCTGTTGCCTTCCATGATGTTCCCCCTTTTTTATATCTATGTTTACCATATTCTCTCCTTTGTTATTTTTTAAATGTCTTCTCTTGTTTGTTCTATGTCTTTCGGCTGAAGAGCAGCGCATATGCTGCTGCCAGCCCGCCCCGATGGGGAATTGAAATACAATAACGAAAAGAAAAAAAAGAGAGAGAATCAGATGCGCTAGAAGTCGCAGCATGTTGACGTTACCTGAACAGGCGCTTTTAGTGAAGCTGTATTATCAGAATCGGGAATGTGCTAGTTCAGCGATACGATCCTATCGCCATAGGAAGGGGATTCGAACAGGTAAAGGTCCGTTGACAAATGCAGCTGTGGCGAGAATGATTCCGAATTTCGAAGCCACGGGTTGTTTAGACGATAGACCCCGTAGTGGCCGACCGAGCACAAGGCGTAATGCTGCTGAGGCAGTTCAGGAAGAAATGGAGACTGTAGCGGGTTCGTCTATGCACGGGGAAGTCAGCGCTCGTGCAGTCGCACGTCGCACCGGCATTCCATACACTCCTCTTTGGTTGGCACTTAGGCGTACCCTCCGATGCTATCCGTACAAAATCCATCGGCATCATGAACTGTTACCTGGCGATTTAGTGAAGCGGAGGGTATTAGCGGTGTGGGTGTTTCAAAAGATGGCGGAGGATGACGATTGGTTGAGTAGCGCGTTGTGCACCGACGAAGCTCATTTCACGCTCCGAGGGTCTGTCAACGCCCACAACTGCAGAATTTGGGCTACCGAAAATGCTAGAACTGTCGTGGAAACTCCATTGCACGACGAGAAAGTCACGGTACAGGTTGGATTTACCACATCTACCGTTATCGGTCCTTTTTTCTTCGAGGAAATGCGTGATTCTGGTTTTGTAACTGCTAGCGTGACGGCTGAGAGGTACGCCGATATGTTACTGAATCGCATCATCCCCAGTCTGACTGATAAACACCTGCTGGAACGTTCGATGTTTATGTAGGATTGCGCTCCACCCTATATTGCTAGACACGTGAAAGACCTCTTGCGCGCGTCGTTTGGTGATGATCGTATGCTCAGACGCCACTTTCGTCATGCTTGGCCTCCCAGGTCCCCAGACCTCAGTCCGTGCGATTATTGGCTTTGGGGTTATCTGAAGTCGCAAGTGTATCGTGATGGACCGACATCTCTAGGGATGCTGAAAGACAACGTTTGACGCCAATGCCTCACCAAACTCCGGACATGCTTTACAGTGCTGTTCACAACATTATTCCTCGACTACAGCTATTGTTGAGGAATGATGGGGGACATATTGAGCATTTCCTGCAGAGAACATCGTCTTTGCTTTGTCTTACTTTGTTATGCTAATTATTCCTATTCTGATAAGATGAAGCGCTATCTGTTGGACATTTTTTAAACTTTCGTATTTTTGTGGTTCTAATAAAACCCCATGTCATTCCAAGCATGTGTATCAATTTGTACCTCTCTATCACATTATTCCGTGATTTATTCAGTTTTCAAATTTATACTGACTTTTTGATCGCCTGGTAGTTGTTTTTGTCAGTATTTGGCACTTAGAAAGATAAAACACAATGGAAAAGGTAAAAACGTTATGAATTTTCTTGCAAATATTGTTTTATGTGTTTTTAAGAGTATATTTCCTTTATAAAATAGATGTCAATCTCTCGAAATGTTTAGATGATACTTTTCTTATTGTTTCATTTTCCATAAAATTACCGTACTAACTTTGTCAACAACATCCATTATGAAACTTGATTTGACCATCAATAAACTTTATCATTGCTATGTCCTTAATTCTGTAGCTATATTCAGACTTTGTATCATGGAGGGTATCCCATAACATCGCATTTACCGTTTGTTACGAAACTAAGCGGACAATTGTTGTGTTACCGTCCATTCCATTGTAAACATTGCGCTATCTGAGGGTGACGTCAACTGCCGCTCTGTTCAATTGCTATATAGCTTGAACTGGCCTTAAGGAGCCACTCTATTGACCATATAGGGTTACGACGTTTCTTGCAGCTTTGATACTTTTTGCATTTTTTGGTTTTATTTTCACGAGACAACTGTGGACACTGAGTACAGAAGTTTCCCCATTACAACTTGCTGTCTTAAACTAGGTACAAAATACAGTATTTGCCGTGGGAACATAACACAGAAGAAAAAGAAAAATATTTAATGGATAAGTTTTTTAAAAAAATTACTATTACATACAAAATAAATAATAAAAATTTCGAAAGTTTAACTAGGATTATCAATGATTAGTTAAGATTCTATAACGAAGTTTATCTCACGATATGTGTTGACAATGTAGGTGTACTGTCGGCAAGAGTGTTGTAGGTGGGGCTCATGACTAGAGGCGAAAATAGTAGTGATCGGTTAGTGGTTGTTTTTTGTTAGTTTGCAGGTACATGTCTGCAGTCTTGGTGCACACTGAAATTCCCACACTACAGTACCACAGCATCTCATCAGAAGAATTGAAACAAAATGATATAGTCCATCGAGAAAGTGGATAAACTTTTATTCCATAGCTCCATAGTAAGGGTTCTCAAGGATTAAGAACATTTCATAAACCGAGATTGTACAGGCGATCAGAGACAGTCCAGAAAACTTGCATGGTTGTTGCAGGGGAGGTTGTATTGAGAAATAATTATTAACAAAAAAATCTATACGTTGTGCTTTGTTACCGAGTTATTTAGTACTGAAGTTAGCCAGTCAGACAGTAGCGCGCACAAGTTCAAGCACCTGCGTGCACTAAAATACTCTAATGCACAGACATGTGTGTGTGCTTGAGTTACCACTTGTTGAAGTACTCATTACCAATTAAAATGTGCCTTTTTTGTAAGTGATAAGTTTGACCTAGGTGAGTAATTACTATGTTTGTTCAATTAGAGGTAACTAAATGAAGAACATATTTGGCGATACCGTCTCTGGCAGTTTTCTGGAATTTGCACACGTGACGACCTGTTTGGCTAACTTCATTGCTAACTAACTCAAAAAGGGAGCAACGTATCGAATTTTTTGTTAACAATTGCTTCTCAGCACAACCTCCCTGCAACACCATGTGTCATGGACCATTTTTCACGGTAGTTCGTAATAATGTGGAAGGAGTAATTTTACTTTCTCATCTAAAATTAAGTTGTGCATATAGTGAAATGATTGTCATAGATGTGGAATAAGTCAAAGGATTTGTAACTAATTTTCACTTAAAAGGTAATAAATATCAAATTTGTTACAAACATGTAAATTTAAAAGACGACGTGTACATTTTTGTGACTTGTAATGTCACGTTTATTGAACATAGGGCACAAGAACTGTTTACACAAGCACAAGTTCAATGCACAGATCAAAGTCTATGTGTATCCGTCGGTAAACAACAACCAAGAATCGTTCAGCACAACAGTTCTTAGAGAGTAGATGGAATAAGTAAGACTTCGTCTTAGAGGTAATACGGCCACTACATAGCGACATAACATCTAGCAAGAAAACGCATTCATCTGCGTGTGGCTTTCTCTGTGGAACTACTTATGCTCCCAGGAAATCACTGGTTGGTGCCTCGTAATCGTGCAAGGAGCCAGGCGGCGTGTCTGCAGCCTGGAGCACCACTCTTCATGCAAGGTGTTCAAAAATGTTCAAATGTGTGAAATCTTATGGGACTTAACTGCTAAGGTCTTCAGTCCCTAAGCTTACACACTACTTAACCTAAATTATCGTAAGGACAAACACACACACACATACCCGAGGGAGGACTCGAACCTCCGCCGGGACCAGCCGATGCAAGGTATGATCTTATAAAACTTCTCATCTAAGTTGATCTTACTGTCGTTAACAGATGGACCATACCCTGCCCTTGAGACGGTACACAGGGTTGGAATCACCCGAACTTTTGTTGCACCGACAGCAGGGAAGTGGGACTATCTCGAACGACGTGGGTTCAGGTTCCCTCATCTCAACGTCCCTAGCTGGTGAGGTAGGTACTTATGAGGAACAGATTTCATTTAGTGGATCTTTTGATCTAGTCGTCTTCCGAAGAACCTGATACATCATGTAATTTATAGCTATAACTTGTCATTTCAGAGGTTTGGCAAAACTTAGGATTTCGTGTAGACAGTTAACATCTTTGACTACTATTTTCAACCTTTATCTTGGTCCTGACTTAAAATGTCAGTTCATATAATGCCTGACACAAAAAGTGAAGCATTCACCGAGGAAACGAAATAAAACTTTGTGAAATGCTAGTGGTTGAAGTAGTGTGAGTTCTATCAAACATTTACTTCTAGATCGAAGTTTTCCCCTGATACAGACCCACCCATAAAAACATCTATGCATGTATGCAACGGATTCCTACAACGCCAATTAATTACGTTTTCGGGACAAAGTGGATCCTAAGTTGACACTTCGACATAAATCGATATATATCATGTGAAATGTACCACAAATGAAATTAGGATTGCAAAATTAAGTGGCTAAAGGAGTTATTAATGTTAAAATGAGAGAAGTTTCACTGTAAAAAATAGCCTAATAAATGTAAAAATATGTGAAAAATCGTGTTTTGCCATAAGCGAAATAAAACAAAAGTAGTTCGGATGAATGAATCACATTTATGGGAACTGAATGTTCGTTTAGTAACGTTGACATGTAAAGGGCTTCTGTTCGGATACTATACACTATGCCACCTACTGTGAGAACTACTGGTAACGCTATCTGACTGATTTTACTCCACGAGGCAGTGATTGTGGACAGCAAAAAAAATTGTTCAAATGGCTCTGAGCACTATGCGACTTAACTTCCGAGGTCATCAGTCGCCTAGAACTTAGAACTAATTAAACCTAACTAACCTACGGACATCACACACATCCATGCCCGAGGCAGGATTCGAACCTGCGACCGTAGCGGTCACGCGGTTCCAGACTGAAGCGCCTTTAACCGCACGGCCACATCGGCCGGCGGACAGCAAAAGATACTGGCTGGAGTACATGTAGCTGTTGATCAGCTGCGTCTAGAGGGCACATTTTCATTCGCCTTCAAGTAACTTTGAAAACCAGTAGGTTCGCTTGGTGTAATTTATGAAGGAACGGTTTGTACAATTGAAGTATTTGGTAGGCAGATGTGTTTACGTTTTTTTAACTGAATAAATTAATGTGTTTGTTTAAAACTTGTTTCTGTTAAGACCTACACTTAATAACAATTTTAACATTCTACAATTCTCCACTTTAAGATACACGACTAGGGCCACAAACTCTTCATGTTAGTCATTCTGTGGTGCACAGTAATTTCACCTTGGCTCTTAATGGTGTTTCCAGCACTCAAAAATTTTCGACGTCAGGTAACCATTTCAAATGTACATTGGGACGTCTATTTATCCAGTGTCCTGGGTTCGATTGTTCGACAACTGCATTAGTCCCAATTGATCCGCACGTTGTCGGTTATATTTTGTAATGAGTCACGTTGACACAGAGGCACAAAATCGACTGTTCCTGTTTAATGATAAATGTTCATCGTTTGCTTTATTCACAGAGAAATGTTTATCAAAGTGCTGGTCACTGCGAAACTACCTAACGCTTACAGTTTGTGTAGTTGCTCTTCCTAACAGCATCCCATCAGAGCAAGCCAGTTGCGTCTCCACACAACAGCAGCAGCAACAGGTAATGTGACACCAATTGTAACAGAAGTAATACAAAACAAGTGCAGGTAACAGATTATATTACAATATCATTAACACACGTCTATATGTTGTAGAAGACTGAAATGACTCCAGGTGATCCGTTCTATTAAATTTGCAAAGCAGACTTCGGATTTACAACATTTCTGCGCATGCAGATGTTCATTGCCTCTGTGTTTGACACCGGAGAGAAAGATGAACGGGAGAGTGCGTGATTTAATAGACTCAGCGGGATTTGAACACTAGGAAAATAGATTTCTCAATTTATAATTCATGATTCATGTCCTATATTTTTCCATGTAATCTGTTTGTCGTGTACCCATGCAATATCTTTTTTGTTCCTACTTTTGTCTGCTAGAGTGAATGTGTGAGTTGTGTGTGTGTGGTACTCGTGAATACTTTGGTTGCAACAAGGTTTCTGTGGACCTTATGAGCAGTTTGTCCAACCTTTGTGTAGAGTTTGAGTAGAGCTACGTTAGGTCAAAGAGACATTAGTGGACAACAGTCAACAGCTATGGAAAAGTTGGCACAGACAGCCACCACGTAGGTTCTCTGGGCGTTTCCGACTTCTGCGAGGACCCTGGCTACGATAGCGTGTATGCTTTATTTTTCCCTGACTCGATGATCTGAGTGGTCATCTCTAGCAGCATGAGCTGAAATGTGTAAGACTTAGTTTTGTTTGAGTTTCTAGCAGTCTTTCTTCTGTTAGGCATCGGTAATTGTGGTATACAAATAATTTAATTTAGGGAACGGTGTTATTTTTATTAATATTCAGTTTACTTAATGTGATCCTTCGTTCAATTGCTTGGCAATGTCGAACGGTGACGTCAAGTGATGTAAAATCTCAGTTAGTTTTGTATACCGTGTTTGAATGTGTCATGCGCTTTTCTGTGTGCCTGCGCTAAATTTCATTGAATTCATCATCTGTTTCGTATTTTATTTTTATGGGGTTAGTAACTTGCATTCTGCTGCACCACGCGCAATCCCTTCTACCTTATGAGGCTGCGACACGACGTAATTGCCTCTTGCCATCTGATTGAATCCTCAGTTTCACAACGTAGTAGACTTGCTCCTTTTGATAACTGCCCCGCGAAATTAGTGAAATTGCACTGAATTCCTGGAGCAGGTTTCTGTCCTCGAAAGTTGACCGCCCAAACCAGTTACTCTCTAACCCAGTATACTTAAACGTATAATATTGAAGTATTCTTCTAAACCCTACTCCTTTTGCCACATGGGTGATCAGTTTGAATGTTCGTGTCTGTGAATCAAGAAAATTCTACCCGTTATGTAACAGATTTGGTTCCACGTGTGGAGGCTGTTTTCTTACGATAGATAGGTGTCGAAGCATTCCAAGCAATTGTGTTTTATTTAAGATCGTCGGGTATTTTTAATTCAGAAATAAATGTTTATTGATTTCTTAACTTTCAACTGTTATATCTGACAGCACAGCCCTGCTCCATAGGTTCTTTAAAATCGCTGACTTTTATCTTTCCTTAATAACGGACAGTAGAATTTTAATGTGTTGTCTTGTGTATCCAGTACGAGGATATTTAGTTGTATCGAACATATGGCGACCTGAGAGGTAGCTGTTTTTTGCTATATATTTAACCAGTGTTTAAATGAACTTGAACCGCCAAAATTTTTGTGTCTGGTACTTGTTCAAAGCAAACTAAAGTGAGCTCTATTTTGCATAGCGGCTGTTGGTATAAAGTCAGGCACAGGTTCTATTTAGAATACTGACTTTGCCATTAAATCTGAGTTTTGAGAAGAACAGGTATCATTCATAATGGTGACCCTTTTGCCTAGGATTTCCATTGCCATAGCAATCTTCTGCTGATGGTGTGAAATTGTTCAGTTTATTGTTAGGGCTTTACATCTTTGGGATGATATAGAAATTTATTGAGATAACTTACAGAATCGATTGATGTGTAATTTTGTAGCAAACAACTCCAAGTTACATTCACATAGTAAATTTCGCCAACACGAGCGCCAGCGTGGTGCACAGTTAAAATGGATACTATCATTGATGTGGAGCGTACTCGTTGTGTGTTTTGGTTTCATTAACTTGTTAATTCCACAGATCGATGAAGATAACAGAGATGGGATTGTGTACTACCAGTAAGACGTGCGCGTAACCTAATTTCCTCAGAGAAGTTCGAGGTTTTCACGATAATCGCCTCCCAGGTCGGTGGGTGGCCGTGAAGTGCCTATGACGTGGCCACCTCGCTCCCCGCGCTTGACACCACAGGGTTTTTTTCTCTGTGGTTGCATTAAAGAGCGTGTGTATGTTCCTCCTCTACTAAACAATTTAGCCGAACTGAAGAATCGAATCTATGTTGCCATTGCACAGGTTACACCTGATTTACTACAACGAGTGTGGCGAGCAATTGATTACCGGTGGGATGTTTGCGCATCATAATTGTAGTCACACCAGACCAAAATGACACTTGACACTTTTATGTAAAACTTAAGGTCCCTAATGGTGTGCTACAGTCTGGAATTGCGCGACCGCTACGGTCGCAGGTTCGAATCCTGCCTCGGGCATGGATGTGTGTGATGTCCTTAGGTTAGTTAGGTTTAAGTAGTTCTAAGTTCTTGGGGACTGATGACCTCAGAAGTTAAGTCCCATAGTACTCAGAGCCATTTCCATTTCAACCCTAATGGTGTGAGAAGGCATTATGTTGACCACTCAAACACCTCTTCATGAATTGTGCAGGTGAATGGGCAAGGTTTATCAGCTGTCAAACATCGTGACGAGATCTTGGGACATCATATTCGGTTGTTGCGAGGTGCTGTGGACCGAGACTTCATTTTGGTGGGATAATTATTCTCGACCTCAGAGCATGGGTGGCTGATGTTTTCTTGGAAACGGAAGATACTGCATGCAGGGCATGGCCTGTTCGATCTCCTGGTTTGATTTCCATAGAGCATGTCTGGGCTGCACTAGGGAGACATGTTACATCACGTCAGCATCCATCAACCATTCTCCAAGACTTGCGAGCAGCTCTCCAGGAATAATGGGCGTTATTGCCCCAGCATGAAATTGTCGACATTATCCACAACATGCCCAGTCGTCGTCAGGTCTGTATTGCTGCCAGAGGTGGCCTCACGCAATACTGAGTACATTAACCAGTTGTCAGAACGTGTGTGCAAATCCGTTAAGTAGGAAAAAAAGAAGAACATTTTTGGCGACCGTTATGCATGTTGCAATTATTTATGTTCTGTATACTTTACACTGTTTCTACTTTACTATCACCTGCTTATAATGTTTTGTGGCAGCCAGCCGGCGTGTCCAAGCGGTTCTAGGCGCTTCAGTCTGGGACCGCGCGACCGCTACGGTCGCAGGCTCGAATCCTGCCTCGGGCATGGATTTTTTGCTTTAATTTGGGACACCGGTGTAGTGGCCGAATTTGGTACCTTAAAGAATACTGTAGAATCACAAAAGTGATGGCATGGAGGAAAAGTTCAAAAACTTAGCAGTCAAAATCAAGGACGATATCGTTCCTGAATTAAAAGCGAGATTTGAAGAGTTAGGGAACTGATTAAGTGCGCCTCAAGTAGAACAGAAAAGAGTGGGCGACGAAGTCAGCGTATGAGGTGAAGGGCTAGAAAAGGAAGTACCGAAACTATGTGAGAGAGGTTATCGTGATGGTGAGGAATTCTTGAATCATGTAGAATGTTCTGAATAGTTAAGGACAAATCAGAAGGAAACAGCGCCGCCATTCTCCAGCTTCATGACAAATTCGAGGTGTTAACGGTAAACTGTAATGAGGAAAATTTAAAATTCAATGCAGAGTTGAAGAGATTCACATAAGGAGTGGAACTTTTCACTGCATCGGAGAATAGGAATAGGACTACACCGATAAATGTTGCAGAATGCGAAGGATTTAGATCCTTGCTGAAATTCCAGCAAGGAAAATGCGAAATTAATAGGAGGCAACTAGGTGCTACTAATGAGTTGCATGACTGCGTGTCTCATACGGAGGACTTTCTCGGAGGTGATGTTGAAAAAAGGGTGCACATGCAGAAGGACAGTACTGAAAATCGTGACAAGAGAGATTTAGGTCACGAATATGACTGCAAATTCAGTCCCGAACTAAAAAATATCCTAATCAGGTGAGAGAGATGCAGAAACCTTCGCAAAAAAATCGCCCAGTGAGGAACAGCAAGGTTTTTACTACAAGTATTTCCTCTCTGTAGGAAAATTCGAGGTCTTTCGGCATTCGTCAAATGGCGTGAACAGTAGCCGTATGGTCTGCCTCCTACTTGGCTGAGCGAATATAAAATTGAATTTATGTGCGGACACCTTGAGACCGAACCAGCAAAACAAATGAGATCAGTTTGTACGAACATGCAGCACAGTGCACGATTTCCACCATGCGTTCTTGGGGGCACATAGGTCCAAGACCACTCGAGCCAGGGTGAAGCATGATGCACTGAAGTTACCAAATCTAAATCAGTCCAGATCTGCGAACGCAGCCTGAATATTTAAACACATCATTCAGGGTAACCATTTTTTATACAATCCCTCTGTCCAGGCGAGTTGATTCGGGTTTGTATAACGAAGTTACCAACATACCTTCGCCGTATGATTCTGGCTGGACGGTACAAGTATGACGTGGAAGCGTTAAGGCCGCTATTAAAGGAGCTAGAATAAGGTGGTGGGTGGTGGTTAGTGTTTAAAGTCCCGTCGACAACGAGGTCATTAGAGACGGAGCGCAAGCTCGGGTTAAGGATTCGGAAGGAAATCGGCCGTGCGCTTTCAAAGGAACCATCCCGACATTTGCCTGAAACGATTTAGGGAAATCACGGAAAACCTAAATCAGGATGGCTGGAGACGGGATTGAACCGTCGTCCTCCCGAATGCGAGTCCAGTGTGCTAACCACTGCGCCACCTCGCTCGGTAGCTAGAATAAGACATTGGGGTAATAATGTGCAGGTAGTACAAGGCTATTATGTTGGGTGACCACGGGACAGTAGTAACAGGAGCAGTAGAAACCAGCGACACGAATGTACCCAGGAAAGGAAACCCTTTAATAACCGCCAGCAGCCATATGGAAATCGTGGGGGAAACGGAAATCGACTTGAGAATGATAGGAACGATAGAAGAAATGATCAAAACAGATCAAATTGGCAAATGAGCGGTAACGGAAAGTAAGGGCAGAACCACGACGAACAGGGTTACAATAATAGTGAAGATTCGGTGGGCTAGCCCCCAAAATAATCCACTGGAGAGCAGAGAGCAACCTCAGTTATGACCTGTATCTGTCGAGGAAGGTGTTGTTAGACGACGAACACTAGCAGAGACATGCAGTGTGCAGTGCATGGGCCATGATGATGTTAGAGAGGCGTTGCTGCAGGAACCAACCAATAATAAAATTTCAGCTGTAAGTCCTATTGTTACTATCCTTATTAGGGAGGTATCTCTGTCCTACACTGGTAGCACTTTTCTATGATTAGTGAAGATGCATTTAGGAACTGCGTGAAGACAGGTGCTTGGCCAGCCTTGCCATTCTGAGGAATGAAGGTGAAGGGAGCAATTTATGGAAAGAGTGAAGACGTCACATGGCAGATCCGACTTTCTTTTAAGTATGATGGAAGTGAGTTTGGAGCTAATTTCTTAACTGTAGCCATAATGAATGTTGAAGCAATTCTGAGAGTTGACTTCATGAGTACTCACCATGGAGTTTTGGATTTAGGTGCAGGTGCCACAACGTTAAATTTCAAGAGAAACCTCATTGAGTTAACTTTTAATAATTGCAATTTGAGGGATGAGTCAGACCTGAGCTGTCTGAGAACTTTTATTCAACCAGAATTGCGACTGGAAATGGAGGTCCTTACAATTACATAAGTAGTGTGATTTCTCTGTTGTCTGCCTGTGGAAGAAATTGTGGAGGAGAGTAATGCCAGTGTATGGAACACATTAGAGACCAACGAATCAAGCTGTGTCATATATTGAAGAGAGTAGGGGAACAAAGCCTGGCCTGGTGCATTTTGTTTGTGAGGTTAGCATAAATTCAGAGGCGAGCATACATTCAGGGTAAAGTTATCCCCTCATGCTCTCCTTCACTTGTTGTTATAGTAGTTGATTTATGACCCCCTGGGATTGGTTTATGACCCATGGGGATAATAGGTCTTTCTGAGAAACCATAACCCTTCCTCCTCCCCCACTCCTTTGCTAAAATTGACTTTTTTGTCAACCTGTCGCCAGCGCAATTCTCAGACACTTTTCCCCCTCCTCCACTTTCCCCTTCAGTCCCCCATCAGGCGACTGGCGGGAGAGAGATTCAGTCTGTGTTGGTATGGAAAGATCTTGTGACACAAAATTCAAAGCAGTGTCTATAATACACTCCTGGAAATGGAAAAAAGAACACATTGACACCGGTGTGTCAGACCCACCATACTTGCTCCGGACACTGCGAGAGGGCTGTACAAGCAATGATCACACGCAGGGCACAGCGGACACACCAGGAACCGCGGTGTTGGCCGTCGAATGGCGCTAGCTGCGCAGCATTTGTGCACTGCCGCCGTCAGTGTCAGCCAGTTTGCCGTGGCATACGGAGCTCCATCGCAGTCTTTAACACTGGTAGCATGCCGCGACAGCGTGGACGTGAACCGTATGTGCAATTGACGGACTTTGAGCGAGGGCGTATAGTGGGCATGCGGGAGGCCGGGTGGACGTACCGCCGAGTTGCTCAACACGTGGGGCGTGAGGTCTCCACAGTACATCGATGTTGTCGCCAGTGGTCGGCGGATGGTGCACGTGCCCGTCGACCTGGGACCGGACCGCAGCGACGCACGGATGCACGCCAAGACCGTAGGATCCTACGCAGTGCCGTAGGGGACCGCACCGCCACTTCCCAGCAAATTAGGGACACTGTTGCTCCTGGGGTATCGGCGAGGACCATTCGCAACCGTCTCCATGAAGCTGGGCTACGGTCCCGCACACCGTTAGGCCGTCTTCCGCTCACGCCCCAACATCGTGCAGCCCGTCTCCAGTGGTGTCGCGACAGGCGTGAATGGAGGGACGAATGGAGACGTGTCGTCTTCAGCGATGAGAGTCGCTTCTGCCTTGGTGCCAATGATGGTCGTATGCGTGTTTGGCGCCGTGCAGGTGAGCGCCACAATCAGGACTGCATACGACCGAGGCACACAGGGCCAACACCCTGCATCATGGTGTGGGGAGCGATCTCCTACACTGGCCGTACACCACTGGTGATCGTCGAGGGGACACTGAATAGTGCACGGTACATCCAAACCGTCATCGAACCCATCGTTCCACCATTCCTAGACCGGCAAGGGAACTTGCTGTTCCAACAGGACAATGCACGTCCGCATGTATCCCGTGCCACCCAACGTGCTCTAGAAGGCGTAAGTCAACTACCCTGGCCAGCAAGATCTCCGGATCTGTCCCCCATTGAGCATGTTTGGGTCTGGATAAAGCGTCGTCTCACGCGGTCTGCACGTCCAGCACGAACGCTGGTCCAACTGAGGCGCCAGGTGGAAATGGCATGGCAAGCCGTTCCACAGGACTACATCCAGCATCTCTACGATCGTCTCCATGGGAGAATAGCAGCCTGCATTGCTGCGAAAGGTGGATATACACTGTACTAGTGCCGGCATTGTGCATGCTCTGTTGCCTGTGTCTATGTGCCTGTGGTTCTGTCAGTGTGATCATGTTATGTATCTGACCCCAGGAATGTGTCAATAAAGTTTCCCCTTCCTGGGACAATGAATTCACGGTGTTCTTATTTCAATTTCCAGGAGTGTATATTGTTTGAATTCAATTTGTGTATTCTTTATTTAATTAGTTAATGGGAGACAGTGCTCCTCCCTTCCCCTCTCTCACTATCCACGTCATAATAACTGCAAGCGCCAGGTTATGGAATGAAGTAACATATATTAGCCATGTGCGTGTGAGCTGGCTGGGCACCGCCAGACACTGGGCAGGGCGCCAATACTGGTCTGAGCAGACGCACATGCCTACCTGTGTAAGGGACCTACCATTGTTCTCGTGACTCCAAGCAAAGAATTAGGTGGTGGCACTCCTTTTAGGGGAAATCTTTATTTAATCCCTCACTGTCCACCCCATTAGCTGAATCGTCAGTGCATTGGAATGCCACACCTGGAAGCCCGCATTCCATTCGTGGCTGGGGTGGACGATTTTCTCCCCTCAGGGACTGGGTGTTGTGCTGTCCTCATCATTATTTCATCCCCATTGTCGACCAGTGTGGCATAGAACTCAATAAGACTTGCACTTGGCGGCCGAACTTCCCGCCTGGAAACTCTTGGCCACTGACGCCATATGCTCACTTCCATTTTTCCAATACCTCACTTGGATACAGCTCACATCTGGACCCCCGTCCCCACTTCCTATGACAGAATAACTTTAAGCAGTGAGGAATGGGATGAAATAAGGTATATTAGTCGCCTTTTTGTGTCGCCTGTCGGTGTTTCTGTCATCTGGCCACTGTCAGGCATTGGGCACGGCGCTGAGCACATATCTGTGTGCACGGAGGTTGAAAACCATCCAGTGTCCTAACTACAGATCATGATACTAAATACCACCAACCACAGACTAGAAGTTGGCGTCCTTTGATATTTTATATCTGGGAAATGCCCCCCCCCCCCCCCCCCCCAGTGTCTTTCAAGTGGCTCCTTCCCTTTGTAACACCTCTGCCTTAAACCCATAGATTAAGGTGATATGCCTATATGCCCAAGGGACCTCCACTTATTCTCGCAGCTCTCAAAGAAAGTATCAGGTGGCAGCATTCCTATGCTTGCGAAATTCCAGACTTGCTTCCTGTCTCTGTCCCTCTCAAGTGGTTACTTCCTGTTTGTGTGAACACTTGTATGAACCAACGTCTCCAAATATGCAGATGGAGGTTTTCATCCCTTCTCAGAGTACTGTGTTCCTATTGGTTAATGCTGAGGACAGAGGGAGAGCTTATATCAACATGGTGTAAAATAGTCAATTTGCACTACCCTATCAAATTAATAGTTTAACAATTTGCAGAAGTCAAATAGATCGCTTAAAACACTCACCACCACCTTAGATTCTTCTTCTTCATAGCCGGCCGGAGTGGCCGAGCGATTCTAGGCGCTACAGTCTGGAACCGCGCCACCGCTATGGTCGCAGGTTCGAATCCTGCCTCGGGCATGGGTGTGGGTGACGTCCTTAGGTTAGTTAGGTTTAAGTAGTTCTAAGTTCTAGGGAACTGATGACCTCAGATGTTAAGTCCCATAGTGCTCAGAGCCATTTTTTTCTTCTTCTTCATGATATGACATATTTTCAACATTTCAGAATCACACACAAACATTTTGCAAGTCAAGTAATTTCTACCACAAATACCTTGTAGCGTAGCTATATCTGATGTCTTGTATGCACCGATGTTTGAGAACATAAGCACCCTCCTCCACTACATCGTTTCTATCTTACACTAAACATATCTAGCGAAAAAAATCTTCCAGTTGCACAAACTCATGATCGTGAAGTGCGTCCCATCTTCCAACTGCTGGGGAACCACAGGCGTGCCAGCCGGGAGAGGTCTAGAGACACACACCCACATCATCCACGCAGCTGCAGGCACATCTCCAGGTATCCACACACCAGTCATACCAGATGCTCAGAGGCAGGAGAGACTGTCACCATGATTTTGGAGCAGTCAAACGATGTATTTACGTGGGGGAATAATCATCCAGTGCAAACGCTAGCCACTTTGAATCTTCTCACGCTGCACAGAGATCCACCTCTATCGGCACTCAAGAAGCATAGCGGTTACTTCGCTATTCAGCCATCTAGGAGGCGCCGCGAGTGCCGCTTCCAGGTCTTGTCCCCTCAGATGCAGACAAGAGGTGACAGGTTGGAGCATTCTTTTTACCCACAAAGCTAAGCTGCGGCATCTGGTCGGCTGAAGCCTAGTTCCCACTCCAAGGCAAGCAGGTGCGGCTTGGACATACAGTGCAATTCCACAGCCAACATAGACTCCCCAGTTTAAAAAAATCCACTATACCCAGTCCTAAATGGGAATGTTGTCGATACACACTGAACTCCGGTGAAATGTAGATTTCTGCCTTTTATGTGAGTTATTTTTGAAGACAGAAGGAATCGAAGCACACACGCGTTTTAACATCGCTAAAGTATCACTACCTTTCGTGAAAATCATGTACAACAGTATGGTATAGGCTATATTTTCCCTAAGCAATCTCTTATCAGATAAAAGAATATCTGTACTCATCAGCTTAGTATCTGTTGTGCCCTGCATCACAGGACTAGAATATTAAACTCACTTTTGGCTCATGACGTAGTTCTAAGAGCATGTTCTGTCTCAGTCACAGGATGCCTCCTCACTGTCGAATTCTCTTAAAGTAGTCAAATGCCTTATCACCTACAAAGTCTCTTAAGGCAGCAGAACAGAGGAGTTGGAAATATCAGGTTAATACTACGTATCAATTTATAAATTCTCTAATATAGCTGTGGTTCATGGTGTGGGATCCTGTAGTCATGTCCTAGTTCATGAACCACGGGCAACGTATGAGTGGCCAAGTAAGTGGTCCCGACAGTCGGGATACCAGTTACTTTGGAATAAGGCTGAGCATCTCGGACATATTCTGAGTTGTGGTCACCTTTGTACTCATACGGCAAAGACTACCAAATCCACCGTTAGGGGTAAAACTCAATGGGACTCGGGGCAAGTAAGGCTAGCAACCTGCTTCCCTGGTACTTTAAATATAATGCTGGCAACAATCAGAGCAAAATGCCTCGGACCTTTGGAGGTGACGGAGTCCCACCTTTAACTGACAAACCAGGGACTCCTAAGATACGACTCAGCAAACAAATGGTAATGAGATGGGGGGCTATTAATATCAATGGGGGCTACCCTGGGAAGAAGGTAGAGCTGGCAGAGGCTGCAAGTAAGATGGGGCTGGATGTTTTAGCTGTTAGTGACATTCGGGTAAGGGGTGAGAAGGAAGAGGAAGTGGGAGAATACAAGGTCTACCTGTCAGGAGTCAAAGCAGGAATAGCACAATGGGGTGTAGGGCTTTGCATCAGGAAAGAAATGGAACCCAGCGTAGTTGCAATAAGGTATGTAAACGAACGACTGATGTGGATAGATTTGACAGTGTTTAGCAAGAAAATTAGGATTGTGTCAGTATATTCGCATTGTGAAGGGACAGATCAAGATAAGATGGATAGTTTTTATGAGGCACTCAGTGATGTAGTTGTTAGAGTAAAGGACAAGGACAGTGTTCTGCTCATGGGTGATTTTAATGCCAGGATTTGAAATCGAACAGAAGGGTATGAAAAGGTTATGGGTAAATTTGGAGAGGATATGGAGGCCAACAGGAACGGGAAACAACTCTTGGATTTCTGTGCCAGTATGGGCTTAGTAATCACAAACTCCTTTTTTAAACATAAGAACATTCACCGGTATACTTGGGAAGGCAGGAGAACCAGATCTGTCATTGACTATATAATAACAGATCAGGAATTCAGGAAGGCTGTGAGGGACACACGTGCATTCAGGGGATTCTTTGATGACACTGATCATTATTTAATCTGCAGCGAAATTGGTATTGTGAGGCCGAAAGTGCAGGAGGTCAGGTCCATATGTAGGAGGATAAGAGTGGAGAAACTTCAGGATAAGGAAATCAGGCACAAGTACATAACAGTGATCTCAGAAAGGTACCAGTTAGTTGAATGTAGTCAATTACAGTCATTGGAAAAGGAATGGACAAGGTACAGGGACACAGTACTAGAAGTGGCTAAAGAATGTCTTGGAACAGTAGTGTGTAAAGGTAGGATGAAGCAAACAGCTTGGTGGAATGACACAGTGAAGGCAGTCTCTAAAAGGAAAAAGGAGGCGTATCAAAAATGGTTACATACTAGAACTCAGGTAGACAGAGGAAATTATGTTGAAGAAAGAAACAAAGCCAAACAGATAATTGCAGCATCCAAGAAGAAATCTTGGGAAGACTTTGGAAACAAACAGGTTGGAGACTTTGGGTCAAGCTGCTGGAAAACCATTCTGGAGTGTAATTAGCAGTCTTCAAAAGGGAGGTAAGAAGGAAATGACAAGTATTTTGGACAGGTTAGGAAAACTGCTTGTGAATCCTGTGGATTCCTTGGGCATATGGAGGGAATATTTTGAAGAGTTGCTCAATGTAGGTGAAAATACGATCAGTAATGTTTCAGATTTCGATGTACAATTGGATAGGAATGAGGATGGAAATAGGATCACATTTGAGGAAGTGGTGAAAATGGTCAATAGATTGCAGTGCAATAAAGCAGCTGGGGTGGATGAAATTAAGTCGGAACTCATCAAATACAGTGAAATGTCAGGTCTTAAATGGCTACACAGGATAATTGAAATGGCCTGGGAGTCGGGACAAGTTCTATCAGACTGGACAAAAGCAGTAATCACACCAATCTTTAAACATGGAAACAGAAAAGATTGTAACAACTACAGAGGTATCTCTTTAATCAGCGTTGTGGGTAAAATCTTCTCAGGTATTGTTGAAAGGAAAGTGCGAGTATTAGTTGAGGACCAATTGGATGAAAATCAGTGTGGGTTTAGGCCTCTTAGAGGTTGTCAGGACCAGATCTTTAGCTTACGGCAAATAATGGAAAGTGTTATGAATGGAACAGGGAATTGTATCTATGCTTTATAGATCTAGAAAAGGCATATGACCGGGTTCCTAGGAGGAAGTTATTGTCTGTTCTACGAGATTATGGAATAGGAGGCAAACTTTTGCAAGCAATTAAAGGTCTTTACATGGATAGTCAGGCAGCAGTTAGAGTTGACGGTAAATTGAGTTCATGGTTCAGAGTAGTTTCAGGGGTAAGACAAGGCTGCAACCTGTCTCCACTGTTGTTCATATTATATATGGATCATATGTTGAAAACAATAGACTGGCTGGGTGAGATTAAGATGTGTGAACACAAAATAAGCAGTCTTGCATATGCGGATGACTTAGTTGTGATGGCAGATTCGATTGAAAGTTTGCAAAGTAATATTTCAGAGCTAGATCAGAAATGTAAGGACTATGGTATGAAGATTAGCATCTCCAAAACGAAAGTAATGTCAGCGGGAAAGAGATATAAACGGATTGAGTGCCGAATAGGAGGAACAAAGTTAGAACAGGTGGACAGTTTCAAGTACTTAGGATGCATATTCTCACAGGATGGCAACATAGTGAAAGAACTGGAAGCGAGGTGTAGCAAAGCTAATGCAGTGAGCGCTCAGCTACGATCTACTCTCTTCTACAAGAAGGAAGTCAGTACGAAGACTAAGTTATCTGTGCACCGTTCAATCTTTCGACCAACTTTGTTGTATGGGAGCGAAAGCTGGGTGGATTCAGGGAACCTTATCAATAAGGTTGAGGTAACGGATATGAAAGTAGCTAGGATGATTGCAGGTACTAGTAGATGGGAACAATGGCAGGAGGGTGTCCACAATGAGGAAATCAAAAAAAACTGGGAGTGAACTCAATAGATGTAGCAGCCAGAAGCGAACAGGCTTAGATGGTGGGTTTATGTTACACGTATGGGAGAAGCAAGGTTACCCAAGAGACTCATGGGTTCAGCAGTAGAGGGTAGGAGGAGTCGGGGCAGACCAAGGAGAAGGTACCTGGATTCGGTTAAGAATGATTTTGAAGTAATAGGCTTAACATCAGAAGAGGCACCAATGTTAGCACGGAATAGGGGATCATGGAGGAATTTTATAAAGGGGACTATGCTCCAGACTGAACGCTGAAAGGCATAATCAGTCTTAAATGATGATGATGATGATGATAATGATGTAATATAGCTGATTTTATTACAATGGTCATCTCTCCCTGTGAATGTGAGGGATTGAAATTTCGTTAAAATATCTCATCGCAACGAAAAAACTACTGCTTATCACTCCAACTCGCGAATCATATCTGTGGTGATATCGCCCTCACTTCCACCCACCCAGCAGCACATCATTGATATCAAACTGAATTAATTAAATTGATCGTGAGAGTCTCTTTGCATGGTGAGTAATTGGTTTCCTGCGGTCGGATTATACTTGCCAGGTAACTCTTACAGACGCTTCTCTGATGTCTGTGGGGGCTTCCCACAGGATAGGTAGTCACTTCCTCCGATACTGAAATGGTTGGCAACCATCGTCAAATAGCTGAAGATATTCAACGCTAATCACGTTCTATCTGTTGGTTGCCTTGTCAAGCTGCTGGAAGTAAGTCATTTAGAATTCTGGCATACTGCTCCTGAACTAATCCTGCTGAGACCCGTCGGTCTATGGAGTCAGTAGGATGTTTCACTCTCTTCTCCAGCCCTGCGATGCCTCCGCCACTTCCCCGCATGTCCCCTGGCCAGCATGCAAGCAGTAGCCACCGCCGTCAACACCAAACATGTATAAGCCTGCAGACCTGGGTTTCCCTCAGAATACAGCCTTGTAGAAGCATTCGTATTGGCTGCAGCCAAATTAGTGACTGGATGCATCGACAGTTCAAATGGGAATCCCTGGATGTTCTTCTCAAGGAACAATATTGAGAAATTTTCGGGAACCGACATTTGAATCTGACTGCAGAAGGATTCTACTGCTGCCAACATACATTTCACATAAAGACCAAAAAAGGGAAGATACGAGAAATAAGTGCTCATATAGAGGCAAATAACCAATCCCTTTTTCCTCGCACGATTTGCAAGTGGAACAGGGACGGAAACGCCTAGTAGTGGTAGAGGATACCTTTCGCCACACACCATATGATAGCTTATGAAGTAAGTGTATTCTCGTAGATGTAGATGTAAATTTAGTCTTGCTATTGAGATGTCACACCATCCATTTACAGGCACACAAAACTCATGGAACAATGTTGTCTCACATTTATTGAGAAAACAAAAGATGGACCTTCTGCTGCTGATTGTCTCTCAGTAAAAATCTTCGTATTAGCCCCTAATTTTCTCATTGTAGTCACTTTGTCAGACATATGTGAGAGGTTTTAATATGTTGGCCCACAACATTTAGAACAAGCAGTATAGAAACTTCCTGGCAGATTAAAACTCTATGCCGGACCGAGACGCGAACTCGGGACCTTTGCCTTTCGCAGGCAAGTGCTCTACCAGCTGAGCTACCCTAGCACGACTCACGATTCGTCCTCATAGCTTTAATTCCGCCAGTACCTCGTCTCCTATCTTCCAAACTTCGCAGAAGCTCTCCTGCATACCTTGCAGAGCTCAGTTGGTAGAGCACTTGCCCGCGAAAGGCAAAGGTCTCGAGTTAGAGACTCGGTCCGGCACACAGTTTTAATCTGCCAGGAAGTTTCATATCAGCGCACACTCCGCTGCAGAGTGGAAATTTCATTCTGGAAAGTGGTATAGAGCTCACCTCTCAACTCCAGTTTCGTCAGAGTCTCGATCACTTGTCGTATTCTCACGAATCTTCCAGTCTTCTATATACAGCATTTGAATCCACCTGATTTCTACGAGTAAGAGATGTCCCCTGCAATGTCACAGCTCCATGCTAATTATCTCGAAATACCATCACTTTCCGACAGCAGTATTCCATTAGTTAGGAAACTGTCTAGTCCTCCACCCATCACTGACTTGGTAGACGGCAGTGACAACGAGAAAAATAACACACTAACGTACAGGAGGAGAAAACACGTGGACTGCACAAAGAAACTGAATGGTTGTTTATAAATGTCCCCCTGCACATGTCCTAGTCTCCTCATCGTATTCCTACGATTACTACGCTAGAAACACGACCGTGTAGTGGTGTCGGGGTCTTTGTTGATAGCATAGTTTCGTGAGAACTACATCACCTTTTTTTCCAATCAGAGCATACCCCAATAATACGAATCTAACAGTATCACAGAGCTTCGGGTACACTAGACATTGAATCATTTGCATTGGTGCAACAGTCTTACAACACCACACATAATTCAGAGCTACTGCAAGAGTAGGGGGAGATTCAAGACTAAATCACAGCATTGCTCATTTTTTTTACCCTCATGTGTTGTTTGATAGTGGACTGACCATAATACTGTATTCCGTCTAGAGCAGAGTGTATCAGCATGACTTGTGCACACATGTGTTTATTTAGAAGCAAGCTAAGTACTTACACGCTTATCCAACTATCGTATATGGAGATATAATTAACCAGCAGCAACAGTAGTCATTTTAGTACCTCTTACACCTCGACCCAAACTGTAGTGCAATAGTCTCTAGGTGACATAACGGCGGGATCTGCGGTCACTCGCTTCCTGCACTGTCACACGGTCACTCGCTTCCTGCACTGTCACATCGCACCCTCGTTAAAAATACATGCAGATGAAATTGAGCCTGACATATTCTTCTGCTTTAGCTGACCGACTTGCCAGTTCATAGTGTTTTGATTGCTTCCTTAAAGATTCCAACAAATGAATCTGAACCACATATGTGCATCCTACTTCAGATCACTCCAGACATGTAGTGATAGGCATTTTATGGCAGTTAACGCTACCGATGACAGTGTATGGGATTTCTAGTCCTATTAATGTGCAGTAGACTTAGTTGCATTCAGGTCAACTACGAACTCTACGATAGATCTTCCCACCTGCTTGCATACAACTCCATCACCTACGAACTCCCCACATCTAAAGAAATACACTGCAAGCAGCTGTACAGTACACGGTGGAGGGTGCATCGCACCAGTATTATCGATTACCCATCTATCCAAATCACACACGCTGATCGAGTAAAAAATTTCCTATATAGTTCCATACATACCCTAATCCACCCTTTGTTTCCAGGAGAAATACGTCGTCTTTCGCGGAGATTTATTTTCTGTCACATATTCGAATGGATATGCCAACCTACACGAACCTAGCAACATCAACATGATGCTTTTGCTTTGCAGATTAGTTACGTAGCACGAATAGATATGGGCTCACAGGATTGGGAGACAGCGACTATGAAGTGTTGAGCTGTCGAGTCGAAGACACTGATCACCAGTACGTATCATTTAACCACAAATGGGTCCATGTGTATTAATGTCGGCATACCAGCTGACAATAATCTCAAAATTATATTGGAAATTGAGAATGTGTACATAATGACGTATGATGATGGGACTAATTCAAACAGAGTGGGAGAAGCTGTGCGGAAAACTGACATATATCGAGAAGCGGGTTGATGGCTAAGTGCAACACATTCCATCTGAGGCTTCCCATCTGCAACAGTAGCAATGTTAGTCCAAGAATACTCCTTGTGCTTGATTAACACACTGGACTCTCATTCAGGACGACGATAGTTCAAATCCATGTCTGACTACCCATATTCAGGTTTTCTACGATTTCCCTCAATCGCTTCAGGCAAATTCCAGGATGGTTCCCTTGAAAGGGCATGGCCTATTTACTTTCCCATCCTTGACACATTCCGAGCTTGTGCTCCGTCTTTAATGACCTCAGTGTCGACGAGACGTCAAATCCAGTCTTCCTTTATTGTGCTTGGTGTTGGTATTTTAAAATCAACAGCTCAATATTCATCACAGGATGTATTTCTAAAGCAACATTGTGCCGTGAACACACACAAGGTCTGCAGGAAGTGGTATGTGGTGCAGTGGAGAAACAGTAGATCTGTGATATTCTTTTGCTTGAGATAGTGGGAGCATTAAGATGGAGATGTGCTGTTCGCGATCTCTGTCACTCAATCATTCCAAGATCAACGAAAGTTCAGTGTAACATGGTATACCTACTCTGACTGGTTTTGCGTGCAATAAATGTGGAATTCAAAGCATACAAAATCAATTATTTGCGAAATACTGTCGCATAGTTTCCAATCGTCAGTCGATGCTTTTTAAGTACAATGATGCTGTGCATGGTGTATCCTCCCACCACTAACAAATGTTCCATTAACACTAGTCTTCCGCGCCATATACCTGCATATAGACTTCATCCTAATTTCGAAATGTAATCGTCTTACGATGAAAATACAGCCCATACAGCGAAGCAATGGAATCAGATGTCTGTAGCATAGACACCAAACGTTTGTCAGGGCTCTTTAAGTAAAGTGATGCTGTGTGTGGTCCTCTCCACCAATAAGAAGTGTGCTATTAAAACTACAGTATTCCATGCCACATGTGTGCATATAGATCCCCATTTGATTTCAAAATGTAATTTGCTTAGGAAAAAAATATCCAATAATATAGCAGTTCAATGGAATGAGATGTGTGTAACTTGATTTCCAAACGATTGTCAGGGGTATTTAAATACAGTGATGCTGTATAGGGTACTCCCTCCCATAATAACAAATGTTCCATTGAAACTACAGTACAGCACCGTATACGCCCCATATTGACTTTTGAAATGTACTTCCATGTCGCTAGCATTTAGACAGGATGAGCCTCGAACAGTCCATTTTCATACATAAATCTGAGCTTAAAAACCAGGTTCTTTTAGCAGAGAGTTCTTATTATCACATTCCTACAGAAGTGGGAAGAGTCTGCAATACAGTCACTCCCGGGTAGGTACAGTCGTGGACAAAACGAGCGAAACCCCTCGCCTTTTCGTTACGCTGATCCGTACAGCTTTAAAGTCTGCTACACAGCATAACAGGCAAGGCGACGAAGTGTTACCAACATACTATGCACAGGCGTGAAATTTAAAACCTATCCGAAATTTGTCAGACTGTTTTCAACCATGTGTAAGACTATATCAACGCTGATTAGTGTCTTAACCACAACACCTAAATATAAGATATAAATGAAAGAAGAAACGCTAATTAGTATGAACTGTACTAATGAAAATGAATTTCAGCTTATCGAGATAACATAACTGTTTTAGTAAGACAAAGTATCCCAGATCGTTACGAATTAGCAAAATATTATGCGCATTCGACCGCGAAATGGTCTGTGTAAAGGTTCAGACCAGTCATACTGGATTACCGTTGTTGACCTACCATGAAAGTGTGTAAATTTAGCAATGCGTGAAGATTCAGTTAAAAATCATTCAGTGCCACACTTAAGTCAATTCAGTTATTGACAGAAGCGGAAAAAGTAGACAGTAACAAGTATGAAATTCTACAAGAGTTTCATATCGACATCCACGGGGCGCCGGTACAGAATAAAGGTAGCAATAAAACGTATTGGGGGTGCGAGAATTTCTCAAAATTCCTTTACTGATAGTCTATCTGCCTCCGTCTAGATTAGAACCGAAAACAAACCAGACCTCCCTTGCAGTAGCAAACACCTTTCACTACGCTAGCAGACAACCCAGGCAAACAGCCCTCTACTATTACCACAGAGATGAATAAACCGGAAAATTCGCAATGAAAATAGCAAAATTATCTGCAGTTTCTGTTGCAAAGAGCTTTCTGAACTCAAAAACATGACTTGTCTACCTTTATGTCACCGCTTATGTGGCAATCATTCGGTATGTTTATCGAAATAACAAAAAACTGTTATTAGCGAGTAAATTTAGTAGGATAATTCTGCACCACCCCAGGAAATAAACGACGACGTAGCGGCCAAACGTATTCTACAATGTTTCGAATTCTCCATTAGACGTGCCACAGCCAGAAAACGTTGATTAGCCGAAGTGTTCCTTAGGTAACTAGCAATGGGAATGCTCGCGCATCTAAAACGCGGTGGCATTTATAGTGGGATCTGAATTACCACGTGTATAGGCAAATGGTTTTTATTTGCATTCCTGTTAACGTGATTTTTTTTTATTTAAAAAAAATCTTTATTGACAACATCTATAATATTTATACAAAATGAACCCACCACCTTAGTGATTAGTGGGTCATAAGAATACTACAATGTTACATATTCAGCAGCTATTTTTATTGTTATTACAATGGTACTATGTTTATTATTGTGAGCTACAGACAGGATACAATACAGGGTAATAGGCAGACTACAGTTATTGATCTACACTACTAGCTAATTGTTAGTTTTCTTACCTAATTGTTAATTCCTAACTGCCTGCAGCGTTACAGGAGTGTCAGCGTAGATATAAACCTACTACTTCAGGCCCTGCTCATCGAGCTAATCCCGATTAGCGTGCCCCTGACACTGGGCAGGACAAGATTGTTTGTCGCTGCTGGTTCCTAACGTTATATCTATATCTAATGCTACAACTACTGTACTAACCTACATCAATTCCGGTGCTTTTGGTCTAGATTAGTGTACCCTGGTCCCCCTAGTCCTGCACGTGGCGGATTGCTACTAAAAGTCGACCTGTCAACGCACAGGCGGTATAGGATCAGGGTAATTGGACGCGTTCAGTATTTGTCTTTAGTCATGAAAGTCCCTCAAGTATGCTGTCAGTACTTTCCGTGATACCTCGTTTGCCAAACTATTTAGAGTTTCAAAAGTCTCTTCATGTCTTAATAGGTCGTATGTATTGTTATGTTGAAGTTGTTGTCTTAATGTCACTGCTACATCATCGAAAAGGGGGCACTCGCAAACCACATGGTCGGGAGTGCCCTCCGAAGCGCCACAGTCACACTCGGGTGTAGCCTTTTTCCCAAACCGACACAAGTATGTCGGGTAGGGCCCATGACCAGTGAGAAAGTGTATTAGACCCCGTGTTGGCTCGAAATACTTCATCCCTAACCTTTCTTTTACATTTGGCAGGAACCCAAAGGTTCTTCTGCCAGTTTCATCCGTTTCCCAAGACTCCTGCCATAAGTCCTCACCCCTTCTACGTATTTCTCCCTTGTCCCTCACCAGAGCTCCCAGGATATTCTCTATTTTCATGTTATTCCCCTTCTTAACCCAATACCATACTGCTTGCTCTCGTATTTTTATATCTAAAGGACAGAGCCCCATTATTATTAATAGGGCACTTCCTGGGGATGTTCCGTACGCCCCTATAGATCTTAATAGCATGTTTCTCTGTATCCTTCTCACTGCCATGGCAGGCACCACCCTTGTGAGCCTGTATGCCCAGACTCCCGATCCGTAACCCACTATTGAAGTCAGTATACTGTTGTGATATAGCTTGATTAGGTGTGGTGGAAGGTGGATCGTTTGTGCCCTATGGAAGTAAGGTTGTTAAGTACTTGTATTGCTTTTTGGGTTACGGACTCAATGTGCCTTCCAGAGTTCCACCTTTCATCGATGATGACACCCAAGTAGCGAGTCTCTTGTCGTCTTATAACTGGTGAGCCTCCGATTCTGACTATAGGGTTCCTTACTAGCTGTCCCTTCAGCAATAAGTACGTTGATTTTGTTGGTGAGATCGTCATCTTAGTATTTGTACACCACAGTTGTAATTTGGTCATAGCTCTGTCTATTTTTGGCTCGATGTCTTCGCGGCTCCGGCCGCCAACCAGCAGAAGGAGGTCATCTGTGTAAGCTATCACCTCTAGCACTTCTTCACTCTGCTGCAATCTATCTAAAAGTGGTTCCATATGAATGTCCCAGAACAGGGGACCTAAGACTGAATCCTGGGGACATCCCTTAGTTATAGTTTTTCCTACTCTGCCGCTAGGGGATGATAGCCAGACCTCCCGCCCTTCACAATAGCTCCTCAGGCAACCATATAGCGACCCTGGACACTCCTTCTCCCGCAAGCAGGAGAAGAGCGAAGGCCACCACAGGTTGTCAAAGGCGCCACTGATGTCAACCATGATGCCAACAACGTACTTGTACGGGGTAGAGCCGCAGACCTCAGCCGCCAGAGTGATCGCGTCGGTTGCCGATCGCCCCGGCCTGAAGCCGAACTGCCTACCACTCATCCCGCACAGCAGTCGGCGTGCAGTCAGTCTGTCAGCTAGCAATTTCTCGAGTAATTTCCCAAAGATGTCCAGTAGTCAGATCGGTCTATAGGACTTGACATCCGCTGGGTCCTTGTCGGGTCCCTTTTTGATGATCACAACGTTTGCCTCTTTCCAAATTTTTGGGAATTTTTCCTGTCTTAGGCACTCATTGTATAGCTGGGTTAGTGGCGCCACCAGTTGGGGTGCCAGGAACTGCACCACCTCCGCCACAATGCCGTCTGGGCCGGGGGCTTTCCCTGTTTTTAATGATTTGATGTGGCCAGCCACCTCCTCTTCAGAGAAGGGATAGACTGCCCTATCGTTTGCTATTCTGTCTGGATCTTCATTTCGTAGCTGGGACTGGCCTTCAGTGTCGCTACTCTCATCGTCATCAGACAGCAGGGACCGGAGAAGGACCTCGGCAGTCTCCTGCCAGGAATCCGTCATCCCATCCCCGTGCCTGACCGTTGATAGCATCATTGGGGATCGGATCTTTTCCCTAACTAATTTGTAGGGTACTCCCCATGGGTCCAAGGCCAACTGGTCCAGTACAAATCTTTCCCAACTTCGTATTCTAACTTCTTTTAGTTCTTTTTGGAATTTCTCTTTTGCCTCCCGGTATTGCAGTAACCATCTTTGCTTTTCCCACCAGACGACACTGCGCTGGTAGTGCCTCCTCAGCCTTCTGACAGACTGACGCATTTCCTCAAGTTCAGCTGACCATGGTGACGGGGAGGCCGCCATGGCCCTCCTCCTGGAGATAACAGCTGCCTTTACCGCTCTGTTAACTGCTCCCACCAGTTCTTCGGCCCGCTTGTCTACGTCCAGGTCCTGTTGTGCGTGATGCGTGACCTTTTGGCAATGGAGGAATGTCGCACTCTCTCGCTAGTCTCTCCCAGTCAGCTCTCTTGAAATTCAGTTGCAGCTCCCACCCCATGGCCCAGTGGCACCCTATATTTCCTAGGCCAAAAGTAATAAGATTATGGTCACTTGTTGTAGCGTTCTCTTTAACTTCCCAGTTCTGGTTGATGTTGGCAGTATTTGGTGTAACTAGCGTTACATCTATGTTGGTGCCAAGGCCCCCTCCCGCCGCATAGGTGGGAGGGTTGCCAGGTCTATTTGCCACTACAAGTTGTAACGCCATGATCGTATCCTCCACTTTTTCGCCATTGTCATCTCTTGTGCCACTGTACCATAGGGGGGATTTTGCATTTATGTCAGCTGTTATAACCAGTTTGTGTCCCCGCAACGCCGTGGCTACTCTTGTTAGGTGATCCAGATGTTGTTCTATATTGTCTCCATATTGGAAGTACATATTTATGAAGGTTATAATTCCCATGGGAGCCTGTATCTCCACGACGTTGCAGTGACTGGTGGAAAATTGTGCGAGTGTTGTTACTCGTAGAGACTGGTTCGTAATGACAATTGCCGCTTTGGGGGCATCCCCACTACTAGCTATTTACCATGTAGCGGCTTCAAATGAAAGTTTCCCAGCTTGAGAGTACGGCTCCTGTAGGCAGAGTACGTCAAGCCTCCTCTCCTCCACCTCCCTTCGGAGCTCCTGCATCACAAGTCTGCTGTTATGCGTGTTTAGTTGTCCGACAGTTAGTTTAGTCATTATGGGAAGTAAGTATGCATTCTATTGTCAGGCCAAGTCTTACTCCAATCAAAGGCGATTCGACCGAGAGCTAGGACTGACTGGGTGTAGATGTCGTCTAAGTCAAATTTCTCCCCACGTCTTTCAAACACTTTCTTGAGTAAGTCTCGCAGGGCTCCGAAGTCTGTGGGAAGGTTCACTGACTTTAGTTGTATTCTATCTATAGCCTCCATTACCGAGAAGGTGACCTTCCTTCCATTCTCATTTCCTACCCGGACCACATGTCGTAAGGCAGTGGTCAGGATAGTCGGCTGCTCCTATCTTGCCAATTGCATTGTATATTCAATGTTAGGATACACCCTAACCGGGTCTACAGGCGGTAGCCTGACTACTGCGGAATCTGCCACAGTTGGATGTGCACTGTTGCTAGTAACTACGCTTTCTTGGAGTGGCTGTCGTTCATTATGTTTAGGTTCTTGGGTAGGGGCCAGGGAGGCCGCCACCACCACAGGATGCTTCTGCCGCTGTAGATCTTTATTCGGCCTTACTCCCCCGTTTTGGGAAGGGGGAGCTGTGATCTTTTCCGAGAAATCAGTTTGTATACATCTGTCCACCATAGGGGGATCTGTTTGAATTTCTTTCTCTACTGTCGTAAACGTGATTTGGATCGAAAGCGTAGCTACGATTAATATGCTGATGTATCGACTGCAACTGGAACATTTCGAATAAAGAGTAGGGGAAATTATTATGCGGCCCTCATCTTCAGTACTTGTGGGAGCTATTTTCAAATGGTTCAAATGGCTCTGAGCACTATGGGACTTAACATCTGAGGTCATCAGTCCCCTAGAACTACTTAAACCTAACTAGCCTAAGGGCATGACACACATCCATGCTGGAGGCAGGGTTCGAACCTGCGACCGTAGCAGTCGCGCAGTTCCGGACTGAAGCGCCTAGAACCACTCGGCCACCGCGGCCGCCTGAGCTATTTTCGTTGTTAGGATTACGTCACGTAAATTAGTAAAAATGGAACCCTACTAGTCTCACTTTCTTGACCGTCTATCTGTCTACCCAACCCTTAAAACCCGTTTACCTCGAATACGGGTGGACATAATAAACGGAAATGTATCGCACTTCCTGCGGTATACAGACCCTTCGTCGTGTAAAAAAGTGAACTATGTCAACGCAATCTAAAGATACGGCCATTTATGTAAAGAAAGTTTACGCGAAAGGTTGAGAGGTGGCATGAGCCCCCTCTCATATTTCTATCTTACGATTCTCCTCTCTAATTGCATGCGGTGGAAAGTTGCTATTCCTTCACACGCGGACTTCCCACGCAGCGTCTCTCGTCACCCAGGTGGTCCGGTGACAGGCGGGCTCCACTGATCTCGAGAGGGTTAAGCCGACGTGTGTGAGGCAGTCGAGTGAATGCTTTCCAGACGCCGACATTGTCAAGAGACACGCCCGCTGGGGCCTGAAGTAGCGGCTGGGCTAGAGGTTCCGTTACTTCGCAGAAACTTAGCGAAAACACTTTCTGGCGGGCTACCAGCGAGGCGTGGGAATGACTTGTGTACCCAGGCAGTTGTGGCGGGAAAATTCCCGCGCTTTCTGCAAAATAGTAACTGTGATTAGCTTGCTCAGGGCATAGCTCCGTGACGTAGCAAAATCAGCGCAGAAATTGGCGCCAAGAATCTCCATTGGTGGAATGGTAGTGCTCCGGCAATGGGGTGGAATTTTCCGCCGGTTTTCGAGTTGCTGATTGGAACGTTTAACCACGGCCACTGTCGTGGGGGCGGGAATGTTCTGTGTTCGGCCTGTACGGGTGCTCTTGTGGGTAGTTGGCTCTCGCCTTTTGGTCGAGGACGTCGAAGCAACCAGCCATCGCCTACGGTACGCCAGATCGTGTTCTGGCAGTTAAGAAGACAGTTTGGTAATGTATGTCCGCAGCACCGGCAGATAGGGATTTTCCTAGGTGATAATCAGAGCTCAGCAGAGCGCGCCTGTTCGTCTTTTTCTAACTTTGTTCTGTCTTGAGTACCAGCAATTAATGTTGGGTTAGTTGTGTGTCTCTATTATGATTTGAGTAGCAAGGAATTGGCTCCACATACCACTTCATCTTAAACCTCACAATCTAGTTTAGGGACAACTTCACCTTTACAGTGTTTGTATGAGTATCCAATTTGAGCCAATTTGATGTATTGTAAATGTTTCATGTGTTTTGGTTTAGTATTTTGTGTTTAGTCTTAATAAATCATATTGTTATTTTGGACAGAACTTTCATTCTGTTAATCGGTAGAGCAAACCTATCATTCCTCACTATGTTAATGAAACCTTCGTTTATTTAACTTATTTATCAAATTAAATTATTGCAGGTGCCAAACTCTTTTCTACTCCACTTGCAGGGTTGATTACAGTCAGTTCGCGTATATTTTTTAATCCTTGTGTGCAACAGCAAAAGTCGGAGTTAGAATGGGGGGGGGGGGGGGGGGGTTAGAGCATCATTTACATATGTAGATTCTAGAATTTAGTGTTAAATACACTGCTAGCGCCGGCACCTCCCATAATATGGCGACCCTTAGCCTCGGATCTTTCCTGTGAATCGCTGATAAGCAAGTATTATTAGTAGTAGGGACATTCAGAATTTTTTTTGCTTATTTTTTTTATTGATTAATGCCCAAGTTTTTTTCTGGTAGTTCCGCGTTTAGTTTTAAGAAGCGGCGCATGATTACAGTTTTTGTTTTCAGTGTATATATTCTTTTGTTCATTGTTTTTGTGTTCCTTTGATGGTGTGTCCGTATCACGTCACACTTTGTCGGGTTTGTGTGCGGTTTCTGTACCACAACAAATCGTGCGTATAATTACAGCGTTGGAGAGGCGTTGTTGAAATTTTATGTCTATGTGTAAAAATATATGGAGTATATTAATTTTACTGTGCATTTTAGATAAATTTGTTTTTCATGAATGATAACGAGAAGTAAGGCACGACTATTATCGAGCGAAGCTAAAACAAAAGAGGATAGCATAATGGATAAGGGGCAGTTCACTGACGGGAATAGGTTCGGAGATGAGATGGGCACATGTTTAGCAGGACAGGACGCCAGGGTCATTGATGAGGAAGGTGATTTGGACGCGATCTCAGAGCAGCGTTGCGGCCGTGATTATGATAGTGAAGTAGAGGATGAAACAGAGACAGGCACACAGGTCGAGACGGTAGCAGAAGTTTATAATCAACCGAACGAGAGCAGACAGGGGCTAGCTCGGCCACGTCAGAGCTCTAGCGCCCAGGTGCCCAGAGTTACATCTCCCACGTTTGATGAGGATCAAAAAGATGACGTAAACCCAATACTGAGCTTCCTACGATCAATGAAAGAAGAAGCTGACGAACAACGTAAGGAGGAAAAGGAAGAAGATGAGAAACAACGTAAGAAGGAGAAGGAAGAAGCTGACGAACAGCGTAAGAAGGACACTGAGGCAATAATTTCGCATATAGGGGAAAGTCGTGGGGAGTTACTAACAATAAAGAAAGAATGTAGAGAAGCAAAACAAATGTCAAAGGTAGCACAAAAAGTAGCAGGCCTAGCCAGAACGGCAGCAACAGGGGCAATGATAAACGCAAAAGTAACTTCTCAACTCGCAGGTCGCTTGCGACGTGCGACACAAGCCCACTCAAAATCCCTAGCGTTCTTAAAAACCCAAGGTAATATTGCGGTTACGAACATCACGAAACGAATGAAAGAAGCAGAGAGTCGGATAGCAAAACTATAGCGAAACGGGCACACGAGCACTGCGCGTTCGGATACCAATGATGGAGTACACAGAATTGTGTCTCCGAGGAAAAGCCCGCCGTGCTCTAGCCCAGTGACAGAGTGCGGAACTAACAATGCACACGCAGAAACACCTAGTAATAGCTCCAATAATTGTAGCCCACTTAGGAGAGTGAATTCTGAGTACCACTGCCACTGTGATACAGAGGTAGCACATCACAGTTATCAGCAAGATAGATCAGGACACTCAGCAGACGTGCAAGTATCGGAAACGAGTGACAACACCAGTGCGAGGATCGGACAGGATTTTGATCACAATCACTTCCTGTCGATACTAAAATTCCAAAAGTTCAGAGATAATGGAGGGTCGATGCATCCCAAGAACTGGGTGATGCAGTTTACAAATTCATTACCGTCATCATGGCCAACCCTGGCAAAATTAGAACTCATGTGTGGACACATCGAAGGCCAAGCCGCGGAAAAGATGCGGGGTGTGGCAGTGACGTGTCGGACTTATCAGGAATTTGTTGGTGCATTCCTGCGGACCTACTGGTCAAAGGAAACGCAAGACAGGATTAAAGAGGAAATAATATTTTGTCCTGAACTGGAAGTGTCCGGGCATAGGAGCGCAACCAACTTTCTTGATGATTTACTCAAGAAGAATCAATTTTTAGATAGTCCATATAGCAACGGAGAAATCATTAAATTTTGCTTTTCCAAATTGCCAGTTAGCTACCAACAGACACTTGTCGGGAAGTGTGGATCTGACATAGAAGCATTCAAGAGTCTATTGCGCGAACTCGAAGTAGTCTTTGATAAACAAGACGCAAAGAACAGGAAGAAGGGGCAAAGTAACAAATACCACGGGCCAGGAAGGGAAGACGACAACAGATCGCATAATCGCACTGGTCGGTTTGGAAACCAGGGTTACGGAAGTCAAGGTTACGCTATTCAAGGTTATGGAAACCAAAGACACGGAAACCAGAACGTCAGGGAGCAGGGTCAATCTAGACAAGGAACCTGGGATAGGAGGAATAACGAACGGCAAAGCGACCGTAATTGGAGAGAGCGAAACCAAGGACAACAGTGGAACCAGGAGACTGAAACTAGACCCGCAAATCCTAATGCACGTCAGAGGAGGGGAAGCTTAACAAGGGATTGACGCCAGACTAGTGCGAACACAGGCCGCCGGAATTTCGCACGTAATCTCGGACCTGGCCAACTACGGATGATACATTACGAAGATTTATCAGAAATCCTGCTCGAGGAACATAAAGCAACTCCTCGACAAGATCGGCAGCCTCTTATCACAGTAGCAATAGCTGAAAAGAGTATGAATGCGATAATAGATAGTGGAAGCTACATAACAGCAATATCTGAGGCAGCATACAAGAGGTGCTCTCAGGAGATGGACTGGCCTGTCCTATCGGTTAAGAAAACCAAAATAAAAGGGGCATTAGCGGGTAAATGTACAGAGATCACCCAACAAACAAGACTGGAATTCTACTGCCAAGGACACAAAATAGAGTCTAACTTCTGTATCGTGCCAAATCTGGCGATAGACATGATAATAGGAACGGACTTCCTAAATGAACATGAAGCGATAGTTGATCTAGGACGAGGTGAAGTGGTTTTGAGGAAAGGGATTCCCGTCCACATTAAGTTCGACGACCAGCTGATCCCAGCTCAACTACCGTCTAACTGTGTACGGATAAACTATGCGTGTCTGAAAGACAGAAAGGAAGAACAGGTCGACGTTGGGGGTAGGGGAGAGGACACGGATGAGAATGAAGTCGGAATAATGGGAGAAATAAAGGAGAAAATAGGAGAAAAAGTGGAAGCAATAAAGAATATAAGGTGCGACCACCGCAAAGAACTTCATAAACTACTAGTAGAACATGCGGAGGTCTTCCTTCCCAAGACAGGATCAATAAAGGACTTCCAATATGAATTTTGTGTACGTCCGCACAACCAGTTTCGTGTGCCACCCTATCCAATCCCCTTGGCATATCGACAGAAAGCAGCAGCTGAAATTACGCGAATGCTGAGTGAAGGAATAATAGAACCAACGGCTTCAGCCTATAATAACCCGTTAAGAGTAGTCGAGAAGGCAGATGGTAGTATTCGTTTAGTCTTGGACTCGCGACAAATTAATACCATAATAGAACCTGAAACAGACAGACCGGAACGATTAGAGGAACTCTTACAAAACTTCCATGGAATATCAATCTTCTCATCAGTTGATCTAAAATCGAGTTTCTGGCAGATCGAGCTCCATCCAAATTGCAGACAGTACACAGCCTTTTTAGCATTTGGAAGATGTTACCGGTTTCTTCGTCTACCATTTGGTTTGAACGTTTCATCTGCCGCATTCATTCGGGGGCTGGACGGCATACTAAGCGATAATTTGAAACGTCATGTCACCAGCTATGTTGACGATTTGCTGATCGCGGAGAAATCTTGGGGAGAGCACAATGCGGTCCTCGGTGAACTCCTTGCGACATTCAAGGAATACGGAGTGACTATCAATATCGAAAAATCGAATTTTGGGGCGTCCTCTGTCAAATTTCTAGGACATATCATCACGGGTGAGGGCATTGCGCCAAATCCCGAAAAGATCGAAGCGATTGAAAAGTTTCCCATTCCTACGACAAAGAAGCAGTTAAGGGGGTTCTTGGGGATCATAAATTTTTACAACCGCTTTATACATGTCAAAACTCAGAGCAGTCCTAGGTTGCATCAACTTACAGGAAAGAAGATTCCTTGGGAATGGGATGAGGCGGCCGAATCCGAATGGAAAGCATTAAAATTCGCATTATTACAAGCACCCATCCTATCACACCCTAATTTAGCAGAAGAGCTTTGCATAGTAACGGACAGTTCATACGCAGGTCTGCGTGTCATGGTGTTCCAAGACTATGTACATGAAGGAAACAGGGTGTGGAAGATAATTGCGTTTGGTAGCAGAGTACTAGCCAAGAGTGAGAGGAATTACTCAGTAACCGAGTTGGAGGCGCTGGCTATTGTATGGGCGTTTGAAAAATTCAGATACCTTCTGTTTGGTCGCAAGACGAGGGTCTACACGGACCACAAGGCACTCGAGTTCTTGATGACTGCAAAGTTTAATCACAGGCGGCTCATTAGGTGGGCATCATATCTGCAGCAGTACAACTTTTCGATAGAATATATCCCCGGCAGTCAGAACATTATTGCAGACGCCTTATCACGGTCACCGATCGGATTTGAGCACAACATGGAAGAAGATCTGGAGGAAAATCACTACTGCCTTTTCTATATGCAGAAAGTAGCCTTTGAAAATTTTATTACCTGTAGTATGCAGGACATCAAGAAGGAGCAAGACAAGGACCCTGCCCTAGTGTTATTGAAACAGAAATGGATAGACAGAAAACACGCCACCATCAGGCAGTTCTACCTCTTGCGGAAAGGCATAATTTTCCACCGAAATAATGCCAATGACACTGAATGGGGGGTATGCATCCCTGAACACCTAATAAACAAGGTTATATGGCATACTCACCTCAGCTATGGACACTTCGGACCACGCAAGTGCAGTCTCAAGCTAAGGACCATGTGTTACTTTCGAAACATGGAGCGTCGAATACGGAGGGTACTGTCGGTGTGTAAAGACTGCCAAAAGGCTAAGCACACCACTGTGAGCATGCAGACACCATTATACACAATCGTACCGACCAAATTAAGACAATTAGCAGCAACAGATTTGATGGGACCTTTGCCAAGAACAAGAAGAGGATGTACTTACGTATTAGTGTTTGTTGAACTAACGTCCAAATACGTTACCTTTACGCCACTGAAGAGGGCGACAGGACGAACTGTATCACGAGCCCTAATCCGTGATTTCCTACCACAGGTTGGTCATGTGAGTAGAATTATTTCTGATAACGGGCCACAGTTTAAGTCAAAAACATGGAAGGAGACGTTGCGTCGATGTAAAATTGATCCCATTTTTATATCTTCACACCATCCGAGCTCGAATGCTGCAGAACGGGTTATTAAGGAACTCGGAAACTTGTGCCGGTTGTACTGTAACAAACAGCACACGACATGGGACGTTTTCCTTAAAGACTTCCAGGAGGCGATCAATGAGGCACCCCATGGGATAACAAAATTGGCACCCATTACATTACTGAAAAACCGGATTCCTAAGGACTTGATAACCGAGGTCGTAAACTTCCCACCAAGGGCGCGAACGCAGCACCAAGCCATAGTGGATTTGGCTTTCAAGAGGATACGGGCTGCAGCAGAGGTCAGGAAGAGACGTGCCGACAGGGGAGCTCGTCTACGACACTTCCAAATTGGACAAAAGGTGCTCGTTAAGTCTTTCCGACTTTCGAACAAACAAAAAATGAAATGCCAAAAATTCTATTCTGTTTACAACGGCCCGTACCGTATAAGGAGAGCAGCTCACCACAATGCTTATGAATTGGAGACGCTGAAAGGAAAGAAGTCCATAGGACTCCACCACATCTCTCACATAAAGGAGTTCGTGGAATAGTAGTAGTGTAAGTGGTGTACATAGCAGAATGGGCAAATACATGAACCTTGCTATAGTAGTAGTGTAAGTGGTGTACATAGTAGAATAGGCAAATATATGAACCTTTCTACGGGGAACAATAATCGTTGCATTAATAGATTAAGATTGTTAAAGTATTAACACGCTGCGTTTTCTCGCATAAGAATTTTCTGCTGTTAACTTTTTTTGTCTATGTTCGGGATCTCCTCTGTCGTTGCGATAAGAGGCACTACCTTTCCATGAGCAATGTTTTTGTCCTTTCCTATCTGGTGTCCATGTTAAGGGATAAAGATGAGTGACGAGAGCCGGCCGAAGTGGCCGTGCGGTTAAAGGCGCTGCAGTCTGGAACCGCAAGACCGCTACGGTCGCAGGTTCGAATCCTGCCTCGGGCATGGATGTTTGTGATGTCCTTAGGTTAGTTAGGTTTAACTAGTTCTAAGTTCTAGGGGACTAATGACCTCAGCAGTTGAGTCCCATAGTGCTCAGAGCCATTTTTTTTTTTGAGTGACGAGATGTCGCACAAACGGGCGCATACAAGAACGTGCTCTTAGAAGCGTTCTGAGAAGTCGTGATACGCTCCATAGCGGCCACAACCAGTTCGTAAGACGTTCATACCAATGCTTGCAGGTACGCGTCAGTGCACTGCAAGATTGTGGTATATTGCGTGATTTAGAGGATGAATATGGGCAGTATAGTTTTTTGCAGAGCTGGGCCAGCATCGTTGTCTTGCAAGTCGGGGTGAACCTGTGAGCGTTTGACTCCAATGGTGCCCTAGACGAGAGAAATGCGGGCATAAAGCCTACCATGCCAATGTGCTGGTTGGGGATTTAGCGTGCTGCTCGTGACTGTCACAGATGAATAACCAGGGACTTATACTTGGATATTCGTGACATACTGTGTAGCTGGCGTGTGTTGGGCGACTGAATCCTCAACAGGAACCAGTCCTGGCTTGGTCATATTACATTGCCTCTGGAAAGGTGTGCTTTGATCGCGAATACTGCATAACATAGAAAAAGAAGTTGCAACTATAAATTTATTGTCTTGTATAGCCATGGCTAACCCAGTCTCTGGAGTTTCAGTGAGGCGTAGTGAGAACTCGGAGGCCATGTCGTACGGCGCGCACATCACTGTCGTCAATAGCGGCGAGCAGCGAGACATCTCAACGTAACAGGAATTATGTAAGAGTATTGTATAAGGTAAACAAAAAATAAAAAATAAAAAGGGTACGATATACTAGGATAAGTTAAACTGTAGGATTTAACAATAACTAGATTAATATTGTGGAGGTTTTCTACCACAAGTGTTTGGCGCGCGCCTGTTGGGATGTTATTTTTCAGGTCATCAAATCACAGACCCGAGATGGAGGGACGACCGGCGAGCGAACGTAGAATAGTTGCATGTTCTTTATAGCTCAGTAAAACTTCAGCCTGCATAATAACATAATTTATTCCGAAGACATAGAATGTAGATCGTTGGCATATGGTAGTTAATTCTTGAGCATGTCTACTGTCGATCTATATAAGTAATAGTAATATTGGTGCGAGCCCGCCCATTTAGTTGTTCATCCATTACATAGCATCAGTTATCACACACCATGTACAATACTGAGATCGGTCTCTACACATATATCAAAATAAATTATTTCCATGTCTATATTAGATGTTATAATGATAGCTACAGATAAATAACTATAAAAGTAAAATAAGAGTGTCTGAAATGACAGACCATCAATGTGTCATTATGAAAATTTATTATAACATAGAAGGTCATGGGAAAAAGTTAGGCATAAGATTTTTGTCAGAACTGTGCAGATGACGGGTATCGTGGCAATGCATAGGCCAGCCAGCGCTAAAACAAGAGGTCTTCGGCTACCTGCAGGAGGGCGAGCGTCCGGTCCTGCAAGCTGACAGTCACCGGGCCATATACCTGAGGGATTAGGCGGGATCCTCGCCGGGCCACAAGCGAAAGTGAGGCTGGCCGTTGACCCTGACATGCGACCCACATGCGACAGCCTGCTAGCTCTCCGGACACGGCAGCCGTTTGGAGGGATTCCCTGCGGCAGACCACGTTGTCGTGAGCACACGAAGAAGATCACATATCGTGTCAGAACCTGCGCCTCATGTGCCTCAGGACAGAAAGGGACGCTCTATACTCACCTGTTTGGGTTTTTACAACTCACTAGCATTGTCCGATCTGCATACACAAAGCAGTATCGTGCCACACTAACAAATGTATAGTCTCATTTCTAACTTCTCCTCTCTATTAGAGAGCAGTTTTAGCAATCGTCGCTCCTAGTTCGATCCTGTATGGATGACCTCACACACTTGTGGAGTCACTCCACGTGCCATCATCCCTCGTCGAACTGCAATATTGGGAAACGTAAAGTACTGTCCAGTGAGAGAAGAGACCTAGACTAGTGATGTATCCCAACAAATAGACCTCAGAGACAATTAATCGACGTGAGGAGAGCCTATCACTGTGTCTTCCTACCGTACTGCCATGATCATATGCGTAGGTCTTGGTGCAATCTCAACAGAGTACTGCAGATGCTCCAGAATACCCTATTGCCGTTGCAACAACGCAGCAACAACACCCGACGTTTAGCCCTATGTGATGTCAGTACTGTGGAATTTGTGAAGTGCTTCGAATATTTCTAACAATGTGATTTAGTGCCTCATTCTCAGCACAGTCGTGAACATTGTGCAATGTGGAAGCACAACATGACACCCCATGAACCTTGTTTTTTTTCCTAAATTTCTTTCTCTAGTGTTGTTTTTGTAATGTATGTTATACCTTGTATGTGTTTGTGTTTTACACTGTAATTCTTATTACAAATTACTGTATTGTTCTCCACACCATGTTGTTTTTTTGTATTTGGTATTTATTGTTGTGTGTATGCAAACAGTGTGCCTGAAGTCTCCATAAACTGAAGCAGATACCACCACTGTCATTGTGAATGGACCATTAGTTCAGGGAACATTTTGTAAAGGTTATTCTTGCTGCAGGGAGACAGAATGAATCGGAGGTTGTAACTAGATTCTGAAAGCTCACAAAGAGATTGTTAACTTAAATAGTATCATGTGTGAGTGAGTTCAGGTTAGTTTCATGATTCAAATTGTTGTAAAATCTTGGGCATTTAATTGCGGAGCACTCCAACTCTGATTGTAACAAATAAACTGCTCCATATTTGGCTCACATGCCCGGGCCATATTTAGAGCGTGAATGTCTGTGTGAATCGGTGTTTGGAAGGGGCTCCCTGGGTATGGATGTGTGATGTGAGTGTTAGTGTTCCATATTAAGAAGGTGAAGTAGGCTACATCATAAATAATCCTCCCTCTATGAGCTGCATTTTTCGGTTGCAGTGATTCTTTTATAGAGTGCGGCATGTGGAGTCAGTTTGTAAGATTGTTCTTGGGCGATTGACTCACTACCTTGCTCCTGAGTGAGCCAACCGCTCACCAATTACAATCTAAAATGGCGTAGGGGCAATGAGAGGTGGCATGAGCCCCCTCTCATACTTCTATCTTACGATTCTCCTCTCAAATTGCATACGGTGGAAAGTTGCTATTCCTTCACACGCGGACTTCCCACGCAGCGTCTCTCGTCACCCAGGTGGTCCGGTGACAGGCGAGCACTACTGATCTCGAGAGGGTTAAGCCGACGTGTGTGAGGCAGTCGAGTGAATGCTTTCCAGACGCCGACATTGTCAAGAGACACGCCCGCCGGGGCCTGAAGTAGCGGCTGGGCTAGAGGTTCCGTTACTTCGCAGAAACTTAGCGAAAACACTTTCTGGCGGGCTACCAGCGAGGCGTGGGAATGACTTGTGTACCCAGGCAGTTGTGGCGGGAAAATTCCCGCGCTTTCTGCAAAATAGTAACTGTGATTGGCTTGCTCAGGGCATAGCTCCGTGACGTAGCAAAATCAGCGCAGAAATTGGCGCCAAGAATCTCCATTGGTGGAATGGTAGTGCTCCGGCAATGGGGTGGAATTTTCCGCCGGTTTTCGAGTTGCTGATTGGAACGTTTAACCACGGCCACTGTCGTGGGGGCGGGAATGTTCTGTGTTCGGCCTGTACGGGTGCTCTTGTGGGTAGTTGGCTCTCGCCTTTCGGTCGAGGACGTCGAAGCAACCAGCCATCGCCTACGGTACGCCAGATCGTGTTCTGGCAGTTAAGAAGACAGTTTGGTAATGTATGTCCGCAGCACCGGCAGATAGGGATTTTCCTAGGTGATAATCAGAGCTCAGCAGAGCGCGCCTGTTCGTCTTTTTCTAACTTTGTTCTGTCTTGAGTACCAGCAATTAATGTTGGGTTAGTTGTGTGTCTCTCTTATGATTTGAGTAGCAAGGAGTTGGCTCCACATACCACTTCGTCTTAAACCTCACAATCTAGTTTAGGGACAACTTCACCTTTACAGTGTTTGCATGAGTATCCAATTTGAGCCAATTTGATGTACTGTAAATGTTTCATGTGTTTTGGTTTAGTATTTTGTGTTTAGTCTTAATAAATCATAGTGTTATTTTGGACAGAACTTTCATTCTGTTAATCGGTAGAGCAAACCTATCATTCCTCACTATGTTAATGAAACCTTCGTTTATTTAACTTATTTATCAAATTAAATTATTGCAGGTGCCAAACTCTTTTCTACTCCACTTGCAGGGTTGATTACAGTCAGTTCGCGTATATTTTTTAATCCTTGTGCAACAGCAAAAGTCGGAGTTAGAATAGGGGGGGGGGGGGGGGTTTAGAGCATCATTTACATATGTAGATTCTAGAATTTAGTGTTAAATACACTGCTAGCCCCTGCACCTCGCAAGGTCAAAAAATGAATCTAGGAACTATGGAACCAAACTGCTTAGGTCATCAGTCCCCTAGACCTAGAACTACTTCAGTCTACCTAACCTAACACACATCCATGCCCGGGGAAGGATTCGAACTGACGGCGCAAGCAGCCGCGCGGTCCGCGATATGACGCAGTTGAGCGCACGGCTAACCCGCGCCGGCAAGCTGTTAATTTCATCTGGTGTTACTAAAAAGTTATTCACTTCTGGTGAATCGTTTTCTGCGCAGGTCATTTAAGAAAGAATAACTAAATATATTTGATGTTACGGAAGAGGAAGGACGCCTAATTCATTTCCCTTTGTCTTTATTCATGATGTTCGATTCGCAATCTGAGCATACGTACTATCCACAACCACACTTTAGATCCAAGTCATAGTCACAGATATGTGAATACAGCACATTGGCTTATACTTAAGGTATTTAGTTTTTCACGAAGTGGTGGCAGACGATGCTGTGGCGTCTTCGAAGCGCGAGTTTCTCCAGTGCTAGTAGCTATCTCACCACATCAGCTGAGCGAACTTGCATAGTATGTCGGTAGCACTTCGTCGCCTTGCTTGTTATGCTGTGTAGCAGACTTTAAAGCTGTGTGGATCAGCATAACGAAAATGCGAGGGCTCTCGCTCGTTTTGTCCACGACTGTACATTTTCGATGAGGTAGTGACTACATGTTTGAAATTCCAAGAAAATAAGCATAAGCTGTAGGTAAAAGAATTGTAAGAACTAGAAGTTACTGTGATATTCCAGATGGCTGCTCCATCAGAATATCAATTTTTAAAGTCAAACATTTCCAATTTGTGTGGTTTGATCTAGGGTTTTTAGATTCTTTCATCGTATTACGTTTTAAGTGAGGTGGAATTTAATAGTGCAGCTGTTACAACGGCAGTTAGATTTATCACTTTTTTCTAGCTTGTAATTCACATGCGACGTCCCAACCACTTAGACGAAGCATGCTACTTCTGACCTCCATCCACCTCTGTACCACTACCCCTGAAGATCTAAGAACGGGACGGCTTGTTAAAGTTTCTTCCAACATATGACCATTATCAAGGATCTTCCTATCGCATTCCTACAACAGTGGAAAGAGTCTATGACACAGTCGCTGCCAGGAAGGTGGATTACCGATGAGGTGGTGAATAGATGTTTATAATTCTAAGAAAACAAGCATAAGCTATAAGAAAATAATTGTAAGAACTGGCAGCTACTGCGATATTCCAGACATCAGCTCCATCAGAACATGCTTTCTTTCTGTTTTTACACGGTATTCCTACTGCCATCACATTGTCATCTTCATGTAAGAGACATGGTTTCTCAGCCCTGACAGATATATACTTGAGAAATATACACTACTGGTCATTAAAATTGCTACACCACGAAGATGACGTGCTACAGACGCGAAATTTAACCGACAAGAAGAAGATGCTATGATATACAAATGATTAGCTTTCCAGAGCAATCACACAAGGTTGGCGCCGGTGGCGACATCTACAACGTGCTGACATGAGGAAAGTTTCCAACCGATTTCTCGTACACGAACAGCAGTTGACCGGCGTTGCCTGGTGAAACGTTGTTGTGATGCCTCGTGTAAGGAGGAGAAATGCGTACCATCGCGTTTCCGACTTTGATAAAGGTCGGATTGTAGCCTATCGCGATTGCGGTTTATCGTATCGTGACATTGCTGCTCACGTTGGTCGAGATCCAATGACTGTTAGCAGAATATGGAATCGGTGGGTTCAGGAGGGCAATACAGAACGCCGTGCTGGATCCCAATGGCCTCGTATCAGTAGCAGTCGAGATGACAGGCATCTCATCCGCATGGCTGTAACGGATCGTGCAGCCACGTCTCGATGCCTGAGTCAACAGATGGGGACGTTTGCAAGACAACAACCATCTGCACGAACACTTCGACGACGCTTGCAGCATGGACTATCAGCTCAGAGACCATGGCTGCGGTTATCCATGATGCTGCATCACAGACAGGAGCGCCTGCGATGGTGTACTCAACGACGAACCTGCGTGCACGAATAGCAAAACGTAATTTTTTCTGATGAATCCAGGTTCTGTTTACAGCATCGTGATGGTCGCATCCGTGTTTGGCGACATTGCGGTGAACGCACATTGGAAGCGTGTATTCGTCATAGCCATACTGGCGTATCACCCAGCGTGATGGTATGGGGTGCCATTGGTTACACGTCTCGGTCACCTCTTGTCTGCATTGACGGCACTTTGAACAGTTGATGTTACATTTCAGATGTGTTACGACCCGTGGCTCTACCTTCGATCCCGGCGAGACCCTACATTTCAGCAGGATAATGCGCGGCTGCATGTTGCAGTCCTGTACGGGCCTTTCTGGATACAGAAAATGTTCGACTGCTGCCCTGGCCAGCACATTCTCCAGATCTCTCACCAATTGAAAACGTCTGGTCAATGGTGAACGAGCAACTGGCTCGTTACAATACGCCAGTCACTACTCTTGATGAACTGTGGTATCGTGTTGAATGTGCATGGGCTGCTGTACCTGTACACGCCATCCAAGCTCTGTTTGACTCAATGCCAAGGCGTATCAAGGCCGTTATTACGGCCAGAGGTGGTTGTTCTGGGTACTGATTTCTCAGGATGTATGCACCCAAATTGCGTGAAAATGTAATCACATGTCAGTTCTAGTATAATATATTTGTCCAATGAATACCCGTTTATCATCTGCATTTCTTCTTGGTGTAGGAATTTTAATGGCCAGTAGTGTACCTTGCAGATAGCTGGGTAAGAGTCGCCGGTGGTAGAACAGGAAGTAGACCCTTGAGGGAGAGTGGAGGTGGTTTCTCATTGACAGGTATCGAATATCAAAGGACACTGACTTCTGGTCCGCGGTTGGTGGTATTTAGTATCATGATTTGTAGTTACAACACTGGGCGGTTTTCGACCTCTACTGCATGCAGCTGCACGCTCGGCGCTGCTCCCGATGCCTGGTGGCGCCAAGACAGGCACACAGGGGGACGACCCAAAACAGTGTCTAATGTACCGCACTCAATTCCATTCCTTGGTACTGACAGTTATTACGTCATGGGAAGTGAGGCTGGGGAGGGGGGTGCAGGTGTGAGCTCTATTCTCATCCTCGCCTCGTCAAAATCAGTCTGTCGCGCCAAGATGGCTACGGAATGTTAATATCCTCGCATTGTAACAGCAGTCAAAATCAGGCGCGGCTCGCAATTAAAGGCTCTGAAGCGTAGCCCCCCAAAAATGGCTCTGAGCACTATGGGACTCAACTGCTGAGGTCATTAGTCCCCTAGAACTTAGAACTAGTTAAACCTAACTAACCTAAGGACATCACAAACATCCATGCCCGAGGCAGGATTCGAACCTGCGACCGTAGCGGTCTTGCGGTTCCAGACTGCAGCGCCTTTAACCGCACGGCCACTTCGGCCGGCAGTAGCCCCCCAAAGTATAAATAAATTTCTGAATAATGTATTGCAGAATTTAAATTATCAGAAAGCATTTCGTATAATTTCCAAACGGATTTAAGTAATGCCAGTCAACGTTTTTGAAACTGTTGATATGTGATGTCACATTATGCTTTTCGAACAGGTAGTAGCTAGTCTTAAGGCTGCGCCTTGAACTCCCGCTTAGCTTTATGTAGCAGAAGTTTGCGCCATGTTTTCCACAGAATATAGCTCGTATGAGCTTCCCGAAGGCTCTGCTGTTTCAGCCTGAGGTTGTCCTACCAAGCGGCGTATTGCTTACATGAAAAGGGAATTAACAGAGTTGCTGAAACTTCGCTATCGAATACCTGTCTCTCAATATATCTAGTCTGCTTTAATACGTCTGTAATCGACGTTCAGAGTTACTGTTTTGATAGAGCTGTAGACAGGGTTTTTGCTTCTGCCATTGGCTTTTCAATCAACCGCTGGAATAAGTTTGCAGATGTCTCGCTGAGTGCACTAAACGGTAGTGTAAGTATCGCCACATAGCAAGAGTTTCACGAAAAATTTGAGTAAAGAGCGCGCGAAATAGACCCCTTGCGCGAAGACTGTCCCATTACTTTAGTTTCCTTGCTTGCTGATTTCAGGTAACGTGCGTTATGAGCAAATTTCTTTTTGTGCGTGCGTTATCTATGAGTTTAGTGAGTTTTATTTTCTTACGAACAACAGCAGCGTACTAGAAGTCCGAAAACAACACAATGAGAATTGAGTGTGCAATTTATCAGGAACAACATGCGGTTAGGAAGAAAGTGGAGGAACTTGGTGCGCCCAGATTCAATGTAAACATGCATCATGAACAAAAGCAGTGTAAATTCAGGCAAAGATAGACCTATACATGCAATTTTAACGGAGCAGTGTACAATACAGCTGAGTTGTTGTGTGCGTTATATCACTTAAAATGCACACAAGTGTAAGCAAGACAAATACGATCTGCACATCACATTAATGTCGCAGACTTTCACAATATGGAAACCATAAGTCGCACCTGGTGAAAACATACACTTTCTTTCTTCTGGAAAATATAAAAATCATAAATATTTCGCTATATACATGTATTATACAAGAAATTGCATGTAAATTTTCTGTTTTTCATCGCTGGCTTCAATTTTTCGTTACATTCACCAGTTTTCTCGTAAATTTTAATTCTATCATGGAAAACGTTATTTGTTGTTATATTGTCATTAATAGATATAAACAATTAACGGTAAGCATTGTCATACTTGCCTGACTATTTTTATTTTGTAATACTGCCGTTGCTTTCATCATACCAATTACCCTTAGGGCTCAAATTCACTACTTTCCCACGCAGAATACACAGCCCAGTCTTTGTTTCAAAACTAGTGATATGTATAACAATTCTGTCTCAGTTCTCTATCAGATCTCTACGAGACCTGTTCATAGACACTTCACTTATAAAAATCGGCAAAAGTGTCGTCAATTTATTAATTTTTAAAGTTTATACTGTTCACAAACCATTCAATATAAAGTAAGTTAGAAACTATTCATCATACTGAGGGCGTATCTAAACCCTCATATGTCATCATTTTCTCCTTATATCTGGTACTGGCTTTCCAGTTTTTTAATAGGTTCACGTTTTTATTGTGATATCATATAATCAGCATTTTATTCTTCATTTGTGTGGCCATAGTGTCCATAGTTGCTTTATAATTCATGTGGGTATTTTTGATCCGTTGTTGCAACTACAAAAATGCGTGATTTTTTCACCAGACACGTTTCCCTTTATTGAGGTAGAGCATCATCAGTGGTCTGTAATTAAGTTTAGTTACGTTTTGATTTGCTTTTTAGATCGAAAAACGCGCGGTTTAAGGCGCCTTGTCACGGTTCACGCGGCTCCCCCCGTCGGAGGTTCGAGTCCTCCCTCGGGCATGGGTGTGTGTGTCGTCCTTAGCGTAAGTTAGTTTAAGTTAGATTAAGTAGTGCGTAAACTTAGGGACCAACGACCTCAGTAGTTTGGTCCCATAAGACAAAAAAAATCGAAAAACAGTTCGTTAAGAATAGGTTGGTTTGTACATACGGTGATTTTTCGGCTACTTTCTCGCTCACATCGGGAAATGCCGTCTGCTAACACATCGTTGTTTTTCTGTATTAGACATTGATAATTTTTGTCTACTTTTTAGATGTTCTGCAGCACTATGCATTTATCACAACACACTTTTATGCACACCACTGTATTCTGTTTGTTTTCATACTTCAAGTATGTGTTGCTGTTTGTGGTATCCGCTATAACATGTAACAGACCACTTTTAAATCAGCACAGTTTTTTAGTAGCACTTGCAATCAACATTTAAATAAAGTTACTGACACGCCTGGCATGTCTGCCCATGACATCATTTCCATGACGTATTCACTAGAATGCCCTAGAAAGAAACAAAAACTGTCTACATACCGAGGCCTCAAACGCATAAACTTGCCTGAACTCGAAACTGAGGCACAAGAAATAGTTTGGGGGGTGACCTCTACTCCCCTCATGGACATAAACGACAAACTCCAGCATTCCACTAACAAAATTACTCAACTATATCACAAATATGCTCCAATAAAGACCAGAAAAGTAAAAAAGGCAACCTGAACCTTGGCTGACTGATGAACTAAAACAGCTCATGAATCTCAGAGATGCTGCACATCGAGCATACAAGATACACCCTACACCTGAAAATCATGCTGTATACAAGCAGAAACGAAACAAAGTCAGTCAAGCGGTGAGAAACGCTAAGCTCAGACATGCCTGTACATTAGCTGACAAAAGATGTAGACCAGCTATCCTGTGGAAAAATCTCCGTAGTCTCGGTTTAGGCAAAATAAAAGTTGCAGAAAATCCCATGGTCCCAGCTGAAGAACTAAACCGATTCTTCACATTACCTACAACCAAAACTGATCCGCAAAAAAAAAACAACAGAGAATCATTGATTACTTCATGGGGATGAACGACTGTAGCAAAGAAAAATTCTATCTACAGCACGTCATTTGCAGTACTGTCAAGAAAGCCATAATGCGGATTAGATCAGCATCTACTGGACATGATGGTATCACTATCCAGATGGTAAAACTTATTATTGACCAACTACTGCCCTCTATAACAGACATTTTCAACGATTCATTAATCACAAGTGTTTTCCCTGAGGCCTGGAAACTGGGACAAATTAAGCCACTGCCTAAAAAGGACATCGCCACAGCACCCTCTGACTACCGCCCCATCTGCCTTCTTCCTCCACTATCAAAGGCCTTAGAATATATAGTTCATGACCAGCTCACCAACTACCTAACTACTTACAACCTACTAGACGAATACCAATCAGGTTTCCGTAAACATCGAAGCACAACATCAGCTCTGATAAAGGTGACCGATGACCTGAAACTTGCCATGGACAGACAAGAAGCGACTATTATTTGCTTCTTAGATTTCAGCAAAGCATTTGATACTGTCGACTTCGACATGTTACTAGCCAAATTTAGTGGTCTAAATTTCTCACCAAGCGCAGTGCAATGGTTTCGCTCATACATGACGTCTCGTCAGCAACGCATCCTGTCTGGGAATATAAAATCATGATGGCGGCAGGTAGTGTCAGGCGTTCCCCAAGGCTCAGTATTAGGTCCTATACTCTTCTCTCTTTATGTCAATGATGTGTCATCGGTCCTGACCTATTGCAAATACCGTATGTATGCTGATGACCTTCAGTTGTATCAAAGTGCGAAACCAAGCAATCTCAAGAAAGCTATTGAAAATTTCAATACTGACCTCTATGCACTGTCAAAATGGGCGCGGGACATAGGTCTAAAACTAAACCCATCTAAAACCCAAGCGGTAATTGTTGGTCACTCTAAGCTCATTAGCCCAAAACATCGGGAATCCGTACCACCTCTTATCCTAAATGGAACAAATATTAACTTCTCTCCCTCAGCAAAGAGTTTGGGAGTAATAATAGATGAAAATCTAAATTGGACAGAACACGTAACTGCAGTGTGCAAAAAAGCATCAGCATCCCTTCATGTCCTACAAAAATATAAAAAACTCTTCCCTTTCGATCTGAAAAAGAAATTAGTACAAACGCTTATACTCCCAATCATTGACTACAGCGATATTATCCTACAAAGCCTCTCTCAGGAAAATTCCCGACGTCTAGAACTGGTCACGAATGTCTGCGACCGATATATCTGTGACGTTCGACTTTTTGATCACATTTCACCAGCATATGCAAAATTGTCCTGGCTGCTTGCAGACAAACGCAGAGATTTCCATACACTCTGTCTCATCTACTGCCTTATAAATGTATACTGTCCCTCATATCTCTCCTCGTTCCTAACGCTCATGTCGGAACAGCATGACAGAAACACACGTTCCCATTATAATAAAATCCTCTCCGTTCCACTGCATCGCTCAGTCACCTTCAGTTGCGGGAACCAGACTCTGGAATAACCTCCCTCGTTCTACATCTACATCTACATTGATACTCCGCAAGCCACCCAACGGTGTGTGGCGGAGGGCACTTTACGTGCCACTGTCATTACCTCCCTTTCCTGTTCCAGTCGCGTATGGTTCGCGGGAAGAACGACTGTCTGAAAGCCTCCGTGCGCGCTCTAATCTCTCTAATTTTACATTCGTGATCTCCTCGGGAGGTATAAGTAGGGGGAAGCAATATATTCGATACCTCATCCAGAAACGCACCCTCTCGAAACCTGGCGAGCAAGCTACACCGCGATGCAGAGCGCCTCTCTTGCAGAGTCTGCCACTTGAGTTTATTAAACATCTCCGTAACGCTATCACGGTTACCAAATAACCCTGTGACGAAACGCGCCGCTCTTCTTTGGATCTTCTCTATCTCCTCCGTCAGACCGATCTGGTACGGATCCCACACTGATGAGCAATACTCAAGTATAGGTCGAACGAGTGTTTTGTAAGCCACCTCCTTTGTTGATGGACTACATTTTCTAAGCACTCTCCCAATGAATCTCAACCTGGTACCCGCCTTACCAACAATTAATTTTATGTGATCATTCCACTTCAAATCGTTCCGCACGCATACTCCCAGATATTTTACAGAAGTAACTGCTACCTGTGTTTGTTCCGCTATCATATAATCATACAATAAAGGATCCTTCTTTCTATGTATTCGCAATACATTACATTTGTCTATGTTAAGGGTCAGTTGCCACTCCCTGCACCAAGTGCCTATCCGCTGCAGATCTTACTGCATTTCGCTACAATTTTCTAATGCTGCAACTTCTCTGTATACTACAGCATCATCCGCGAAAAGCCGCATGGAACTTCCGACACTATCTACTAAGTCATTTATACATATTGTGAAAAGCAATGGTCCCATAACACTCCCCTGTGGCACGCCAGAGGTTACTTTAACGTCTGTAGACGTCTCTCCATTGATGACAACATGCTGTGTTCTGTTTGCTAAAAACTCTTCAATCCAGCCACACAGCTGGTCTGATATTCCGTAGGCTCTTACTTTGTTTATCAGGCGACAGTGCGGAACTGTATCGAACGCCTTCCGGAAGTCAAGAAAAATAGCATCTACCTGGGAGCCTGTATCTAATATTTTCTGGGTCTCATGAACAAATAAGGCGAGTTGGGTCTCACACGATCGCTGTTTCCGGAATCCATGTTGATTCCTACAAAGTAGATTCTGGGTTTCCAGAAATGACATGATACGCGAGCAAAAAAACATGTTCTAAAATTCTACAAGAGATCGACGTAAGAGATGTAGGTCTATAGTTTTGCGCATCTGCTCGACGACCCTTCTTGAAGACTGGGACTATCTGTGCTCTTTTCCAATCATTTGGAACCCTCCGTTCCTCTACAGACTTGCGGTACACGGCTGTTAGAAGGGGGGCAAGTTCTTTCGCGTACTCTGTGTAGAATCGAATTGGTATCCCGTCAGGTCCAGTGGACTTTCCTCTATTGAGTGATTCCAGTTGCTTTTCTATTCCTTGGACACTTATTTCGATGTCAGCCATTTTTTTCGTTTGTGCGAGGATTTAGAGAAGGAACTGCAATGTGGTCTTCCTCTGTGAAACAGCTTTGGAAAAAGATGTTTAGTATTTCAGCTTTACGCGTGTCATCCTCTGTTTCAATGCCATCATCATCCCGGAGTGTCTGGATGTGCTGTTTCGAGCCACTTACTGATTTAACGTAAGACCAGAACTTCCTAGGATTTTCTGTCAAGTCGGTACATAGAATTTCACTTTCGAATTCAATGAACGCTTCACGCATAGCCCTCCTTACGCTAACTTTGACATCGTTTAGCTTCTGTTTGCCTGAGAGGTTTTGGCTGCGTTTAAACTTAGAGTGAAGCTCTCTTTGCTTTCGCAGTAGTTTCCTAACTTTGTTGTTGTACCACGGTGGGTTTTTCCAGTCCCTCACAGTTTTACTCGGCACGTACCTGTCTAAAACGCATTTTACGATTGCCTTGAACTTTTTCCATAAACACTCAACATTGTCAGTGTCGGAACAGAAATTTTCGTTTTGATCTGTTAGGTAGTCTGAAATCTGCCTTCTATTACTCTTGCTAAACAGATAAACCTTCCTCCCTTTTTTTATATTCCTATTAACTTCCATATTCAGGGATGCTGCAACGGCCTTATGATCACTGATTCCCTGTTCTGTACATACAGAGTCGAAAAGTTCGGGTCTGTTTGTTATCAGTAGATCCAAGATGTTATCTCCACGAGTCGGTTCTCTGTTTAATTGCTCGAGGTAATTTTCGGATAGTGCACTCAGTATAATGTCACTCAATGCTCTGTCCCTACCACCCGTCCTAAACATCTGAGTGTCCCAGTCTATATCTGGTAAATTGAAATCTCCACCTAAGACTATAACATGCTGAGAAAATTTATGTGAAATGTATTCCAAATTTTCTCTCAGTTGTTCTGCCACTAATGCTGCTGAGTCGGGAGGTCGGTAAAAGGAGCCAATTATTAACCTAGTTCGGTTGTTTAGTGTAACCTCCACCCATAATAATTCACAGGAACTATCCACTTCTACTTCACTACAGGATAAACTACTACTAACAGCGACGAACACTCCACCACCGGTTGCATGCAATCTATCCTTTCTAAACACCGTCTGTACCTTTGTAAAAATTTCGGCAGAATTTATCTCTGGCTTAAGCCAGCTTTCTGTACCTATAACGATTTCAGCTTCGGTGCTTTCTATCAGCGCTTGAAGTTCCGGTACTTTACCAACGCAGCTTCGACAGTTGACAATTACAATACCGAATGCTGCTTGGTCCCCGCATGTCCTGACTTTGCCCCGCACCCGTTGAGGCTGTTGCCCTTTCTGTACTTGCCCAAGGCCATCTAACCTAAAAAACCGCCCAGCCCACGCCACACAACCCCCGCTACCCGTGTAGCCGCATGTTGCGTGTAGTGGACTCCTGACCTATCCAGCGGAACCCGAAACCCCACCACCCTATGGCGCAAGTCGAGGAATCTGCAGCCCACACGGTCGCAGAACCGTCTCAGCCTCTGATTCAGACCCTCCACTCGGCTCTGTACCAAAGGTCCGCAGTCAGTCCTGTCGACGATGCTGCAGATGGTGAGCTCTGCTTTCATCCCGCTAGCGAGACTGGCAGTCTTCACCAAATCAGATAGCCGCCGGAAGCCAGAGAGGATTTCCTCCGATCCATAGCGACACACATCATTGGTGCCGACATGAGGAACCACCTGCAGATGGGTGCACCCTGTACCCTTCATGGCATCCGTAAGGACCCTTTCCACATCTGGAATGACTCCCCCCGGTATGCACACGGAGTGCACATTGGTTTTCTTCCCCGCTCTTGCTGCCATTTCCCTAAGGGACCCCATTACGCGCCTGAGTTATGTTAGAGAACTTAAAAACATGACCAGCTTCAGAAAACAATTAATGACGTATCTACTTAAGCAACAGTAATGCCTTCCTCTGTACATGAGTGCACTTCACAACATTACTTCCCTCTTTCCCCCTCCTTAAATCTCCCTTACCCAAAACTCGCTATACTAGTAAACATCTACTTTACACACCAAGATATTAATGTACATCTGCACAAACCTTCATTACTATTGCCAATATTTCTCATGTTGGTCATTATTATTTGATTTTTTTTACTGTTATTATTATTGCTTTCACCATAATCTGTATGTATAGCACCTGATGTAAAAATACTGCCAGCACTTACTTTATTAGGTCTTAGTCACTAGTCTTTATTGATATTGTCACTAGAGTAAGCTAATTTTCTCATTTAAACTATGTTCATGATGTAACTCTGATGTGTGAAATGCTGCATGTGTGGAACACTGGTCCGATGTAAGAGACGGCCTGATGGCCCTAATCTGATCAGGTTAAATAAATAAATAAATAAAATAAAATAGTATACACTTCATTAAAGAAAAAGACAAGTATGACAAAGTATGAGGTACTGATGCCGTGTTCATTTGGTGTGTAAATGTGGAGAATACAATGTTCTGACAAACATTTGCATAATTACAAAGATATTAAAAGACGTCGTAAATCAATAAATAATATACCATATATTTCCTAAAACATTCCATACACATACCCATATCACCCGAGATGCTCAGTCTAATAGCACACAGGAGATGTTCGACTGTTGAACATAAGTCATACGTTGCGTAAAAACGTTATGTTTTCACTTGTCACCACATTGTTGAACCTTCGACCTGAGGATGAACCTACAAGTAAACGTTACACATTTACTGTAAATTGTACGTTATACAGAATAACATCACTTTAGCAGGTGAGGTGTGGTATGGTAGCAGTCTGAGGAGTGGTGTCGACGATGGTGATATCCGGAACTCAGTTTCTGAGAACAGTCGAAGTATATCGCTGCACTGTGGTGTAGAATAGTCCTGTAACACAAATACTTACTTTCAGTCTTCTTCTGCTGTTTGGGTGGTGGTGGTAGTGGTGGCAAGTTCCTATGCGGCCAAACTGCTGAAGTCATCGGTCACTATGCTTACACAATACTTAAACGAACTTACGCTAAGGACAACACACACAGCCATGCGCGAGGGAGGACTCGAACCTCCGACGAGGGGGAGCATCGCGAACCGTGGCAAGGCACCCGAGACCGCGCGGCTACCCCGCGTGACAGTTTGGGTGATCCCTGCTGATAGCGTTCCATGTTAGTCTTCTCACTACAGACCTCTAAAGGTCCTGGATTCAAGGCAGTGTATTTACACGTCATACACCATATTACACATCGTCTCAGTATGAGGTGTTTGAATATACGCCATCCGTTACACATTTTATAGTACAATGCATCTCGATTATGCGAATATCAGAGGGAGAATGCAAGGGTCTCACGTTAATTTTGATCCTATATAGTTGTAGCAGCAGTTATCGGTTATGTTTCTCTGGATGCAACGTAAAGTGGAATAAGCATGGCTGTCAGATGCCGTTCCAGTGCGTGTTCATATGACACACGACGAGGTTGTCACACGCCGACGGCGTCTCTCCCAAGTTCAAAGGACGCCTCGCAATGTCTGCGAAGAAACAAGTGCACGCCGAGGCTGGGGCTGTGCTAAGGAAATGATGCAGTCCCGACTGTGTAGGTGTTTGAATACATGCCATTCGTTAGCATATTTACGCCGTATTACACCTTATCTCAACGTTCACAAAAAATAATACACTGCTCAGCTGGCATTCTAAAGATACGTTACCAATGAGGCTTACATATGCGTACAGTGCCAAATCAAATGTGGTAGTCCTATAATAACGTCGTGTTCTTTAATGTAGAGCAAAAATTGCCTGAGAGCATTGGAGTCCCTCGACTAACATTTTGCGCACTTTGGTATGACGTCATAAGCACCGAAGCTCCAAAGAAACTGCTATAGGCATGTGTATTCAAATACAGGGATATGTAAACAGGTAGAATACGGCGCTGCGGTCGTAAACGCCCATATAAGACAGCAAGTGTCTCGTGCAACTGTTAGATCGGTTACTGTTGCTACAATAGCGGGTTATCAAGAATTAAGTAAGTTTGAACGTATTGTTATAGTCGGCGCATGAGTGATGGGACACAGCATCTCCGAGATAGCTATGAAGTAGGCATTTTCCCGTACGACCATTTCACGAGTGTACCGTGAATATCAGGAATTCGGTAAAACATCAAATCTCCGACGTCGCTGCGACCGGAAAAAAGATGTTGCAAGAACGAGACCGACGACGACTGAAGAGACTCGTTCAACGTGACGGAAGTGCAATCCTTCCGTAGATTGCTGCAGGTTTTAATGCTGGACCATCAACAAGTGTCAGCGTGCGAACCATTCAACGAAACGTCATCGATATGGACTTTCGGAGCCGAAGACCCACTCGTGCACCCTTGATAACTGCACAACACAAAGTTTTACGCCTCGTCTGGGCCCGTCAACTCCGACATTGGACTGTTGATGACTGGAAACATCTTGCCTGGTCGGACGAGTCTCGTTTCAAATTGTATCGAGCTGATGGACGTGTACAGGTATGGAGACAACTTCATGAATCCATGGACCCTGCATGTCAGCAGGGGACTGTTGAAGCTGGTGGAGGCTCTGCAATGCTGTGGGGCGTGTGCAGTTGGAGTGATATGGGACCCCTGATACGTCTAAATACACTCCTGGAAATTGAAATAAGAACACCGTGAATTCATTGTCCCAGGAAGGGGAAACTTTATTGACACATTTCTGGGGTCAGATACATCACATGATCACACTGACAGAACCACAGGCACATAGACACAGGCAACAGAGCATGCACAATGTCGGCACTAGTACAGTGTATATCCACCTTTCGCAGCAATGCAGGCTGCCATTCTCCCATGGAGACGATCGTAGAGATGCTGGATGTAGTCCTGTGGAACGGCTTGCCATGCCATTTCCACCTGGCGCCTCAGTTGGACCAGCGTTCGTGCTGGGCGTGCAGACCGCGTGAGACGACGCTTCATCCAGTCCCAAACATGCTCAATGGTGGACAGATCCGGAGATCTTGCTGGCCAGGGTAGTTGACTTACACCTTCTAGAGCACGTTGGGTGGCACGGGATACATGCGGACGTGCATTGTCCTGTTGGAACAGCAAGTTCCCTTGCCGGTCTAGGAATGGTAGAACGATGGGTTCGATGACGGTTTGGATGTACCGTGCACTATTCAGTGTCCCCTCGACGATCACCAGTGGTGTACGGCCAGTGTAGGAGATCGCTCCCCACACCATGATGCCGGGTGTTGGCCCTGTGTGCCTCGGTCGTATGCAGTCCTGATTGTGGCGCTCACCTGCACGGCACCAAACACGCATACGACCATCATTGGCACCAAGGCAGAAGCGACTCTCATCGCTGAAGACGACACGTCTCCATTCGTCCCTCCATTCACGCCTGTCGCGACACCACTGGAGGCGGGCTGCACGATGTTGGGGCGTGAGCGGAAGACGGCCTAACGGTGTGCGGGACCGTAGCCCAGCTTCATGGAGACGGTTGCGAATGGTCCTCGCCGATACCCCAGGAGCAACAGTGTCCCTAATTTGCTGGGAAGTGGCGGTGCGGTCCCCTACGGCACTGCGTAGGATCCTACGGTCTTGGCGTGCATCCGTGCGTCGCTGCGGTCCGGTCCCAGGTCGACGGGCACGTGCACATTCCGCCGACCACCGGCGACAACATCGATGTACTGTGGAGACCTCACGCCCCACGTGTTGAGCAATTCGGCGGTACGTCCACCCGGCCTCCCGCATGTCCACTATACGCCCTCTCTCAAAGTCCGTCAACTGCACATACGGTTCACGTCCACGCTGTCGCGGCATGCTACCAGTGTTAAAGACTGCGATGGAGCTCCGTATGCCACGGCAAACTGGCTGACACTGACGGCGGCGGTGCACAAATGCTGCGCAGCTAGTGCCATTTGACGGCCAACACCGCGGTTCCTGGTGTGTCCGCTGTGCCGTGCGTGTGATCATTGCTTGTACAGCCCTCTCGCAGTGTCCGGAGCAAGTATGGTGGGTCTGACACACCGGTGTCAATGTGTTCTTTTTTCCATTTCCAGGAGTGTATGACTCTGACAGGTGACACGTACGTAAGCATCCTGTCTGGTCACCTGCATCCATTCATGTCCATTGTGGGCAATTCCAGCAGGACAATGCGCCATCCCACACGTCCAGAATTGCTACAAAGTGGCTCCAGGAACACTCTTCTGAGTTTAAACTCTTCCGCTGGCCCCCAAATTCCCCTGACATGAACATTATTGAGCATATCTAGGATGCTTTGCAACATGCTGTTCGGAAGAGATCTCCACCCCGTCGTAATCTTACGGATTTATGGACAGCCCTGCAGGTTTTCCGGCAGGTGTACCAGTTTCTTGACTACTTTCATAGTATCTTGTCTTCTAGACTGAAGCGTCTAGAACCGCTCGGCCACACCAGCCGGCCTGTGGCTGAAGCTTGTGTGTATCCGGTGGGAACCATCATTAGTCTGTCACAGCAGCTATGTGCCTTAGTTTTTTCTGTAGGCTGGGAAGTACTCAGTAGTGGGCTCCGTCCGGGTATTTATGAGTTAATTCGATTTTAGTAAGAGTAAAACTGTTTTTCAATACACCCGTCTCCATAATGGAGGTCGGTAACTCACGCCTGCCCAGTGAGGCTCCATTTGAGGTAACCAGCACGGATCCTAGAATAGAACAAAATTTCACCAGTTAGTATTTGGCCAGCAACGAGAGAAGGTGTGATGGGTTATAATTCCTGAACACAGTACTTTGTGCTAACGTCCTGGATTCATTTTAAACCTGTCCCCAGTGGCTCGAGAGGTGAGGACGTGTAGGACTGTTCATGGCTGCCCAATTTGATGCTCTTCGAGAGTAATAGGCTACTTGTCGATATGTTCCCACCCTCCCCCTCCCTTAATCGTCATATAATACAAATATATCACCACTCACGCATTACACACACACACAGCAGATATTCTTAGACACAACTGTCACACATCACGTGGAAGGAATCCAATGTCTGCAGAGGAAGAAACCACTCCGATTAGGCGGCAGAACAATCCCTCAGTTACTTGTTCAGAATAAGTTGTTTTCTAGTACGAAACAGAATATGTATTAGTATTTTGTAACTTATTTGCTCTTTTTGCGTGCTGTTGAAGTATTTTTCTCCTGTTCACCACGTAAAAATTAATAAAATTACTCAGTCACAATGAACGGACCTTCCATACTCTTCTAGCATTCTGGCAGTTTCTGTATTGTAGATAACATAATCTGCATAAATCATATTAAACACCAAGCAAGATTTATTCAGAATTCACTATTACGAATTTGGACATTCTATTCTCTTGTGTTCAAAACATAGTGGTGGATCTTAGGAGTCATTTCTAATTCTCTATACAACTGACCTCTCTGAAGGACTTAAAATCGAAAATTTATAAAAATATGTATGTACATGTATCAAAAACATCTCATGAAAACAGAAGACTGTCAACTCGATCTGCCTGTTTGAAATTCTCGCGCTTTATGAGGAACTAGATGTCGGAGACTCCTGTGAAATGGTGCGAAATATCTGCCTACAGATAAACCGCTATTTGACCAACATTACGCCACTCTGTGCATTGTTACAGCAATCACAGACACGGAGCTCCTATACGCAGTGCATGGATATGGCATGGGGGTGAAGCACTTGCTATGCGCTACTGATACCGACGCGGTGGCACGATAGGGTCCTGTTTTCGAAGGGAAAAGTTTATTATTGCCCATTTCTTCGAAAATAACTCGCAGTCACCCAGGCTTTTAGCGTGCCACAGATGCCTACGATTTTCATAATAATAACTGCATATTTATAAACGGTTTATGTAATAATTATGCCGGCCTTGTTGGCCCAGCGGCTCTAGGCGCTACAGTCTGGAACAGCGCGACCGCTACGGTCGCAGGTTCGAATCCTGCCTCGGACATGGATGTGTGTTATCTCCTTAGGTTAGTCAGGTTTAAGTAGTTCTAAGTTCTAGGGGACTGATGACATCAGAAGTTAAGTTCCATAGTGCTCAGAGCCATTTGAACCATTTTTTTGTAATAATAATAAATTGTTTACCCGCAAAAAATACATACAGTATTTCCATATAAGTTTAATAATTTAGTTATATCAATGCGCAATAAATTGTCTTCGTTTCAAAGACAATGTATTTCAGATAATTACAGGGTTTGAAAATTATTTGTCTGAAAATTTTAGAAGGACATGTGTCGTGCAATTTATTTAAGAACTATAGTAATAATAAATTGTCATAATTTTGACAAAGTAGTAATTTAGACGGTATAAAATCGAAGTGTGCATTCACCATCATCAGCACTTGACTTAGCACTGTAATTGTCAACACACGTGTGCAGACTATGGCTACGCTGTTTCCTTGGGTTGTGCCCGCCTTTATTCGGGAATGGCATTTCTGTTATTTTTGGTCCCACATAAGTTCGGGAATGGTATTTCTGTTATTTTTGGTCACTGGAGGGTCTTTTCGTTTCTGTCTCAGCTTCCTGTGGTTTAGTGTTTCTATCTGTTGACAGCAGGCACGGTGGGCTCTTCTTCCCGACTGGAAAGTTCTGAAGCATGTGGCGTCTAGCTAATTCAGGTGAACGAGCCGTCACGCAAGCAAATAAAAAGCACTCTTTCTTAAGCATTGTTTGTACTCCCTAGAATCCTTGCTATTTCCGAGGCATAATTTTCATCCTATTTTAGTCTCCAAAACTCAGCTGAAACATGTGGAAATTGTTTATGTAGGAGTATATAACTTTTAACTAAATTGTTCTTTAGAGGAGGGGGATGGAATAGTTCGTGACCGAGACGACCCCTCCCCCTCAGATCCACGCCTACGCAGTTGTTGAGACAACGTGTCAAAACATTCGGGCTGCAGAGGGAGAGGCTATAGGTCTGCACAAAATCTGGCCACAACCGTTCTCGATACGGCAGTCCGAGTTTAATAGGCACGTGGCGTCCTGTTACGTAAATAAGCGATTCAGAACAGGCTGTCAACCGGTTCCAATTTCACGAACCTGTGAGCCATTGGTTACGTCACCGTTCTGCTACCCCGCTTCTCCTGCGTCTATAATGTTCTCCAGCGCCTGTAATCAACACCGACTCAAAGGAAGGCCTAGGCGCTTGTTGGTGACGTCACGTCAGCTAGGCACGGCCAACGCCAGGCCTGTTGCAGGCAGAAACGCCTGGGCGTGCTTATCACTATAAATCTCTTATTTTTGGACAAAATGTTTGGTATTGTTTTGGATTCTGCAGTTTTATTTAGATGAAAGATTTTCTTACTATCGTAAAGCTACAAATGAAGATCGTAGTTCTGTATTACTGAATCTGTCGAAACAAACGTAGATCAATATGAGAAGATGCTTTACCCCATTGCAAGCTTCGGAAATTTTACATTCAAGAAACTATAATTACTTGATCCATTTTGTTATTGCAACTTACCCCAACCCCCTTACAATGAACCCGTTTCTTTTATTTATTTATTTTCGTTTGACATCGTCATCGGAAATGTGAACTAATTTACATGTGTAAATGTCCAACTGTTGCCAGTCATTAGATTACAGTCGTTTTCAACGAAAGGAAATCTAAACAGGAAACAAAATAGCTTCATACATCGAAAGTACTGCTCAGCTTAAACTTTTTTAAACATGCACATTAGAAAAGATAAATATTCCCCTCTTGCAACTGAAAGGAGAAACTTTATAAGATAAAAAAATTTTATTTGATGAAACAAGTATCTCTCTTTTGCCTCTTCTTCTGTCCTCCACCCCCTGCCCCAACGTGTGCAATCGCAAGATGTTTCATTAGCATTCAGTGCTCCTCACCCCGTAGTCAACCAAGATACCTAAAGAAGAGCACTAATATGTTCACAGTTTCTTGTAAAGGCAACCCAGTACAAACGTAACGTCCTCAGATTTACAAATAAGGTAAAGAAGCACGAATTCTGTTGCTGCTGGACCATGAAGTTGTTTTTGTATGTCAATCCTTAAAACAGGTGGAAATTTAAGTTCAGGAGTTCACTATTTGTTAAGAAGTGTAATGAACTGCACAATTAATCTCTCAGAACAATGTGTGTTGGTCAACTACCGCCAATAGTTTCACATTTTCCTGTGTCAGGGAGGGAGACACCACCATTATGAGTATGCCAGCAACAGACCTAGCGTTCGCCGTGCCTAGCTGACGTGACGTCACGAACAAGCGCCGAGGCCTTCCTTTAAGTCGGTGTTGCTGTAATTAGCTGCCCGACACTGGATGGGATCCACTCGTGCGAATGATTGTCACTAAGTTCTGACAAGTACTGCACAAATCTTCTGAAAACAAAGGGCACTGCACTCTTCACAACTTAAAAAATCTTTAGACGGGACCGCTTGATACTATGAGTCTATCACACACTGTCATCACGAGTCCATAGCTCGCCATCTTTGCTATTATTCTCACAGATGGAATATTACTGAATATTACTTGACTGACCAATCTAAGTCGTTTTAGTTCAACTAATAATGCTCATCTCCGGATCTCACGTAAACGTTTGCAACACAGCTTATTGTTAGTACTTGCAACACGTTATTAGTACTGAAGTTCACGTTTCGCTTGTAAAATATAATATATCCATGCCCATACTTCTTAACTACAATGTACATTCAATTTTTTTTCCGCTTCAAGTAGCTGCACACGGTTTGTGTAGTTACAGCTACACAAGTTTGGATTCAACCGATCTCGTGAATGCCCTAAATACACTACTGGCCATTAAAATTGCTACACCACGAAGATGACGTGCTACAGACGCGAAATTTAACCGACAGGAAGAAGATGCTGTGATATGCAAATGATTAGCTTTTCAGAGCATTCACACAAGGTTGGCGCCGGTGGCGACACCTACAACGTGCTGACATGAGGAAAGTTTCCATCCGATTTCTCATACACAAACAGCAGTTGACCGGCGTCGCCTGGTGAAACATTGTTGTGATGCCTCGTGTAAGGAGGAGAAATGCGCACCATCACGTTTCCGACTTTGATAAAGATCGGATTTTAGCCTATCGCGATTGCGGTTTATCGTATCGCGACATTGCTGCTCGCGTTGGTCGAGATCCAATGACTGTTAGCAGAATATGGAATCGGTGGGTTCTGAAGGGTAATACGGAACGCCGTGCTGGATCCCAACGGCCTCGTATCAGTAGCAGTCGAGATGACAGGCATCTTATCCGCATGGCTGTAACGGATCGTGCAGCCACGACTCGATCCCTGATTCAACAGATGGGGACGTTTGCAAGACAACAACCATCTCCACGAACAGTTCGACGGCGTTTGCAGCAGCATGGACTATCAGCTCGGAGACCATGGCTGCGGTCACCCTTGACGTTGAATCACAGACAGGAGCGCCTGCGATGGTGTACTCAATTGCGAACCTGGGTGCACGAATGGCAAAACGTCATTTTTTCGGATGAATCTAGGTTCTGTTTGCAGCATCATGATGGTCGCATCCGTGTTTTGCGACATCGCGGTGAACGCACACTGGAAGCGTGTATTCGTCATCGCCATACTGGCGTATCACCCGGCGTGATGGTATGGGGTGCCACTGGTTACACGTCTCAGTCACCTCTTGTTCGCATTGACGGCACTTTGAACAGTGGACGTTACATTTCAGTTGTGTTACGACCCGTGGCTGTACCCTTCATTCGATTCCTGCGAAACCCTACATTTCAGCAGGATAATGCACGACCTCATGTTGCAGGTCCTGTACGGGCCTTTCTGGATACAGAAAATGTTCGACTACTGTCCTGGTCAGCACATTCTCCAGATCTCTCACCAATTGAAAACGTCTGGTCAATGGTGGCCGAGCAATTGGCTCGTCACAATACGCCAGTCACTACTCTTGATGAACTGTGGTATCGTGTTGAATCTACATGGGCAGCTGTACCTGTACACGCCATTCATGCTCTGTTTGACTCAATGCCCAGGCGTATCAAGGCCGTTATTACGGCCAGAGGTGGTTGTTCTGGGTACTGATTTCTCAGGATGTGTGCACCCAAATTGCGTGAAAATGTAATCACATGTCAGTTCTAGTATAATATATTTGTCCAATGAATACCCGTTTATCATCTGCATTTCTTCTTGGTGAAGCAATTTTAATGGCCAGTAGTGTATAAGTCGGCCACTCTCACTCGTTGCCCAATGGTCAGCGTGTTTGGTTGTTACGCAGAGGACCCGGATTCGATTCCTGCTACTAACAGAGACTTTCTCTTGGTGGGACAACTGGACCAGAGTGCACTCAGCCTCGTCATGTAAACTGAGGAGCTCTCTGAGCACTATGGGACTTAACATCTATGGTCATCAGTCCGCCTAGAACTTAGAACTACCTATACCTAACTAACCTCAGGACATCACGCAACAGCCAGTCTTCACGAGGCAGAGAAAATCCCTGACCCCGCCGGAAATCGAACTCGGGAACCCGGGCGCGGGAAGCGAGAACGCTACCGCACGACCACGAGCTGCGGACAACTGAGGAGCAACTTGAGTAATAGGTAGCGGCTCCAACGTGAAGGCAGCAACAATAGCTGGGAGAGCGATGTGCTGACATCATGCCCCCCCCCCCCCCCCCACTCACACACACACATACCATATCCTCATGTTGCATTTGGTCGAGGTTGACACGTTCGTCGGTCGGTCCCGATTGGCCCACCAGAGTCAGAACGTGGAGCTTTGCTTGTTTTGTTTCGCTGCTCGTCCTCACTGCAGCAATAACACAGGGTGTTTCAAAAAGATACATCCGATTTCACAAGACTGTATCTTCTACATGAAAGAAGATAGAATCTTGGAATGAATTCTTACGCATAGAACTATAAAGAGCGATGACAGCCAACCTGCAAGCTTGTCTGATTTACTGTATTCATTGCTGTTGTATGCGGCGTCGCATTTCAGCCAAAGCTATTAGAAGTGGAGGGACATAGTCACTGTCTTTCACATAAATAAAAAAAAAATCATGCACGATGAGATCAGGCGATCTTGGAGGCCAGTGGAGATCCGTACGCCCCTTGCACCCATTCTATCGTTCAGGTCGTGTTCTTGATAAAAATCACACCGCATCAACTAAGTTGTACCTGTTGAAATGAGAGGACGAAAACGCTTTTTGGTGCTGAGTTATCGACATTGAGTAATGAATGAGGGAGTGGCGAACGGCACTAGGGACGTCCATATCCACAACTTAACAACTAGCGCCAGGCAAAACTTTAAATTTCTATGGGTAAGTTAAAAGTCACACCAAGTTTCTCTCTTCAGTCATGTAGAAAATATAGTCTTATGAAATCGGCTGAATATTTCTGAACCAGTCTGTGCTATGAATAGTATAGCGTGCTTACGAACAGAATCTCACTGGGAAGGAATATGCTTCAAATCCCCGTCACTTTTCCAGGATTTCGATTTTCATCGTTTCTCTAAATTAAGCCGCGAGGGGTAGCCGTGCGGTCTGGGGCGCCTTGAAACGGTTCGCGGCTCCCCCCGTCGGAGGTTCGAGTCCTCCCTGGGGCATGGTGTACGTGTTGTTCTTAATGTAAGTTAGTTTAATTAGTGTGTAAGCCTACGGACCTGTGACCTCAGCAATGTAGTCCCATGGAACCTTACCACAAATTTCCAAATTCCAAAATTAAGGCAGATATAGATTTGATTCATCTGAGAAAGACAACGCCAATTTCCTTCCAGTCTGATTGTGATCTCATAGTCGACGGGACGTTAAGCCCTAGTTTTCTTCCTCCTTGCGATACTGGTTACACGTGTAATACGACGCCGTAATGCAGTAAGTCTGCTTCGACAGGTCTATCATCTCCTCTTCAGAGGTGAGAATACAAATTGTCCTCATGTTACCGAGTAGCTCTTTCTGCGCTTGCGACGAAGCAGTTTTCCAGCAACAGATGTAATCACTAGATTTGATGGATGGCGTTTGTAGGGGGTTCCTCATACAGCCTTTCTGCATCGAGGGTATTGCTAGGTAAGAGGGGTGGATATCTGCTATGCGAAACTGGATACATTATCGCCTTCCGGCCCGACACTGCGGATTCGCGGAAGAAATTATGTCTGTCGCTTATCACACGCATGTGCAGAGATGCTGTGGTGACAGCACTTTACCCGTTCTGGCATTAGGTGAACCACAAACACATCTTCGATTATCTACATATTAGGGTCATTCAAAAAGAAATGAGCCGGATGCCGTTAAATGATAATCGCTGAAGGCATCGTAAAGTCATTGCCTACGGAAAAAGGTGTGGCGCCCGCAAGAGTGCTGACAAGGGAACCTCCCCATCGCACCCCCCTCAGATTTAGTTATAAATTGACACAGTGGATAGGCCTTGAAAAACTAAACACAGATCAATCGAGAAAACAGGAAGAAGTTGTGTGGAACTATGAAAAAATAAACAAAATATACAAACTGAGTAGTCCATGTGCAAGATATGTAACATCAAGGACAACGTGTGCTGAGGAGCGCCGTGGTCCCGTGGTTAGAGTGAGAAACTACGCAACGAGACCTCCTTGGTTCGAGTCCTCCCTCGAGCGAAAATTATACTTTCTTCATTTTCGCAAAGTTACGATCTGTCCGTTCATTCATTGACGTCTCTGTTCACTGTAATAAGTTTAGTGTCTGTGTTTTGCGACCGCACCGCAAAACCGTGCGATTAGTAGACGAAGGGACGCGCCTCTCCAATAGCAACCGAAAACATTTGATCGCAAGGTCATAGGTCAACCGATTCCTCCACAGGAAAACACGTCTGATATATTATTTACGACACTGGTGAGGGCATGTGCGTCACATGACAGGAATATGTTGTCGACCCACCTAACTTGCACACTTGGCGAATCGATAAAAAGATTCTTCTACCTTGCCCGATTTAGGTTTTCTTGAGGATGTGATAATCACTCCCAAAAAAGTGATGAAAACAGAAGAGTTTGTCACATAAACTGCAACAAATGAATGCAACAGCTTCACAGTCGCACAGTTTTCCCTGTGCTCTGTCAAAACATATGTTTTTTACGTTTTCAAGTGTTTCCGTGCGTAGACCGTCAAATCCTGCATATGTATAAGCAAATCTGAACATGTCCTGGGATTTTGGAGAGCGAAGTTGATTATGTGTGAGTGCCTGAACTTTGATAATTACCTGAAAATAAAAAATTAAACTTTTCACTCGAGAGAAGATTTGAACCAAGGACCTCTCGTTCTGCAGCTGCTCACGCTAACCACGGGACCACGGCGCTCTTACGCTGACACTCTCCTTGGTGTTGCGTACCTTGCACATGGACTACTCAGTTTGTATATTTTGCTTATTTTTTTCATAGTTCCACACAACTTCTTCCTGTTTTCTCGATTGATCTGTGTTCAGTTTTTCAAGGCCTATCCCTGTGCCAACTTATAACTAAATCTGAGGGGGTGCGATGGGGAGGTTCCCTTGTGAGGCTCCGTACTCGCCACTGGAAGTTCAGAGCGAGCAGGCGCACGCGTTGACCGTCCACTTGTAACGCCGGAAATGCATATCCTCCTATTTCCATCTATTGTACTATTATTTTTTTTCCTTGTTTTGTTACCTCAAGATATGACATTTCTGTCTCTTTATATATTGTAATTGTTTTACTGTTTGTATATATATATTTATGCACTCATGTCGATGTATAATTGGTTTGTTTCGTAAATATTATTTGTATTTTTACGCTGGGTCTTGCCTAGGGAAAACTGCTATCGAACGATTACGTCGATAGGTCGTGTGACGAATCAAAGTGTGTAGGATCTTTGGCAGTGTTAACTCTGCCGCGTGGAGCGCGGGCAGAACAGTGGGAGTCTGGCGGGAGTAGCGAGTGGAGCAGGTGTTGTGTGACGCTCCCGCGAGTTGCCGCGCTTTCGGGGTTTGGCAGCATGTAATTGCGCTCGACTCGCGATGATAGTTTCTGACATGGTGTCGCGGACGGGAAGCATTAGCTGGCGCACATCAAGAGCCCGTTTCGCCTGGTGACCGTGTCGAGAAGAAGGCGCGCCAACATCCAGCTTCTGCAACAGCGACGGCCGACAATGAGTGACTGTCGCCACCTCCTCGATCGACGGCTTCAAACCTTCAATCAACCAACAAGGAAGACTAAAAGCACGTAAAGTTTCAGAACTGTATGGCAGACCTCAGCTTTTCAAATTGTTCCATTTGCCTCGCAAAATTACAGCAACTTAGCATGAACCTTTGTTGCTCATTGTCCCAATTGCATTGCCAAGCAGGGTCCCTTCCTTTTCCGAAATGAACCCGAGTGTCGTTGAAATTCAAACGCCAGCATTAAAATAATATAATTAGATTTCACTGCTTTAATTTCAAAGTTCTGTAGCTGGCTACAATATTTAGGTTACACGAGCACAAATTTAGAGTGCGAGTTTTGTTAGCATATTTTAGCTTACCTGTGACTGCAGCTCAGCTTGGTACGTACTAAATTTTACTATTGTTAATAGTTCAGAATCATTTAATTCAAGTTCAAAGTTAAATCTCTTGTTTCTAAATTGCGTAGAGTCAAGTTGCTTTTGAAATGATTGTTGAGGTAGTCCAAGACTAACCGTATTTTACTGGATTTCGATGTGCTTCAGAAAGAAAGCTCACTATTAACTTCAGTCACTAAATTAACTTTCGATTTTCCGGTTTTATTAATTCTTTTGCTAAATTAAGTCAGAGTGTAGCGAAATTTATTACTTCTGACAAACTTTCAGTTTTCACACTACACGTGTCAACCTTCAGTTGCCACGCTTCTAGTGTTAATTATATGTGTAATAACCTTTCTTTTTCAGTTACTATAGTAATTGTCCTTAGGACTGGCGACCGTGATTTCCCCCAAATCTCAAATATCTAATTACCGCTAGTTAATTGTTAACGTAACGGCCGCACATTTACTTTCTTTATTATCTTTACCCCTTTTCAAAATTAATTTCCACCAGTTTCATTTGCATTTTTCCTTTCATTTAGATGTAACCCTTTCCTCCCTCTTTACCGATAGATTAACTTCGGTGACGATTGCTTTTCCCAAATTTCCATTAGGTACACGCGGTTTAATTTTTCACTGTCATTAAGGTCGATAAGTGAGGGGGGAGGTTACACGTGGCGACCTGGTGACAGGACAATCTTCAAATTTGAGGTTGTTCTGGACACGAATTTTGCATTGTGCAAATCTCGTAACAAAGTACTGGTTACGAAATGGTCGATACGTCAGCGAGAATATTCGTGTGAGGAATCCTAATTAGAGTTGAGATTTGGCAGTTATATTGAAAATTATTAAAATGAGTGAAGGCAACAATTGCCAAAATTTGGTAGACTTGGATACGGAACAATCGGTCGAACAGTGGGAAACGCGCACCGCGGTACCCATTGTTCAGGGGCAGGCTGCTAGCATGAAAGACGCGACCGGCGAAACGCAACAAAGAGCAGAAATGGAATTCCAAACTTCAGAAAATGTTTCGGAATCAGAAGTGAAAATCAAATCTGAATCCCTTGATGACGAATACGGGGGGACAATTAAAGAGGAAGCCGCTACGGAAGTAAAACCGGTAGTTTCCGGGAATTTAACTGATTTATTGAACGTTTTGATTAACGAAATCAAGAGTCAATCGGTCAAGCAAGAAGCTCAGTCTGAAAAATTTGAACGGATGCTAGACAATCAGAACAAAGCTATTAACGTTGTTAACAACAATGTTGGAGTTGTTAACACAAAAGTTGATAAAATCAAAGAAGATATTGTTGTAATTAATACCGAAATCGGTAATCTTAAACAGGAAATGATAGGCGTTCAGGCGGAAATTGCGAGCATAAATACTCGTTTTAATTCTGAAATTAGCAGAATCGAGAAAAGTGTAGGAGAATCAGTTGCTCCGATCATCGGGAATAAGGTGACGGAACAAATTCAATTAGTGAAAAAAGAGGATCAAAAGAAGGTGGAAACTTTAAAGGCTTTAGTATCCGAAGTAGATACCAAAGTGACGAAGCAGGCTAATACCTGCGAAGAGAAAAAGAGGGAAGTGGAAACGCTTGCGACAACCACTTGCCAAGTGATTACGAGGGTGTCGGAATTAGAAAGGAAACTTGACGAAAAACAGAGCTATGTGCCAATCTGTGCACATAGTTCGGAGTTGTTGACGAAAGAGGAGCGGTTCGACCCCTTGAAAAAAGGCGGTATACACCCGACGGATTTCATTAAAAATTGTGAAAGAGTTTTACCCAGATCATGGACTGATGAGAGAAAAATTAATGCGATTATTGATGTGTTGGCTGGTGATGCCAAGCGTTGGGGCTTAAACCTCAACATTACGAACCTGACTTTTGACGAATTTAAAAATTTGTTTCTGGCTGAATACTGGTCAGAGCAAAAACAGCAAAGTGTCTGGCGCGAATTTGTCGTATCGAGGCCTTTCGATGCGAATTCGCGCGGTTCGATGAAGGAGTTTTGTGAGGGCTGGATCCGCAAGTTGGAATATTTGCGTGACCGCCGCTCGGAATCCGAAATAGTCTGGGAACTCTACAAGAAGCTTCCAGATGATACAAAACGATACGTAGGAAGCAATTACAGGACAATCAATGATTTCCTGGAAAGAGTGGAGGACGAGGACAATTGGCGCAATAATCGCGACAGTGGCAGAGGCCGTGGTAACAACAACGGGTACCACAGCAACCACAACAACGATAACCACGGGAATAATGCATACCGCATCCATGGCAGCAATAACAATAATGGTTCGGACCGTAATAACAATCGGTACAATGCAAATAATAACAGGAATGACGGAAACCAGTATCATACTAACGTGATACGGGCTTCACAGAATAGTAATAACGCCAGAGGGTGTGATCAGCCGCCTCAGCAGCATCCGGGGACTGTATCTGCTGGGACGAGACAGGGAAACCATTAGCCGCGCCGGTGAGGGGCCGACCGGGCGTGGAGAAATTTTGGCGGCCCAATAACAGTAGAAAACTCAGGTGTCGTCGTTATGAAAATTCCGTATGGAATAATCAACGGCGGGAGAGTGTGCCAGTGTTAAGAGAAAGGAGTGCGCCCACAAGTAGTAGATCAGCTGTATACACGGCAGTAGAAGGTACATTCACTGTCTGTGAGAACAATTTAAGTAGTGTTCCGGAAATCGATTATAAGGTGCCAGCTGTAATACCCACAGCGGAACTGGAGATTGAGTTTAAGAATGATTCGCAATTGTTGAGAGAAGATCAGATGTCGGATAAAACGTCCGTCATCGAGCGAGGGGATGCAGAGAGGGATGAGGTCTGGTTAAGGCAGTTCGGTCGCTTATACGACGAACTAAGAGATTATAGGGGTCTGTATGGGAGAAGTGTTTATGGGGAGCGCGTGCAGTATTTGCCGCGTCTCGTCCCACAGGAAGATAGTATTTGTGAAGTGATTGAAAGTTCTGGCCCTAACCGGCAGACTTTACCAGAAATAGTTGATGTTAATGGGGAGCACGAGCAAGATTCGTCGTGTTTCGTCCCGCAGGAGTTAGATGTTGAAGGAGTAACGGAAAGTTCTGGCCCTAACCGGCAGACTTTACCGAAAGTTATAGTGGTAGAAGTAGCCGACCCATCCGACGCAAACCTCCAGTTTAAACATTGCGAGAGTATTAAGGGGAAAGATTACGAAAATTTTAGTGATAGCCGGACACAATTGGTAGAAAAGCACATAGATTTCAGCGTGTATGAGGTTAGAGCTGACGTTATGCGGTCAGACGGTAGCAGTGTGGGTTGCGCAGATCCAGAGGATGTAATTTCAGATGCGACTGGGCACATTCCTCCAGGTAGATTGGCAGATGAGATCAATCTGATTAAAGAGGAATCAACGAAGGTGACAATTAGTGAATTGATAGCAAAGCAACACTCACTAGTTGACGAGTTACAGGAAAAGGTTTCGGTATTGGAGGCGAAGCTAGAGACTAAGCCTCAGGACAAACGTGTTGAAATTAAAACTGTATGTGAACAGAGGCTGAAAAAGCCGCCAGATAAACCGGATTTAGGATCAAAGCCGGATGGTTTTTTCTGGAATGACCTGGATATAGACGAGGATTTACTGTGGGAAAATAAAGAAACCGTCGAGGACAAGTGTAGACAGATAGTAGTGTCTGTTAATATGCACGACCTACAACTAAATGTGTTGATTGACACCGGTGCAGAATTGAGTGCTGTATCTGGGAAAATATTTGAGTTACTGAAAGACAGACCTGGCATCGTAGTTATGCCAGTAACAGGAGTGAAAATTATCGGTGCTACTGGGAAGGCCAGCAAACCGGTCACAAAACAGATTTTTGTCAACTTCGAGATATGTGGGACACGATTTGAACAAGAGTTTGTCGTCGTGCCAGACTTAACTACGGAAGTAATTATCGGGTTAGATTGGCTATTAAAGTACCGTGCAGTGATTAACTGCGAAAGCAAAACGTTGACATGTACGTCCCAAGATAAAACAATAGTAGTTAGTTTTGACGAGGCAGGAGACGGTGTGCATAGGCAATACCCGCCTATACACACTGTTAACTGGCCGGATGGTGTTGACGTAGGTATGAATCTGAACTACTGTAATGTGAAGAATCTCGGCATTGACAATAATGTAGAAAGTGAATTGGAAAGTATTGTAGACGGTGTGTCAAACGTAACACACGAACAAAGACGAGGCCGACTTTCCCGTACCTATTGCCATCACAAGCATAGGGCATGGGGCAAATATGTAGCAGTATTTGAGAGAATTATGAACACCTTGAGACATGAATCTACGGGATTTTCTCCAGAGGAAATCCTGTTGGGTGACAGAAGTACAAGTTTAGTGGAAGAGATAATCAAATTCCCTCCACGGATTGACATTAATATTGGTGTGAAAAAGGATCGTTTGCGAGAAGTAATGAAGCTAAAAGCCGATGCTCGCATACGTCGTCATGACACTAAAGCGCGTTTTGATTAATCAATTTAATTTTAATCAGTTTAATCATGATCTAATCAACTGAAAAATCCAAGCTGCTAGTTTTTCAGCTGAGTCACAGTAGATTAAGGAATGTAAATATGATTTTGTAAATAGCTGTAAGATTTCATAAATATGTGATTTACTAGTCATTGCCGATGTACTTAGACGCTGTTTTAAGTTTCAGGCTAGTACATGCGTGTGATGATGGACAGTGTTGAGTTATCCACTGTGATAGTATTAAGGGACTCCTTGAGATTACTCGGGAGTGTTTTTCCTAAAGAATTCAGTGAAACGGACGTTCTGGAAACGCCGTCACAAGGGCGAGTGAGATCAAGCGTGCCGCACACGCGGGCGCAACAAAACTGGCGAGGCGAGCCGCTGTCGGCTCTTGTGCCGCTGTCGGCTCTTGTGCCGCTGTTGGCTCTTGGGCCGCTGTCGGCATTCTTTGTACTCGCGAGTACGGAAGGCGGAATTGTTTTTCTTCCTGGACAGCTGAAAGAATTCTGCTGTCAATATTTATGTTTTATTCGATCTACTGAATATTATTTTCTTGTTTAGCGTTAAGTAGATTCTCGTGACGAGAATATTAATTATGAAAAGGTTATATAAAATGTGTAATCTACTTAATTATTTATTTGCGTATTTTAATATACCTGTTTTCTATGACCATGTAATCTGATTAATTTTGTAAATAGTATTCCATTTCCTGATACTGCTAGGAATTTAGATTTTTAGAATAGCTAAACCATTTTCTGTGTTTTCTATGAATTTTAATATATTGTCAACCTGTTTTATTTTGATCAAGATGACAGAGTGGAATAAGATTAGGAGTGTCTCCACTCAATTATTACGGTCTAAAAATTGATTTATGCTTAATTAGACGAATGCTAAATTTTGTTGATGTTTTGAGCATATGCATTTCCGCTGTTTCTTTTTGGGACATTTTCTGAGTCTGTTTACGTTACACGAACATCCTCAGACAATGTGGGGCACGTGTAACGCCGGAAATGCATATCCTCCTATTTCCATCTATTGTACTATTATTTTTTTTCCTTGTTTTGTTACCTCAAGATATGACATTTCTGTCTCTTTATATATTGTAATTGTTTTACTGTTTGTATATATATATTTATGCACTCATGTCGATGTATAATTGGTTTGTTTCGTAAATATTATTTGTATTTTTACGCTGGGTCTTGCCTAGGGAAAACTGCTATCGAACGATTACGTCGATAGGTCGTGTGACGAATCAAAGTGTGTAGGATCTTTGGCAGTGTTAACTCTGCCGCGTGGAGCGCGGGCAGAACAGTGGGAGTCTGGCGGGAGTAGCGAGTGGAGCAGGTGTTGTGTGACGCTCCCGCGAGTTGCCGCGCTTTCGGGGTTTGGCAGCATGTAATTGCGCTCGACTCGCGATGATAGTTTCTGACATGGTGTCGCGGACGGGAAGCATTAGCTGGCGCACATCAAGAGCCCGTTTCGCCTGGTGACCGTGTCGAGAAGAAGGCGCGCCAACATCCAGCTTCTGCAACAGCGACGGCCGACAATGAGTGACTGTCGCCACCTCCTCGATCGACGGCTTCAAACCTTCAATCAACCAACAAGGAAGACTAAAAGCACGTAAAGTTTCAGAACTGTATGGCAGACCTCAGCTTTTCAAATTGTTCCATTTGCCTCGCAAAATTACAGCAACTTAGCATGAACCTTTGTTGCTCATTGTCCCAATTGCATTGCCAAGCAGGGTCCCTTCCTTTTCCGAAATGAACCCGAGTGTCGTTGAAATTCAAACGCCAGCATTAAAATAATATAATTAGATTTCACTGCTTTAATTTCAAAGTTCTGTAGCTGGCTACAATATTTAGGTTACACGAGCACAAATTTAGAGTGCGAGTTTTGTTAGCATATTTTAGCTTACCTGTGACTGCAGCTCAGCTTGGTACGTACTAAATTTTACTATTGTTAATAGTTCAGAATCATTTAATTCAAGTTCAAAGTTAAATCTCTTGTTTCTAAATTGCGTAGAGTCAAGTTGCTTTTGAAATGATTGTTGAGGTAGTCCAAGACTAACCGTATTTTACTGGATTTCGATGTGCTTCAGAAAGAAAGCTCACTATTAACTTCAGTCACTAAATTAACTTTCGATTTTCCGGTTTTATTAATTCTTTTGCTAAATTAAGTCAGAGTGTAGCGAAATTTATTACTTCTGACAAACTTTCAGTTTTCACACTACACGTGTCAACCTTCAGTTGCCACGCTTCTAGTGTTAATTATATGTGTAATAACCTTTCTTTTTCAGTTACTATAGTAATTGTCCTTAGGACTGGCGACCGTGATTTCCCCCAAATCTCAAATATCTAATTACCGCTAGTTAATTGTTAACGTAACGGCCGCACATTTACTTTCTTTATTATCTTTACCCCTTTTCAAAATTAATTTCCACCAGTTTCATTTGCATTTTTCCTTTCATTTAGATGTAACCCTTTCCTCCCTCTTTACCGATAGATTAACTTCGGTGACGATTGCTTTTCCCAAATTTCCATTAGGTACACGCGGTTTAATTTTTCACTGTCATTAAGGTCGATAAGTGAGGGGGGAGGTTACACACTACACTCGGTCGTGCTCAAAACAGAGATATTCAGGCTTCAAAAGGACAGCAAAGGGGTGTAGATCGTTTCCTTACAGCTGAAAGGTGCGGTGAACGGAATTTCATTGAAAAATTACACGAGTGAACGAAGGGCACGGCATATCCGTCGCAAGGATCAAGACGTGGCACAAGAGATTTGAGGGAGGACAGATATCGTTGGCCGATGAGGCACGAACTGGAACGTCACACAGAGTTACCGGTACGGTTGTCCAGTTGGGGGATGCCCTGATTAGTGTTGACAGGTGAGTTACGGTGGCAGCGATTGCCCCAGAGGTCGGACTGAGCTTTGGAATTGTAAAGGAGATGCAGAGCGCTCTGCGCACTTGAGCCGTACTTTAATGAATTTCCGTTCCACATACTCCCTCCGCTGTTCGCTTGAAGCTTTCATTTCTCTGTTTTCAGCACGACTGAGTGCAGCGGATGTTCGACACGTGCACGTGTTCACTCTGTTTCACGAACTTGAGCGCTCATCTCCCTCTAGCGGTGAGTCTGAGGCCTTAGAACTCTTATAGGGGCCACCCTTTTTTCCGTGGGTAATGGCACTACGATCCCTTTAGTGTTTTTCATTTTACAGCCTCCGGATCTTTTTTCTTTTTCTTAATGAACCATATGTATACTTTTACCGCATTTCACTTGTCTCACAAACTTTTTTTTCCAAAGGCGAAAAGCTAACACATCTTTGATTGGCTGAATATTTATGTCCGAATCTCATTTGACTTGCCTTACAATCCAGATGTTCCCCATATCTAAATGATAAATGTAAAGCAATCATTTACAGTTTAAAATGATCACGCTTTTACTGGAGCACCTAGTGGCTATTAGTCCTCTTACCGTAGGAAATCAGTTGAAAATGTTATATCTCAAGAACTCTCCGTGCCTCGAGAGAGTTTCTGTGAAGTTCTGTACATAATATGCAATTGAATTAGCTCCACACTTAACGTTCTTTGTAACGTATCACATAATCAGAGAAATGATCCAACCAACAGGAGGAGAATACAGGCCCAGAATAATTATTTAAATAAAACCAATTTTTTTAATATATCACGTTTTTAAATCTGACTTAAAATTATAATATAACTTCTCCTAGATCGTATAGTTTCCTAACCACATACAGATTGTCCTGAAAATTTATGACTGTGAATTTTTAATAGCTATGAAAGTACTTGTAAGATTTCAAACCAAAAACGTCGGTCGCATGCAGTAGATAATAACAGAGAGATGAATTATTCATGCATCAATTATATATTGCAAGCAAACCACGTTTTGTGTTTTAAATCGTACAACTATTTCCATAGCTATTTTAAATTCACAGTCATAAATTTGCGTGACTATATCGGTGGGGAGAGAAATCTGTTTGGGGCTACGAGAAAAATTATTTCACACTTTTTAGTCCGATTTAAAAATGTAGCACATTAAAAATTCTTTTTATTTAAATAATTAATTTCTGCTCTGTTAGTCTTATATGTGTGAAATTTTTCAATCGATTTCAAACGTTGTGGTGAGATTACAAGAGAGACATGTGGTAAATTTCAGGTTTATTTCGGTTTTTCTTCACCTGACTCAACCAATATGTTGGTTCCTCACACGTATATCTTGTGAAAAGACCGCGAAGATAAAAATCACAGAGATTCGAGCTCACATGGAGGCTTACTAGCAGTTGTTCTTCCTGTGAATCTTCGCGACTAACAGGAGAAAGGGAAAATGGCAATGATACACAAGGCATTCTCCGCCACACATCCGACAAGAAAGCGAGTTAATGCTGCATTGTCATCCAGCTCTGAGCTATGCTGTAAGTATCAAATCTCTAGTAAGTAATAAAAAAGAATTCCCTCTGCCACACACCAGTCAATTCAGCGAGTGAATATTGCATTGTTATCCAGATCTGAGCTATGTTTCAAATTTCAAGCCCCTAACTCATCAGGAAGTTATTTTAAAGTCCATTGCACAATTTGTACCGAACAGACAGAGAAGCAAGAAAGAGACCTAATAAAAACGTAGTAAAAAGAAGGTAGCAGTGCTCGATGGCATATATGTCCAATATAACTCACCTCCACGACTAGCAGCAGGCGGGGTGAGGTAGTGGTAAGGCACTGGGCTCGTATTCGGGAAGACAACACTTTAAGTGCCCATTCGGTCATCCAGATTTGGATTTTCTGTTTTCCCTAAACTGTTTGAGATAAATGCCGAAACTATTCCTCTGAAAAGGACATGACCAATTTTCTTTTATATCCTTCCCCGATTCTAGCATATGATCCGTCTCGTACAACCTCGTAGTCGATGGCACGTTAAATCCTAATCTTCCCTCCTTCCTTCTCTCACCAGTAGAAGTCTAAAGCATATTTTGATTTCCAACAGTATGACTTACACAGAACAAAATGAAAGTCTGAATGACAATCAGCATAGTATCAGGTGCTATACGAAACCCACCTTGTACTCCTCGGGTTGATATCCTGAAAGGCATGGGCAAAGCTATCCGAGTCTTTCAGTAATTCTTGATTTTGAAAAGCTTTAGATTCCATACAACTCCGACACCTGTCGAAGAACACAGATGCAAACGGAACACATAGCTGGGTTTGCGATTGATTTGACGACTTCTTGACAGCAGAAATCAGAACGTTTAATCTAGAGGGCAAGTCAGCCACAGACACCAAAATAATTTCAATTTTGCCTTACGAAAGTGTTAAAAGACCACTGCTATTCATAATTATATATCGATGATCGGTGATTAGTGTCGCTGCCACCTCAGGCATTTTCTCAAATGTCGCAGTTGTCTATAAGGAAGTGCTACCCGATAACAATTTAATTAATATCCACTGAAATCTACACAAGTATCATCATGATGCAAAGGTTGGCAACAGGCTGTTAGTGTACACAAATTTAAAACAGCGCACTTCATCAAAACGTAAATACATCTAAATTTTGGTCTATAAAATTTCGGGAAAAATGTCAAATGTCCATTAAGTTTCTCGCGAGGGCCGTGTCCGTGCATGAGTGAAACACTCCAAGTTGCTGCGCAACCTTTTCTCGAACTTATGCACTTACTACGTCGATGGTGGTGACCTGAGCATCCTGCGTAATGCACGTTCTTGTTTTCGACATCTCTCAGTATATTTACTCCATAATGAAATTTGTCCTAAATAATATACCTCTTTTTCCAACAAACAGTTCAGTTCATACATACAATACCAGGAACAAAAATGATCTGCACAAGGACTTAAAAGCACTTTAGTTCAAAAAAGGGTCCACTACTCAGGAACATTCATCTTCAATAATTTGTCAGCAAACATAAAAAAATTAGTTACAAATAAAGATCAGTTTAAAAGGATCCTGAGAGACTTACTAGCGGCCTACTCCTTCTACTCCATTGACGAATTTTTTAATAGAAACAAATGATGTATATATTCATACTATTAGTATTGTTATTTCAGCTTAAAAAAAATATTGACATGTTCCACATCCACGAGGATCTCCTCAGCATGGATCTATGGAACGAAAAACTAATCAAATATAATCTAATCTAATTCTTGCTCTTTTAACTAACAGAAAACAATCGACTACGTAGAGAATGGGATTTGCTAACGAAATGATGCCATGTGGTATCCTGCTAGAAAACCATAGAATCTATCGCTTATATCTTGCAACATATGTATTTCCACTGATTCCTGTGGTGTTGCAGCGCCAAAATGGATGCACCACAATTTTCATTTTCTTTTGGCCCTTGTAAAGCGATGTTTTAGAATCGGAGACTTGCTGGTTTAAAGGAGGAAAGTATGTTGTCAAAGATGATTTAGTGTAACACAAGTTTACTGGTTTATATGTGATTGTTGCAAGTATTTTGTAGATAAGCCTCACTCACTCTTTAGTAGCACAGGACACATACAATGATGCGACTACAGTCAGGGAATAGCGGTATGCACGTATACAGATGGCGGTAATATCGCGTATGCAAGCTATAAAAGGGCAGTGCATTCGCGGAGCTGTCATTTATACTCAGGTGACTCATGTGAAAAGGTTTCCAACGTGATTATGACCGTACGACGAGAATTAACAGACTTTGAATGCGGATTGGTAACTGGGGCTAGACGCATGGGACATTCTATTTCGGAAATTGTTAGGGAATTCAGTATTCTGAGATCCACAGTGTCACTATTGTACCGAGTATACCATATTTCAGAGCTCCACCCATCGGAGGTTCGAGTCCTCCCTCGGGCATGGGTGTGTATGTTGTCCTTAGCGTAAATTAGTTTAATGGGAGAAGAAAGGCAATTTTTATCCCTATTCAGCCAATGCTATTTTACCCTTTGAATAGGTACACTTTTCAAAAGAGCTATAAGTGAGAAAACAATGAAATTTTTACTCCATATATATAACATATATACCTCAATTTACAAGTAAAATGAACATAATACATGTAACGGTTTTGAAGAAAAAAAATTTGTCTTTCACTAGTAAAATTTAACTTTTTTGTACATTAATTATTATAAAACAGTTTCTGATTGTTTGGTGGTTCTCTATTTACTTGTAATAACTTATTACCATCTGCAGTACAAATTGACCATATTTCATGTTTATAACACCATTTGTTTATCGAATAATGGTACCTGAAAGCAAAAAAAAGTAGTTTTGAGAAAAACCCATTTAAAGTTTAATATTGTGATTCCAGTATAGTTATTGATGAGAATTACTTACCACTAAAATTTTCCTGCACCATACTGAGCATCATCTGAATCATACTGATCTTCTTTTCTTCTCTTGGTCCCTCTTCTTTTCTGTGTGGCTTCTTTTGTGCATTTTAAATTAGCAATATCTGCTTTGCGGATTGTCTCTTTACCTATTTGCACCAAGGATTTTGTAGTATTTCCACTAGATTATATACCCAATAATTCCAAAACATCCAGTTTTCTAATTACGCCATCATTGAAGCAGAAAATGGCCGTGCGGTTCTAGGCGGTCCAGCCTGGAACCGCGTGACCGCTATGGTCGCAGGTTCGAATCCTGCCTCGGGCATGGATGTGTGTGATGTCCTTAGGTTAGTTAGGTTTAAGTAGTTCTAAGTTCTAGGGGACTGATGACCACAGATGTTAAATCCCATAGTGCTCAGAGCCATTTGAATCATTTTTTTGAAGCATAAAATAGCATCATAAACACCAAATTTGACGGTTGTAAGCTGAACAAATACAGTTTTCGGTAACCGGTTCCAAATGACAGAATTCACACATTCATTTAAATTTTGGGTTTTCCCATGAAGACATTTCTTCACCAAGGTATCTTTACAAAGGTCTCTAAATATGGGTTGCATTTCATTTCATTTAATTAAATGCTGTGCATTATCTCTGCAGGTGCAAAAAGGAGGGCGTGGCATTTAAATGCCAGGTTGGAGAGAGCGTCAGGAAAACCATCATATCTCACGAAAAACTTGTTGTATTTATATAAAACAAAAACTGTTTCACGCAGGAAAGACGAGGCATTTAAAACATGCTAAAAATCTAAAAATCAAATTTTTGAAGCTCACTTGCCTTCCGTCTCCCGTTAAGTGAGATTAAGTAGTGTGTAAGCCTAGGGACCGATGACCACAGCAGTTTGGTCCCATAGGAACTTACCTCCACCACCATCACATTTCAGGCGGTACCTTTCGCCACGGACAACACAGTGGCCGACGGCCTCTATTTAACCATCAAAAGCAGCGGCGTTTGTGTAGAGTTATCAGTACTAAAATACGAGCAACACTGCGTGAAACAACCGCAGAAAACAATGTGTGACGTATGATGAACGTATCCATTAGGACAGCGTGGCGAAATTTAACGTTAATGCGCGATGGCAGCAGATGACTGCTGTGAATGTTTTTGCTAACTGCACGACATGTACTGCAGCGCCTCTCCTGAGCTCGTGACCATATCAGTTGGACCCTAGACGACTGGAAAACCGTGACCTGGTCAGATGAGTCTCGATTGCAGTTGTTAAGAGCTGACGGCAGGGTTAGAGTGTGGTGCAGACCCCACGAAGCCATGGACCAAGTTGTCAACAACGCACTGTGCAAGCTGGTGGTGGCTCCATAACGGTGTGAGATGCGATGACATGGAATGAACTTGGTACTCAGGTCCAGCTGAATCGATGATTGACAAGAAATGGTTACGTTCGATTATCTGCAGACGATTTGCAGCCATTCATGCTATGAATACAGTGCGCCATATCACCGGAGCACAATTGTTCGCGATTGGTATGGGGAACATTCTGGTTCGTCCGAATGAATTGGCTACGCAGATTGCCCGACATGAATCCTGTCGAACATTTTTGGGACATAATGGAGAGGTCAGTTCGTGAATGAAGTCCTGCACTGGAACACTTTCGCAGTTATGGACGGCCATACAGGGTGTTACAAAAAGATACGGCCAAACTTTCAGGAAACATTCCTCACACACAAAGAAAGGAAATATGTTATGTGGACATGTGTCCGGAAACGCTTACTTTCCATGTTAGAGCTCATTTTATTACTTCTCTTCAAATCACATTAATCATGGAATGGAAACACACAGCAACAGAACGTACCAGCGTGACTTCAAGCACTTTGTTACAGGATATGTTCTAAATGTCCTCCGTTAGCGAGGATACATGCATTCAGCCTCCGTTGCATGGAATCCCTGATGCGCTGATGCAGCCCTGGAGAATGGCGCATCGTATCACAGCCGTCCACAATACGAGCTCGAAGAGTCTCTACATTGTGTACCGGGGTTGCGTAGACAAGAGCTTTCAAATGACCCCATAAATGAAAGTCAAGAGGGTTGAGGTAGGGAGAGCGTGGAGGCCATGCAATTGGTTCGCCTCTACCAATCCATCGGTCACCGAATCTGTTGTTGAGAAGCGTATGAACACTTCGACTGAAATGTGCAGGAGCACCATCGTGCATGAACCACATGTTGTGTCGTACTTGTGAAGGCACATGTTCTAGCAGCATAGGTAGAGTATCCCGTATGAAATCATGATAACGTGCTCCATTGATCGTAGGTGGAAGAACATGGGGCCCAATCAAGACATCATCAACAATGCCTGCCCAAATGTTCACAGAAAATCTGTGTTGATGACGTGATTGCACAATTGCTTGCGGATTCTCGTCAGCCCACACATGTTGATTGTGAAAATTTACAATTTGATCACGTTGGAATGAAGCCTCATCCGTAAAGAGAACATTTGCACAGCAGCAACTTCTCTGACGCTGACATTAGGATTATCATGAACTGCACGAAGAATTGTCTCGTCCATTGCAGGTGTCCTCGTCGTTCTAGGTCTTCCCCAGTCGCGAGTCATAGGCTGGAATGTTCCGTGCTCCCTAAGACGCCGATCAATTGCTTCGAACGGCTTCCTGTCGGGACACCTTCGTTCTGGAAATCTGTCTCGATACAAACGTACCGCGCCACGGCCATTGCCCCGTGCTAATCCATACATCAAATGGGCATCTGCCAACTCTGCATTTGTAAACATTGCACTGACTGCAAAACCACGTTCGTGATGAACACTAATCTGTTGATGCTAGTACTTTAGAGCAATGAGTCGCATGTCAACACAAGCACCGAAGTCAACATTACCTTCCTTCAATTGGGCCAACTGGCGGTGAATCGAGGAAGTACAGTACGTACTGACGAGACTAAAATAAGCTCTAACATGGAAACTAAGCGTTTCCGAACACATGTCCACATAACATCTTTTCTTTATTTGTGTGTGAAGAATGTTTCCTGAAAGTTTGGCCGTACGTTTTTGTAACACCCTGTAGAGACAGCATGGCTCAGTATTTCTGAAGGGGACTTTTTGAGTTCATATGACGTCGAGTTACTGCACTACTCCGGGCAAAAGGAGATCCGACACGATATAAGGCCACTATCAAACCAACACATCCGCTATTACAGTACATTGCGTTTCTACCCACCAACTGATACAGAAAGCGCATGCGCCCAAACAAGGCTTGCACAACAATTTGTGAGATCACCACGCACACGCCAGTAAAACATAACGTAGAACTCAAGCAATTTTCTTCACTTTACACTATACTTAAGATGGTAAGAAGACTCTGACGAGTAATATCGCGACAGCAAGCTTTTAGACATCCGGCAGTTTTCTAGAAATTTTATGGAGCACTGAGTACGCCGGGAATGTTTCAAATTGCACATCTCTGAATTTAATCATCTCTCGCTATATTCAGTACGAATCTCGTATTATGTAACACTGCTTTTATTTGGTGAACGGTTCGGGTTATCGAAACCAGACTTCAGGCAAAAGATATTACGAAGATTGCCATGCAGTTTTATAATATGTGTAATACTCTCAATTTTTGTAAGAATCACAATATTTAAGCAAATATGGTTTCCTAATTGGCACGAGATACTTTTTAACGGATTTCCAAAGCTCTTGAAAATATGAGTTCACTGATATAACGCTCATTAATGTTTGCATTGAAACTTTTTGTGAAAAGTATGTTAGAAAGAAGCTAAAGCTGAAAGGCACGCAGATGTAGGGTTAGACACAAATGTTGGATCTGGAACTGTGTGCTAACTTCTAGAGTATCGCAACTGGTTTATGGAAAAAGGTTCCAAATGCGTGTACGTGATCATGTTTAAGTTAACAACCTCCGTGGAAACAAGTGATTACATCTACATCTACATCTACGTGATTACTCTGCAATTCACATTTAAGTGCTTGGCAGAGGGTTCATCGAACCACAATCATACTCTCTCTCTACCATTCCACTCCCGAACAGCGCGCGGGAAAAGCGAACACCTAAACCTTTCTGTTCGAGCTCTGATTTCTCTTATTTTATTTTGAAGATCATTCCTACTTATGTAGGTTGGGCTCAACAAAATATTTTCGTATTCGGAAGAGAAAGTTGGTGACTGAAATTTCGTAAATAGATCTCACCGCGACGAAAAACGTCTTTGCTTTAATGACTTCCATCCCAACTCGCGTATCATATCTGCCACACTCTCTCCCCTATTACGTGATAATACAAAGCGAGCTGCCCTTTTTTACACCCTTTCGATGTCCTCCGTCAATCCCACCTGGTAAGTATCCCACACCGCGCAGCAATATTCTAACAGAGGACGAACGAGTGTAGTGTAAGCTGTCTCTTTAGTGGACTTGTTGCATCTTCTAAGTGTCCTGCCAATGAAACGCAACCTTTGGCTCGCCTTCCCCACAATATTATCTATGTGGTCTTTCCAACTGAAGTTGTTCGTAATTTTAACACCCAGGTGCTTAGTTGAATTGACAGCCTTGAGAATTGTACTATTTATCGAGTAATCGAATTCCAACGGATTAGTCGAAAGGCTTCACACAACGGTGGAAGTAGACTGCGGTGAAGAAGACTGCTTAACAAGCTACGACCTCTTAACTGAAACTATTGCTCTCCTGTCTCTTTATGTCAAACAAAAGGAAGTTTGGAGTTCAACGTGTCATCGACTGTTAGGTCATTCGTGACGTGACACTAGCTTGTTTAAAAGAGGGTGGGAGAAGAAAGCGGGGATAGAACGTTTAAGTGAGCATTTGTTTCACAGCAGTTATTTTCCGAAACCACGGAGAACCTAAATCATAATGGCAAAACAGAGATTTTGAACCTCACTCTTCCAATTGGCGAGACCAATACCTCACACGACACCGTAGCAGCAGCTGCATCGTTTTATATTGAAGAGTAACCCGAGCACGCCGGGAAATTGCAGCACGAACATAAACAGTATCGCATTAAAATCATTTTAGCACTGCTTGCTAGTAACAACCACGTGCAGTAGTACGCTAAATGCTTCCAGTTCTCTGGATCCGAAGAAGTTGTTGTCCTTCGTGGAAGCTTGCGCAACGCACGAGAGGAAATACTTCTCGAAGGTCCTTGACTGTAACCGGATTGGCCAATGGAGTTAATAACACACAGATTTACAGTAAAGGACGGGCCGCACTGACAGCCAGAACAAACAGCTGCGGACAATTGGCTCGTCGAAGCAGTATTTTTCCATAAACGAAAGTTATGTACGAATTCAGCAGGAGTATATAATATGCCATTTCTTAAGTCTCTTTCTTCCGCGAACATTCAGTTCTGTATTTTTTCAACTGATATCGAAATGTTGTGATATCATTTGTTGCTTTTAACAGTTAATCGCAAAGTTTATACTATCTTTCTTCGCCATTTAAATCGCGAGAATCTGGGGGAGATCTGATTTGATTAAGCAGATTAATGTCTTCTACGAAGCCACTATGTTCTCTATTTGTTTGAAAATACACCGTTAAATACCTCGTTGTTTCTTCCACAAAAGATCTCTGCTGTTACTTCAGTTAGTTATCTCAATATGGCGCAGGCAGCGGATATTCAACTCTCTCAGCCACAGGAGCATATATAAAAGGCGTCTATCGTTTTACTACTAAAGGGCACTACAGTCTACAGATACGCAGCTGATGTTTTTTTCTAATTAGTTCAGCAATTTTTAGCTACTCCAGATGGCAGCTTGAACATCTTGTAAGTGCGCATGTGGAGCTGCCAAATTCGAAAACGTGTTTTCTAGTTGTTCAGAAAGTAGTCGAAGTTTCAGTGGTATATATGTTTGAGGCTGCTACTGTAACTTTCCTGTTCCATACGAAGGGCTTATTTCAATAGTGGTACATGTTCATTTTTGTTCATTTTGAGAGCGCGTGACCTTGATTCGGACTTAGAAATTTTCACCGTCCAGTGTTATTACTTATCCTGTGTTGCTGGAAAACTCACTTCCGCCAATGTTATTCTTATGGAGATTACACTCCTGATACGCAATAATTCCAGAAAATTAACTTCCGGTTTTTAATGAGCGCTGATAAGGACTTCCGCTTTCTGACGGTGCAATGGAACACGGGGCCTAGTATTACTAGGCCCGTGTTTGCTGGAAAATACTCCTCTTACTTATTATTAGGGTCCTAAAGTTAAATGAACGCTGAAAAATCTGCAGTTGAGATACCAGAAATATTCAAGTATATGGCTTCTTGCTAGAGATGAACCTTTCTTTCTGTTTGTTAGGATCATTAATTTCAGAAGCATTATAGACAGAAAAGTGGAGGTAATGGACTTGTACCACTATTGAAATAAGCTCCTCATATAACGTGGAGAAGATAAATGACGGCAAATTACAGTTTCGTCAAACCATTGATTTTCCTTGCTATTACCGCTTTCGACGATTGACACGTTTAGATGATTGATTTAGTTCTTACCTAGGGAAACAGTTGTCCTTAGCTCAGTGATCAGCGCGTGTGACGGTCATTGCAGTAGGCCCGTGTTCGATTCCCGGCCGCGGCGGAGGTTTTTCTCCGCTCGGGGACTAGGTGTTCTGTTTTCATCATGACTGACATGCAAGTCACCCAATGTGGCGACAAGTGAAAAGACCTGTAACACAGCGGCCGGACTTCCCCAGGTGAGGACTTCCGGCTGTAGATACTATTGATTATTTCGTTTCATTAAGGAAGCTGTTGTATGTTATAATTCATTAGAATGCTGTTTTACATCGTCTTTTCTATTTATTGGACCATCACAGCAAGAATTCTTCTCCACAAGCAGCAAACATCACACGTACATCATGACGAAATCTTAAATTTGAACGGCTGTCTGAAGACGAACCTGTTGGCTCGAAACCGGTAATGGCGCTATTTGTTCTTAATAAATAGCGTTGTTAACAGTGGCTGCATGCTGTTTTTCCTTTCTTGTAAGAATGGACTCGTAGTATAAGAATTCTGTCTGGTGTTCTTTCTAGAGCATCCTGTAGAGACCCCTCCAGGAGACTTGGTATACGAACAACTGTTTCACAAGACGTGTCTTATTCCTCAACATCATATGTTGTTGCCGAAATTTCTCTTTTCTCAAAAAATAGTGCAAAGCATGGATCCAAGAATTCAACGACTTGACACTAGTCCACAAAGGAGACAGAAACATTGGTTCACATGTATTCAAAAACCTGCCAGACCACGTTAAATTTCTTATAAGGGGCTATCAAAAAGTTCCCGGTTCAGGACGTTGCTGCAGCGTATATGCAGTGTAGGGCAACTCCGATGCGGGTATGCACTGCGGTGACAAAAGTCATGGGATGTCTCCTAATATGGTGTCAGATCTCCTTTTTTCCCGGCGTAGCGCAGAAACTCGACGTGGTATGGGCTCAGCAAGTCGTTGGTAATCCCCTGCATAAATATTGAGCCATGCTGTCTCTACAGCCGTCCATAATTGCGAAAGTGTTGCCGGTGCAGAATTTTGTGCACCAACTGACCTCTCGATTATGTACCATAAACGTTCGATGGGTTGCCAAGTCATTCGCTCGAACTGTCCGGAGTGTTCTTCAAACCAGTCGCGAACAATTGCGGTCCAGTGACATGGTGCATTGCCATTCACAAAAATTCCGTCGTTGTTTGTGAATGTAAAGTACATGAATGGTTGAAAATGGTCTCCAAGCAGTAGCACACATTTCCAGTCAATGATCGGTTCAGTTGGACCATAGGACCCAGTCTATTCCATGTAAACACAGCCTACTCCATTGTGGAGCCACCACCATCTTTGCACAGTGCCTCGTTGACAACTTGGGTCCATAGTTACGTAGGGTCTGCGTAACACTCGAACCGTACCATCAGCTCTTACTAACTGAAATCGAGAGTCTTCTGATTAGACCACGGTTTTGCAGTTGTCTAGGGTCCAACCGATATGACCGTTGCAGTCGGCGTCATTCTGTTAGTAAAGGCATTCGTGTCGGTCGTCTGCTGCCATAGCCCATTAACGCCAGATTTCGCCGCGCTGTCCTAACGGATACGTTCGTCGTACGTCTCGCATTGATTTCTGCGGTTATTTCAAGCAGTGTTGCTTGTCTGTTAGAAGTGACTCTACGTAAACGCCGTTGCTCTCAGTCGTTAACTGAAGGTCGTCGGCCGCTGTGTTGCCCTTGGTGAGAGGTAATACCTGAAATGTGTTATTCTCGGCACACTCTTGACACTGTGGATCTTGGAACACTGAATTCCCTAACGCTTTACAAAATGGACTACCATTCCGCATTCGGAATCTGCTAATTCCCGTTGTGCGGCCATAATCGCGCTGGAAACCTTTTCACATGAGTACAAATGACTGCTCCACTAATGCACTGCCCTTTTATAGCTTGTGTACGAGATACAACAGCCATCTGTATTTGTATATATCGCTATCCCATGACCTACGTCACCTCAGCCTGTGATGAATTTTAAGGCTGAATTAAAGGACATTCTATTGAGTAACTTCATTTATTCCATTGAAGAGTATCTTCACTTAAGCTCTCACAGGTAATACCTTATGATATTATAGTTAATAGTAGCTGTGTAACACAATAATATTTCATAATGTTGATTCATTTGAATTTATTGAACATAACTAAAGAGTGCATCTTCACTTGTTTCCACATGCCAGGGACAGTTTTCCACGGGATCCATGGCCATGGGTACGCCGGATGTAGTGTAGGACTATTATCTACAGTCTTTGTTTGTAACATGTAGTGAAACGAGGGGGGGGAGGGGGTAGGGGCTCGGCTTAATCCAACCAGAATTCTCATATTCACGGATCACCGTATATCTCTGCAACTTTGATCATTTGTATAGCGTCATGCTATATTTTATGGTGTACATAACGTTTAGATCACGTGTAACCATCTTGGATTTGGATTTTCATCAACGTTAGTGTGTGTTTTGGAAGAGTTTCGGAGATTTATGGTAATCCCGATAAAATATCTGCATCTACATCCATATTCCACAAGCCACCTTATGGTGTGTGGGGGAGGGTATTTCGTGCACTACTGTCCCCCCACCCCTCCCACTCCCCTTTCTTTTGCGGGAGCGAATGATTCGCAAGAAGAACGATTGTTTGTAAGTTTCCGTGTGAGCTCGAATCTTTCTGTTTTACGTTCATTATTTTTTCCCGAGATATAGACAGGAGTACGCAATATAATGGTTGACACTTTCAGAGTAGTATGCTCTCGGAATTTTTAGAGTAAGCGTGACGTAGGACGCTTGTGTTGCTGCGTTTACCATTGAAGGTGGCTGACCGTCACTGTGACACTATACCGCTTGCTAAATGAAGCTGTAACGAAACGCGCTCCTCTTCTTTGGATCTTTCCTATTTCCTCTATCAATCCTATCTGGAACAGATCCCAGACTGACGAGAAATATGCAGACATACAGCGAAAGATGGTTGCGAAAGCTACATCCTTTGTCGATGGACTACACTTTCCTGAGGATTCTTCGAACGAAAGTCAGTGTCGCATCTACCTGGGATTAGTTTTATGGGGTCGTTACACTATAAATCGCTCAGTACGCATTCCCCTAGGTATTCTATGGATGTGACTGCTTCGAGAGATTGTTCTGCAGCCGTGTAATGATACAATAATGGATACTCCTAGATTTTTATGTGAAGTACGTTATATTCGTTAATGGTGGGGGTGAACTTGGAATCTCTGCAGCAAGTGTCGATCCTCTACAGGACTTCCTGCTATTCCTATTCGCTAAAATTTTCTAGCGTTGCACTTCTGTATACAATAGCATCATCCACGAAACTCCTCATCGAACCTACTTCCAATATCATCCACTAGGTCATTTACATATATTGTGAAAATTAACAGTCATTTAAAACTACTCTGAGGTACGCCTGAAGTTAATTTTTCGTCTGAAAATATCTCTCCGTTATGAACGACTAGCTATGTGCTCTATGCTTAGAATTCTTCAGTCCACTCATCACACAGCTGGTCTGATATTCGGTACGCTCGTGTTTTGTTCATGAGTTGAGAGTACCGATCTAGTGGTAGTCAAGAAACGCGGCGTCAACCTGGTCGTCTATGGGTACTATGGGTTTCGTGGGCGAATACAGAGAGCTGGGATTCACAAGAGTGTTGTTTGAGGTAACCATGTCGATTCCTACACAGTAGCTTTCTCGTCTCCAGAAAAATGACCTAACATGCGAGAATAAAACATGTTCCAAAATTCTACAACATGCTGACGTCATCAACATAGGCCTATAGTTTTGAGCGTCTGTTCGACGAGCTTCTTCAAAACGAGAATGACCTACGCTTTTTTCAAATTACTGGGAACGTTCGCTCCTCCAGCGACCAACGGTACACTACTGTTAGGAGAGGAGCATTTATTTCACGTGCTATAAGCACAGTCGCAAAGGTGTCCAATGGTCTTTCCTCGGCTGAACTCTTTCAGTTGATTTTCTGTCCCGTTTTCATTTACTTCCAAATCTGTCAATCTGACGTTCGTGCGAAGATCTAAAGAAAGAACCTTAGTACGACCTTCCTCAGAGGAACAATTTTGAAAGAAAGCATTTAGTATTTCGGCCTTCTCTATGCCATCCTCCGTGTCGACGTCACTATTGTCACACAGTGAATGGATGTAGACGATCGATCAGTCCACTAATTTAAAAAGAGAGCAAAATTTCTTAGGATTTTCTGTCAAGTCGGTAGATAGAATTTTGCTTTCGTATTCGTTGAACGCTTCACGCATGGCTTTTCTTGCCTAAATTCAGTTTCATTCAATTTTTTTTTTATCTGTGAGGCTGTGGTTAAATTTGCAGTGAAGCTCTCTCTGCTTTCGGAGAAGATTTCTAGCATGACTGTCGAAGCACAACAGGCCTTTCCCATCCCTCATAACTGCTCGATACGTACCTGTGTATGGCATATTATACAATGCTCCTGAACTTTGTTCATTGATACTCATCGGTGTCCGTGCTGGAGATGAAATTTTCATGTAATTTTAAATCTGTTTCTTGTAACTCTTGCTAAGTAGAAATATCTTCCAACGTTTCCTTATATTCCATTCTACAGGCGTGTTCAGCGGTGCCGTAATGGCCTTCTGATCACTCATTCCCTGATGTACACTGAGTCCGTTGGTGACCAGGAGACCTAATATGTTATTTTCGCGGGTTGATTCTACGATTGGCCGTTCGAGATTATTTTCAGATAAGTCATTTAGAACGATTTCACTCGATTCCCTATCCCTACTACACGCCTTGATTACTTTTATCTCCCAGTCTATAGTTGGTAAGTTGAAATCTCCACCTAGTACTATAACGTTACCAAGTTTCCCCTCATATGTTTCGCTCTACTGCTCCTGAGGCGGGCGGTCTACGAAACCGTCCGATGCCCGTGTTTAATCCACCTTAAACACTTATCTTCATCAAACTGTTTTTACTGGTATAAACACGTCACCACCATCGGCGATCAACCTATCTTTGTCATATACATTCCGATCCCAATTGTTTTGCTATTAACATCTGGTTTCAGCGAGGTTTCTGACCGAGCGAGGTGGTGCAGTGGTTAGCACACTGGAGTCGCATTCGGGTGGACGACGGTTCAGACCCACATCCGGCCATCCTGATTTAGTTTTTCTGTGATTTCCCTAAATCGCTTCAGGCAAATGCTGGGATCGTTCCTTTGAAAGGGCACGGCCGACTTCCTTCTCTAATCCGATGACCTCGCTGTTTGGTCTCTTCCCCCAAATCAACCAACCCACCAACCTGGTCTCTGTCTCTAGTAATAAGCGGACATTGTTACCTTTAATAGGTTCGTTCTGTGACCTTTCCATAGAAGTTCCTGCAGTTAATTAATATTACAGTAACTTGTTTCTCCTACGCTCGGCGATGAATAATAATACTCTTTCTAACTAATACCGATAGTATTCCTCTCTGTCTGAAACAAAACGTGTCTTATCGAGTCTGTGGAGGCATTTCTCTACAGTATCTTAATTATGTTTTATATTGTAGTGACAGTGGGACATGTCGTGTGCTCTATGACTGGGTTCAGTCTGTGTGAACATCTAAGAGATCCGTGGAAGCAGTAGCAAGAAACTGCTGAATCGTAAGTATCTATTTTTACCTAGTCAGCCGCAGTTGATGAAATTTTGTGAAATGAATTTTAAAATTGCAAATGTATTGTAGACTAAATTCAACTTGCCAGTGTCACTCATGACTGATGTTTCGCCTGTATTATTACAACTAGTGCAAGATGATATAATGGCAGCGTGCTGGAGTTCTTGCTTCCGCCTTTGTGACTCATCGACTGAAGACGACGAGTACCGCAGGCGTCACAGATTGCTGACACATGTGCTCCAAGTCACTGATATGACTCAAGCGTTGTCTGCTTACTGGACTCCTAAGAACACGATCTTCCACAGAGAAAAGAAACGTACGCCTTGGTGTCACTTCATACGGATGCTTTTCATTCTTTTATGTTCACATGCAAAAGAATTGTATCATCTTATGGCCCGGCTAAGCTGGTGTCCAGCGAAAGCCAACTGACACAGTGATTAACACACTAAACTGGAGAAACATTCAAATCCTCATTTCTTTTTTAATGTCTCTTGAAGCGAATTCCAGGTTGGTTCCCCAAATTAGGTCACATACGATTTCCTTCTCCATTATTTCTCATTCCAGGCATGGACCGGCTTGCAATGACCTCGATTTCGGCTTAGACAGGACGTAGAATTGTAAATGCTCTATTTATTTCATTGTCTAGGACACCACGTACCGCCGGCAGGCAGCGCGCCTCTCCTGGAAGCAGCTACAAGCTCTCCCAAACACGCTGATAATCTCTTCTTTCTACATCTGTACCTGTACTCCACGAATCATTCCTAGACGTAGGACGAGGATGCATTTTATTGTAGCATGTTTCTTCCTCTTACATTTACAGGAGGAATGTGTCGTGTATGTAGTGGCTAGTATTGACGTACGAGTATAAATGAACTGTGGAACTCCAGCGTCTTACATTATGAAACAGAGCGTATAATGTGTGCATTAATTGGTGTTGTGAAATGAGCGAACATCGAAGCAGTATTATTTTACATTATGAAATAACTTATTTCGAAGAACGAATAAACAAATCAATGTTGAAAGTTCCTGACAGATTAAAACTGTGTGCCGGACTGACATTCGACATTCGAAATCAGGACCTTTGCCTTTCGAAAGCAAGCGCTCTGCCAACTGAGCTACCGCAGCACGACTCACGGCTAGTGCTCACAGCTTAACTTCCGCCAGTACCTCGGCTCCTACCTTCCAAACTTCGCAGAAGCTCTCCTGCGAACCTTGCAAGACTAGCACTTCTGGAAGAAAGGATATTGCAAGGTTCGCAGGAGAGCTTCTGTGAAGTTTGGCAGGTAGGAGACGAGGTACTGGCGGAAGTAAAGCTGTGAGGAATAGGCGTAAGTCGACCTTGTGTAGCTCAGATGGCAGAGCACTTGTCCGTGAAAGGTAAATATCCCAAGTTCGAGTGTCGGTCCGGTCGTGCGGTTATAGGCGCTTCAGTCTGGAACCACGCGACCGCTACGGTCGCAGGTTCGAATCCTGCCTCGGGCATGGATGTGTGTGATGTCCTTAGGTTAGTTAGATTTAAGTAGTTCTAAGTTCTAGGGGACTGATGACCTCAGATGTTAAGTCCCATAGTGCTCAGAGCCATTTGAACCATTTTTTCGAGTGTCGGTCCGGCACACAGTTTTAATCTACCGGGAAGTTTCATATCAGTGCACACTCCGCTGCAGAGTGAAAATTTCATTCTATGTCAGTATTATACACTAGGCATAAACAGGGCGAAGTTGCTTTTAACATAATAACTAAAAAGTAAATCAAAAACGAAAACTTGAATGACACAATGAAACTTGACTCAGTAAATATTAGTAAAATGATTAATATGAGAAAGGGACGGATAATTCTATGCATATTTTATGTAGTAGCCAAAGTTGTCTGTTGTCTTAAATCAGAGCAGTGAAAATTTATATTATAATGAACAAACCAACAGCTTTCCATCTGAAGCAATTTATTGGGCCTGCTATCGATCTCAGATGTCCAAAAAGAGCGGAAATTCAACAGTAGTATATCACAGTGCCATCTACTTCATATCCCCAAGCGTTGTTATTCCCTGATAGTACGACGTGACTGAATGTAACTGTGACACATTGATCGTCTTGTCCACATTTCGCTCAATTTTTATTAGATAACTCTTTCAGACGACACAGGCTATTGATTCCAAGCAAAAAGATTTTTAAATCAATACCAATTAATTAAATCAGTCACATCAAATCATTAATTATTTCATTAACATTCACCAAAGAAAAATTTTGATTACAGAAATAACCTTTGCACACTCAATCAAAACAAATGACTTGAATCAATATGTTATCAGTCACTTTTAAATTTTGGGACAAAATGAGGTATTTATAGTTTTTAATGTCATACAAATCGTCTTCTTATTGAAAATGTCAGTTCAATGAAATAATTAAAAACAGTTATTTCGCAATCTCCAAGTGACACTATTTAAAATTTTAGAGTATCCCTTAATGTGTGAAACCTTAGAAACGAAAATTATTTAAACAATCTTTTGACTTTGCATTTTTCTTTTTTTTTTTTTTTCAGAAGAACCGCTCCAGATAGAAAGTTAGCTGGCGTTGAGTAGCAGTACGAAATGCATGTGTGTCTGTTATTGTTTAGCATAGTGACGTGTGTTTAGTTGTGTACAGATTAAATAGGTAAGATTCATTATCTAGAATCGAAGTTTTGTAGTTAATGAGTCACTACCCATTAACTTGAATCAATAATTCCGAAGCAATGAACCTGTGGACCTGCAGTCCTAGACTATGAAAAGACAGAAAGAGAAAGATACATATTTAAACTAATTCACACATAGATACTTTTGTAGTTGTGGCAGATTTATCTTGACATATGCTTAAAACCGCGTCATAATTGGTGCAGAGCCTCACAATATGAATTCAGAGTGTGCCCACTCTGCAGTGTCGTCCGGACAAGACACAGCCAGGGGAAAAGGACCACAGGCGCAAAGATGTGAGCTGGTGCCCGTGCATAGAGACTGGCTATTTGCGTGAGTTCCACCAGCGCCATGTACGGCGCTGGGGACGAAGATATCGACATCACCTCGGGCAGTTGCCGGCCGAATACAATCCGCCAATAACCGGACGACAACGGATAGAAACCTACTCGGAAGACAGAAGAGCAGCTCTCGTCCACTTGGTTATAGATCATCATCCAGGGCTAACTTAGATAGGGAACGTCGTTTAGTGACTCTTAGAAATGAACAGACAGCTTCTGACACTCCACTCCTTTTCTCTATCGTGACACATCAGCAAAAAACACCCTGTGAGCGCGTTAGCGTCTATAGAATAAATAATTGGAGTTACGAGTGGACCCTTATTCTATGACAGAGAACAACGGTGTTTAGCTGTACACAAATTGACACGTGGAGTAATCGGGTCTACTGCCGGATGTTTGTGTCGCTCTGGCACAATATTTCGGCCACGTAACTCGTTGCCTTCTTCAGGTGCTACCTGAGACTGCTGTGTTGGAGGATCTTGTCCAGTATTTATGCCCAGAGGGTGCTGGGTGTTCTCTTTGCCGTCCGCGCCCGCCTGGCGCTGCTTGTAAGGTGTTGTCTCTTCCCCGGTGTTCCCTCGGACGTCCGCACCCGACTTGGGCGCCATCTGTGGCAGCTCTCTGAGGCCTGTCCTGTGTCGGGCGTTCCGTTCGCGGTCCGCGCCCACCAGGTGCTGCTCCTGAGGTTTTTCCCCCTCCCTGGTGCTCCCACGGACGTCCGCGCTCGGCTCGTCCACCATCTGTGGTCGTCGCAGTTGTCTGGGGCCGGAACCGCATGTGGCGTTCCGTTCGTGGTCCGCTCCCGCTTGGCGCTGCTCCCGACGTGTTGGCACTTCCCTGGTGCTCCGATGGACGTCCGCGCCCGCCTAGTGCACCATCTGCAGTTGTGGCAGCTGTCTGAGGCCCATCTCGCCTCGGGGGCTCTGTTCGCGGTCCGCGCCCGCCTGGCGCTGCTTGTAAGGTGTTGTTTCTTGCCATGTGTGGCAGTTCTCTGAGGCCTGTCCTTTGTTGGGTGCTCCATTCGCAGTCCGCGCCCGCCTGGCGCTGATCCTGCAGTGTTGGCACTTCCCTGGTGCTCCGACGGTCGTCCGTGCTCGGCTCGTCCATCATCTGCGGTCGTGGCGGCTGTCAAAGGCTCGTCCTGCGTCGGGAGTTGCATTCGCGGTCCGTACCCGCCTGGCGCTACTCCTGCAGTGTTACTACTTCTTGAGAAGTTTGTTGGTTCATTTCGTTGAGCCCTGATAAGCTCCAGAGCTGTACTCCACGCCGAGCTGAGCTGGTAACCGCTGTCTCGGATTATTAGGTTGTCTGTGACCTTGATCTCGATGGCCTCCTTTATGACACTGTCCCAAAATCTTGGCGTCTGTGTCACAATTTTGGTATTGTTATAGTCCATTGAGTGGCCGAGCTCCAGACAGTGCTCCGCTATGGCAGATTTTGTTGCCTGTCCGAGTCTGATGTGCCTCTGGTGTTCTTTGCACCTGACGTCCAACGTCCTGGTTGTCTGGCCAATGTATGACTTTCCACACTGGCACAGGATGTTGTAAATGTCTGGTTTACGTAGCCCCAGATCGTCCTCCACACTCCCTAGCATGGTCCCAATTTTGGAGGGTGGACAGAAGATACTCTTTATATCATATTTTGAAAGAATTCTGTTGATCTTTGCAGAAATAGGTCCAGCATATGGCAGGTATGCCACCTTCTTCGCCTCCTCTGGCTCCTCTTGTGTACCCTGTGGTTGACTGGTAGTACAAAGTGCCCTTTGGATGTCTGTGGAGGAGTATCCATTTCTGCTGAACACCAGCTGTAGATGTTCTATCTCTGTGGCCGGACTTTCCGTATCTGACAGAGCTCGAGCCCTGTGAACTAATGTTTTCAAGACTCCATTCTTCTGTGCCGGGTGGTGGCAGCTACTGGCTTGAAGGTATAAGTCAGTGTGGGTGGGCTTACGATACACACTGTGCCCCAGAGTGCCATCTGCCTTCCTCTTGACCAGGACATCCAGGAATGAGAGTTGTCCATCCTTCTCTAGCTCCATAGTAAATTTTATACTTGGGTGGCGTGAATTTAGATGTTCCAAAAAGTCATCTAGCTTCTCCCTACCATGGGGCCATACGATTAAAGTGTCATCAATATACCTAAGAAAGCACTTGGGTTGGTAAGTGGCTGATGCAAGTGCCTCCTCTTCGTACCTTTCCATGAAAAGGTTGACTACCATTGGTGATAAAGGGCTGCCCATTGCCACTCCTTCCGTTTGCTCATAAAATTGACCCCCATAAAGAAAATATATTGAGGTCAGTACATGCTTGAACAGGTCGAGCGGGGCACCATCGAACTTCTCTCCAATGATATTGAGTGAATCGGTGAGTGGGTGAGTGGCACTCGTGTGAAGAGCGACACCACATCGAAACTGACCATGATGTCAGAGTCCACGATGTGTAGCTGCCTTAGCCGTTGTAGGAAGTCCTCCGAGTTCCGAATGTGGTGTGCACATTTGCCCACATATGGTGCCAATATCTTCTCCGGGTATTGTGCAGTGAGGTATGTCGCTGCGCCGATGTTTCTGACAATAGGTCGAAGAGGGACCCTCTCCTTATGGACCTTGGCGAGTCCATAGAGTCTGGGTGGTACAGGTGCTTTGGGATAAAGCTTCTTGGTGACCTGTTCAGGTAGACCTGTCTCCTTCAGCAACTTCCGGGTCTTCTTGTCCACCTTGTCAGTGGGGTCACCATCTAGTGGCTTGTAAGCAGTTTATTCCAGAAGTTGTTGCACCTTCCTATCATACTCCAACTTGTTTAAGATGACCGTGGAGTTACCCTTATCAGCTGGCAGAACTACAATGCTGTCATCCTCCCATAGCTGCCTGAGTGCCACCCTCTCCTGGCTCGAGATGTTGGATTTGGGGGGCTTCATCCAGGTGAGCACCCTGCAGGTCTCCCTGAGGATCTCTTCAGACACGTTGGAAGGTAGCGTGTTGACGACTCGCTCAACTTAACTGATGAAGGCTGCAACAGGTGCGCTTCTGGGAGTCACTGCAAAGTTGAGGCCCTTGCTGAGTGCTTTTGAGGTGGTCTCATCGAGCTGCTTGTCGCTCAGGTTGACCACTGTCCGTGTGTCCCCATTCTGTTGTACGTTCTTGTTAAGGCGCTCAAACTTGGCCTGTTGACATGCTGTTGATTTCCTCATGGTGAATTCCGCCAAGGAGCAGGAGGCACCATCAATCTGGTCCCAGTCTTCACGGGTTAGGGTGGCCGCTATGGAAAGGGGGAGATACAGCAAATCCCTGGACGTGACGTCTAGGCGGTGGCGCATGTCATGCACTCTTTCTCTTACCAGCGCGAGGCTGGCTCGGTGTTTGATTCTGTTCGCCATTCTGGTGTTAACATGATGCTTGAACCTGGCAAAAACAGGAACTATATCCCCCTCTCGGCATCTCAGAAGGAAACTGAGAGAACTCAGCATCCTCCCCTTCCTCTGTCGAAGCTTATCCAGCTTCTTGATATTAAGGTACATCTCCTCCCCGTAGAGTCTTCTGATGCAACTCTTCAGGCTTTCCCGGCGAGATCTTGACATATGGAGTAATCGGGTCTACTGATGGATGTTTGTGTCGCTCTGGCACAATATTTCGGCCACGTAACTCGTTGCCTTCTTCAGGTGCTACCTGAGACTGCTGTGTTGGAGGATCTTGTCCAGTATTTATGCCCAGAGTGCGTTGGGTGTTCTCTTTGCCATCCGCACCCGCCTGGCGCTGCTTGTAAGGTGTTGTTTCTTCCCCGGTGATCCCTCGGACGTCTGCACCCGACTTGGTCTCCATCTGTGGCAGCTCTCTGAGGCCTTTCCTTTGTTGGGCGCTCCATTCACGGTCCATGCCCGCCTGGCACTGATCCTGCGGTGTTGGTAACAACTTCTGGATGACACTGCTTACAAACCACTAGATGGTGACCCCACTGACAAGGTGGACAAGAAGACCCGGAAGTTGCTGAAGGAGACAGGTCTACCTGAACAGGTCACCAAGAAGCTTTATCCCAAAGCACCTGTACCACCCAGACTCTATGGACTCCCCTAAGTCCATAAGGAGGGGGTCCCTCTTCGACCTATTATCAGTAACATCGGCGCAGCAATATACCTCACCGCACAATACCTGGAGAAGATATTGGCACCATATGTGGGCAAATGTGCACACCACATTCGGAACTCGGAGGACTTCCTACAACGGCTAAGGCAGCTACACATTGTGGACTGTGATATCATGGTCAGTTTCGATGTGGTGTTGCTCTTCACATGAGTGCCACTCACCGATTCGCTCAATATCATTGGAGAGAAGTTCGATGGTGCCCTGCTCGACCTGTTCAAGCATGTACTGACCTCAACATATTTTCTTTATGGGGGTCAATTTTATGAGCAAACGGAAGGAGTGGCAATGGGCAGCCCTTTATCACCAATGGTAGTCAACCTTTTCATGGAAAGGTATGAAGAGGAGGCACTTGCATCAGCCACTTACCAACCCAAGTGCTTTCTTAGGTATGTTGATGACACTTTTGTCATTTGGCCACATGGTAGGGAGAAGCTAGATGACTTTTTGGAACATTCGCGCCACCCAAGTATAAAATTTACTATGGAGCTAGAGAAGGATGGACAACTCTCATTCCTGGATGTCCTGGTCAAGAGGAAGGCAGATGGCACTCTGGGGCACAGTGTGTATCGTAAGCCCACCCACATTGACTTATACCTTCAAGCCAGTAGCTGCCACCACCCGGCACAGAAGAATGGAGTCTTGAAAACATTAGTTCACAGGGCTCGAGCTCTGTCATATACGGAAAGTCCGGCCACAGAGATAGAACATCTACAGCTGGTGTTCAGCAGAAATGGATACTCCTCCACAGACATCCAAAGGGCACTATATACTACCAGTCAACCACAGGGTACACAAGAGGAGCCAGAGGAGGCGAAGAAGGTGGCATACCTGCCATATGCTGGACCTATTTCTGCAAAGATCAGCAGAATTCTTTCAAAATATGATATAAAGAGTATCTTCTGTCCACCCTCCAAAATTGGGACCATGCTAGGGAGTGTGGAGGACGACCTGGGGCTACGTAAACCAGGCATTTACAACATCCTGTGCCAGTGTGGAAAGTTATACATTGGCCAGGCAACCAGGACGTTGGACGTCAGGTGCAAAGAACACCAGAGGCACATCAGACTCGGACAGGCAACAAAATCTGCCATAGCGGAGCACTGTCTGGAGCTCGGCCACTCAATGGACTATAACAATACCAAAATTGTGACACAGACGCCAAGATTTTGGGACAGTGTCATAAAGGAGGCCATCGAGATCAAGGTCACAGACAACCTAATAAACCGAGACAGCGGTTACCAGCTCAGCTCGGCGTGGAGTCCAGCTCTGGAGCTTATCAGGGCTCAACGAAATGAACCAACAAACTCCTCAAGAAGTAGTAACACTGCAGGAGTAGCGCCAGGCGGGTGCGGACCGCGAATGCAACTCCCGATGCAGGACGAGCCTCTGGCAGCCGCCACGACCACAGATGATGGACGAGCCGAGCACGGACGACCGTCGGAGCACCAGGGAAGTGCCAACACCGCAGGATCAGCACCAGGTGGGCGCGGACCGCGAATGGAGCGCCCAACAAAGGACAGGTCTCAGAGAGCTGCCACAGATGGAGACCAAGTCGGGCGCGGACGTCCGAGGGAACACCGGGGAAGAAACAACACCTTACAAGCAGCGCCAGGCGGGCGCGGACTGCAAACAGAGCCCCCGAGGCGAGATGGTCCTCAGACAGCTGCCACAACTGCAGATGGTGGACTAGGCGGGCGCGGACGTCCATCGGAGCACCAGGGAAGTGCCAACACGTCGGGAGCAGCGCCAAGCGGGCGCGGGCCACGAACGGAACGCCACATACGGGTCCAGCCCCAGACAACTGCCACGACCACAGATGGTGGACGAGCCGGGCGCGGACGTCCGTGGGAGCACCAGGGAGGGGGAAAAACCTCAGGAGCAGCACCTGGTGGGTGCGGACCGCGAACGGAACGCCCGACACAGGACAGGCCTCAGAGAGCTGCCACAGATGGCGCCCAAGTCGGGTGCGGACGTCCGAGGGAACACCGGGGAAGAGACAACACCTTACAAGCAGCGCAAGGTGGGCGCGGACGGCAAAGAGAACACCCAGCGCCCTCTGGGCATAAATACTGGACAAGATCCTCCAACATGGCGCGGCCTGAGCTAGCGAGGCGAGCGCATCGCTGCCGTTGCGCGCTACGCTTACTCGGCCGTTGAGAGCTCATGAACAGGTCTCTGTGCTGTGGGCGCCGCGGAGAGCAAATTGTCGTGTGTTGTTTTTACAACGCGTGCAGGTTGTCGTGTTCCGCGCCTCGCAGCATGGGAAAGAAGGGTGCGCAGAGGAAACCTGCCGCTACGAAGGGTCCTTCGGTTGTGCAACTCACTGAGTCTGCAGACCATGCAAGGAACTCCCGAGAAGACGAGTCGCGGCCTGTCCCCCCTTTGTACGTCAAGTGCAACGGCGGGTGGACAGCGCTGTTCGACACCATGACGAATTGCGCTCGGAACGAGGTGGTCTACGAGTCTGTCGATACAGACTCGCTGATCTGCGTTCGTGCTGCAAACGTGGCCGACCACACGGCGATCAAGGTCGCAGTGGCCGACCACATCGTCGACGCGCCGCCCGGGCGTGTGACGGCACCTTCCGTAGGAAGGTTGAAGACGACCAAGGCACTCCTCAGGGGGCTACCTTCGTGCTGTGATGAGGCAGCGGTCCGGGAAGGGCTGCTGCGAGCCGGGTTTGGTAATGCAACCGCAAGGTTGCACAACCGGACCAACAGGAAGAGGGTGCCGCTCTATGCCGTGACCGTGCAGACGGTCGACGGCGGGAGCGACATCTTCGACTTGCGGAAGCTGCTGGGCTTCGACAGAGGCTCTCCCGACCGCCATGTACCCCCAGCCCCAGTGCTTCAGGTGCCAGGGCGAGGGCCATGTTGCGAAGTATTGCCGCAACGCGGCGCGGTGCGTCAAGTGCTCAGGGGAGCACGACAGCCGCGCCTGCGACCGCGGCAGCAACGTTCTGCCGACTTGTGTCCGGTGTGGCGGCCCGCACGTCGCCAGTTGGCGCGGTTGTGCGGCTTTCTCAAGCCGCAACCGTGCCGAGGGCGGCGAGGCGGCCACTCGGAAACGGGCGGCCAGGACGCAGCCCGCGCTCCCGAGAAGATACGTGACCTCGAACTCGGCACCGCCGTGAAGGAGGCCACTGCAGCCCTCAAAGCCGTCATTGCGGCAGAGAGGGCTGCCTTCGCAGCCGCCGTGGCTGCAGAGAAGGAGGAGGCCTTGAGGCAACTGCGTGCAGTCTTCGCCCAAGGCCCCAGCGCAGCAGTACCTGCGAACACTCCTGCGACCTCGCAGAAGGACGTTCCCGCGCCTGTCCCAGCGGTTGCCCCAGCAGTACCGCAGGCGAAAGGTGCAAAGAAGAAAACCGCCGCCCCAGCTGAACCAGTGGCAACGCCGACTGCTGCGGGAGCGGGCCCCGCAAGGGATCGAGAAGCCAAAAGGGCAGCCTTCATCGCACAAGCGCGAGCGAACGGTAATACTTCCTCCGACGCTGAACTGACGCAGCTCTCCGAACAAGCGGAGCTCATGGAAGCTACATTACGGAAGGGCTGCGGCGTGCAGTAGAGGAGGACGCTGAACGGTAGCCGATCGCTGCCGTTCTGCACCAGCCTGATGAAGCTGCACCAAGTCACCGACGACAAGGCGCAGCAGAGGGCCTAACAGCAACGCATGAGTTGCCGTGCCGAACTCTTATGTTACAGGGAGGAAGCCACTGCGGCCGGCCCAGGAGACTACAAGCCAGCCCAGCCGCAGCACCCGGACTGACCCAGCTAACGAACACGCAGCACATAGGTAACGATGCACGATACCTCACGCTAACCTTACCTCACCTTGCATGCTCTGTCGCAGCTAGCAAGCCGCTACTGCCCTTACTACCCGTCCTACTGTCGCAGAGTTTTTTTTTCCCTTGGCGCTGGCCTTGGCACTTTTTTTCCTCTGCTCTTACAACCGCTACCCTTCGATCGTTTTCGACCACTTCTATCTCCTGATGGACCATGTTAATGAGTAGTCTTACCCAGACGCATGGATAACATCACAACCCGCATCCTGTGACGCCTGATTCAAAAACTAACATGTTTACGGAGGTGACAGTAGAACTTTTGGTTTGGTCACCACGTTGGTGTGGGCGTGGAGGGGCCCCATCCTTTATTCCAACACGGCAGTCTCAGGTAGCACTTGAAGAAGGCAACGAGTTACGTGGCCGAAATATTGTGCCAGAGCGACACAAACATCCGGCAGTAGACCCGATTACTCCACATGTCAAGATCTCGCCGGGAAAGCCTGAAGAGTTACATCTGTACACAAATTGTTTTAATTCAAGATTATTGTCACAGAAGTACACGAATTTACATAGGTTGTAACTTGACAATGTTAAGACAGTTGTCAAGATAAAGCATTTCGTCCTGTTTAATCGAATAACTCTGAACATAACAATATCAAGTTTTAACCAGAAGGTTTTCTACAAAATTATTTGTACTACTACATAGTGAAGTTGGCCAATATTACGACAAATCATCCGATTCCGGTTCTAAGTTCGGTATTATTTAGGAGGACAGTCAAGTCTATGGAGGATGGTTAGTTTTTGTGACAAGCTGAGCGAAAGATTACTCAAGGTTGTTCGAGTTCACAGTGGACGCAAGCTGGTGAACCAACAAGTTTACGCCTCTGCTAGCGGTATTTATCTTACAAGGAGACGGCACGACCGTGGGGTCTGGGATTTTTCCGATATTTTGTGTGATTAAAGAGAACCCCTAACACCTCACATGGTTAAAATATTAGGACGCACTACTTGGAAAATCCCGAGAAAAATCGATCCAAAGTTTCTTAGGTGCCTTATGAGTATAAAATGTTAGACCATTGCTGAGCCGCCGTCTGGCCAACATGGTTAGCGGTCGGACGTTTACGCCAGAGGTCTCGGGTTCTATTTCTCCTCTGGCACTTTTTTCTCTTCTGTTGCTTGCAAAATTGGAACGCATTGTTACAGGAGAATAGTGAAATTAATTTCTGGGAAGACTCCATAAAAATTCATTCTATAATTCACCATCAGTTATCGTCACCAATATTCCGAGACATGATTCAGTATGCCTGGATTGCCTCAAAATTATCAGAAAATCAAAACATTTTCGTAAATGTTAATGGGGCATATTTTTCAACAGATTTATTGCAAACGCCCTGTGATTGTAAAACATCCGCTTTTATATATTGTGCAAAATGTCGCAAAAATTATTGCTTTGTTTGTTTTTACAATAATTACCACTGCAGTTCTTGTTTATAATTATTATATGTATAAAAATTGAATGTTTCCCAATCGAATTTGTTATTTTGATTAAAAACCCAATGATTCTCCTTATATACTTTACAACGAAAAATGGAAAATCCACCGCCATGAATTGTGTTGTTGGACAAAAAAAAAAAATAATTTTTATTCAATAATGTAACTAATTTGTTAAAGATAATGCAGGTTAGGGAAACTTTCTGAATAATTGGTGGAATAACAAAAGAAAATGAAACAGAAGAAAAAAAAGGTGCCAGAGGAGGAATAGAACCCAATACCTCTGGCATAAGAGTCCGAGCACCAAACATCTAGGCCAGACAGCGGCACGCCAATGGACTTACATTTTATACTCATAAGGCACCTAAGAAACTTTGGATCGATTTTTCTCGGGATTTGCGGGGTAGTGCGTCCTAATATTTTAACCACGTGACGTGTTAGGGGTCCTCTTTCACCACACAAAATTTCGGACAAATCCCCGACCCCACGCTCGTGCCGTCTCCTTGTTAGCTGCGATGAGCTGTCAGCTGCATGTCTGCTCTCGTCCTCTGAAGGTCACAGAAAAGCTAATCAAAATCTTTGCTGATTTTATCAACAGAAACTGTCCTATGTTTCTTGTTAGGCGAGAAAATATGCACTGACCTCTAGTCTTGAAATATGGCGATATGCACGTGCATGGGTGAAGCAGCGTGCATGTTACAATGCCCTCTCAGTTCTCGCAAGAACAATTAACCACATGGCTGTTTCGTTTCTCCGGTGCTACAGCTAAAATCTAGCTGAATGTCAGCCATAGTGAATGCAGTGTTCACACAGAATTCCTCCTTTGCGTCATACAGAGCGTGATGCGCCCCGTTCTGCAATTGACGCTGGTTCAGAGGAGAGTCCCCGAAATTTTCGGTCTTGCGTCTCCCATAGCAAAACTGTCCCCCACCTGGGTCCTTTCATACTTCACGTCACGGCATTTTCCGACCAATAGGAGTGTTCCTCTCATCTTGTGGAAACTATGTCTGCCAATCACAAGGGGTCTACTATCAAACTGCATCGAAATTTCGACACTCTACTCCTTCCTAGTTCATGTCTGCCAATCGGACGTTTTGTACCCGCTCCAGACGCCTAGAAGTTACACGCGCCATCATAAGCATACCACGCTCAGTTCACGTGATCGACTGCATCACTGGTCTGTTTGTATCCATCTGGAAATTCCCCAACGCAGTTTTCTAAAGATCCTCTCTGTAGCATGCTGTTGGCCCGCTACCTGCCCTCTTCGATGAGTCACCCAGCACGTTCGTTGTCCCTCGCCACAGGACGCTTTAAGAGCGTTCCATTGTACTCGGGCCGTGACGTCGCAACTCGCATCTGCTCCCAAACTAAAATGTTTCCTCCAGCAGCTTTTTACACCTCTTGCTCATTGACACGCAGGATTTGTGTTCGGTCTGTTAACACCGTTGACTGAGTGTCATCCCTATGCATTGCATACTGTACATTTTAATAGGTAAATATGCTCGTTTTCGCCAAAGTATGTCAGGTGACATATTCACCTTCCTGTTACAATGTACAAAATCTCTCATGTAAGGTGCGAAATTGACATTCATTTAATCTGCCAACTTACAAGTTGTTGTAAACTGCATTTGCTATGTACTGTGAAGTTCACCTACGATCATTTGCACTTAGCCATAGAGGGCTTTTTTTGTGTTATATTACACGCAGCATTGCACACTTAGTCATTCAACTAGTCACAAAAGATAAGTAAATCTTTTAACTCATTTGTGTGACTTTGTTACTAATTTGTTGGAGTGCTGCAGAGCCTTCGGTCTCCTATCCTGGTACCTGACCCTGGGCATAGCTGTGTAATGGTGACAGGGAGAAATTGTCTTAGCTGTGTACTGCAGCAGAAGCCGTTTCACCAACTCACAAACTTGGCCCACCGTAACAACTCGGCCTTCACAGCAGTAGCTACGAGACCTCTACAAAACATTCAAAGCAAACTTTCTAAGTTGTCAGTGAAACATTCATTCCTCCACTAAAGGGTGTGTGTACCCTGGCAATGCCTTCATATCAAATGACGAATTCTCCAAAGTAAGGTATCTGCAGACTCCATTCGATGAAGGTAGCAAGTATAACATCCAGAGAGCAGAAGGTTATCTACAACACATACATGGTAGTAAGAAATAGTCTGAGAATCTTGAGTGTTGCAGGGTAGGTTGTGCTGAGAAAAAACTGTCCTAAAGAAATTGGGTACGTTGCGCTATTTACGAGTTTATTAACACTGAAGTCAGGCCATTGTCCACCAAATTCAAGCGGCACACCTGATAAAATTAGTGCCAGTTGTTCTCGTAGGGTAGATGATAGCTCACGAGACTGCTTAGCCTTTAGCTCTGGTTCGATCCTTTCTACCTTCTCATGCCCAATTTTTGCATCATTCTCTTGTTCGGTTTTAGGAAACAAAACGAAGAACACGTTTGGTGACCCTTTCTCTGGCGGGCTGCACGAATCTGGGCGCACAACTTGGCTGATTTCAGTGCTAATTAACCAGGAAACGGCGCAAGGTGTCGAACTTTTTTATTAACAATTATTTCTCGGCACAAACTACTGTAAAGTTACGCGTATGTAGGTGACTTGTTCGGTCGTGTGGAGTTAGTATGAAGTAAGATGAAGTAGTTTGTGCGAATGTGTGCTAGCTGCTGGGCCCAGGGCCCAGAGAGCATGGCGGCTGGCCCAGCCGAAGCGAGCAGGTACAAAGGCGAGCAGCACGTCACCGAAAATAGATAAATCCCAGAGCAGGGAGTATGCGAGCGGCGGCTGCTCGCACAGCTGAGGTGCAGCATATGCACCAGAAATGGCGGAGTGCTAGGCAGACTGACATATGGGTACTTAAAACTCTTAAAAATTCAATAATAAATCACACTTCCATAAAAAAGCAAATCTGAACATCTACTATCACAGAAAAATGATGCAATAATATTTTCAACATTTTTAAAACTACGAAAGTTTATATTTTACAGTGACAAATATTATCATAACGAACTTTAGAATTAACAACTTTTAAACACTTCATTGGGTTACGACATCTATACTACTGACCATTAAAATTGCTACACCACGAGATGTTCCAACATGTCACAAGACAAGTAGTGTGGCAGAGTAGTTTGAGGAACACAGTGACGAGTCCCAGTTGATGTGCTGCGCCCACCCCCACCCAACTCGCCAGATCTGAACCCGATCGAACACATCTGGGATGTGAATGAATGTGACGTCTGAGCTCATCGTCCCTCTCTCCGGAATTTGCAGGAATTAGGGACTTCTGAGTGCAAATGTGGTGCCAACTCCCTCCAACGACATAGCAAGACCTCATTCCTTCCATGCCACGACATGTCGCCGCTGTTATCCGTGCCAAAAGTGGACATACAGGCTATTAGGTAAATGGTCATAATATTCTGGCAGATCAGTGTGAGTTGGTTGTATAGTCTACAGAGTTTGGACAAAATTGTGCACTACAAAACACACAAAACAGTACCATACTTAATACGATATGGGAAACCAGGTGGCATTCAAAACTGCGTCCAGTTGTCTCGGGATATACACTACTGGCCATTAAAATTGCTACATCACGAAGATGACGTGCTACAGACGTGAAATTTAACCGGCAGGAAGAAGACGCTGTGATATGCAAATGATTAGCTTTTCAGAGCATTCACACAAGGTTGACGCCGGTGGTGACACCTATAACGTGCTGACATGAGGAAAGTTTCCAACTGATTTCTCATACATAAACAGCAGTTGACCGACGTTGCCTGGTGAAACATTGTTGTGATGCCTCGTGTAAGGAGGAGAAATGCGTACCATCACGTTTCCGACTTTGATAAAGGTCGGTTTGTAGCCTATCGCGATTGCGGTTTATCGTATCGCGACATTGCTGCTCGCGTTGGTCGAGATCCAATGACTGTCAGCAGAATATGGAATCGGTAGGTTCCGGAGGGTAATACGGAACGTCGTGCTGGATCTCAACGGCCTCGTATCACTAGCAGTTGAGATGAAAGGCATCTTATCCGCATGGCTGTAACGGATCGTGCAGCCACGTCTCGATCCCTGAGTCAACAGATGGGGACGTTTGCAAGACAACAACCATCTGCACGAACACTTCGACGACGTTTGCAGCAGCATGGACCATCAGCTCAGAGACCATGGCTGCGGTTACCCTTGACGCTGCATCACAGACAGGAGCGCCTGCGATGGTGTACTCAACGACGAACCTGGTTGTACGAATGGCAAAACGTCATTTTTTCGGACGAATCCAGGTTCTGTTTACAGCATTATGATGGTCGCATCCGTGTTTGGCGAAATTGCAGTGAACGCACATTGGAAGCGTATATTCGTCATCGCCATACTGGCGTATCACCCGGCGTGATGGTATGGGGTGCCATTGGTTACACGGCTCGATCACCTCTTGTCCGCATTGACGGCACTTTGAACAGTGGATGTTACATTTCAGATGTGTTACGACCCGTGGCTCTACCTTCGATCCCGGCGAGACCCTACATTTCAGCAGGATAATGCGCGGCCGCATGTTGCAGTCCTGTACGGGCCTTTCTGGATACAGAAAATGTTCGACTACTGCCCTGGCCGGCACATTCTTCAAATCTCTCACCAATTGAAAGCGTCTGGACAATGGTGGCCGAGCAACTGGCTCGTCGCAATACGCCAGTCACTACTCTTGATGAACTGTGGTATTGTGTTGAAGCTGCATGCGCAGCTGTACCTGTACACGCCATCCAAGCTCTGTTTGACTCAATGCTCAGGCGTATCAAGGCCGTTATTACGGCCAGAGGTGGTTGTTCTGGGTACTGATTTCTCAGGATCTATGCACCCAAATAGCGTGAAAATGTAATCACATGTCAGTTCTAGTATAATATATGCGTCCAATGAATACCCGTTTATCATCTGCATTTCTTCTTGGTGTAGCAGTTTTAATGGCACGTAGTGTATAAAGGTGGCAGCGGTAAAACACAGAGAGTGAAAGGCTATTTACAATTTGTACAACAACCAGGTGGCAGTTATAAGAGTCGAGGGACACGAAAGGAAAACAGTGGTTGAGAAGGGAGTGAAACATGGTTACAGCCTATCCCCGATGTTATTCAATCTGTATATTGAGCGAGCAGTAAAGGAAACAAATGAAAAATTTGTAGCAGGTATTAAAAGCAATGGAGAAGAAATAAAAAGTTTGAGGTTTGCCGACGACATTGCTAATTCTGTCACAGACAGCAAAGAACCCGTAATAGCAGCTGAACGGAATGGACAGTGTCTTGAAAGGAGGATATAAGATGACCATCAACAAAAGCAAAACGAGGATAATGGAATGTAGTCGAATTAAATCAGGTGATGCTGAGCGAATTAGATTTAAAAATGAGACACTTAAAGTAGTAAATCAGTTTTGCTATTTGGGGAGTAAAATAACTGATGATGTTCGAAGTAGAGAGGATATAAAACGTAGACTGGAAATGGCAAGGAAAGCGTTTCTGGAGAAGAGAAATTTGTTAACATCGAGTATAGACTTAAGTGTCAAAAAATCTTTTCTGAAGTATTTTTATGGAGTGTAGCCACGTATGGAAGTGAAACATGGACGATAAATAGTTTGGACAAGAAGAGAATTGAAGCTTTAGAAATGTGGTGCTACAGAAGAATGCTGAAGACTAGATGGCCGGGTCTTGTAACTAATGAAAAGGTACTGAATAGAATCGGGGAGTAGAGCAATTTGTGACACAACCTGACTAGAAGAAGGGATTGGTTGCTAGAACACGTTCTGAGGCATCAAGGGATCACCAAATTTAGTACTGGAGGGAAGTATGGAGGGTAAAAATCGTAGAGGGAGACCAAGTGATGAATACAGTAACCAGATTCAGAGGCATGTATGTTACAGTAGTTATTCGGAGATGAAGAGGCCTGCACAGGATAGAGTAGCATGGAGGGCTGCATCAAACCAGTCTCTGGACTGAAGACCACAACAACAACTACTCGTCAATGTAATGCCGATCTTAGGCTAGCGAACACGAGGACTTTGAAACTGGAGAATGAAAGTTGTACTCAGTAGACTGCAAAGCCGGGAATGGTCCTCTAAATATAATATGCGCCCAACAAAGCGCAGTAACCACAGGTTTTACTGTAGATAGTGTTCCCGAGGTGAGCGTAATAACGGAATTAGCATTCAGAAGTATGGCTTGCAGTAACGCTGACGAAAGAACAAAACTTAGAGCATCCACTAGAGAAGTTATGTAGATGTGCAGAGCCGTCATGTTAAGATGGAGGATAGATGATTATGTGTGTGTGTGGAACAGACGTTTCAAATAGTGGACGACGAGTTAGACATCCCGTATGAAGGCCAACGGCCTTGCTGCAGTGGTAACACCGGTTCCCGTCAGATCATCGAAGTTAAGGACTGTCGGATTTGGCTAGCACTACGATGCGCCACCATCAGGGTCTGACAAGTATTGTTGGCAAGCGAGGTGCACTCAGCCATTTTGAGGTTAATTGAGGAGATACTTGAATGAGAAGTAGCGGCATCTGTCACGAAAACTGACAACTGCCGGGAGAGCGGTGTGCCCTCCGTATCCGCATCTGGTGACGCCTAAGGGCTGAGGATGACACGACGGCTGGTCAGTAACATAGGGCCTGCAAGGCCTGTTTGAAAAGTATTTGTTTTGCTTTTATGAAGGAATTTTAGGCGAAGACTTCTGCGAGAGTCTTACGGTAGTCATAGAATACGCACTGAAGACGCTATGGGTCAAGGGCAGATCAGTACGGTTACAGACGTAATAGGAGCCGAACCGCCGAATCTTGTGGTCCGGGAGGGAACCACACAGAGACAAACGGATCCCGAGGACAAATGTGACAGCAGAGATATCAGCAGGGATTCAGGCAGGATCATATTTAGAGCCGAGAGAAAAGAGAGACCTCCAAAGCGAGGAACCAGAAGAGATAAAAAGCGATAAGATGCTGCATCTAAGGGAAACAAGGAAGAGAGACGAGAAGCACATGGAAAGGAGGGAGAGCCTGAGTGACGTTATAAGAATAGGCCCACGAGAAGAAAAGATTTTAAGTATTAAAATGCAGAACACATATCTGACCGACGGATTAGTTGAGAAGAAGCATTTTCAAATGGGCTTGTATTTGCCTGCAGCCTCGGTGACCGTGCGGAGAGGCACATGACTCACGAGTGTTTTGAATACCACGGAAGAAGAATTGATATTGGAATGTCGCAAAGTAAAGATAGAAACAGTGCCTGACAAGGCGAGGAACGCCACATACCTACTGTAGTTGCAGTTGACTGAGAGTCAAGGTCGCGAATTAGCAGATTATAGTAAATGGTGCGACTGGATCGCTTAAACAAAGAAGAAAAGACTTCGATTATTGAATCGTGTATTGTATATCACGATGTATTTCACCCACCCGGCGATAAATTAATGTACACTGACACCGTGAAGTGTGAAATTAATTTGGAACCAGAACCACAAGGGAAAGCAATAATTACTCAGCAATATCGACTACCAGAGGCTCAGAAGGAAGTCTTCTGTGAGGTGATGTTAAGAGAGGTTATCATTACGTCAAGCAACTGGATGGAATTTTCCGTTATGAATGATTCCGGAAAAGATAGATGCTTTCGGAAAGTGAAAGTGAAGTATGGATGCCCATTATCGGAGACTGAATGACATTTGTTTTAGCACTGCGTTTCCGCTACCTGGTATTGATGAGATTTTATATAGTTTAGGAAAAGCCAAGTTCTTCACCACTTTAGACTGTGCAAAAGGTTACCACCAGATACTGTTTAATGAGGGCTATAGGGAGAAAACAGTCTTCTTTACCCCAGAATGACATTACGAATACACAAGATTACCAATGTGGTTAACAGATATTGGATTCACTTTACAGAGACTGATGAACACAGTACTAACCGGAGTTTAGGGGCACATAATGTTTGTATTTATAGACGATGTGATCGTAATCGGATCTACGTAGAAGAGCATAATGCTGGAGTTGGAGAAGCGTTTGAGAGTTTCCGACTGAACAGTTTAAAATTGCGGGTTGACAAGTAAAAGTTCCTACGGAAACAAATAACACACCTATGGCACATACTACCGACAGAAGGATTAAAACCCGACCCACAGAAAGTGAGCGTGATAAAGGAGTATTCAAGACCCAGCACCACGAAGCTATTAACAGAGCTTTCTAGGATGCGTGTCATGTTATCGTCGTTTTATTAAGACCTTTAGTCAGATAGCGAAACCGTTACATGAGTCATTGATGAAAGGAGCAAACTAAGAGCGGTCGATTCAGCAGGAAGCAGCTTTCAGGGAATTAAAAGAGAAAGTAATAAGCCCCCCTATCTTACAGTATCCTGATTTTACGAAACAGTTCATAATTACAACGGACTGTAACAAGCAGTCGATCCGTACCTTATTGAGCCAAGCAGAAGTGTGGCAGGATTTTCCAGCAGCCTTTGGATCCAGAAAGCTGAACCGAGACGAGAGGGGACAAAGTATGATCGAGCGAGAGCTCTAAGCCATAGTATGGACAGTGAAGCACTACGGAAGAAGATTCATTGTAGGTACTGATCAGAGATCCTTGAAATGGTTTGCGCATATAATCGATCCCTCGCCAAGATCTACATCTACATCTACATGGTTACTCTGCAATTCACACTTAAGTGCCTGGCAGAGGGTTCATCGAACCATTTTCGTACTACTACTCTACCATTCCACTCTCGAAAGGCGCGTGGGAAAAAGGAACACCTAAATCTTTCCGTTCGAGCTTTGATTTCCCTTATTTTATTATGATGATCATTTCTCCCTCCGTAGGTGGGTGTCGACAAAATATTTTCGGATTCGGAAAAGAAAGTTGGTGATTGAAATTTCGTAAATAGATCTCGCCGCAAAGAAAACCGCCTTTGTTTCAGTGATTGCCACCCCAACTTGCGTATAATATCAGTGACACTCTCACCCCTATTGCGTGATAACACGAAACAAGCTGCCCTTCTTTGCACTTTTTCGATGTCCTCCGTCAATCCTACCTGGTAAGGATCCCACACCGCGCACCAATATTCCAGCAGAGGACGGACAAGTGTAATGTAAGCAGTCTCTTTAATGAGTTTGTCGCATCTTCTAAGCGCAGTCTTTGTTTCGCCTTCCCAAAATATTATCTATGTGGTCTTTCCAATTTAAGTTGCTCGTAACTGTAATTCCTAGGTATTTAGTTGAATTGGCAGCCCTTAGACTTGTGTGATTTTTCGTATACCCAAAATTTATCAAATTTCCTTTAGCATCCATGTGAATGACCTCGCACATTTCTTTGTTTACTGCCAATTGCCACTTTTCGCACCATACAGAAATCTCTCTAGATCATTTTGTAATTGGAATAGATCGTCTGAAGATTTTAATAGACGGTAAATTAGAGTGTCATCTGCAAACAATCTAAGGGTGCTGCTCAAATTATCACCTAAGTCATTTACGTAAATCAGGAACAGCAGAGGGCCTGTGACACTACCTAGCGCAACACCAGATATCACTTCTGTTCTACTCGGTGATTTACCGTCTATCACTACGAATTGTGACCTCTCTGAGAGGAAATCACGAATCCACTCACACAACTGAGACGATACTTCGTATGCAAGCAAGTTGATTAATAGTCTCTTGTGAGGAACGGTATCAAAGGAAATTCAGGATCAAATCAATCTTCTACATATCATCCTCAAACGAACAAAGCACTTGAAAGGAGGATCGAACGATAATAAAATATCTACGCCATTATATGAGAACGAAGCAGGAAAACTGTAATGAGTGAACACATTTTGCCACTTTTATATACGGGGTGAGGCGAAATTCGCTCACTCGGGCTTCGCAGTGCGACTCCTCACGTGTCAGCGACAAGAAAAGCCTGTCACAAAATTTCGTCCGATGAGTACATCGGGCAGAAAAAGGACGTTAAAGAATGGCAATCTGGCAACACTGCAACTAAATGTATGGTAACTACCTCTGCCATCTCGTAGTTCCTATGCTGTTCCTTTGGTGCAGCAGGTACAGTATTGGGTTAGCACGCAGGAGGTCGAAGGTTCGATCCCGAGTTCAGGTATATGTTTTCTACTTAGCAAATGCAGTCCAGGTGGTACGGTATCTGGCATCTTAATCGTCAACAGCGATTGCAGCAGGTTCTCTGGTAAACATTTACACTTACATACTATAATCGTAGGAATAAAAGATTGGTCAGCTTTGAAAGAAGCCCTTTCCACGTCGTGGACGTGAATTTATTCGTACCACTTCATCTACTAGATGCGAAACCTGTTTTCTTTGTACCCGCCTCCAATGGTCCCCATAGACTAATACCAACTATTATTCTTACCTCTTTGAGGACCATTACATTTCGTTAGGGCCAGTAGGACTAGCAACATGCTTTGAAAATAATATCCAAACTCAGTTACTGTTTGCATGTGTTATCACCATGGTCCCATTAATTATGCCTTTCAACACTTGAGTCTGGTAACCACATGCTGTTCAGTACGTATGCCAATGCATTATTATTACCATTAATTATGCCTTTCAACACTGAGTCTGGTAACTGCATGTTGTTCGGTAAATATGCCAAAGCATTATTATTATTATTATTATTATTATTGTTATTATCGATGGGATTGTGGAAACATCATATCTATTACCGTTAGGGAAACAGTGTAATTGGAAACTGAACATTTCACAATTAGCGGTGTCGGGATGAATCATCAAATGTTCAAATGCGTGTGAAATCTTATGGAACTTACCTGCTAAGGTCATCAATCCCTAAGCCTACACACTACTTAACCTTAAGTATCCTAACGACAAACATACACACCCATGCCCGAAGGAGGACTCGAACCTCCGCCGGGACCAGCCGCACAGTCCATGACTGTAGCGCCTTAGACCGCTCGGCTAATCGCGCGCGGCGATGGATTATCCAGAACAATATCTGTCAGAGGGGTAATGCATGTTAGGTGCAACAACGTGCAGGAATGACGACGCGTTTATACTGCATGCTCTGTCCACCAGACAGGGAATAGTTGCGAATGGAGTAACGCGCCTGTGACACACTCCAATGTACATGCGTACCCGTATCGAATTTTCTCATTGTAAATTTCTAAACCAGTGTAGCAGACGTTTGGCATGCACAAACGATAAATATGTGGATATGTTTCTGTTCCTTGGTGCATCTAATAACCAGGTTGGTGTTCCAACTCGTGAATATGCTGCTAAATATCCTCGTCGACACCATCCACATGAATATGTGTTTCGTCATATGGAGCTGCAGCTTCGGGAGTGAGGTTTTCTTCATCCACAATCGCGTGTCAGAGGTCTTCCACAGACTCGCCGTACTCCAGCTACTGATGAAGCTATTCTGGAGGTCATCTACATCTACATCTACATCTACATCTACATCCATACTCCGCAAGCCACCTGACGGTGTGGCGGAGGGTACCTTGTATACCTCTATCGGTTCTGCCTTCTATTCCAGTCTCGTATTGTTCGTGGAAAGAAAGATTGTCGGTATGCCTCTGTCTGGGCTCTAATCTCTCTGATTTTATCCTCATGGTCTCTTCGCGAGATGTACGTAGGAGGGAGCAATATACTGCTTGACTCCTCGGTGAAGGTATGTTCTCGAAACTTCAACAAAATCCCGTACCGAGCTACTGAGCGTCTCTCTTGCAGAGTCTTCCACTGGAGTTTATCTATCATCTCCGTAACGCTTTTGCGATTACTAAATGATCCTGCAACGAAGCGCGCTGCTCTCCGTTGGATCTTCTCTATCTCTTCTATCAACTCTGTCTGGTACGGATCCCACACCGGTGAGCAGTATTCTAGCAGTGGGCGAACAAGTGTACTGTAACCTACTTCCTTTGTTTTCGGACTGCATTTCCTTAGGATTCTTCCAATGAATCTCAGTCGGGCACCTGCTTTACCGATGATTAATTTTATACGTTCATTCCATTTTAAATCACTCCTAATGCCTACTTCCAAATAATTTATGGAAGTAACTGCTTCTATTTGCTGACCTGCTATATTGTAGCTAAATGATAAAGGATCTTTCTTTCTATGTATTCGCAGCACATTACACTTGCCTACATTGAGATTCAATTGCCATTCCCTGCACCATCCGTCAATTCGTTGCAGATCCTTCTGCACTTCAGTACAGTTTTCCATTGTTACTGATGTGTCGACAGAAGTGCCAACACAGTGTGATTTGAGGGGACCGCAATGCACGCTATAAACACACGAAGGATGGCGTGAGGTCTGAAACAGGATACGTAATGCATGCTATAAAGAAAAGTACGTAGCTTTTGGAATACTTAACTTTAATCCATCCTTGTTGTATACATCGTTCTTGATGAGACATGCTTTATACGATAAGTATCAATTACTATGTAAGGCTAATGGCTCCTTGCTAGGTCGTAGCCATGGACTTAGCTGAAGGCTATTCTAACTATCTGCTCGGCAAAGGAGCGAGGCTTCGTCAGTGTAGTCGCTAGCAAAGTCGTCCGTACAACCGGGGCGAGTGCTATTCCGTTTTTCGAGACCTGCCTTGTGGTGGCGCTCCGTCTGCGATCACTGACAGTGGCGACACGTAATAATGGACCGCGGCCGATTTAAAGCTACCACCTAGCAAGTGTGGTGTCTGGCGGTGACACCACATTTACAACCTCTCGATATATTACAGCATCATCCGCAAAAAGCCTCAGTGAACGTCCGATGTTATCCACCAAGAGCCTCAGCGAAGTAAACGTAGTGTAGCTAGACAGCTGCGTGTCTCGCATCGCAAGGTCGTTAACGTGCTGCACTACCATGGGCTGCATCCTTATCATTGTCCTTTTATGCAACACCTGCATTCTGCAGGTCGCCATCAGCGCATGCTGTTCTGTGAATGGTTCCAACAACAAGAGGAAGCCAACGATGACTTAGCGAACACTGTAAATATGGTCGGATGAAGCAGCATTCACTCGTGAGGGTGTCTTCAATATGCACAATGCCCGCCATTGGTGTGAGGTTAACCCGCACGTCAGCCACGACCGTCGCTGTCAAGTTTGCTTTGGTATCAACGTCTGGGCCGGTATATTGGGCGACAGGTGTTTGGGCCCCTACACGTTGGCTGACCGGTTGACTGCACGAAAGTATCATGCATTTCTCTCAAACTATCTGCCTGATGTGCCTGGTCCATGGGGTTTTCGGAGGCCATATGCTAACTGCACCACAGTCGTATTTAGACAGCTAACGTCGTTCAACACTGAAGGACAATAGCTGCGGATTGATGCGTTTCGGCGCAGTACGTGGCTAACTGAGTCATGAGTTCCAGCAATATTGCGGAAATGGAAAGTGCTATTGATGTGCAGTTTTCACATAATGGATTGGTAGTCAGGGGCTCGCATTGTAGCCAAGGTGACTGGAATGCAAACTGTCTAAATATCGGTGCCAGAACATCAACTGCGTGCTGTGTAAAAAAAAGTTTTAATAGCGAATTGCAGCAATGAAATGGTCAGAGCGAAAAAGTGGTATCAAAAGAGTGCAACAGCGCTAAAAATTTCTATTAAAAGACTAAGTGACACGGAAATTTCTGTAAATATCTAGACTGAATCACCTAAAACTTGCACCGCAAATATTACGGAAACGGGAAGTGCTATTGATGTGCAGTTTTCTCATAATGGATTGGTAGTCAGGGGCTCGTATTGTAGCCAATCAACAGATTGTAATAATACTTACAAAGTGTATTTTTGCGCAAATATAAACTGTTTTAAATGTAACAACGGCTATTGATATTAACAAACTAAAAGTATAGTAAATTAGAATGTCAGTGGTGTTTGCTGTAGGAGTCTATTGCGAGTCGTATACGAGATATCACATTTTGAAAAGTTCCCACACCGTCAGTTGTACAATACCTATGGTAGCACACACTAAAGAACAACATAAGTGCGTACACGAGGTATGTGGATTCGGACCAGTAACGAGCCAACTGACCATCGCAGGTTGTGTTCAAAATGACCACTAGCAGCGGCAATATAAGCTTCCTCTCTGGTATGGAATGACTACTGCACTAGTGCTAGCATTTCAGGGAGATATCTGAGCAGGCTGCAGTAATACGTCGTTGCATATCATTGGGTGTAGTCAGCATGCCCTTGTAGACAGCATCTCTCAGCTTTCCCCATGGAAAAAAAAATCTGTAGGCGACAAATCCGGGGTACACCTCCTCTGCATCCAATCCAACGATTTGGAAATAATTCGTGAAGACATGCTGTAGTACTTAGTGCACTATGGGCTGGATGCCCATCATATTGATACCACAGGCTTCCCCTAGTCTGTAGAGAAGAGTCTTCTAGCGTCTGTGGAAGATGATCTGTTAGGAGGCTGCGATATTTGTGTGTATTGTGTTCCGTGTATGAAAAACAGGCCAATGAGTTGATGGTTCACTATCTCACTCCACATGTTTTCACTCCATGGACACTGAGTTCCCTCTGACGAAGCAAACAGGGGTTGTCAACAGACCAATAGTGCATGTTTCAGACATTTATCTGGCCATGATTGGTAAATGTGGCTTCATCACTAAACAAGATACATGATACACCTGGAGTATCCTGTCTTAATGCTCATGTACAGAAATTAACTCACTTCTCATAATCGTTTCCATGTAGCTATTGATGAAATATGGCTGGCCCAGACGTAGCGACCTATACAGGTTAGTCTAGGTACAAAGATGAGCCGTGTGCGGCCAGAAATGGCTAAATCCCGGAGCATGTGGATGGCGGTTGCTGACATCGCTATGGTGCAGAAGATGCACCAGAAATGGCGGAATGTAAGACAGTATGAAATATGGTTACTTACAACTCTTAGAAATTCACAAACAATCCTGTTGGAGGAACATCCGCAACTGAGCATACCACAGGTTGAAAATACCGCTTCAGTTATAAAGTTCTTTTGTTATCACAATCGCTTATATTATAGGCTGACTAAGGAAAATGGATCCTCAAGTCTTACTTTTTATATCAAATGCAATCTCATAAATATCTCTCCAGTGCACTTACTTTGCCTAGGGTCAAGCTGTTTGGTTGTTGTTTTTTTTTTTTTTTTTTTTTTTTTTTGAATTGCTGAATTTTGTTTTCCATTCTTATTACAGTATATTACTACTGTCTGCAACTTTGACACATGGGCTTTTAAGCTCATCTTGCAATTGTTCTAGTTCTTATTTCTGCCTTCAGGATTGTGTGGATGATATTTTTCTGGATGTGTGATGGAATGTTTCCACTCTCATAGATCCTACAAACCTACTTGAGTAGTCCTGTTCTGCGCTCATAGGTAGCACACCGCGCATCGTACAATTCCACCGCGGCGCCCGGGGGTACCAGCACCAAGTTACGACACCTGAAGGTGGGCTTTTAAAATCCCGAAACCGGTCGTGTGATAATAACAGAACTTTACAACTGAAGCGGTATTTTCAACGTCTGGTCTTAGAAATTCAATAATCACATTTACATAATAAAGCAAATGTGAATACATCCGTGATCTCAGAAAAATGAGTTGCATGCAATGAAACAATAATACTTTCAATAATTTAAAATCTACGTAAGTGCATTTTACAGTGACTAAACATTTTCACAATGAATTTCAAAATTAACAACTTGTATACACTTTGTGCAATTTTAACACACGATGTCTCGGATAATAGCACTCCATTATAGAGTAAAGTGGGGCAAGATTGTACACTTAAGGTTTAATTAGAGTTATACTGAGGGAATCTTCACAAATTACAATTATATTTTAACTGGCATTTCGTCTGACCTTTGCCCATTATACAACAGAGTCTGGAAGTCGCACGTATAATTTAAACTGTAATTTGCACTGAGTAAAAAAGTTAATGCAATCGTGTAGACTTACCCGACTATGTGGCAAGAGTGTGTTCCTAGTGGGGTTAATTTTGTGCATTATTATCAAATGAGAAAAACAAATGTTTCACTCAGTTCTTCTTCTTTATTTACTTTATAGCGTACATTAACATAATATGCCTTGTTTCTCAGCATATAATCCTTACTGTTGATACAAGAGAGGATTTAATGAACAGTTCTGGGACCTGTGAAAAAAACCTGCAAAATATTCTAATCGGAGGAAAAGCTGTTTAACAGAGATCAAAAATGAGGTGCTCACAACCTTCATAACAAGAACGGGATTCATGCCACCACTCCTCGCACTTTAGACACTGAATGCTGTGTTCTGTTTGTGGGTTATTGTACTTTTCAGTATAGCCTCGACAGTCAAAAGGTTATGTATTTTCCGTCGACGTATTTAAGATTTGCTTCGCTTTCTTCTTGTTTGCTTGATCAGAATCAAATAGTTTCCTCTTTGATTTCTTTATTTCTTGTTCTGTTGATTGGGATTCCATATGCTTCTTGAATGAGGTTCCAGATCCTATTTCTAACCTCTTCCCTTTCGTCTGTCTTTTTAAGCAATCTTTTCTTCTTGGCAAAGGCATTATTTGTTTTGGGGAATCGTAGGTACTTGGTCCTGGTTGTGGTTCTGTTATAGGTATCTATGAACTTTGGCTCTGGAGAGATCCAGCTTCAATTGCAGATACATCATTAAGTTTTCACTTAGATCTGTAATGGTCGAAGGCAGGAAATCTTCCTCTGTAATTATGTGAAGATTGACTGGATAAATGCCGCATCTCTTGAACTTCTTTGTCGTGTTCGTCATTGATGCGGTCCTTTGATAAGCGTTTGCAAACAATTCAGAAACAAATTCTTCCATTATTATATATCCAGGGTGCTTAATAAGCCACTGGTCGCATGATTGTGAATAAAAGTCCTGCAGCGGCTTGAAAAAGTAGCGGTCCAGTAGCTACAGTTTGTGGCTGCTGTGTGGAGGAGTGGTAAGCACATGAATTTTACGCAATAAAAGCTGTCATTCAGACTCAAATGTGACGAGCGATTGTCCAAAATTAACAAGACAGGATTTTCTTCGGTTGGCTGCATGTGTGTCTCAAAATCTTGCAGCGGTGTGACATATAGATCTGAGCTTATGTACCCAATGTCCATACACATCGTAAGTGACCCAGGAGATGTACCATTTCTCAAACGCTCCTTCATCCTTTTCCGTCGAAATGTTATTCCTGGAGGGATGTAACTCTCCCCATCTCCCATACAACATACAACCGTTATCAACTGATGTCTTTCTCCGGATGCAATTTTGCCACATGTTACAATCACTTTCGGAACTTTGTTAGGAAAAGTTGTAATCCCCGACTGATCTATGATAAATATGTGATGAGATTCAAATATATCTCTCTCTACTAGCGTCGAAAGATTATCAATGAAGTGTTCGTTCGTTGTTTGTTGAAGTCCATCATCCGTCCGAGGCTAGATTTCTGTGGGATCCAAAGCCTAAGGTCTTGTCTCTGCAAGAAACCATAAGCCCAGTCCTTTCCGGGCATCTTAATTTTTTTGTATAATTTTGTTTTTATATTATTCCTCTTAGAGTAGTCATGAATTAGTATTTGAAATCTTTCAGTGTCATACCATAAAAACATCTGTCCAGTGATCTGCAGTGTTCAGCGAGTTCCAGTCCCTGCTCATCACTAAAAGTTCTTCCAGATCTTCCCATTTTCTTTATCCCAAAACCCTGAAAAAAGTAGGAGTAGGAGTATTAATTTTATCTTTCGATAGGCAACAGTACCTAAAAGTTAAAATAAAAAAATAAAACTACACTTCAATGGGGATTCCTGAGGGCAGATTCACTTATTCCAAGCTCCCTCGCTACTTGTCGTTTACACTTCCCATTTTTGAAGCCCTCTTTTGCTGCTTAAAGCATTTCTGGAGTGCAGGGCTTCCATTCGGTTTTCCTTTGGTAGATGCTAAAATGGAAAACAGACTCTTTGAAGACTACTATCGGTGTATAATATCCACTTGTTACGTTTATAAAAATTTCTAGTTTCATATCAATGAAAAAGTTGATAATTATAACCCAAGGGCTAAGATTTTGCACTGCGCAGCGTTACCCCATCTGCGACGAGCAAACTTGCCCCGCAGTACGATACTGCAGTTTTCTCCTGCACATGGAAACGCTTCGTAGGAATGTTAATGTGTTACCATATCACAAGACTGACAATACATAGTAGTACACAATGAAACAAAGTTAAAATGCATAAATCCACTATTGCTTGCGTTATAACTTATTTCCGCAACACAAAATTTTATATGAAAATACCGCAAAACAATTCTTACTGCATTGTGCAGTCTTTAACACAAGGACAACAACCAAACTACAGCAACAATTAATCAGCCACAGAGGCTAGTTGGTGCCCTGCAGAGTACCCAACTGCTGGATTATTAAAACTGCGATGGAAGAGTTGTGCAGTCTTACTCGCCACGCAGACTTCTTCACTACTCTAGCTATAATCCCGGAAAGATACACATCCGTGTCAAATTTATTTATTTGTCTATTACTTTGTTACATCGTTTTTATTATGCAAATTTTTGTGAGAATATTGTATCCTCACAATAACACAGCAACTGAATGCATCATGTGTACCTCATGTCTTGTCATACTTGCCTAACTATTTGATTAATATTGATATTCTGCCTGATGTTACGTATGATATTCGGTTGTCTGGGCGAGAGACTGAGCGGTGAACGGCCGCTAGAAAACTTTAACTTTTGAAGGGACTTTCGCAAGGTCTAAATGTGCTCTACGGCAGAACTTTAACTTTCCTGGTTGCATCATGGAACTGAAATTAGACAGAATAGGAGTTCCTACTCGTTATCTCTCGTGTGTTGATGGATAAATCGTCAAGCTGAGTTCTGAACTATTTTGAACTGGTGAATATTTCGTGTATTGTGATCACTAAATGAGCTTTTTCTTTGCACATCTTGAATGATTATTTAGCTTGGGAATTGTGTTACCATTCTTGTTACTTACTTAACGTAAATTTATTGCATTTTAATAAGGTTATCTTTCTGTGTGTATTATAACTGATAATCGTTGGACTACATTCCGTTTATTTGAGATTTCTTTCTTTAGCAAACATTAACCAACATAATGCTCTGGTGTCGTTTACATCGATTTCATACGTTAGAATAAAGACCTTTTTACTAATTAGTCATTTATCTTTTATTTAATATTTCTGATTAGTTTATTAATTTGCAATTCGAGCCAGTTCACAGACTATTTGACTGCAGGATCTCAGCTACAGGTTATTATTTTCTGCGAGTTAGCTGCTGGGCATGAAAGCAGGCGTGTACGACTCGAGGCTACGATTTCATCGAGCCACCATCCATGTTTAACAGAGCCGTGCATTACTTAAGGTTCAAGTAACTTCAGGTAAAATCACATTAATATGCAGCACCCTTACAAGTTTTGAAGACTGTGTCTTTCCATTCTGCCGGCCGCGGTGGTCGAGCGGTTCTAGGTGCTTCAGTCCGGAACCGCGGGACTGCTACGGTCGCAAGTTCGAATCCTGCCTCGGGCATGGATGTGTGTGTTGTCCTTAGGTTAGTTAGGTTTAAGTAGTTCTAAGTTCTAGGGGACTGATGACCTCAGATGTTAAGTCCCATAGTGCTCAGAGTCATTTTCTTTCCATCCTGTATGAAAACAATATTGCTGTTATAAGGGTCGAAGACATGAAAAGGAAACAGTAATTGAGAAGGTAGTAGGGACAGGATTGCAGGCTATTCCTCATGCTGTTCAGTGAGTACATAGGCTAAATATTAAAGAAAACAAGGGAAAATTTTGCAAAGGGGGCTGTAGATCAAGTAGAGGAAATTAATACATCAAAGTTTTCCACCATTGTAACTGTGCCAAAGACAGCACTTGGAATGGCATTTAACCGAAGTGGATAGTATCTTGGCAAGAAGTTATAGGTCGTAAATCGACAGAGGCATTGGACTCCATTCGAATTAAAGGAGATGATGTTAAGGGAATTAGATTAGGAAACGAGATACTGGAAGTACAATACGAGTTTTGTTATTTGGGGAGAAAAATAACAGAGGATGAACGATGTAAAGAGGATATAAAATTTAGTCTGGCAATTAAATAATAAAAAAAACAGAAATTGTTAACCATCTAGCGTCAATTTAAGTGTTACGAAAATATTTTCTGAAAGTATTTTGTTGAGAGTACCCTTATACAGACGCAAAACATGGACAGTTCAAATAAGAAGAAAATAAAAGCTTTGGAAACGTGATGCTGCAGGCGAATGCTGAAAATAGAGTCGGTAGATCGAAAGACTAATGAAGAGATACTGAATAGAGATGGGGATAGAAGGAATTTAGGCCACAACTTAACTAAACGAAGTGATCGGTTGATAAGCCACTTTCTGAGGTATAGGTAATTCGATAAAGGAGAGAGGTATGTGTTTATGTATAGGTGTTGGGGTGTAAAAACTGTAGAAGAAAACTAAGTCTTGACTTGAGAAAGCAAGTTCGAGTAGTTGTGGGCTGCAGTAGTTATAGATGAATAGACTTGAACAGGATAGACTAGCATGGTGAATGCATCAAAACAGTTGTCAGAGGAAATTACACAACACCAACAGTCACGTGTGATTCGGTAATTTGTAGGGGTGTTTGTGATATTACTACGAATATATTTCAGCGTTACCAACGTTACTGTCATCACCATTATACATCCATAAACCAAACTCTCTGCGAGAAGTAATACACAACGCTGTTACCTCTGTAACTCAAGACATAAAAGTAATTTTGTGCCGGAACATCGCGAAGGAAACAAATGGATAACGAATTGAGCGCATGAGTTGCTAAGGAAGACACACGTTCAGTCGTGACTGCTGGCTTCTGTGTTTAATGCCAGGTCATCCCTTATCTGCTGATAATATGTCGAAGGGGAATACCCGTTTTCTGTTTCACGATTTATTTTCGCCAGTTACTTTATCGACGAGATAAAGTGTAACTCATTCCCTGTATGGCAGTGTCTGTCATGTGCATTATCATCTAGGAACTGCTAAGTTGTATGGCGGTCAAGTACGTCTGAACTCGACGTCCTGCCCGTGGCTACGCTGCAGGCAAGCCCGACAACGCATCACGCACCAACCAAGAGTGCAACCCCGAAGCTTTTCGCTGAAAACGGGATGTTGCAATGTAGCGCACATCCATGCCTCGAGCTCACTACTTAACTTCATGTTATTCACCTAGTAAAAGATGTTTCCTGTAACAGTTTAACAGCTTGGCCGTGCGAGTCAATTCAGGTAGCGACACTGCTCGTTGCGTATCGGGTTCATGCTAATTTTACAGAATTGCTGCGCTACGTTTTGGACCATCAATGTGTTTTTAATTTGTAAATACTAACTTACGTTCCATTCCTTCTTTCCTGCTTCATGTTTCAATGTACTATTGGCAGAGAAATGAGTGTAATTCACAAATCTCAAGTAGGTCTTTGTTTAAGAAGCTGAGGAATTTTGTAATGACGTTACAGTGCATCTACTCGCTAATGAAATATATAACAAATATAATTATTAAAGCGAAGAACATCCATACAGAGAGTACAACACAGAGCATCTAACTTACATAAAGCGAGCAAATCTTTAAGTACTATTCCAAAAATTGGTATTTGTAGATCACCGAAAAGAATTATGAAGAAGGAAAATGCTGTTCACGAATCTACGATTCAGGTTATAGTAGTTTTAACCCGATGAAGTGAATCGGAAAGCAGGAAAAAATGTACATGCAAAATTATTCAAGAATGTTTTCTAATTATACAGGCATCGTTTTCCATAATTAATCCAAGCACGCTTTTTGGAGACGTGCCAGGGCCGACACCTAGCCATTCTCTGGCTGTTATTAAGCTTTGTAACATAAGGCAGATTTTTAACATTAAATATTAATCATTATTGTCGTTAATTACGTTTCAATAATTTTCGGTTCAATTGTTTTGTATTCCTATTATTTCGTTTGAAAGGCTCTGGATATGTAACGGTATTTTCTATAGTTATACATCACAGTCCGTAAATAAAAGAAATTTGAAATAGACAACGAGACCGATGATAATTCAGCTGGGTGGAAGGATCAGCTGCTAGTTTATTCAAACGTTTGGCTGGAATAATTTATGGCACTCATAGAAAGCCAAAATTCTTATGACTGTTCTGAAAACGAAAAAAAAAATGGCCAGTTCATCAGCAGATGAGAGATGGACCTACTAGAAAGCACTCTCTAACCGCACCTGAACAATGCATTTATTGGTTAATGAATTTCGTCGTAAACACTGTATCCTAATCTGAGAGGAACAGATATTTCCGAAGTTACAAAAAAATGGTACAAATGGCTCTGAGCACTATGAGACTTAATATCTGAGGTCATCAGTCCCCTAGAACTTAGAACTACTTAAACCTAACTAAGCTAAGGACATCACACACTTCCATGCCCGAGGCAGGATTCGAGCCTGCGACCGTAGCGGTCGCGCGGTTCCCGACTGAAGTGCCTGGAACCGCTCGGCCACAACGGCCGCCTCCGCAGTTACAGAACTAGAAGAAGAAACGACTTTCTTTACTCATTACTAAAGACGTCCATGGGGACTTAAATATCCAGTTACCACAATTTTTGATCATTTCCCCAAGAACATAAAACGCCTGAGAGGTAGAAAATCAAATTTAAAATCGTATCTCAAATAATTTCTTCTGGACAACTCTTTCCAATCCACAGACAACTGTTTAATTAAACATTGGTAGCATGTTTTCGGTTTTCGCGTAGTCCAGTTGAATAACATATTTACTTTTTAGTTAGCCTGTGTTGCACTTGTAACATGACTAGTGACATTAATTAATATGTTCAGCTTTATTAAATTTAAATCAATATGCTATCTCGTAAGCTGTACATGGCCATCATGCAGCCGAATCAAAAAAAATTGACCGTATAGATATTCATTAAACTAACCTCATTACGATAGAAATAGTGCCAGTGACCTATGTAACGTGTAACTAATTAACCATCTACTTGTGGCTGCCTTTATAACTGAGTAGTGTACCAGTTCAACGGTGCTAAGGTGTGCCACCTCTGAGAATAATTCAAAAGTCAGCATCACTCAAGGTGCCAGTATGGCGTACTTGGGCATTTCATTTCCTTTGATATTCGAAAATTACCAGGGTTGTAACTTTAATAGTGGCAACTATTTATTTACAGCTCGTGCAAAATAGAACCGTGTTTCAAGCGAATTCCGTGAGGTGCTTCCTTCAGTTTAGAAAATGAGTTGAACTTACGAGGGTTTAAGTCAGAGGAGTGCAGTAGGTGGTATAGCACTTAGCATCCCAATCACTCAAACAAATCAGTAACACAAACGCCATGCTAGCAATAGGCGTCCAAATTCCTGGCTTTGCGATTTATCCATTTCTGTTGACGCTGCTGCTGGCTGTACCGGTTGCTGTGGTTTGCCCAGCTGCGGTACTTTGGCTGAGGCGGCCACGCTGCGTGTTGTGGTTCCCAGGAGCGCCAAAACCGTGTTACTAGAGGAAGCCGAAAGGCACGCGTTTTAGCTCACGCAGACTGGCGTGAGGTCTGGAACAGGACAATGAAATTAGACTTTAGAAAAAAAGGACGTAGGTGGTGGAATACTTAACTTTAATCCATTAATGGTGAACGTCGCTCTGGACGGTACATTATTCACAGTATCAATAGTAACTGGTAATGGCGACTAGCTAGGTCGTAGCAAATGACGTAGCTGAAGATTAGGCTATGCTAACTATCGTCTCGGCAAATGAGAGCGTATTTTGTCAGTGAACCATCGCTAGCAAAGTCGGTTGTACAACTGGGGCGAGTGCTAGGAATAGACCTGCCGTGTGGCGGCGCTCGGTCTGCAATCACTGATAGTGCCGACACGGGGGTCCGACGTATACTAACGGACCGCGGCCGATTTAAAGGCTACCACCTAGCAAGTGTGGTGTCTGGCGGTGACACCACATTCCTCCCCCGCAAATCGGCGTACGGTTGTGGCATAAGGCTTCTGCCCGCCGTGGGGAGGACCCCATGTTGACGTATGCGACGAGGTTGGGAGCCTAACAACAGGCGAGGCTGTGCCACCCGCACCCTGCCATTCGGACCGCGAGGAGATAGGAAACGCCTGAAAACCTGCTCCAGGGTGCACACCAACATGCGGTGTATGCGCCTGCCGAGAGACAAGAGGGGCCGAAGGGTCGACCTCCATCGGGCCGGGGCACCCGACGGGCGAAGACGACATACGGTCCGGAGCGGGCAAGAGCTCCATGTCGGAGGACAACTGGTCACGGGAAGCGATCGGCGGCGCGTGACCCAGGGAGGCGCCCGGCGGTTGTAGCGACGTGTCCACTGCGGGCGTCGCCGGCGGGAGAACCGCCATGGGGCAAAATGGAAGGCAGCGTCGGTACACCTGGGGCCGAGGCGAGCCAGTAGATGGGTCCCCAGGGCGCTGACCGGACGGCACCGTCGTTGAAAGCAGACGGCGAGCGGCAAATCCCGTGCGACGACAGAGGCGCAGCTGATTGAGATGTCGACGCACCTCACCAGAGGCCCCCAAAACCAGATACATAGCGCGGCCGAGGCAGCGAAGAATGCGCCCTTGGAGCCAACGCCGTGAACCTCGATAGTGGCGATAGTAGACAACGTCGCCTGGGGCAAAAGCAGGTGTCTGCCGCTGCACAGGAACCTGATGCGGTGGATGTAGCAAACACATCAAGGTTCGATGAGGGCGACCGTGGAGCAACTCAGCTGGCGAGCGACCATCTCGGGGTTGAGAGCGATACGAGGACAAAAAGAGCAATAACGCGTCCTCCCGAGAATGCGACTCTTTCAACTTCAACATCTGTGACTTGAAAGTCCTGACCAATCGTTCAGCGGCACCGTTTGACTGTGGCGAAAACGGCGCGGACGTCAGATGTTGAATACCATTGGCCTTGCAGAATGACTGAAATTCTGTGGACATGAATTGTGGGCCATTGTTGGAAACAATAGTCTGTGGAAGACCTTCAATGTAAAAGATAGCAGATAGCGCTTGGATGGTGGCAGATGACGTCGTGGAAGACATCCCGACAACAAAAGGAAAATTACTGAATGAATCTACCACAACCAACCATCGAGCATTCCAGAATGGACCAGCAAAATCGATGTGTAAGCGTTGCCAAGGGGAAGTGGCTTTTGGCCATGCAAAGAATTTCCGCAGTGGTGCTGATTGTTGTTTGGCACACACCATGCAAGAAGAGCACATATTCGTAATCGCGCCATCAATTCCGAACCAAGTACAGTGCTGACGAGCAAGTTGTTTCGTTCTCACTATACCCCAATGTCCTTGGTGGAGAAGCTGTAAGACAGAGGACTGTAACGAACGTGGGACCACGACCCTGGACTGATCATTATCAGAACGCAACATCAAAACACCACGTCGTACAAAAAGTCTCTCCCTGTGAGCAAAAAATCGGCGAACCAACGGGTCCCCGATCCGTGACTTTGACAAGGGCCATTGCGTAGCAACAATACGCAGAACGGTAGCAAGGACAGGGTCGGCAGCTGTGGCTGTAACTACACGACGAAAATCAATCGGAAACGATTCGACCACGTCATCGGTTTCCGAATCAATGAACATGCAAGCAAGTTTGGAGGAATCGAATGCTCTATCCTCAGCAACAGGCAAACGGGACAACGCATCGGCGTTTCCGTGCTTAGCAGTGGACCCATACAAGATATCGTAGCAGTACTGCGAGAGGAAAATACACTCCTGGAAATTGAAATAAGAACACCGTGAATTCATTGTCCCAGGAAGGGGAAACTTTATTGACACATTGCTGGGGTCAGATACATCACATGATCACACTGACAGAACCACAGGCACATAGACACAGGCAACAGAGCATGCACAATGTCGGCACTAGTACAGTGTATATCCACCTTTCGCAGCAATGCAGGCTGCTATTCTCCCATGGAGACGATCGTAGAGATGCTGGATGTAGTCCTGTGGAACGGCTTGCCATGCCATTTCCACCTGGCGCCTCAGTTGGACCAGCGTTCGTGCTGGACGTGCAGACCGCGTGAGACGACGCTTCATCCAGTCCCAAACATGCTCAATGGGGGACAGATCCGGAGATCTTGCTGGCCAGGGTAGTTGACTTACACCTTCTAGAGCACGTTGGGTGGCACGGGATACATGCGGACGTGCATTGTCCTGTTGGAACAGCAAGTTCCCTTGCCGGTCTAGGAATGGTAGAACGATGGGTTCGATGACGGTTTGGATGTACCGTGCACTATTCAGTGTCCCCTCGACGATCACCACTGGTGTACGGCCAGTGTAGGAGATCGCTCCCCACACCATGATGCCGGGTGTTGGCCCTGTGTGCCTCGGTCGTATGCAGTCCTGATTGTGGCGCTCACCTGCACGGCGCCAAACACACATACGACCATCATTGGCACCAAGGCAGAAGCGACTCTCATCGCTGAAGACGACACGTCTCCATTCGTCCCTCCATTCACGCCTGTCGCGACACCACTGGAGGTGGGCTGCACGATGTTGGGGCGTGACCGGAAGGCGGCCTAACGGTGTGCGGGACCGTAGCCCAGCTTCATGGAGACGGTTGCGAATGGTCCTCGCCGATACCCCGGGAGCAACAGTGTCCCTAATTTGCTGGGAAGTGGCGGTGCGGTCCCCTACGGCACTGCGTAGGATCCTACGGTCTTGGCGTGCATCCGTGCGTCGCTGCGGTCCGGTCCCAGGTCGACGGGCACGTGCACCTTCCGCCGACCACTGGCGACAACATCGATGTACTGTGGAGACCTCACGCCCCACGTGTTGAGCAATTCGGCGGTACGTCCACCCGGCCTCCCGCATGCCCACTATACGCCCTCGCTCAAAGTCCGTCAACTGCACATACGGTTCACGTCCACGCTGTCGCGGCACGCTACCAGTGTTAAAGACTGCGATGGAGCTCCGTATGCCACGGCAAACTGGCTGACACTGACGGCGGCGGTGCACAAATGCTGCGCAGCTAGCGCCATTCGACGGCCAACACCGCGGTTCCTGGTGTGTCCGCTGTGCCGTGCGTGTGATCATTGCTTGTACAGCCCTCTCGCAGTGTCCGGAGCAAGTATGGTGGGTCTGACACACCGGTGTCAATGTGTTCTTTTTTCCATTTCCAGGAGTGTAGACCAGCAAATGAGTTTCTGCGCTGTACGTGGAGGTCAAAGGTTTGTAGTCTGTGATTATGGTAAAGGGACGACCATACAAGAAATCATGAAACATTGTAACACCAAATACGAGAGCCAATGCTTCTTTCTCGATCTGTGAATAATTTCTTCGCGCAGACGAGAGCAATTTCGACGCAACGGCAATAGGGCGATCGTGGGATCCATCTTTGTGCGCAAGCACAGCACCGATCCCGAAATCCGATGCATCCACCATCAACAAAAGGGGCTTCCGGGGATCGAATGGCGTAAGGCAAGTATTGGAAAGCAACGCCGGTTTCAACTGGCGAAAGGCGCGTTCGCATTCCGTCGTCCAGACGAACGGAACACCTTTACGGCGTATCGATGAAGCGGAGCTGAAATGGAAGAGGCATGGGGAATATATCGGTTGTAATAATTAATTTTACCCAGCACACTCTGTAGCTGCTTCAAATTCTGCGGCGAAGCGCGTCTTGTATGGCCCGGAGGTGCTCTGGACTAGGATGTATGCCTTGGGCACTGAGTACATGTCCCATATATGGTAAATCACGAGCAAAAAACACACATTTGTTCTTCCGCAAGCGAAGACCATTTTGTCGCAAGACCTGAAATAATGTTCTGAGATTGGCTAAATGTTCTTCTTCCGTCTTTCCGGAGATCACAATATCGTCCAGATAGTTTGCTGCTGTAGGGACCGACGCACAAACAGTTTGTAGATATTGCTGAAACAATGCAGGGGCGGATGCACACCCGAATGGCAGTCGTTTGAATCGTTACAAACCAAGATGCGTGTTAACCACCAAAACGCGCTGGGATTCTTCGTCCACCGGTATTTGCAAGTACGCATCTGCTAGGTCCAACTTCGAAAAATATTTACCCGGGCACAGTTTGTCAAAAAGATCTTCCGGGCGGGGTAAAGGAAAAGTTGCAATCACTAGTTGTGGATTCACTGTTGCCTTGAAGTCCACACAAAGTCTCAATTGTCCCGAAGGTTTTGGCAAAATTACTAAGGGTGATGCCCAGAGAGAAGCCTGCACACGTTCAATTACACCTTGTGATTCCAAAGCGTGTAATGTTATTTTGCGACCTCATCACGCAATGCGTGGGGAACATTGCGCGCTCTGAAAAATTTCGGTTGCGCATTTACTTTCAGTTCCAAATGTGCTTTAAAGTTCTTCGCGCAACCGAGGCCCGGTGCAAAAATGCCTGCAAATTCTTCACATAGACGAGAAACACTGGCTGAAGGCACAGTCTGGTTCACTGATACGACCTGATTTACTACAGACAAGTTAAACAACTGAAATAAATCTAAACCAAACAAGTTCACTGCAGAAGAAGAACGAAGGACGTAAAATGACACAAGTTTTGTTTGTCGCTTGTATGTTGCAAGAAGGCTGCACTGTCCGAATACAGGGATCGCCTGTCCGGAATAACTAGTTAGCTTAACATTGGCGGCGCGCAACGGAGGTGTTCCCAGCTGTTTGTACGTGTCGTGATTGAGTAGTGAAACTGCAGCTCCGGTATCATGCTGGAACGGTATCACTTTACCGTTAATGTCCAAGTCCACAAAAAGTTTATTGTCCTGCTGACGACAAGAGCGACTGTCTCGTGCAATGTGAACTGACACTGGTACAGAATCACTTGCGACGTGACGGGATTTCCGTCGACGTCGACATACACTTTTTGTGGGATGAACACAGTCACTGTTAGAGAGAGTGGCACTGGGAGGAGGGGCATGAACTACATGAATTTTCATGGGTGACGTGTCGCTTGCCTGAGAATACTTGGTTCGATTCCGGCGCAAAGCAAAGGGCCTGGAATGGTTGTGAGTGTCCGATCTGAGCTTTTTCTGGCAAACACTTTGAACATGTCCTTTTTTATTACAGAAAAAGCAAATAGCCTGGCGTGACGGGCAATTCTCACGCGAATGTCTAGTAGCACACCGCGGGCATGATTTCACTGCATTTGTTAGCCGATGCGGGACACGTGGCTGAGAGCCATGTGGCTTTGGTGCGGCCGGGCGCGAGGACTGTTTACTGTTCAGTGCAGCTCGCCTGGCGGGCCAGTTAACGTGACTCACAGGTGGCGAAGTTGCAAATGATTCTTGAGCAAAGTCACGTGTGTCCTGTCGATCCAATATGTCCATCACTTGTTGAAGGGAGGGAGTGACTAGTTTAAAAATCTGTTCCCTTATACGAACATCAGAAACATTCTGTGCAATTGCATCACGCACCATAGTATCTGAATAAGGGAGTCCACATTCACATTCAAAAGCGCAAACCCTAGTAAGGCCTTGCAAGGTTGCAACCCACTCCCTATTAGTTTGACCTGCCGTACGTTTTGTACGAAAGAAGGTATACCGTTTGGCAACTACATTGACTGAGTCTTTGAAATATGCATCTAATGCAGACAAAATTTCTTCGTAGGACAGAGTTGCTACGTCGCGTCGGGGAAACAATTGGACTATCACACGGTACGTTTGGACGCCTAAGGTGGAAAGGAGAAAAGGCTGCTGCTCATTACCTTGAATTCTGTAGGCGGCGAGATGAATCCAAATTGGCGTGACCACTCCGTCCAGCTTTCCAGTGCCGCATCAAAAGGACGAAAAGGTGGTGCAACTGCGTGTTGTGGCTGCGGTAGCGGTGAAGCGGCGGCTGTCGCATCGTTTTGCAGTGCACATTGACCCTGGACGAGCTGTCCAAGGGCATCCAATAAGGCCTGTGTCTGCTGATTCTGCAAGCGATAAAATTCGGACAGTACATCTGGAGATTGTGGCGAAGCCATGATACATGTAAATCAATGCGAACGCAAAATTCTCGTCGCCAATTTGTTGTGACTTGGCAAGACAGCCAAGCCACTATGATCGGTAGCCGAAAGGCACGCGTTTTAGCTCACGCAGGCTGGCGTGAGGTCTGGAACAGTTAAAGGAGTTGAGTCTAGTAAAAATAATACGTAGCTGCTGGAATACTTAACTTTAATCCATAATTGCTGAACATCGGTCTGATGGTACATGCATCACAAGATAAATAGCAAATGATAATGGCGCCTTGCTAGGTCGTAGCAAATGATGTAGCTGAAGGCTATGCTAACTATCGTCTCGGCAAATGAGAGCGTAATTTTTCAGTGAACCATTGCTAGCAACGTCGGCTGTACAACTGGGGCGAGTGCTAGGAAGTCTCTCTAGACCTGCCGTGTGGCGGCGGTCGGTCTGCAATCACTGACAGTGGCGACACGCGGGTCCGACGTATACTAACGGACCGCGGCCGATTTAAAGGCTACCACCTAGCAAGTGTGGTGTCTGGCGGTGACACCACAGAGAGGACAGTGAGGAGTAGCGAGGACGGTGAGGAGAAAGAATTGATTAGTTTACATTTGTAACATAGGCATTTTCAATAATATGTTGGTAAAAATAATGATATAGATGTTTCTATGTGACTGATTGAAGTGATGTTTTCTGTTTTTTTTCTTTCCTTGTGCAATTAGGGTTTAGGTTGGTTCAAATGTGAAGATAAAAGGTTTCTTTGTGAATGAGTGAAATGCTGTTTATGGTTTTTTTGTGTAAATTGAAAAGAGTCGCTCCTGAGAGAAGCAAGATCTGTATTGAATTATTGCAAAGTCATGGGAATATCCGATCTGTGGGTATTATGGGCCTGGCAAACCCAGGTCCGCAGCTGTTAGTAGCCTTGTTTCCGATTTTCTGCTTTCAGTGCTACTATCTGTGTATTACTATTCTATATCTGTCAGTATAAATGAGGATCTCTTACTATAGTATGCGTGCTGTATGAATATTTTAAAATAGGAGAACTCTGAGAAAGGAATGAGTAAGTTTAGAATCTTGAAAACAGGATGCAATAATATGATTGTTTAACCATTGGCTTCCCAATATGCGATGATATGTTAATATTGATGATATATGTCTTCTATGTGCTTTATAGCTGAGTACATAAAGCTCTGCCTGTGGATTTCGTAAGTAGATTGATTCCCTTCAGGGTGAAAGAAGAATTTTGGTTTGTGTAATTAACGTGGCCCTGAAATATTATTGTGGTAGTCAAATGACGAGCAGTTTTCCAGCAAATGGAGAATGGAACAGAAATATGGATCCTTATTGTAGTCTTGATTGATGTTGAGCCAGAGCCTGAAAAATTATTCACCTTTAATACTTGTCCTAGAAAAGTGACGTTTATGTGTTTTGCTAATGCTGTGAGCATTAAAGCTTACTGTTTTCGCTGGTGCGGGATGCACTGCAGCCTATATGATTTGAACTTAAGAAATTTCCCTCTTGAAGGTAGAGGAAGATTAAATAATTTTGATTATGAGACCGAAGGAAAGCTTGGTTTAATGGAGTTAGGATGAAGTAAAACATTTGTCATTTAAACTACAGGAGGATTCGGATCTTTTGTGTCAGCTGTAAGTTCAATAGGATGTTAAGATGAAACTGTTTTACAGAATAGAGGAGACCACAATTTTTCCATTCATGAGAAATGAATCCAGAATAACCACCACAGGCGAAATAACTGATTTGGAAGCGAAAGGTAACTTAAAGAAGGAACGAAATTGGAGCAAAAAGGGTAAGAAAATGTAATATAACCTGTAGGACGAAAATATTTTTACCCTTCTCAAAGTCATCTGCGTGATTAATTCTTGTGATAACGTAATTTTAGATGAAATTGTCTTACTGTTTTACGTATAAACATATGAGTACGATAAACGTATAATTGCGAGTCTCTTATCAGGTGTGTCAACTGGTATAAATGTTTTGGCGTGCAAATAACCATTGTTCTTTTTACTATGTATGTTTAAGGAAAGTTTCTCCATACTTATCATGTGACTAGACATATGCCACGAGCGTCAAGAAGAGGACGAATTAGAACAATATTGTAGTGGTATAAACACTGTGTTGAAGTAGCATTGAAGTAGCTTGTTGGATTAACTAGTAGTGGATTGAAGTGGAATTTTGAGTAATACATGTTTATGGGTAGTTAGTTTGTCGGATAGACAACAGGTGTGCATGTGTGTGTGTGTAAATAACATGTGAACCCTATGCTGCCCTGACCTATACTTGCACAAGGCATAGTCCTATTCATTTTAGTGAATTAATAACTAGCATTTGATTTATTAAAACGCAAGTGAACCACATTAGTGATGTGGATTTAGTTATTATATTGTCAGTTAATTTAATTTTTATTTTTATACTGTCAATTCATTTCACTTTTATTTTTTATATTTTCAAGTCATTTAACTTTTATTTTTATATTGTCGATTCACCTAACTTTTTTATTTTTAAAAAAATTAAGTCTCACTTTTGTTCTTAAAAATTGTGAAAGACAGTACTAATTGGTATCATGTATGACATTTTGTAATCACATAACTATGATGAACAATTCCTGTGATTGCAGTTGAGAACGTGAAAACGAACCGGCTAAACTCTTACGAGACAGCGGGAGCAGCGTGGAGGAGGACTAGTTGTAAACAGGCGGGTTTCCCAGCAGGACACACAGTCAACCGGGCCACTTCGGGAGCGCGGTCGACAGCGAAAGAAGGGTAGGCGGCAAACACTTTCCCTTGCACCCGGAGCTAATGGCCGGCCGCACCAGTGCGACCCTTCGTGGAGGCGATGACCTGAGATAGCCGAGCGATCCACCGCGCGGAAATCCATCTGCTGGCAACGCACCACATGCACGCGACCGTGACGAGACGGCCGCGGTGAAACGACAGAAGACAGGGGATAAAGGGGCGTGGAGCCTTTTGACAGGTACTGTCCAGAGAAACTTACAGACGTCAACGACGACTATCAACATTTCTTGGCGGAAGCCCATTGTCAAGCGACAGTAAATCACGGTTCGGTGTTCTCTGGTTGCTAAGAGTGGCACAGAGAAGAGCCACTAAGTGTCATCCTTGTCCAGGAATATCAAACGGGCGAGCCAATTGAGGATAACTCAAGAATGTAACAACACAAGGGGCGTGGAGCCTTTTGACACATACTGTCCAGAGGAACTGGCAGACTTCAGCGACGCCTATCAACATTTCCTGGCGGATGCCCACTGTCAAGCGGCAGTAAATCAAGGTTCGATGTTCTCTGGTAGCTAAGGGTGGCACGAAGAAGAGCCATTAAGCGTCATCCTCGCCCAGGAATGTCAACCTGGCGTGTCAAACGGGGATACCCCACGAATTTGACAACACAAACACGGAACCAAATCGAGATGCACGTGACACGGGCCCCCAAGAGAAACTTAATCAGAGGGCAGAGATCTCGGGGGATTGCACACAACAGATGGACAAAAATCCCTACTGACAGCTGCGGCGACGAACGCCCCCCCCCCCCCCCTCTTATACTGTTCCTCGGAACAGTGGAACTACTGAGTGTGCCAGTGAACAGTTATTACGGGGTTCTTAGTCCAATGCATATACATGTGTTCTCTCAGAGAAACTTTGATCACGTATTTTGCAGGGGTTCGATTTATTGGTGTTTTTCTTTTATTAGACTGACTCTTGTATTTTGCAGGTGTTTTTTTTTAGACGTTGACTACTGTACTTTCAGAGCTGTTTTATTTCTCAATGTTTGTTTTTGTGTGTTGTATTAGATTTGTGATATTTTGTTTCGTAAATTCATTCCTGTGGCATTGCTCCGTTTATCAGTCAGATAGCTACTCATGCTCATTGGACTGTGATCGATTAGCCTTTGCATGGGGCATATTTATAGTGAGGAGCCCCTTAAGGGTAACAATCACATAATTAATTGTAGTTTGAGCATAATAACACAGTGAACATTGTTTGCTAATTAACTGAAATATAGTAGAGTGATTAAATTAGTGCCACAAAGTTATTTTAATTCTACAAATTATTAGTTTTATAAGATATAGAACTTTTTTGCGATAACCACTTTGTAAAACATGTTTTTTCTCTCATCTTTATTTTGCTTTTGCGGATTGTCCATTGTCATGTTCTGCTTTATAATAGTGATGTTATTTTCATGTTTTTTTAATTGCTGTGGCACCTTTGCTATTTTCATAAATTTTACTTGTTAATAAACAGTCATAAATTTTTCTATGATCAGTTGGCTCTTGCAATGAGCAAATACTGGTGAACTCCATAAGGGTAACAACCAGACATTGTTTTCATATTAATGACACAGGAACCATTGTTTTTACTTGCTGACCGAATTAGGTCTACACTATCTTTTAAATAGGTGTCACAGATTGTTTTTTTCTCTTTGAAATTGGTAGATTCTAAAGATGTGTTGAAATTATTGTGTTTTAGCAAGCAGCTGGTGACCTTTTGCCTTTTCTTTACATTTTGGTTTAAGTTGGGTGTGACAAGCCTGCTTGAGAATGTCCTAGCATGGCCAGAAAATTCCCTGCACAGTCTTTTCCCAGGGCGTTGGGGTTATGAAAGGTCTCTGTTGGATTCCTTTCATGTTAATTTCTTAAATCTGTTGTCATATACGGCACAAATTCCTCTTCTAAATTTACTGTGGTGTTTCTGACTATCTGGGAGGAGACTGAGCAGTGAAACGTGTTATTTTTACACACGAACAAGAACGATCTGTCACACTAGTACACCATAAAACCCAGTTTATATGTAATTCATGTTACACAGTCTCATACGGAACCTACATCTGCTTTCTTTTATATACTGTATATGATAAGATACTGTCATCCCCCTTCCCTTCTGTGTGAGAGGATGAATGAGCAAATGTATTTCTAGTTGCATACTTGATGGTAGCAGACAAGCCTGTCTGCTAGAGAACAGTAGGAACAACGTCGGAACAGGTAGCTATGCTTTCTAAAAGCAGAGAGGTTTCTATTCTTAGTATGGTCCTGTCCGTCCATTGTCATGTTGGTATAGGAAGCTGCCTCTCTGGTCACTTCCATTTGTATCTGTTAAGCACCCTCCGTAGGGACCCAGGGCAGTCTGTCCGCGGCGAGCATCTGAAGTGGTAAGATCTCCAGCTAAGTGCGTGTCTGCTAAGTCCGTAGGACAATGGATTTCTTAAGTTCAGCCTAACTGAAAACTTAATCACCTTTATTTCAGGTTTAGCTCTAAAATACCTAATGTTATCTTAAATTGCAATGCAGTGTAATTCGAGTGAGAAGTTCACAATATCTTCCAGTAGTTGCTTTGTCACTACATTGTGAGTAAAGTGGAACCACGTGTTGATCAGTAACTCTAACTAAGATCATCAATCTTAAATGCGAATGTGCATGAGATTATAACGTCTCGTCTTGACAATATTTTTCAATATAGCAACTTTTCTTTATGTTCAACCCACGTGGGGTGTACTTTGTGAGACCAGTGCCATGTGCTTATACAATTGTTTGACCCATCAGGTTAATAGTAAGACGATAGACCACGTGAAGCATGTTGTGTAAGCATCAAAGTAGCCCTCAGCTATTCTTTTGGGGAAGATTTCACAGAGAGTTAGTATGAATTTAGTATACCAGTGTGTGGTAATTTCATCACGGACAGGGTTGCGGTATGAACGTAGCTTCTTTGTGTGAAAATTGAATCGGTTGGTTGTGGTTAATTTCCTCTTGCATATGTTTCACCGTTCTTCGTGTGTTATTTTATCAATGCAGTGTTGTATGCAGTCTCCCAATCTTGGCTCCCTATTTGATGTGTTCCATAAGATTACAAACTCACATTTACACAATCCTAAATAAGGCACCAGTTTAGTTATGAATCAAGTTTGATATGCCGAAATTTTAATGGAACAATGATCAATGTTAAAATAAATGTCCGAATATAAACTGATTTATTTCTTTTTATTTAAATTGTCTTTTATATATATATATCACTGGTTATTGTAAGATGAGTACTAAAAGATTATAATTAATGTTAGTCTGGCTGGGAATTTGGTAAGCTAGACTGGATACCTGGTGAAACAGTTGCGCAGTAATGCAAGGGTAACTTCCTCAGATAGCTCACAGCTTTTAACCCCCTTTTTTGATCTTGAATATCAGCACCGCTTTCAGAACAAATTAATGCAACAACATTACAGTGTTTTCCTAAAGGCAGACCATATCCAAAACATACGTATTGTTACAGCAAACACAGAAAGAAAGAGTTTCAACCCCAATATGATAATTTCGACGTCCTACCATGCATTTCAAAGCAAGCTCTACAACAAATTCTGGAAAACTACAGCAAGGTTAAACCAAACAATTTAAAATAAAAAATTCAATAGAATTTGTCTTTCACATAATATAACACCTAACTATATACATCAAAACGTAAACAGTATGTCACCTGGAGCTCGACATGCCACACACAAAGCTGAAATTGGGTGGCTGAAGCAAGAAATTAGAAACCTACATATAAAAAAGCAGGAACTCAATGTTGAACTATTCAAAATTCACCTGGAACTGGGAAATCACATTAAAATCTCTGAATTATTTGATGATATCGTGAATACAGTCAAACAAAACAGAGAAACACAAATAAAATCGAAATGAAATAAACAACAACAAAAACTAAACACTCTATTGAAACAAAACAAAGCTTTTGCACATAAAAATAGATATCAAGTGAACCACACATTGCACAAACGTCTGGAAACCTTACTGACATACAGCTAACCAACCAAGAAATAAATTTTCTAGAAAAAGGCCCAAAATACAATGTCAACACACACATCACAAACAAGACAGTAGAAAATCTTATCAGAGAAAGTGAGTACATCATAAAACAACAAGAAAGAAACAATAACTCAATCTTCAATGCAGGTCTGACAAGATAATTAGCCGCAGAAGAAATAAGACGTATAATAAAGAAAAACAAAAATAAAAAGAACAAAAACTGAGAAGAAGAAAACCTCCATAAAAATAAAAGACAAACCTAAAGACAATTACGAGATCAGACAATGGCAGCACCATGATAATAATAAAACAGGATCAATACAAGGAAAACCCTTAAAATTTCTCGAAGACAACAACATTACAAAGTTAACCAGTGACACAACACAACAATACCAGAAAAACATACTAACACTCCTAAAAAATATCTCACACATATTCAAAAATCAGAAAGCGAAATGGTTGAAACAAAAGAACCCCCAAGCATCCACACTGAACAGCAATGCTCCACAAGGATGGCGTTCTGATACGTCCTGTAGTCAATTTCAGAAGTGCACCCACATACAACTTAGCCAGAGATACGCACACATACTTACAGAAACATTACATACACACAAATAACAGAAGCATACACAACATTGAAGATCTGATACAAAAAATCAAAGACATCAACATACCCACAACAACCACACTCACATAATTTGACATCACGTCCAAGTACACCAATATCCCCACCACAGAAACCATTAACATCATCAAACAACAATTAGAAGAACAAGCCAAAATTCCCAAACCCCACGTAAAAGAAGTATCTAGCATTCTGAAACTAACCACAGAGCAAAGCTATTTCTCATTTGACAATCAGTTCTACTCAGAAGAAGACGGGCTTCCAATGGCGTCACCAGTCAGTGGACTCCTAGCCTACCTTTTTCTCAATCACATTGAAAATAAAATATTCGAAATATTAATAAGACCCAAACAATAACTAATAATGCATTGGTACCATTATGTAGATGACATCATATGCCTTAGAGATGAAACACCAAGTCGCATCCAACAAATCCACAGTGATATAAACAAAGTACATTCAAAAATAAAATTCACCAAAGAAACAGAACATGGCAAAAGGTTAAACTTTCTTGACCTCACAATATACAGACACAACAACCAACACCAATTCTCTATATTCAAGAAAGTGACCACCACCAGCACAGCCATTCACAAAGACTCTCATCATCCGATTACACACAAACTAGTCAGCTTCCAATATATGCTACACAAACTGAACAAAACCCCACTCACTGAAAACAACTACAAGAATGAATTGCAGACAATCAGACAAATATCAGTAGAGAATGGATATGACAAAAACACTATAGATAAACTGAACCACAAAATTAAAGCAAAATTAAAAAGGGCACCCAGGACACAAAACAAAAGCCTCCTCATCAACTCACAAACATACAGGACCCACTCATGAGCACACATGAACAGGAAACACCCACAATGAGCAACAGCTGGTTCACTCTCACCTACAACAACAAAGCAGTCCACAGAATAGGTTCAAATGGTTCAAACGGCTCTGAGCACTATGCGACTTAACATTTGAGGTCATCAGTCGCCTAGAACGTAGAACTAATTAAACCTAAGTAACCTAAGGACACCACACACATCCATGCCCGAGGCAGGATTCGAACCTGCGAGCGTAGCGGTCGCTCACGTCCAGACTGCAGCGCCTAGAACCGCACTGCCACGCCAGACGGCCACAGAATAGCCAACATACTCAAAAAACAAGGGGTATAAATAGATTACACGACAGACAACTCAACAAAGAGAAAACTGAGGACAACCAGCACAAGCGCGGACAAGCACAACACATCTGGTATTTACCAACTAAAATACCAGGACTGCAAAGCAGTTTATATAGGGCAGACAAGCAGAAACTCTAATGCCAGATACACAGAACACAGAAGAGTATTAAAAAGTAACAGCTGTTATTCCACATTTGCTGAACACCTCATGGACAAAAACATAACCCAACAAACATCACTACAGATTTGAAAATTCTCAAATGCAGCAACAGCCAGCAACAAAAACTAATAATTCAAGAAAATCATCAGATACAAAAAGCCATAGTGGAAGGCAAACAAGTAATAAATGCATACACAGCTCTCTGCAATGGCACTCTGTTCTCTGCCCTCAAAGAATTATTAGACAAGACCAACCTATTGAGTTCTCAGCCCCCCCCCCCACGCACGCATAAAAATCCTAAAACCTACTGTTACATTCACTCTCTTTCTCCCTTTTCACACACACACACAAACAAAATCCTAAAAAATATCATACCTCTGAAAGATTCAGAACAACCACCAGGAATACCTTCAACTGAACCACTGCCAGCCATCTTGTTTTTACACCTTCAACTGTTCCGCTGCCTGCCATATTAGTTTTTACAGGTGGTAAGCAGTGAAACAATGACAGTGACAGTGGCAACTCAATATATAGTGTTTGACAGTGATGAAGATGAATATAAAGAAAATGGAAGTGAAACATCATGTAAATAGACACACACACACACACACACACACACACACACACACACACACACACACACACACACATAGAATTAAATAATTTCAGGCATAGAAATAACAAGTTTTTAAATCGTAATTTTGGCTTAAGCAATTTATCTACTTTAAGGTGTAAGTGGTCACAGATGACAAACTGTGGAACAAAACGGCACTGTAGAAACTCAAATATCTGTAATTAAGATTTAAAAACTAATAGCTACATGTATACAAACAGCAAAGTACACTCGTTATCTTTAACAGTTGAAAAATAAAAGCCAACTGAAGATGCTGAAACTGCAGTGAAACATGTTTGGGTTAAAAAACAAAATTGTGTTTTGCTAAAGGCGGACCCTAACCAAAAACATACGAAAAGGAAAACTGTAAACACAGAAAAAGGGAAGGGCAACTACCGGAGGTTAAATAATGAATTAGGAAGGGAGACAGAAAAAACAAAGGAGAAATGGCTGACAGAAAAGTGTGACAAGATAGAGAATGTAGGGAAAGAAGGAAAACATGATTTGATGTACAAAGAAGAATTGGATTTTACATTCAGGGAAAAGAGAAGCAACAATGGACTAAAGGAAGGAGAGGCAGCAGATGGTAAATTGGTGAGTGAACCCCAAGAAATAATGGGAAGGTGGGAAGAATATATAGCAAGGCTATAAGTTGCAGACAGCTGACCAAGCGAAGAAGGGCTTGGGCAAAATAAGGTGAAGTTGCAGATGATGACAAAGGAAATGCAATACTAACTAGTGAGACTGAAGCATCTATGAAGGAGATGAAAAATGGAAAGGCATTGGGAACTGATGAGGTTCCAGCGGAACTGTTAGAGTCATTGGAGGAAAAAGGATAAAGTGAGATCATTGAATTGTGTAATCAAATGTAAATGACGGGAAAATAGCCAAAGGACTTTACAGAAAGTATCTTAATACCTATAGAAAAGAAAAAAAGAGCAAGAAGTGGGAGGAACATAGAACAGTGAGTCTGATATCGCATGTAGCCAAAGTCTTGCTGAGGAAATTCGACAGATGGAAAGCTCAAATGTGTAATAGGAGACGAACAATTTGGTTTTAGGTAACGGGTGGGAACCAGAGATGCCATTGGGCTACTTAGAGTGATAGAGGAGAGGTACATGGGGAAGTCTTTTGACTGTCAGATGGGACAAACTGATGGAAATGCTAAGGAAACATGTAGTTGACTGCTAATTAAAAATTTATATTTGAACCAGAGAGCAAGAGTAAGAACAGGAGGTTCGATGAGTGAAGAAATTGAACTGGGAAGAGGTGTAATACAAGGTTGTTGTTTATCACCAACACTGTTCAATATCTATCTGGAGGAAATTATTAATGAAAGTTTTAATGGAAGGAGAGGTGTTTGTATATGGGATCAGAGAGTGGAATGTATAAGATTTGCAGACAATGTGGTTGTTATGGCAGAGAACACAAGAGAGATGGAACAAGTGTCACATGATCCACATGCAAAATTCGAAAAACATGGAATGAAGATTAACAATAAGAAAGTGAAAAATATGGTAATTGGAGGAAAGGGGAGAAAATGCCATACGAAAAGAGGGGGATGGTAAATAGAGCAAGCGAATAACTTCAATTACGTGGGAAGTGTAATATGGATGACATTTATTCCTCAACAGAAATTAGGAAATGAATTGCAATAGTAAAAGAAGGGTTCAAGAGGAAACAGAAATTACTTTGCAGACCACTAAACAAAGATCTGACTAAAAGACTGGCCAAATGTTTTATCTGCAGCATTGCACTTAATGGGGCGGAGACCTGGACATTGAGGAAGGAAGATGAAAAAAGACTGGAGGCTCTAGAGATGTGGATTTGGAGAAGGATGGAAAAAGTGAAATGTGAAGACCGAGCAAGGAATGTTCAATGCTTATGTTAAACGTTTTGTATGTTCATTGTTGTTTATGTTAAAAATTTTTAGGTTCAGCATTTAAAAATTATTTAACTTTTCTCTATATTTACAGTTAGCGGTGTTTCTTCTCATATCTATCGCAAGAAAACCAAATTAATCTTAATTCCAACATTTACTATTTATTTCTCTAAATTCACCAAACTATAAATATCCACCAACAAATTCATGATAAATTTGAATTAAATTTGTACCATCATATCTAAAAATATGTAATAAATTAAAATTATCTGTAACTAATTGTTTTATTTTCTTGTATATGTTAGATGTAAATAAAAACGACCTGTTCCTTTATCTCTACCTCTAACAAAATATTCTCTAACTCTGTCTTAATTTCCAAGACCGAAATCATCAAAAACTACAGCTGTATTACCCTTACTTTCAATTAACGGAATAATTTCGTTATTATTTTCAGTAAATTTAACAATTCTTTCATTAATTTTATCTTCAATTTTGATGTCTTTCTATAAATTTTGATATTCTTGTGGATCTAAACTCCTACAATAAATATAAAAATGATTTCTTTCTTCCAGTTTAACCAGCCTGGTGGAAGAATATCATTTCCAATCACCACCATTGTTTTTCCACAACCACTTGGTCTTATGATTGCACATTGATAAGAATTAGGTAAAAGTATACCGTGTTTATTTTTTAATTTTTTCTCTGGAGATCTTATATTTGGTTGCTATTCTCTCATTTATTTAGGTAATTTTTAATAATGTAAATGAGTAGATTATTTCAATTGACTGATAAATCATCTGTTCTGAACAAGGTATTAACTGTTCCAATAAGCGAAATTTATAAAAGTGTTGCACTAAATGGTTTTATTGAATTTTGTACTCCAAATTTTACATAAAAAAATAATAAACGTTACTGCGATGCAGAAATATCAGGTTTATCAAAAATAATAAAGAAAATACTTCCATAGTAACGACAGAAACTCCTGGTGGTGTATGTAGTTTCATTCAATCGAAAAACCCTAATATTCATATTGAAGCAGACGATTTTTTAAATAGTGTTGTTATTGAAAGTGATGTTAAATTATTTATAGATAGAGGTGATAGAACTGTGCAAGTGTTAGGATTTAATAATCAAGTAACTGAAGCTAATGGAAAAACTGTTACCAAAAGTGGTCCTAAAATTATTACATTTGAAATAACAAATATATATTTTAATATAAGTGATGGAATGTTTGTAAATCATCATGATCATTTTCTTAGAGAAACTAATGTTATTGCTTCATTTAAACCTAATGCTGGATTTGGTGGCCCAGTAATTTAAGAACCAAATCAACCTATAAATATTCCAATTTTTAATACTATTCAGAATTTGGAAATAACTATAACTAAACAAAATCATTATTTGGTTGACTTTAATGGTACTTAAGTAACAGTTGTTTTAGAAATGAATTAATGAATTTTCCCTTAATAAAATGTGAATCAAATCGAGAGTTACCAATTTTACTCATATCCCGTTAATAAGGAAACTTAAATTTAGCTCTTCCTAAGAAGAAAACCAAACTAATATTAAAATTGAGGATGGTTGGATTGATCGAAATTGCTCACAACCTTAATTGACATTTATTAAAATTAACAAAATTATTCACAAAGATGGAACTGATTTTTCAGCTTATGATGGTAAATGGAATGTTAAACTAAATAATGATTATGTATTAAAATTGTTTTACGTTATTGCAGTTAAAAAATGAAACAATATTTTGTCTGGAGTAGAACATCTATTTCTTTCTTCCTCAACACTTATTCGATTAACTTCATCCCTTTCAAATGAATTAAAAATGGAAGCACATTTTCTTAACAGTGGTAAAATCAATACCAAACAAAATTAAGTACTTTATCCATTAGGATTATTTGGTCAATTTTAATGATTATAAAGAACCTATGTGAGAAGGTGAGTTAAACATAATTTTTACTTCGAGTTCGAGAAAATTCAAGAAGATTCTTATCTCCATTGGATTACTGACAATGATAATAGTAAACTTCGAAAGGAAGGGTAAAATTGTTCTGAAAAGTATATAAATTCGTTTTCCTATTGTTAAATATGAACTAGAATATTCACTTGAACTAGAACAAGAAAGACTGAAAAACCCAAAAATTTCATTTTCTTTTTTTGAACTACAAACAACTGAACTTGGTAGTTTACATGGAAACAGACATTTTGAAGCAGATATTACTATTTATTATAGTTCTGCCAAATTTTATATGCCTTATTTTATTTTCGTTGTTATCGAAACTAAAAAATAGTCAGTTAAATTATTCTTCTTTATTTCTTCATGTTAAATTTCAAAATATCTATATAAAAATGAAATAAATGAAGTTTTCCCTCAAGAATTACTACATCTTGACCTAACAAATAATTCTTAAAATCATATGATGCTTTTAGCGATTTTAAAAGAATAACTCAACTAAATAACGATATAAACGTAAGTACATTCAATTTTATTCAAAATTATTCTATCTACATTACAAGTATGTCTAGAAGATTGAATGCTGTAACTACTCAAAAAAAACAATGAAATTATAAGCTTCCTTTAATGAAAATTTACATGATAATACAATTGCATATGTTATTAAGTATGGTAAAAAGTATGTAATTTATAACTCACAATGCAGGCGTTTAATGAAAATTTTTAATTGCAGAAATGAATCAAAAAATTAGAAAAAATTAAAGAAGTATTAACTTCATGTTCTCAGTTTCCTTTGAAATATTTTCATAAAATTAGAGAAGATAATAACTGAAAACTTCACATTTTCAAAAATTATAACTTTTGAAAAATTTAATTTTTTAATTTCTTAAATTTCTTCTATTTACTCAAAACAAAACGAACATGATGGTAACACTGAAAATCTATTAAGTGAACTTCATAATTATAGTGCAGATGTGTTGACTTAATTATTAGAGCTTAAAAACCATGAATCTTATGTCATTACAAAAACTGAAATTTTACCAACTAAATATGGTGAAAAATTTATATTTCTTTTAGATAATAAATTTAAAATCACTCTTCCAGAACATTATAGTAAAATCTTTACAAACAACCATGATAAATTAGAGGCAATTTTAGAATTTCATTTTATGTATTGAGGTAAAAAACAGTAAAGATCATCCTATTCATGTTATTGAATTCGAATGAATTTTAGATTTGTTATTTTAATTTGTAAATACTAAAATTTAATTGAATAATTTATTTTTTTAAGTAAATGAAAATTTGGTTTTGTGTTTATAGATAAATTTTTGGTGGGGGTACTGAGAAATTAGAATCTTGGTTTGTATCCTGGAATTTTTAATTCAGTATGCTCATTGGCGCCGAACTCTCATTTATATACTACTATTAGGAAAATAATGAAAAATTTTAGTTGCAGCAATATGCGTCAATTTTTACTCTAAAATCAACCTTAATGTGGAGTAATGTTAGTTATTTTTCCTTCTGATAGTGTAACTATTTGTATCATTATTCCTTCGAACTGCAGTGTATTATTTACAACTAACCTCATGAGGGAACAAATATACAGTGAAGCAGTAGTCAACATGCCAAACTCTTTCTGTGGTCAGATTCAGCTGGTGAGCCCATCACAAAACAGACACTACAGGATAGAACAAATGAGAAAGATTATGTGGAAGGTAGTGGTTTTGCGAATGAATTGGTTGATATATTCAGTTCACCACAAATAGAGAAATAACCAATTGAGAAACATGGTGTAGGATCAAAACGTAAAGATATGGTAGAGCAAGACAGTGAAAGACCTTTGAGCGTGAATGATATGTTAATAATTTTATCTACATACATTAAAGCACAAGATAGCAGCATTTACAGTCAAATTAATTGTCTCATTAATCAACTCAGAACACAAGTTAGTGGTTTTGAGAATAACTGAAAACATGTTCAGGTGGTATTAGTAGCCTCCATAATCTAATGAAAACACAGAGAGTAAAGATTAGAGAACAGATCGAAAAAGTAGACGAAGTGTAGGTGTTTTAAGTACTGCAATCAAAGATATGAAACTTCAAATAAATACCATTAATAACGATGTGACCAGTATGCAGGGCTGATCAATGATATCAACGAAAGGATCTATTTATAAATCATAAAGGTACGAGAAATGGTAGAAACTTCAGCAGTAACGAAGGTGGACGAAACGTTCTTCCATCTGAAAACCGAAATTGTTGGCGAATGTAGAAATGAAGTGTCACATTTGAGAAAGACAATGGTTGATTCTGAGAAATAAATTAGCAAACAGGTAAATATTTGCGAACAGAAGTGTAACCAAAATACTTCACAAGTTCAAGGTAAGAACTGTGACATTGAAAAGAAAATAAGAGACATGGCCAGTTGTGCCAATGCTAGGATATCTCGTAACGAAGTATTAGAGGGTGGAAAAGGGCTAGGTCCTGCCAAAAGTCACACTGGCTGGCACCGATTAGATTTTCTGTAACATTGAGGAAGATTTTTCCTGAATATTTGACAGAATGGCAAAGATTAACGTAGTTATCTGCACAGCAGCAGTTGACATGGGGACTAAATGTGAACACTGATCAGATGACGTTTAAAGAATTCAAACAAAAGTTTACTGAGGAAACTGATCAGAACAAAGGCAAGATTGTTTATGACGTGAATTCATAATGTCCAGACTGTATAATAATAAAGGCAGAGGCTTGAAATTTGAAAACTGACACGCTTAAGAAGCAGACGATCTGAATCTGCGATAATTTGGGAGCTATGGAAAAAGCTGCCAGAGGAATGGAAGAGATAACTAGAATACAATCATAAAACCTTTTCTACGTTTCTAGAAAGAGTATAGGATGAATACCAGTGGCAAAGCAATCGTGATTATTGCTGGAATAATAACAAAAGGGTTAATCACAATGACAACAAACAAAATGACAGCGATAGGTATCGCATTAATGTGGTTCAACTAGGTAGGGGAAGAGGTCGAGGTGCTTCACCACTCATGGTACAGGATCTACACCGTGATATTACCACGAAGGCAACCACACGGTAAGCTGAAGACTGTGGATGCTGCTGGTCAAACTATGATGGTTAGATTTTCAAGTCCAAACATAAGAAACAATACCAGCATAGACATAATGAGTTTAGTACATGAGAGAGTGACTGTGAAACATCGCAAGACGCTGCAAGCGAAGCGACCGATTTGACGAATCACAGCAGGCAGGTGATGAAATGTGTACTAGAGTGTGGACAGAGTGCTCGTCAGCGACGGATACATCACACTGATCAGCTGTCCCTATGGAAGCTGTAGTTACGGCAGGAGGACAGAATGAGAGCGTCACAGCAGAACGTAATGAAACCGCTTAGGCAGATAACATATGGGCAAGAAAAAACGTGAACATGTTGGTAGGCGAGGAAGAAAGCGCCGATGACATTTTAAATTACGATAAAATGTGTAAAAATGATGCAGTGATCTGCACCAAGTGCTAAAGCAATGCTAGTGGGAGGATTTCAAAAGGAACTATTCGACCAAAAGGTTAGGTGATAGTGAGAGGGGAAAAAGTGATATTGAGAGTAGGACATGGTCTGATAGCAAGGAGGAAATTGAGGTATTTAGCACTGCGCTAAGTTTGGGAGCAGCAGCTAGTAAAGTGGTGGTAGACACTGGGGAAAAAGGCGCTGCACGAAGTACACGAGCTGCCAATAAGATTGAGATTAATACTAAGAAAAGAAATATGATTGCAGTGAGGAGAATCGAAAAAGATGAAATCCTCAGCGTTGTTACCGAAGCATTCATGACTAACATATCGCCAGCAGAACATACCTTTGTCAGCAGCCCATAAGAAGTAGATACAAATTATTGTTTACGAATTATTGAAGTTCACGATGACTACACAAAATATGAAGTAAAGGTACTCCCTATTAGGGCCGACAGAAATGACAGCTCAGACGAAGAACCTAATGTGACAAGAATAGGAACTACTAACGTTAGTAAAAAACTGTTACCCTGAGTTATTATGGTATGATGATAATTTTTTCCTTTTGGACTGGCCTTTTGCAAATTCACCCGCCGCTTTAATACCTTATTCACTGCCGATTGTTCCTCTTCTGCTTTTTCTACTGTTTGTTTATGTCCTTTTTCCATGTTACTACTAAGCTGTTAATTGTTTGTTCATGCGTTTCCAACTTTCCTCTAGTTTTTTAAATTACTCCTTTGAGGTCACCGTTGCCACTGATGACTGCAGTTCTTTAAAAGTTTCCTTCATGAAATCCATGATCTGTTTGTTAATACATCCTGATCTACTCTTCTTATTGGTGTTTCTGTCACTGTACTATCACCTTCTGTTTAACCTTCATTTCCGTCTCTACTGTTTTTTCTCCTAATGGCGTGTTCTGACTTTTTGCGCCCTTTATCTGCCATATTCCCATGTTTCTCGCGCTATCAATTCCTGCTTTGTTTCCTACCATTATTTTCGTAGATTGCGTAATGGACTTCCCACTATTCCCACTGTATTATCCTCCTGAATTTCAGTTTCAGTTAATGATTGATTTTAAATAGTTTCCGCCTCATAAAATCCACGTTTAGTTGGGCTACATATTTTAAATTTTTTATTCCCTTCTGAATTGATTTATCAGTTGGTTAAGCATAGTGTGGAAAAATGCGAGTTTGTGGGCTTTGCAATAATGTGACAGTGCATCAATAATACAGTCCGTTCTGGTAGGCTACCAGCTGCAAGTAGCAAGTTTTAGTTTTTTCCACGTCAGTAGCGTGATCAAAATCTTGCACACAGTATCCTTCCACAAGATTGGCAAAAGTCACTCCCCCAATAGAGTGGCTTGCCACTAAAAATTACTGAGGTCACTGGTATGTCATCTGACGTCACAATCTGATTCCCAGTCAGAATGTTCTTCAAATCAACCATGAACAGTTGTGGCCTGGTGAGATGGCGCATTCTCATCCACAAAAATTCCATCATGGAATGGCTGCAAACAGTCTGCGTATAGCGGAACAAAACCATTTCCAGTCAATTATCGCTTCAGTTAGACGAGAAGACCCAGCCGACACCATTATGGGGCCACAACCAGCTTGCACAGTGCCTTGTTGACAACATAGGTCCATGGATTCATGGGACCTGCGCCACACTCGAATCCTACCATCATATCTTACCAACTGAGAGCGGGGCTCATCTGACGAGGTCACGGTTTTGCAGTAGCCTTAAATCCAACTGACAAAGTCACGAGCCCAGGAGAGGCACTGCAGGCGATGTGCCTAGCAAAAATACTTATGTCTGTCGTCTGCAATCGTAGCCCTTTAACGCCACATTTCGCCGCACTAACCTGTCGGATACGTTCCTCGTACGCCCCATATTGATTTCTACAGTTATTTCACGCAGTGTTGCTTGTGTGTCAGCACTGACAACTCTACGAAAACGCCGCTTGTCTCTGTCGTTAAGTGAAGACTGTCAGCCATTGCATTGTCCGTGGTGAGAGGTAATGTCTGAAATTTGGTATTCTCGGTACACTCTATACCCTGCGGACCTAACGATTTCCGAAATGGAATGTCCCATGCGTATAGCTCCAGCTACCATTCTGCGTTCAAAGTCTGTTAATTCCTGTTATGGACCAAGCCTTTTTATATGGAGCATCTGAGTACAAATGACAGCTCCGTCAACGGACTGCTCTTTTATACGTTGTGTAGATGACAGCAACACCTTCTGTATATGTGCATATTGGTATCCCATACAAATGTGACTGCAGGTGTTGAATATTTTCCCACTTCCTGAGGGTAAAAATCGAGATAGTTATGTGAAGAGGTAGCCACAAATCGTAGGGAATCAATAGAATTCCACATTGTTGAAAATCTTGTATCAACCCAACACATTCAGTTTTGATCCTTTTTACTAGAAACCTCATCTCTTATTTCTGTAATGAACTAAGACTATTTTTGAGTTGCATTGTATAAATAGTTCTGTTTACTATTCTTCTGTGAGAGATTAAGAGCTTAAAAAATTATATTACATAGAAAATATTCAGTGAACTGTATTTATTGTTCGACCTCCCTTAGACACAAAAGAAAGAAGGTTTTCAGTAAGCAATACAAAAACGAAAATCTGGGTGGGTTCTCAAAAGAGCAGCAATTTGTAAAGGCCGTGATAATTTTAACAGAAAAGTTGAAGGAGTTCAGTAAATTTGCCCAAAGTGAGTAACTGTTATTTATTACGAATGAGAAAGTACATGACACTGGTGTAATATTCTGTTGTAGAATGAAGAATTATATCACCTACCAGAGATAAGCACGCATTCGGCGTCACCTGACAAAATGTTGCATACCTATAAATTCAGGGAATCTTGAGCTTTCGATGCAGTCACTGATTTAACTCTTCAGATATCTCCCACAGATTGGGAGAAAACGTTAAGTAAATAGCTTTATTGTAAGTAGTTAGGTTAATTGGATATATTAAAAGTGGCCCTGTTGATCTGACATAATTAAATCGTTACCCTCCAAAATAATTAACAAGGAATTCGTTATCTACCACATTTAACAATTATCACAATTAATTTAGTTTATTACGTTAAAGTGCATGATACATGTTTTGACAGGCAGTGACAATACTAAAAGAAACCGCTAGGAATCCTGGCCGTAGTGGGTGAAACGCTACAATCCTTAAGAAGCAATTATGCACAATGCTGAGGAATTCTACATGTTTGGATATGTAGCCAATAATCCTAACGGCATAACACTTGAACAAGAAGGTTATCAGCCAGATGAAAAGAGAGACAAATGGCTCAAAGGCTGTGGAGTTTGTAGGACTCACATCAAAGATGTAAACATACCATGTAGATGCAGATGCCATCCAGAGACAGGCTAAGTGTGTGTATCAGAACATCTCACAGGTTCCCGTGTCTGAAGATTGCAAGGAGTATCTGCTCAGTGATGATGCGTCTGTTTGCATGGCGCAGCAAGTAATCATTCGGTCATGAGGCCAAGAGGTGCATATTGCTCTGCAACTAAAAGTCTTTAGTGCCATGACAACAATTGCTGTATCTATCACATGGCATTAGGACACTCCCTTTCTCACACTACTTGCTTCAGTGATTGTATTTGTATGTGGTATAGATACATGAGGCATCTGGCACAGTTTTACGTGTGTGTGTGTGTGTGTGTGTGTGTATGTACATGTCTGCACAATATGTTGCTTGCTAATTGAATATCGTTGTGTGTACTATTTACACTATGTGTGTAGTGTCCTGCAGTCGGCAGGAAAGAACTAACTGTCAATTTGAACACACTTTAATATAATGAAAGAAAAACGCCTTCTTCGCAACACTAAGTGTTAAACGCAACAACTAACAGAAAAAAAACCACAAGTCTTAAGGTGGCAAACTAGATAAGGAAACAAAACAATGGAAGAAAATACTGACGAAATTATACTCTACAAAATATAACGTGCTACTACAATGCTAAGGCGAGTGAATACTATGTTAGGGCCGGCCTAAGTACTGGCTGGCGCTGTTCCTAGTTGTTGGTAAACACTGCTGGTCTGACGGTTTAGGCGTGCTTATAAAGCTACATCGGCAGAGTGCTACATGAGTCATAAGAGTTCCGATTGGTGAAGCACTGCCACATGTTGTCTGGCGAAGTAGTTCTGTGTTTTTTTGGAAAGTCTGTTACTGCTTCTGTCCGCTGGTGATGTTTCTCTACGCACTCCTGAAGGGGGGTCGGCAACCCATGTTGCATGTTGGTTGTGTGGGCCGTGTAAATAAGGGGCTCCTACGATATTTCTTCCCCTGGGAAAAAAATGCACAGCACCACAAACGCCAATAGCAGCAGGGGAGTCCTGGTCGACGTCCATGGGTTTGTGGAGAGCAGGGACGGGGGGCGGCGACGCAGCACAGGCAGCTGGCGGCGGAGACAGAGGCTGAGGTAGAAGTGGAGGTTCCATCATAGGGCGGCCGATGATAAGCAGTGGCAGCACCCCCTATGGAGGAAAGCCTGCGCGCCCGCTCAGTGACGTCACGCACAGCGTCTGGTGCCGGTGCTCGCAGTCCGTTTGGCCACAGCAATAGACTGTAAAGGGACGACGAAAATTCGTAAAGAAATCTGACATACCTCTCTCATGAATTACAAGATTTTCTTTCTTAAATCACCCAGTACTTTTTTCTGTAACTTATTTCTGCATATCTTTTAGCCCCGAAGTAAAAAGTGGCTGTAATAACTTCCACTATCTGGGGCATCAAAACTCCCAAATGAATGGATCCATTTCATTGTAGTTTATTTTAAAGTTGCTTTAATGAGGATTGTCATGACTTGTTTGATGACAGTCTGGGTAGCCGTTCAAAGTTCGTCAGCTATACAAACTAAAAGTGTTTGCCGCCAGTGTGCTCTCTTCCAATACCATTCCTAAACTGTAAGTGCTTTAGTACAAAGTGTAAAACTCTAAAAGGCCAACCTAAACGTCTGCAACGGTATATATTTATGTTTTATGGCTGACCACCTTTCACCATTCTTCCGTTTTGGAGTTCCTGTGTAAGAGGATTTTTAATGACAAATTTTTTTTATTGAAAGCCACCTGCGAAAGATTCTCGTATGCTCTCGCACACTTCAGTTATGTATTCAAATTATGTGAGGTCTCAAAATACAGATTGCCAGGTTAGAATTTCCCTTCTCTAAACTGAATACCTTTGAAGAAAGAATATTTCTGTACTACGAAATATATACTTTTGAAAAAAAACTGTTTGCATGAATTACACATAAATAAATTTCAACTATGAAGTAAGCTTTCATTTCATCTGTTGAGAAGTTTTATCAAGTGATGTGACCTGTGATGAAATAATTGTAAAGAATGAACACTTACCTACATTTAGCATCACATTTGGGCTGCACTGACCAGTGACTTAGATACTTCATCCTTCCATAAGTTGGGAGAAAGGGGTGGGGGCGATGGTTCAGCTCTGTTTAGTTGCAATATATTAACAGATCATCATTCCATAATATATATACTGGTAAACTATTAGAAACGGATTAATTGTTTAGAAGTGGAACACAAGTTGCATCTACTGACCATGTTAATGTAAATGAATGCAAATGAAAGAAGAAAAATTCTGTGTATGAATGAATTTATTTATTTCTTTTATTCATCTTCCGTATACTCTCGTTGTCAATAACCACTAACACATGGAATGAGAAAAATTTTAGATTATAGTGGTGCACAATAGAAAATTATAGATGTACAGCACGAATACTATGTAGGTACAAAATAATTAAGACTTATAGACACTAAGTCCAAACATTCTTGAGACAGAAGTTTCATAATTTTAGGAACAATAATGATAAATTTTGAACAATATTAATTAATAAATTGCTATTTTATAATCTCCAGGATAGTAATGGAAGGTCTTTAAGTAATGGGGACACTAACACAATGCAAACAAAACACTGCACCGTAAAGTTTTGTGTAGGAAGAATGCATATGAAAGCACTATAATAGAAAAATGGCAATGCATATAGACATTATATTAGTTCACCCTTTAAATTGCAAGTAATTACCATCTGTAAGTGTATTTTATGTACCAAAAATGTTTCAAGTGGTGCTGGAATATGATCAGTAATGCACAAGTTGGATCTGGACACATTAATTAGATCAGCTGTGTGAAAAGCAATTGTGATTGACTTAAGCTTTTTGAATATTCTTTTATAAACAAATATATTCAAAAAGCCAACAGGAGGGCGTACCTGACAGTCCACCTCAGATGTTTTCCTTCTCAGCGAAGATGAGCAAGCAAGAAGGCAGTTTATGGCACAGAGCATGCATCTATTTAAAGAGCTCAGTAATTAGTCAACCTGAGGATTAGAAGCACTCAATAGTGCTTGTAATAGAAGTGAGAGCTCTTCCACAATTGCATTATTATTAGATGAGGAGACCTACCAATGATCATACACAAATAAAACCATGAAAGTACTGCAAAGCCCTCCCTTCCAGCTTCTCCGTTTTTAATGGTAGTAAAATATATTCAAATACGATCTACAGAAGAAAATATTGAGAGAACAACAGTTATAACAGCTGCAGAGAAAGTAGTAAACCCATAAGAAAAGAGAGGCAATTGTCACAGCATGCACATCTGCACTCATAACAATGACATTAGTAGAAGCCAGAGGAACACCACAACCACTATGGGAAATCGAAGTTTGTCTACTTAAAGAATGCATAAATACTATAGTAGCTTTTTCAATGGTAACAATTAAGGGATCGCTACAAATTGGCAGATTTCTTACATATATCACAAACTAAAGTAATAACTTCAGTATACACAGAAAAGTGTTGCAGAGAATGTAGAAAACTATAGAGCAATTTTTCTCTTGTCTTACATTTCTAGAAGAAGAAAACAAATTAACCTTGTTTGCAAAACAGTCTGCTATAGCACAGTTTGTGTAAGTTGTTCTGAAAATAATAAAGGAAGGTGATCAAAATGGCATTGTCTTGGCTTTGTCAAAGGTATGTGGCATGTTGAGCCACATAGCTTTATTACACAAATTATAAATACTATGAATAAAGTGTGCAGCAAAGAAGTGGTTTAAGTCATACTTGGAAAACCAAGTGAAATGATTTTTAGGTTTCACATACTACAAAAAGATTACTATTGGTTCTCACTGCCTGCCACACCCCTCCCCTCCCACCTGTGTGTATCATTCACCACCCAAACTTCAACTGAGAAAGAATTAGTGTAAAATTCTTTAATATAAAGATTAATTTCTGTGATAAAAATTTCAGGTTAGGCTATCACCATTGATAGCTGTAGGCAACTGTATATTAAAATATTTATATGAACTCTCAGCCATAAGTTGCAATTTGGTAAGTTGCTTGACTAGTTTCACATTAACCTAATTAGTTCAGCTTAAGAGGCGTTTGTTGTTGTGGCAATATTACTGATGATAGGTTTTGTATTAATGATTTAAAAAGAATGTAAGATAAAGATTTCAAAATTATGTCATAAGAGTTTGCAGTTTTCGATGAGTGCTTTTTGAAATTTTTTTCCATTAACCTTTTTACAGTAGTTATTTAAAAATATGTTGACACCAACCCAAACAACACTTTTCATTATTGCCTGGGATGAATGTCCATTGCAGCATAGCCCATCAAATAATAAAAAGTCATTTTCTTGAAGAGTAGCAAGTGCTACTGCACAGGCAATAGCACATTGATTCGTACAGGCAAGAAAATCTCTTTCATGTTCTTTGAGAAGTTTGCTGACGACAATGTAAGTGTAGACAATCATATTTAAAATAGTGTCTGATGGATATTTTAGTCCTCCATGGTCAATTCTTTGTATCAATTTAAATGTTCGTTTATTGGCAACTCCTTTTCAATCACAATTTAATTAAGGCAACTCTCACATATGCTTCTTAATCACTGCATGAGCACAGCAGCCTGCAATGAAAGTTAAAGACGTTGCAGTATCTTTCACTGAAAGAACATCGTCTACAGTTACACTGACTTCTATGTCTAATGTGTCTGTTTCTTCAAAATCAGAAAACATAAAAATTTTATGGTCCCTACTGTGATATTGCCACAGGAAGGAGAGCATAACACTAAAGGCATTACACTTTGAATTCGAATCTTCTTTTCTGATTCATAGACTTGCATCACTTAAACATTGTATTTGGAACCTGCAAGCTGTCTATACTTTCCCAAACGCCGCTCAAGCATATCTGTTTGAAGCTCGGCTGTCAGTACACAGCTCATACTTAGCTCTTTAGTAGAACATCGATCAATTTCTACAATGGCATATGTTGTATGCTGAATAGCAAAAAACGTTTCTTTTGTGAGAAACCCACTCGACAGACCCTTTGCTTTCCACACGTCAAGCCAGTCTAGAAAATCTGGCAAAAATTGCATAGAAACACTATCAGTTGTCAACGGATTCATATAAGGATTCTGTTTGTGTTTCCCTTAAACACTGATTTCACATTCATGACATCAAACCATTTTGTTATTATTCGAATGTATTCTGCTGTTGATGGTGCATGTCTCAAATCAAATTTATCACTAGCTACCTCAAGGCGCTCTGACACATGTCCATTGAATATCTGCAACACTAGTTTCACGCTCTGTTTTTCTAACGATGTAGGGCAAAGCTATTTGAGAGAAAATGTGTGACAATATTTTACTAAAGAACTGGAATCTATGTCATAAATCTGTTTCAGCGCTTTAAAAGAAGCTACATAAACTTATTTTCTTCCACTTCTTTTCTAACTGGAAACTGAGGATAAAACATATCTTTACCATCATTTTTTTTGGTTCAACCACACATTTTTTATGCATTTAACAATGTGTATGGCATCAATTAAAAATAAAAGTAGGTGATTAGGATCAGCTGGATGTTTAAAAACTATATTAACAGCTTTATCCACAGAAAACATGGACATGGTTTTGCTATTGATTTTGTTGTTGTCAGTTACCACACAAAAAACCCTGCAGTCTATTAGTTCAGGGACATTTATTATGGACAGTAGCACATCATATAATGCATTAGATGAAATTGTTTTCACTGGTAAAATGTGAACAACATCCCTGTACACAGACTGGACACTCTGCAACATAAATACAAACGCTGAATTTGCAACATGTTCTGAGTTATATGACATGCTAAAAACGCTACCTCCTTTATATTCCAAATAAGAATTTAGATGAATTTCATCTACACTCAATCAACATCATCGCTATTCAAGTATTGATATTTCTGTCTTGCATAGGACAGGAAATTACTTCCTCCAAGCCTTTCACGAGATGGATTCACATTAAATTTGCTGCAGATCCTACGGAGAGTGCTTGGATGAGGCATTTTCATTAATGAACTGCTATGTAAAAAATTGTAAGCATGAGACGAAATTGAAAATAGCAAACAACACACTATCATAAATGTAGAACTAAACCTATGATTAAGTTTCTTGACATTTATGAGACTAACTTGTTCATATATAAAGTCTACCATCTCCTTTTCATTCTCCTGTATACTGTCTTTCAGCACTCCTAGCCTGTCTTTCACTATCCCTACAATACTGTATATAGAAGTTTATGAGTGCCCCAATCTGTCTCAGAAAACTCCTGCAGTATACTGACAATTTCATGGATATTGGTTACAATTACAGGAAAAGATCTTTTTCCTAATGTCTTAAATTGTACATCTTTCTTAAACAACGAAACATTTATATTACTATCTATAACGACAGAACGTATGATTAATGGTGCTGGTTTTCTTGTTATCTTCAAAAAACACACAAAATCACTGTGTTTTTCGAACACGCTCCACTCATTGGCCAATTCCACTTCTTTCGTAAGCAACATCAACTCTTCTAAAGAACTGAAGCTGAAAGTGTTTTCATAGTCCTTCTGTGACGCTAAACTATATTGTAACGCTGCAGCTAACTGCTCATTTTCAAGCCTCTACTTTTTCTCCTCTGGCCCTTCACGTCTGCTTTCTTCCTTTGAAAGGTAGGAAGGACAGTTTGGGAGTAGTGATGGAACTGCATCTGGTCTCAAACGTAGTTTTCGAAGGGGGGGGGGGGGGCTCTTAATAACTGACCAGTCCTTTCATTCACAATTTGTGTTTCCCAAATAACGTCATCCTTGTGGAAGTGAACATGACATACCTGTAATTAAAAATGAATAAAAAATGAAAAAGGTGCCTACAAATGAATATGATGACAATTTTAACAGTGTGAAAACAATTTATGCATATAAAGTTAGTTTCTAGTTCTAAAATACAAATTGACTCCGAACTAAAATGCAGAGGAATACTCAAGTGATAAATGTGGCCATGGCACAGTAACTCTATAAAACAGTAACACTACAATATCAAAACACATGCAGTCACATGTCATGGCAACAAGCTCTTCAACAGATGGTGAAATGAAGAAAGTACTTGCCCCATCAATAATTACAAACATTGACTAATGTTTGTAGAATAATTCAATAACAGTGATATTTTTTTTTTATAATTTAGCCTTGAAGCTCATATATTCCCTAGAGGGGTGGGATTTTTGTTCCATCTCTTGCTCTATTGCCCCCCTCCGCCCCCCCCCCCCCCCATAAACACACACACACACACACACACACACACACACACACACACACACACACACACACTCGGATACAAGAAAGCATGACGACACCAAACTCACACAGGTGTGATCCATAGAAGCAACTGTGAAACAGTAACAGAATAATTCAAAGTAATTCTCAGACTGTGTATCCTGCAGAACTATGAAATACTAACAAGGAAACCTCCCCATCGCATCCCCCTCAGATTCAGTTATAAGGTGGTACAGTGGATAGGCCTTGAAAAACTGAACACAGATCAATCAAGAAAGCAAGAAGAAGTTGTGTAGAACTATGAATAAAATAAGCAAAATATACAAACTTAGTAGTCCATGCGTAATATAAGCAACATCAAGGATGTTCTGAGCTCAGGACCGCCGTGGTCCCGCGGTTAGCGTGAATAACTGCGGAACGAGAGGTCGTCGGTTCAAGTCTTCCCTCGAGTGAGAAGTTTAATTTTTTATTTTCAGACAACTATCAAAGTTCAGGCACTCACACATAACCAACTTAGCTCTCCAAAATTCCAGGGCATGTTCATATATATGCTTGGACATATGCAGGATTTGACGGTCTACACACGGAAAAATTTGAAAGCGTTAAAAACATATGTTTTGACAGAGCACAAGGAAAACTGTGCGACTGTGAAACTGTTGCATTCATTTGTTGCAGTTTATGTGACAAACTCTTATGTTTTCATCACTTTTTTTGAGAGTGATTATCACATCCACAAGAAAACCTAAATCGGGCAAGGTAGAAGAATCTTTTTACCCAATCACCAAGTGTACAGCCGGCCGGAGTGGCCGTGCGGTTCTGGGCGCTGCAGTCTGGAGCCGAGCGACCGCTACGGTCGCAGGTTCGAATCCTGCCTCGGGCATGAATGTGTTTGATGTCCTTAGGTTAGTTAGGTTTAATTAGTTCTAAGTTCTAGGCGACTGATGACCTCAGAAGTTAAGTCGCATAGTGCTCAGAGCCATTTGAACCATTTTGAACCAAGTGTACAAGTTAGGTGCGTCCACAACACATTCCTGTCATGTGACGCACATGCCGTCACCAGTGTCGTATAGAATATATCAGACGTGTTTTCCTGTGGAGGAATCGGTTGATCTATGACCTTGCGATCAAATGTTTTCGGTTCCCATTTGAGAGGCACGTCCCCTCGTCTACTAACCGCACGGTTTTGCGTTGCGGTCCCAAAACACAGACACTAAACTTATTACAGTGAACAGAGAGGTCAATGAACAAACGGACAGATCATAACTTTGCGAAAATAAAGAAACTAAACTTTTCACTCGAGGGAAGACTTGAATCAAGAATCTCTCATTCTGTAGCTGCTCACGCTAACCACGGGACCATAGCGCTCCTGAGCTCGCACTGTTCTAGATGTTGTCTATCTTGCGCACAGACTACTCAGTTCGTATATTTTGCTTATTTTTTTAATAGTTCCACACAACTTCGTCCTGTTTTCTCGATTGATCTGTGTTCAGTTTTTCAATGCCTATCCACTGTGCCAACTTAAAACTAAATCTGAGGGGGGTGCGATGGGGACGTTCCCTTGTAAGTGGTAGTGCTTTTTATGAGATAGACACCATTTTGCTTTTGTATTTCAGCTGCTGTTCCCTAGTCGATATATCAGTTCATGACTTACATAAAAACTGACAATATAATGAACTAATACATTGCCAGTTATGTGCTACCTATTAGGCTGAACATGAGCACACAATGGCTTTCAAGTACTGGGTGATCAAAAAGTCAGTATAAATTTGAAAACTGAATGAATCACGGAATAATGTAGACAGAGAGGTAAAAATTGACACACATGCTTCGAATGACATGGGGTTTTACTAGAACCAAAAGAATACAAAAGTTTTGAAAAATGTCCGACAGATGGCGCTTCATCTGATCAGAATAGCAATAATTAGCATAACAAAGTAAGACAAAGCAAAGATGATGTTCTTTACACTAAATGCTCAATATGTCCACCATCATTCTGTAGTCGAGGAATAATGTTGTGAACAGCACTGTAAAGAATGTCTGGAGTTATGGCGAGGCATTGGCGTCGGATGTTGTCTATCAGCATCCCTACAGATGTCGGTCGATCACGATACATTGCGACTTCAGGTAACCCCAAAGCCAATAATCGCACGGACTGAGATCTGGGGACCTGTGATGCCAAGCATGACGGAAGTCAAGAGATCTTTTACGCGTCTAGCAATATGGGGTGGAGCGGCATCCTGCATAAACATCGTACATTCCAGCAGATGTTTGTCAGCCAGGCTGGGGATGATGCGATTCTGTAACATATCGGCGTACCTCTCACCCGTCACGGTAGCAGTTACAAAATCAGAATCACGCATTTCCTCGAAGAAAAAAGGCCCGATAACGGTAGATGTGGTAAATCCAACCCATACCGTGACTTTCTCGTCGTGCAATGGAGTTTTCACGACAGTTCTAGGATTTTGGGTAGCCCAAATTCTGCAGTTGTGGGCGTTGACAGACCCTCAGAGCGTGAAATGAGCTTCGTCGGTCCACAACACATTACTCAACCAATCGTCATCTTCCACCATTTTTTGAAACGCCCACACCGCAAATGCCCTCCACTTCACTAAATCGCCAGGTAACAGTTCATGATGCCGATGGATTTTGACGGATAGCATCGGAGGGTACGCCTAAGTGCCAACCAAAGAGGAGTGTATGGAATGCCGGTGAGACGTGTGACTGCACGGGCGCTGACTTCCCCGTGCATAGACGAACCCGCTACAGTCTCCATTTCTTCCTGAACTGTCTCAGCAACATTGCACCTTGTGCTCGGTCGGCCACTATGGGGTCTATCGTCTAAACAACCCGTGGCTTCGAACTTCGAAATCATTCTCGCCACATCTGCATTTGTCAACGGACCTTTACCCATTCTAATCCCCTTCCTATGGCGATAGGATCGTAACACTGAACTAGCACATTCCCCATTCTGATAATACAGCTTCACTAAAAGTGCCTTTTCAGGTAACGTCAACATGCTACGACTGCTGGCGCATCTGATTCTCTTTTTTTTTTCTTTATTGTGATTTCATTCCCCTGCCCCATATGGGTAGGGGAGGGCTGTCAGCGGCACAATCCGCCGCTCTTCAGCCGAGTGACATAACAACTTAAAATAAGAATAAAATGTTACATACATAAGGCGAGAAAGGGGAACTTAAAACAGAATAATGGGAGAAAATGGAGGTAAAAAATAGACTAACATGGAGACGTTCATGGAGGATAGTTAAAAGTCACCAGAAAGTTAAAAAAACACAGTTAGCGAGTCTTCAAAACTCAGAGAAGACACTGAATGGACATGCACACGTTAAAAGTCGGCCACAGTAGTAAAAGCACTCCGGAACAACACACTTAAAACCCACTTGGAGCACACATGATGAAGAATAAAACTGCCAGGCGGGACCTGCTGAGGGAAAGGGCAGAGAGGGTGGAAAAGGAGGGGAGAGCATGGGGCAGCAGGGGAAGCGGCAGGATGAAGAGAGGAGGGGCATCAGTGGGTACACGAAGAGGCAGGAGACACGTGGGGCGGGAGATGAAGAGGGAAGACAGGGCAGGAGGGAGCGCAGAGACACTGAAAGGAGGCACAACAGATGGAGGCGGAGTAGGAGGGGGAAGCCGCTCAGGAGGAGGGAGACGGAGGAGAGGGAGCCCTGAGGACGAGGCAGGAAGATGGGGCTAGAGTTGGCAGTAAGGGTAGATGTCAGGGCGAAGCTCATCATCCGGGAGTGGTAGACAGTGGAAGTTGCGTTGGAAAGGAGATGGAGGGTGTGGAGATAGAGAGAGGGTGGGACACAACGGTAAAGGCGTGGCAACTGGTTGGGAGTGGAAAGGAAGGGAGACACCAGGGGGTTAGGGGGATCAAGGCGGCAGACAATATATAGTGTGCAGACGTGTTCAAGGAAAAAGAGAAGGTGGGGGAAGGGGATGAGGTCGTAGAGGATGTGCATGGTAACGGAAGGCGGATGCGGAAGGCGAGGCTGAGCGCATGGTGTTCGAGGATTTGGAGGGCTTTATAGAACCGGGGAGGGGCGGAAATCCAAGCTACACTGGCATAACAGAGGATGGGGCGGATCAAGGATTTGTAGGTGTGGAGGATGGTGGAAGGATGCAGACCCCACGTCCGGCCGGACAGGAGTTTCAGGAGGCGGAGGCGGTTGTGAGCTTTGTTTTGGATGGTAAGGAGAGGGGGTGTCCAGGTGAGGTGGCGGTCGAGTGTGAGGCCAAGGTATTTGTGGGTAGGAGTGAGGTGGATAGGATGGCCATAAATCGTGAGGTAGAAATCATAGAGGCAGAAGGAGCAGGTGGTGCGGCCTATGATGATCGCCTGGGTCTTGGAGGGATTAACACGGATGAACCACTGGTTGCACCAAGCGGTGAATTGGTCAAGGTGGGTTTGGAGGGTACGTTGGGACAATTGAAGGGTAGGATAAAGGGCTAGGATGGCGGTGTCATCAGCGAACTGGAGAAGATGAACAGGAGGGGGAGGTTTGGGCATATCAGCAGTGTACAGGAGATAGAGGAGAGGGGAAAGGACAGAACCTTGGGGCACGCCGGCGGAGGGATAGAAAGTACGGGAGTTGGAATTGTGGATAGTCCCATAGGAGGGACGATGGGAGAGGAAGGAAGCAACGGGACGGACAAAGTTGATGGGGAGAGCATAGGTCTGGAGTTTGAAGAGGAGCCCGGGATGCCAGACACGGTCATAGACGTTCTGGAGATCAAGGGAAACAAAGATAGCGGAGAGACAGGAGTTAAGTTGGAGGGAAAGAAGATTGGTAAGGTTAAGGAGCTGTTCGTCAATGGAGAAGGAAGGCCGGAAGCCACATTGGGTAAGAGGAAGGAGGCAGTGCTGGTTAAGGTGGCGGTGAATACAGCGAGAGAGGATGGCCTTGAAGACCTTACTGAACACGGAGGTGAGGCAGATTGGATGATAGGAAGAGGTATCAGAGGGGGGTTTGTTAGGTTTAGGGAACAGCAGGACACAGGAGGTCTTCCACAGGATGGGATAAAATCCAGTGGAGAGGGCGACATTGTACAGGGTAGCAAGGACAGACAGGAAGGATGGAGGGGATTCCTTGAGGTGTTGGTAGGTGACGCCATCATGACTAGGGACAGTGTTGCGTTTGGAGCGGAGGACGAGTGTGATGTCTTGTGTGGTGATGGGAGTGTTGATGTCTGAACCGATCCAAGTGCTGGAAGCTAGGGGCGAGTGGGGGGACAGAGGTGTCAGTGCAGTCAAGGACAGTGGGGAAAAGGGAGTAATCAACATGGGGATAATCAGGAATGGAGAAGACCTCGGATAGGTGGGAAGCAAAATGGTTAGCCTTACTGAGGTTGTCAGGAAAGGGTCAATCGTCATGTAGGATGGGGTAATGCAGGGTGGTATGGCTACCAGTAAGGCGGTGGAAGGCTGACCAGTACTTGGAGGAGTTGACAGGGAGGGTGGAGTTGAGGTGTGTGCATGTCTGGCGCCAGTCCCGGCGTTTCTTTGCTGTAAGGAGGTTCCGGATATGTCGCTGTAATTGCCGGTGGCAGGTAAGAGTCTCCCGGTCACGAGTGCAGAGGAAGGAGCGGTAGAGCCTGCGGGATTCACGCAGAAGGACAGCCTGTGGAGGAAGTGTAGGGCGGTGAGGGTGGATGAGTTTGGTAGGGACATGAGCCTCCACAGCGTCAGTGATGGTCTTCTGAAGGAAGGAAGAGGCATGGGTGATGTCATCAGGGTGGTGAAAGGTGATAGGGTGGCTTTCGAACTGTAAGGCAATGGATTCCTGGTAGGCAGCCCAATTGGCATGGTGGTAGTCATGGACAGACTTTGGAGGGGCAGCTGGGCAGGTGGCTGCAGTGGCGGGACGGGTAGAGGAGATGGTGAGAAGGACAGGGAGATGGTCACTACCAACGGGATCGAGGGCATCAACGGCGATACGACCAAGGAGGTTGGGGGAAGCGAGTATAACATTGGGGGTGGAGTTACTTTCAGGATGGGTGTGCTGTGGAGGGTGGCAAGGAACTGATGCCACGGCCGAAGGGTGGCAGGGTCACGGCTGTGGAAGTTGAGGTCAGCGGCGATCATATAGGTGGAGAAGGTACGGTCAACATGGGTAATGAAGTCAAAGGGGAGAGGAGCTGTGGGGCGGATATAGATAATGGCACAGGTGATGATGAGGGAGGGAAAAAATAGGCTGAGGAGAAGGTGTTCAGTTGGGTCATTGAGGAGGGGTTGTGGCCGGACAGGGAGATGCCTGAGGTGGCCTATAGTGACCCCACCTTGGGCTAGGGGAAGGGGATTTTCAGTGTGGTGAAGGAGATAAGGGGAGGTGCAGATAACATGGTGGGGTTGGAGGAAGGTTTCATTAAGGACGAAGGAGTCAACCTGGTGGTGGGAGAGGGTATGTATAAAGAGGTATTTGTTTGCAGGGAGGGAGCGAATGTTGAGGTAGAGAAGACGATACTGTAGACGTGCCAGGAGGTGGGAGGTGGGAAGGGTGCAGAAAGGGGAGAGAGGGGCTTAAACGAGGGTGTCGAGGCGGGTGAAGGTAAAGTGGGCTTGGTTGTGGGAGTAGGTGGTGTAGGCGTTTAAGTGGAAAACAGAACGGGCAGCAAGGGAAATCTGCTGAAGTGTGTGGGGGCGCTGGAAGGGGTGGATGTTCTGCAGGACGATGGTGAGGAACCGGATGACGTCTTCTGCTGTAGGGGGAGGGCGGAGGGAATTGTTAGGGTGGATGGGTGGGTCGATGGGGCGAATGGGGACAGTGAGTTCAGGGTTGGTGGGAGGGGGCTTGGCTTTACATTTGGAGGAATAGGTGGGGTGAGGTTCATTGCAGGTGTTGCAGGACAGGGGGAGGCGAGGTTGGGACACTGTTTAAGGAAGTGGGAGGCTTTACAATGGGGCCAGGTGGGTGGGTTCTTACAGATTTGGGTGAGGTGGTCGTTGTATAGAAGACAGCACTGGCAGCAATAGAATTGAGGAGGGGAACAGGACGGGTCAACAGGGTGGCGGTGGTTGAAAATCAGGGCTCCCTGCGTGAGGAGGTGGTCGATGGAGGAGGTGGACTCTGTAAATATACGCATGAGGAAAGTAGGGCCAGAGGAGTTGTAAATACGGCAGGCGGAGCGGACTTCCAGGGCGGGGTGGGTGTTCAGTTCCGCCTACACGTCAGCCTCCGTGACCACAGGGCAGAGTTTTGTGATGACAGTGGTGAGGGTCAGTGGATGACGAGGTGGTTGGGGCTGACAAGGAGAGGAGGATGTAAGGAATAGGGTGAGGGATGTGTGGGGCCCAAAGGTGATGCTGGGAAGGCACCGGAGGAGATCAGTATGGAAGGATGGAGAGGGAGACTTGATGAGAACAGAGTCCCTGCGAGGGATAAGTTGGTTGATGCGTGTACTGGGGATGTACTTCCGGATTTAAAGGGTGAGGTTGGGGACATCCAGGAATTTCGTATCAGGGTTGGCTAGGACAAAGGTATACAGGGAGGGGGCTGGAGAGGAGGGAGGTAGCGTGGTAACCATAGTGGGGTCAGCAGGAGGTGGGGTGGGCAGTGACTTTTTGGATGAGGGAGTAGAGCAGAGGTCGCATCTGGGCCATTAGGAAGATTTTTTGGCAGGTGTTGCCTGGGAGCAGGGATGAGGGACTGGATGGATGGGGAGTCGTGGGAGGCAGGGCCAACCTGTGAGGCAGTAGCACTGGATGAGAGGGTAGGGCGCTCTGTTGCGGCGACTATGGCGCGGTGGGCGGTGACTCGGGCGGGGGAAGCAGTGGTAGTTGCAGGGGGGAGGAAGGGAAATTCGTCTCGGTGGGCGACAGGAGCAGGAAGGAGGGTGGAAGCAGGGGCAGAGGCAGGTGGAGTACCAGGGGTAGGAGCAGGAGTGACATACAGGTGGGAATACAGTGATTGAGAGGAGATAGATGGGGAGGAGATTGTGAGTAGGGGAGGTGGATGAGATGGGATAACCCCAGAGGAAGTACTCCACGATGTTACAGTGGGGCAGGTGAAGGGGAGGTGAAGATGATGGTGGTAGTTGGGGCGTCCGTGATTACAGGCAGCAGCGAACACTGAGAGACGGCGGCAACGGCGGTGGCAGAAGAAGCGGCGAGCACCGCGAGACGGCGGCAGCGGCGGCGGCAGAACAAGCGGCGAGCACCGAGAGATGGCGGCAGCGGCGGCGGTGGCAGAAGAAGCGGCGAGCACCGAGATACGGCGGCAGCGGCAGCGGCGGGAGAAGAAGCGGTGAGCACCGAGAGACGGCGGCAGCGGCGGCAGTGGCAGAAGAATGGGCGGGCACCGAGAGATGGCGCAAGAAGAAGCGGCGAGCACCGAGAGACGGTGGCAGCGGCGGCGGCGGCGGTGGCAGAATAAACGAAGATAACCGAGATACGGCAAAAGCGGCGGCGTCGGCAGAAGAAGCGGCGAGCACGGAAGGACGGCGGCAGCGGCGGCGGTGGCAGAAGAAGGGGAGAGCACCGAGAGACGGCGGCAGCGGCGGCGGTGGCAGAAGAAGCAGCGATCACTGAGAGACGGCGGTAAAAGAAGCGGCGACCACCAATAGATGGCGGCACAAGAAGTGGCGAGCACCGAGAGACTACGCCAGAAGAAGCGGCGAGCACCGAAAGATGGCGGCAGCGATGGTGGCGGCAGAAGAAGCGGCGAGCACCGAGAGACGGCGGCAGCGGCAGCAGCAGCAGATGAAGCGGCGAGCACCGAGACACGGTGGCAGTGGCGGTGGCGGCAGAAGAAGCGGCGACCTCCGAGAGACGGCGACAGCGGCGGCGGCAGCAGAAGAAGCGGAGAGCACCGAGAGACGGCGGCAGAAGAAGCGGTGAGCACTGAGAGACGGCGGCAGAAGAAGCGGGGAGCACAGAGAGATGGAGGCAGCAGCGGCGGTGGCAGAAGAAGCGTCGAGCAATGAGAGACGGTGGCAGTGGCGGCGGCAGAAGAACCGGCGGGCACCGAATGACGGCGGCAGCGGCGTCGGCGGCAGAAGAAGCGGCGAGCACCGGGAGACGGCGGCAGTGGCGGCGGTTGCAGTAGAAGCGGCGAGCAACGAGCGCGGCGGCAGCGGCGGCGGCGACTGAAGAAGTGGCGATCACCGAGACACAGCGGCAGCGGCGGTGGCAGAAGAAGCGGCGAGCACCGAGAGACAGCGGAAGCGGTGGCGGCAGCACAAGAATCGGCGAGCACCGAGAGACGGCGCAAGCGGCGGCGGCGGCAGAGCAAAGGCGACCACCGAGAGACGGCGGCAGCGGCGGTGGCAGAAGAAGCGATGAGCACCGAGAGACGGTGGCAGCGGCGGTGGCAGAAGAAGCGGCGCACACCGAGAGACGGCAGCAGCGGCGGCGGCGGCAGAAGAAGCGGCGACCTCCGAGAGACGGCGGCAGCGGCGGCGGCAGCAGAAGAAGCGGAGAGCACCGAGAGACGGCGGCAGAAGAAGCGGTGAGCACTGAGAGACGGCGGCAGAAGAAGCGGTGAGCACTGAGAGACGGCGGCAGAAAAAGTGGCGAGCACAGAGAGACGGCGGCAGAAGAAGCGGTGAGCACTGAGAGACGGCGGCAGAAAAAGTGGCGAGCACAGAGAGACGGCGGCAGAAGAAGCGGGGAGCACTGAGAGACGGCGGCAGCGGTGGCGGTGGCAGAAGAAGCAGCGATCACTGAGAGACGGCGGAAGAAGAAGCGACGACCACCAATAGATGGCGGCACAAGAAGCGGCAAGCACCGAGAGACTACGGCAGAAGAAGCGGCGAGCACCGAAAGACGGCGGCAGCAGTGGCGGCGGCAGAAGAAGCGGCGAGCACCGAGAGATGGCGGCAGCGGCAGCAGCAGCAGATGAAGCGGCGAGCACCGAGAGACGGCGATTACGGCGGTGTTTTTTTTTTTTTTTTAAAAAACATGTTTATTAACACATTACATTACAACTACGTGAAATACATCAGTAACCTACCACCTCAATGATTAGTGGGTCTATTTGTTATACTACTAGAATGCAGCAAATTCTACATTTCACTATTGCAACTGGCTAACTTATGGACAAGGTTGATCTATTGGCTATTCTACTTATCTAATGTATTCTGCAGCGATTACAAGTGTGCCAGTTGGTGTTACAAACCTACTGTTTAAGGCCTGCTCACTGAGCTAAACCCATGTGAGCGTGCCCCTGGCACTGGGCTGGCCAAATCTGTGTTGTCGCTGCAGTCCCTACTTGTTAGTATTGTTAGTGTTCTAATCTACTTCTACTACTAATTTAATTGGTACTGTCTAAGTAGAGTGCAGTTGTTGTAGCCTGTGGGGTGATGCACTCGCTGGCCTGGTCCAGTAGCGCGGCGGATTCCAGTCAGGGCAGACTGGCCAGCTCCGCACCCGGCGGTATGGCAAGTACATCTCAGTCTATTCCGGGTTCAATTCATCTGTCTCGTGTTCTTAAGAATTCTCGCAATATCTTCTGTGATACCTCGTTTGCCAGTGTATTGAGAATACTGAAGGTATCGGCACGTCGCAGCAGGGCATAAGTGTCATAATCGGGTAATTGCGCTCGCAGGTCATGCGCCACATCATCGTATAACGGGCAGTCATAGATGATGTGCTCAGGTGTTCCGTCTAGAACGCCACAGTCGCACGCTGGTGTAGCCCTTTTCCCAAACCGACAAAGATATGTCGGGTATGGTCTATGTCCCATGAGAAAGTGCAATAGTCCCCTGCTAGGCTCGAAGTGGGTCACCCCAAGTCGCTCTTTGATGTTTGGCAGTAGCTGAAAGACCCTTCTGCCAGCTTCTTCATTCTCCCATGATGTTTGCCATAGCTCTTCCCCCCTTCTCTTAATGGCAGGTTTATCTCCTACCTGAACCCCAAAAATGTCCCTTGTCTTATCTATTTTCCCCTTAGTGACCCAGTACCATGCGGCCTGTTCCCTTATCTTTATGTCTAACGGGCATAAACCCATTAGCACCAATAGAGCCCCCCCAGGAGTTGTTCTGTAGGCACCTACAGACCGCATTATCTTATTTCTTTGCACCCTTCTCATGGCCATGGCAGCCATCACCCTCATGAGCCTGTGAGCCCAGACCCCACATGCATACCCTACTACTGATGACAGGATGCTGTTATGATATAATTTTATGAGAGCGGGTGGCTGGTGAAATCTTTTGTGACCGATATTGACGAGGTTATTCAGGGTTTCTATGGCGCGTAATGTAATGGTTTCGATATGAGATGTATAGCTCCATTTTTCATCAGTAATTACTCCTAGGTATCGCGCTTCGTGGCGCCGAAGAACTTGTGTTCCATCAATTCTTACGGTGGGATTCCTGACCAGACTGCCTTTTAGAAGAAGGTATGTTGATTTATTTGGTGCAATTTTCATTTTAGCTTGTTGACACCATTCAGCTAGTATATTGATTGCTCTTTCTACTTTAGGATCGAGTTCTTCGTGGCTACGGCCGCCGACCAACAGGAGGAGGTCGTCAGCGTAGACTATCACGTCTAGCATGTCCTCGCTGAGTTGTAGTTTTTCTAACAGCGGTTCTATATTTACGTCCCAAAAGAGTGGCCCCAGTACGGAGCCCTGGGGACACCCCTTCGTAATGGTTTTACTTATTTTGTCGCTAGGCGATGATAGCCAGACCTCCCTGTCCATACAATAGCTCCAGAGACAGCCATAGAGGGGCCCTGGGCACTCCTTCTCACGCAAGCGGGAGAAGAGCGAGGGCCACCACAGGTTGTCGAAGGCGCCACTGATGTCCACCATGATGCCGATCACGTATTTGTATGGGGCAGAGCCACAGACCTCAGCCGCCAGGGCGATTGCGTCAGACGCCGATCGCCCTGGCCGAAAGCCGAACTGCCTGTCGCTCATCCCACACAAAGTCCTGTGTGCGGTCAGTCTGTCAGCCAACAGCTTCTCTAACAGTTTCCCCATGATGTCTAGGAGACATATTGACTTGTAGGACTTTGGCTCCATGGGATCTTTGTCCTTGCCCTTCTTGATGATAACCATGTTTGCTCTCTTCCAGATCTTTGGGAATTTGCCATTCCTAAGACATTCGTTGTATAAACCTGTGAGAGGTACTGTTAGCTGTGGGGCGAGGAACTGTACCACCTCCGCTACTATACCATCTGGCCCTGGTGCTTTCCCCTTTTTTAGTGATTTTATATGTGCAGCAATTTCTTCCTCAGAGAAAGGGTACACCCAGGTGTTATTTGTGTACTCCTGCTGATCTACCCTACGGATTTGCTGTTGGGTCTCTGTTTCTTCATTTTCGTCGTCATCTGGAAGTAGAGTCCTCAGGAGGACCTCGGCGGTCTCCCGCCAGGACTCTGTTGTTCTTCCAGCCTCTCTGAGAGTAGAGAGGACCGCGTAGGGAACTCCCCACGGGTCAGTTTCCAGTTGTCTTAATACGTAGTCCTCCCAGCTTTTCATTCTAACCTGTTTTAACTCTTCCTGAAAGGCTTCCTTTACTTCTCTGTATTGCTGCAACCAGTATTGTTTTTCCGGCCAGACGGCACTTCGCTGGTAGTACCTCCTCGCCCGTCGGACAGACTGGCGCAGACGTTCAAGGTCGGCAGTCCATGGCGATGGGGAGGCCGCTACGGCCCTTCTCCTAGTCGGAACAGCGGCCTTTATCGCCCTAACCACTGATCCTACCAGTTCCTCGGCGTACCTATCCACGTCCGGGTCACCCTCAGGCAATGGAGGAATACTACACTCTCGAGCCAGGCGTTCCCAGTTAGTTTTCTTGAAGTTGTACTGTGTTTCCCACCCCAGATCCCAGCGGCACCCTTCCTGACTAAGTTGAAAGATGATCAGATTGTGGTCGCTTGTGGTGACCTGATCTTTAACTATCCATTTATGGATATTGCTACTGATGTTAGATGTGGCCAGGGTGACATCAATGTTGGTCCCTAATCCATCTCCACCTATATAGGTGGGGGGATTTCCTGGTTTATTGGCCATGACCAGCTGTTGGGCCATGATAAATTCCTCAGCCTTTCCACCATTTGCATCTCTGGTGCCGCTGTACCATAGGGGGGATTTCGCATTCATATCTGCCGTGATGATTACTTTCTTGCCTTGTAACGCCGTGGTCGTTTCCGCGAGATGATCTAGGTGGTCCTCAAAGTTCCCTCCATACTGGAAATACATATTTACTATGAAAACCAAACCAAGGGGCGTCTGTAATTCCACGACGTTACAGTGGCTGTTCGATAGCTGCGTTATTGTTGTTGCTCTCAGCCCTTTATTTGTAATCATCATGACTGCTTGGGGTTCTTCCCCGGTGGAGATGACTTGCCAGGAGGCTTACATGAAGGGGATTTGCCCAGCTCGAGAATATGGTTCCTGCAGACAGATTACGTCCAGTCTTAGCTCCTCCACTATCCTTCGTAGCTCCTGCATGACAAGGCGACTATTGTGAGTGTTAATTTGTCCGATAACAACCTTTGGTGACATTATGGAAAAGTACACTCCTGGAAATGGAAAAAAGAACACATTGACACCGGTGTGTCAGACCCGCCATACTTGCTCCAGACACTGCGAGAGGGCTGTACAAGCAATGATCACACGCACGGCACAGCGGACACACCAGGAACCGCGGTGTTGGCCGTCGAATGGCGCTAGCTGCGCTGCATTTGTGCACCGCCGCCGTCAGTGTCAGCCAGTTTGCCGTGGCATACGGAGCTCCATCGCAGTCTTTAACACTGGTAGCATGCCGCGACAGCGTGGACGTGAACCGTATGTGCAGTTGACGGACTTTGAGCGAGGGCGTATAGTGGGCACGCGGGAGGCCGGGTGGACGTACCGCCGAATTGCTCAACACGTGGGGCGTGAGGTCTCCACAGTACATCGATGTTGTCGCCAGTGGTCGGCGGAAGGTGCACGTGCCCGTCGACCTGGGACCGGACCGCAGCGACGCACGGATGCACGCCAAGACCGTAGGATCCTACGCAGTGCCGTAGGGGACCGCACCGCCACTTCCCAGCAAATTAGGGACACTGTTGCTCCTGGGGTATCGGCGAGGACCATTCGCAACCGTCTCCATGAAGCTGGGCTACGATCCCGCACACCGTTAGGCCGTCTTCCGCTCACGCCCCAACATCGTGCAGCCCGCCTCCAGTGGTGTCGCGACAGGCGTGAATGGAGGGACGAATGGAGACGTGTCGTCTTCAGCGATGAGAGTCGCTTCTGCCTTGGTGCCAATGATGGTCGTATGCGTGTTTGGCACCGTGCAGGTGAGCGCCACAATCAGGACTGCATACGACCGAGGCACACAGGGCCAACACCCGGCATCATGGTGTGGGGAGCGATCTCCTACACTGGCCGTACACCACTGGTGATCGTCGAGGGGACACTGAATAGTGCATGGTACATCCAAACCGTCATCGAACCCATCGTTCTACCATTCCTAGACCGGCAAGGGAACTTGCTGTTCCAACAGGACAATGCACGTCCGCATGTATCCCGTGCCACCCAACGTGCTCTAGAAGGTGTAAGTCAACTACCCTGGCCAGCAAGATCTCCGGATCTGTCCCCCATTGAGCATGTTTGGGACTGGATGAAGCGTCGTCTCACGCGGTCTGCACGTCCAGCATGAACGCTGGTCTAACTGAGGCGCCAGGTGGAAATGGCATGGCAAGCCGTTCCACAGGACTACATCCAGCATCTCTACGATCGTCTCCATGGGAGAATAGCAGCCTGCATTGCTGCGAAAGGTGGATATACACTGTACTAGTGCCGACTTTGTGCATGCTCTGTTGCCTGTGTCTATGTGCCTGTGGTTCTGTCAGTGTGATCATGTGATGTATCTGACCCCAGCAATGTGTCAATAAAGTTTCCCCTTCCTGGGACAATGAATTCACGGTGTTCTTATTTCAATTTCCAGGAGTGTATGTATGGAAATTACATTCGGGCCATGGTTTGTTCCAGTTTGACGCTATTCGCCCATTGGCCAAGACAGACTGTGCATATATTTCGTTTAGCTCGAAACTTTCCCCTCTCCTTTCAAACACCTTTTTGAGCAAGTCACGCAGGGCTCCGAATTCGGTGAGGAGGTTCATTGACCTCAGTTGTATTCTGTCAACAGCCTCCATTGTTGAGAAGGTGACTCTTCTTCCATATTTATGCCCTACACGTACGACGTGCCGAAGTGCTGTGGTGAGGATGGCCGGCTGCTCCAGGTGGGTGAGCTGCATAGCAAATTCTAGGTTTGGGTAGATTCTCCTAGGGTCTACTCCCATGGGTTTTGATGTTGTTGTGTCAAGTTGTGTAGTGCTTGTAACAGAGCTGTCTTGTAGGATTGCTTTGGTGGTATCGTTTTGTGTGGGGATTGTGGTGTTTGTGTCTTGAGATATTGGGTCCTGAGTTAACGTATGGGTGCTTGGTGTTGGTGTGAGTTGCATTGTTGTTGCCGATCGGGCGACAAAGTTTGCCGCTTCAGGGTTGAGTGTGGAGGTGACAACTTGAGGGTCATTGTTTACGGGTTCGGCCTGTGTGGTTATATCTTCTATGGGGGTTTTTTGTTCTTCTACTTCTTCCTCTGGTTCTGTTTGGTGCTTCTACTCCTCAAGGTTATTTCTTGTTTCTTGATGTTCTGGACTCGATTTAAGAAATCTTTGAATTTGCGCGCTCTTTCGGCGTCCCTTTTTTGTTTGCTGGGGGATTTCCTTTTCTTAGCTATCCCAATTTGGTTTCCTGTGTCAGCCATAATCAGTTCTGGCTATTAGTCGCTGTTCTAACATCTTGTAGGTTGGGCATTTTCTGCCAGATGCCCCACAGGACTTTTTTCCTCTTCGTGTACATGGCACACAGATGCTTGTTTTGCTGCAATTTTTTCTGAGATGATCTTCAGAACCACACCTGGAGCAAGCCGGCATCCTGGTACAATATTTATGTATGTGGTCAATGTCTGCACAGTTGTGGCAACGAGGTACCACCAACAAATCTTTAACATTTATGGCATGAAAGCCAATGTATACCTTGCCCATTGCTGTTAATCTCTTCCAGAGAGCCCCTGAGACCTCCGCCACATGGTGGACTACATCTCGGTCCCTCGGTCCTGTCCTGAATCTTAATCTAAAATCTTTCATGAAAGTCTCCATGTGCATATCATCTAGATTCTGTTGGTACAGAGTATCACAGAGGTCCTCAATTACGGCGGTGGTTGCAGAAGAAGCGGCGATCACCGAGAGAAGGCGGCAGCGGTGGCGGCGGCACAAGATGAGGCGAGCACCGAGAGACGGCGGCACAAGAAGCGGCGAGCACCGAAAGACGGCGGCAGCGGTGGCGGCGGCAGAAGAAGCGCCGAGCACCGAGAGATGGCGGCAGTGGCGGCGGCAGCAGGTGAAGCGGCGAGCACAGAGAGACGGAGGCAGCGGCGGCGGTGGCAGAAGAAGTGTCGAGCACCGAGAGAAGGTGGCAGTGGCGGTGGCAGAAGAACCGGCGAGCACCGAAAGACGGCGGCAGCGGCGTCGGCGGCAGAAGAAGCGGCAAGCACCGGGAGACGGCGGCAGTGGCGGCAGTTGCAGAAGAAGCGGCGAGCACCGAGAGACGGTGGCAGCGGCGGCAGCGGCGGCGGCGACTGAAGGAGTGGCGAACACCGAGAGACGGCGGCAGAAGAAGCGGCGAGCTCTGAGAGACGGCGGCAGAAGAAGTGGCGAGCACAGAGAGACGGCGGCACTAGAAATGGCGAGCACTGAGAGACGACGGCAGAAGAAGCGCCGAGCACCGAGAGATGGCGGCAGCGGTGGCGGCCGGCGAGCACCGAGAGATGGCAGTTGTGGCGGCGGCAGCAGGTGAAGCGGAGAGCACAGAGAGACGGAGGCAGTGGCGGCGGTGGCAGAAGCAGCGTCGAGCACCGAGAGACGGTGGCTGTGGCGGCGGCAGAAGAACCGGCGAGCACCGAATGACGGCGGCAGCGGCGTCGGCGGCAGAAGAAGCGGCGAGCACCGGGAGACGGCGGCAGTGGCGGCGGTTGCAGAAGAAGCGGCGAGAACCGAGAGACGGCGACAGAAGAAGTGGCGAGCACTGAGAGACGGCGGCAGAAAAAGCAGCGAGCACCGAGAGACTGTGGCAGCGGTGGCGGCGGCAGAAGAAGTGGCGAACACCGAGAGACAGCGGTAGCGGCGGTGGCAGAAGAAGCGGCGAGCACCGAGAGACGGCGGAAGCGGTGGCGGAGCACAAGAAGCGGCGAACACCGCGAGACGGCGGCAGTAGCGGCGGCGGCAGCAGAAAAGGCGACCACTGAGAGACGGCGAAAGCGGCGGCGGCAAAAGAAGCGGTGAGCACCGAGAAACGGCGGCAGAAGAATCGGCGAGCACTGAGAGACGGCGGCAGAAGAAGCGGCGAGCACCGAGAGACGGCGGCAGTGGCGGCGGCAGAAGAACCAGCGAGCAGCGAATGACGGCGGCAGCGGCGTCGGCGGCAGAAGAAGCGTCGATCACTGAGAGACGGCGGCAGCAGCAGCGGCGGCACAAGAAGCGGCGAGCACCAAGAGACGGCGGCAGCGGCAGCGGCGGCACAAGAAGCTGCGAGCACTGAGAGACGACGGCCGCGGCCGCGGCGGCAGAAGAAGTGGACAGCACTGGGAGACGGCGGCAGTGGCGGCGGTTGCAGAAGAAACGGCGACCACCGAGAGACGGCGTCAGCGGAGGTGACAGAAGAAGCGGCAAGAACCGAGAGATGGCGACAGCTGCGGCGGCGGCAGAAGAAGCGGCGAGCACCGAGAGACGGCGGCAGCGGCAGCGGCAGCGGCGGCACAAGAAGCGGCGAGCATCGAGAGACGACAGCAGCGGCGGCGGCAGAAGAAGCGGTGAGCACCGAGAGACGGCGGCACAAGAAGCGGCGAGCACCGAGAGACGGCGGCAGAGGCGGCGGCGGCAGAAGAAGCGTCGAGCAACGAGAGACGGCGGCAGAGGCGGCGGCGGCAGAAGAAGCGTCGAGCAACGAGAGACGGCGGCAGCGGTGGCGGCAGAAGAAGCGGCGAGCACCGAGAGGCGGCGGCAGCGGCAGAAGAAGCATCGAGTGCCGAATGACGGCGGCAGCGGCGTCGGTGGCAGAAGAAGCGGCGAACACCGAGAGACGGCGGCAGCGGCGGCGACACAAGAAGCGGCCAGCACCGAGAGACGGCGGCAGCGGCAGCGGCGGCGGCGGGAGAAGAAGCGACGAGCACCGAGAGACGGTGGCAGCGGCGGCGGCAGAAGAAGCGGTGAGCACCGAGAGATGGAGGCAGCGGCGGCAGTGGCTGCGGCGGCAGAAGAAGCGGCGATCACCGAGAGACGGCGGCAGCGGCGGCGGCGGCACAAGAAGTGGCGACTACCGAGAGATGGCGGCAGCGGCGGCGGAGCACAAGAAGCGGCGAACACCGCGAGACGGCGGCAGTAGCGGCGGCGGCAGAAGAAAAGGCGACCACCGAGAGACGGCGAAAGCGGCGGCGGCAAAAGAAGCGGTGAGCACCGAGAAACGGCGGCAGAAGAATCGGCGAGCACTGAGAGACGGCGGCAGAAGAAGCGGCGAGCACCGAGAGACGGCGGCAGTGGCGGCGGCAGAAGAACCAGCGAGCAGCGAATGACGGCGGCAGCGGCGTCGGCGGCAGAAGAAGCGTCGATCACTGAGAGACGGCGGCAGCAGCAGCGGCGGCACAAGAAGCGGCGAGCACCAAGAGACGGCGGCAGCGGCAGCGGCGGCACAAGAAGCGGCGAGCAACGAGAGACAACGGCAGCGGCGACGGCGGCAGAAGAAACGGAGAGCACTGGGAGACGGCAGCAGCGGTGGCGGTGGCAGAAGAAGAGCACCGAGAAAAACAAAATCTTTATTGCAACATCTATGATATTTATCCAAAGGAACCCACCACCTTAATGATTAGTGGGTCATAATAATACTACAATGTTATATATTCGTCAGCTATTTTTATTGTTATTTCAGTGGTACTATGTTTATTATTGCGAGCTACAGACAGGATACAATACAGGGTAATAGGGAGACTACAGTTATTGATCTACACTACTAGCTAATTGTTAGTTTTCTTAGCTACTTTTTAATTCCTAACTGCCTGCAGCGTTACAGGAGGGTCTGCGTAGATATAAACCTACTACTTTAGGCCCTGCTCATCGAGCTAATCCCGATGAGCGTGCCCCTGACACTGGGCAGGCCAAGATTGTTTGTCGCTGCAGGTTCCTAACTTAATATCTATATCTAAAGCTACAACTACTGTACTAACCTACGTCAATTCCGGTGCTTTTGGTCTAGGTTAGTGTACCCCGGTCCCCCTAGTCCTGCACGTGGCGGAATGCAACTGAAAAGTCGACCTGTCCACGCACAGGCGGTATAGGATCAGGGTAATTGGACAAGTTCTGTCAGTACATTCCGTGATACCTCGTTTGGCGGTGTCTTAATAGGTCATATGTATTGTTATGTGGAAGCTGTTGTCTTAGTATCATAGCTACATCATCGAAAAGGGGGCACTTGTAAACCACATGGTCGTGTGTGCACTCCAAAGCGCCACAGTCACACTCGGGTGTAACCTTTTTCCCAAACCGACACAAGTATGTCGGGTAGGGCCCATAACGAGTGAGAAAGTGTGTTAGACCCCTCGTTGGCTCGAAGTACTTCATCCCTAACCTTTCTTTTACATTTGGCAGGAACCCAAAGGTTCTTCTGCCAGTTTCTTCAGTTTCCCAAGACTGCTGCAATAAGACCTCATCCCTTCTGCATATTTCTCCCTTGTCCCTCACCAGTGTTCCCAAGAAATTCTCTATTTTCGTGTTGTTCCCCTTCTTAACCCAATACCATGCTGCTTGCTCCCGTATTTTTATATCTAAAGGACAGAGCCCCATTATTATTAGTAGTGCACTTCCTGGGGATGTTCTGTACGCCCCTATAGACCTTAATAGCATGTTTCTCTGTACTCTTCTCACTGCCATGGCAGACACCACCCTCGTGAGCCTATGTGCCCAGACTCCCGATCCGTAACCAACTATTGACGTTAATATACTATTGTGATACAGCTTGATTAGGTGTGGTGGAAGGTGAAATCGTTTGTGGCCCATGAAAATAAGGTTGTTAAGTACTTGTAGTGCTTTTTGGGTTACGGACTCAATGTGCCTTCCAAAGTTCCACCTTTCATCGATGATGACGCTCAAGTAGTGAGTCTCTTGTCGTCTTATAACTGGTTAGCCCCCGATTCTGACTGTAGGGTTCCTTACTAGCTGTCCCTTCAGCAATAAGTACATTGATTTTGTTGGTGAGATCATCATTTTAGTATTTGTACACCACAGTTGTAATTTGGTCATAGCTCTGTCTATTTTTGGCTCGATGTCTTCGCGGCTTCGGCCGCCGACCAGCAGAAGGAGGTCATCTGCGTAGGCTATCACCTCTAGCACTTCTTCACTCTGCTGCAAACTATCTAAAAGCGGTTCCATATGGATGTCCCAGAACAGGGGACCTAAGATGGAACCCTGGGGACATCCCTCAGTTATAGTTTTCCTACTCTGCCGCTAGGGGATGATAGCCAGACCTACCGCCCTTCACAATAGCTCCTCAGGCAACCATATAGCGACCCTGGACACTCCTTCTCCCGCAAGCAGGAGAAGAGCGAAGGACACCACAGGTCGTCAAAGGCGCCACTGATGTCAACCATGATGCCAACAACGTACTTGTATGGGGTAGAGCCGCAGACCTCAGCCGCCAGAGCGATCACATCGGTTGCCGATCGCCCCGGCCTGAAGCCGAACTGCCTGCCACTCATCCCGCACAGCACTCGGTGTACAGTCAGTCTGTCAGCTAGCAATTTCTCAAGTAATTTCCCAAAGATGTCCAGTAGGCAGATCGGTCTATAGGACTTAACATCCACTGGGTCCTTGTTGGGTCCCTTTTTAATGATCACAACGTTTGCCTCTTTCCAGATTTTCGGGAATTTTTCCTGTCTTAGGCACTCATTGTATAGCTGGGCTAGTGGCGCCACCAGTTGGGGTGCCAGGAACTGCACCACCTCCGCCACAATGCCGTCTGGGCCGGGGGCTTTCTCTGTTTTAGTGCTTTGATGTGGCCAGCCACGTCTTCAGTGAAGCGATAGACTGCCCTGTCATTAGCTATTCTGTCCGGATCTTCATTTCGTAGTTTGACTGGCCTTCCATGTCGCTTGCCTCATCGTCATCAGGCAACAGGGATCGGAGAAGGACCTCGGCAGTCTCCTGCCAGGACTCCGTCATCCCATGCCTGACCGTTGATAGCATCATTGGGGATCGGATCTTTTCCCTAACTAATTTGTAGGGTACTCCCCATGGGTCCAAGGCCAACTGGTCCAGCACAAATATTTCCCAACTGCGTATTCTGACTTCTTTTAGCTCTTCTTGAAATTTCTCTTTTGCCTCCCGGTATTGCTGTAACCATCTTTGCTTTTCCCACCAGACGATACTGCGTTGGTAGTGCCTCCTCAGCCTTCTGACAGACTGACGCATTTCCTTAAGTTGAGCTGACCATGGTGATGGGGAGGCTGCCATGGCCCTCCTCCTGGTTGGAACAGCTGCCTTTACCACTCTGGTAACTGCGCCCACCAGTTCTTTGGCCCGCTTGTCTATGTCCAGGTCCTGTTGTGCGTCACCTTTTGGCAATGGAGGAATGTCGCACTCTCTCGCTAGTCTCTCCCAGTCAGCTCTCTCAGCTCAGTTCAGTTGCAACTCCCACCCCATGGCCCAGTGGCGCCCTCTATTTCCTAGGCTAAACATAATAAGATTATGGTCACTTGTTGTAGCGTTCTCTTTAACTTCCCTGTTCTGGATGATGTTGGCAGTATTTGGTGTAACTAGCATTACATCTATATTGGTGCCGAGGCCCCCTGCCGCCGCATAGGTGGGAGGGTTGCCAGGTCTATTTGCAACCACAAGTTGTAAAGCCATAATCATATCCTCCACTTTTTCGCCATTTTCATCTCTTGTGCCACTGTACCATAGGGGGAATTTTGCATTTATGTCGGCTGTTATAACCAGTTTCCGTCCCCGCAACGCCGTGGCTACTCTTGTTAGGTGATCCAGATGTTGTTCAATATTGTCTCCATATTGGAAATACATATTTATAAAGGTTATAATTCCCATGGGAGCCTGTATCTCCACGACGTTGCAGTGACTGGTGGAATATTGTGCTAGTGTTGTTTCACGTAGAGACTGGCTTGTAATGACAATTGCCGCTTTGGGGGCATCCCCACTACTAGCTATTTGCCATGTAGCGGCTGCAAATGAAAGTTTCCCAGCTTGAGAGTACGGCTCCTGTAGGCAGAGTACGTCAAGCCTCCTCTCCTCCACCTCCCTTCGGAGCTCCTGCATCACAAGTCTACTGTTATGCGTGTTTAGTTGTCCAACAGTTAGTTTAGTCATTATGGGAAGTAAGTATGCATTCTATTGTCAGGCCAAGTCTTGCTCCAATCAAAGGCAGTTCGACCGTGAGCTAGGACTGATTGAATGTAGATAGCGTCAAGGTCAAATTTCTCCCCACGTCGCTCTAACACTTTCTTGAGTAAGTCTTGCAGGGCTCCAAAGTCTGTGGGAAGGTTCACTGACATTAATTGTATTCTATCTACAGCCTCCATTACCGAGAAGGTGACCTTTCTTCCATTCTAATGTCCTACCCGGACCACATGATGTAAGGCAGTGGTCAGAATAGTCGGCTGCTCCTATCTTGCCAATTGCATTGTATATTCAACGTTAGGATACACCCTAACTGGTTCTACAGGCGGTAGCCTGATTACTGGGGTTTCTGCCACGGTTTGGTTTGCACTGGTGCTAGTGACTGTACTTTCTTGGAGTGACTGTCGTTCAGTATGTTTAGGGTCTTGGGTAGGGGCCAGGGAGGCCGCCACCACCGCAGGATGCTTCTGCCGTTGTAGATCTTTATTCGGCCTTTCTCCCCGGTTTGGGGAAGGGGGAGCTGTGTTATTTTCCGGGAAATCAGTTTGCATACATCTGTCCACCATAAAGGGATGTGTTTGAATTTCTTTCTCTACTGTCGTAATATTTATGGTGCCCAAAAGCGACCTTAAAAATTCCCTAAATCTATTAGCCCTCACAGCATCCCTCCTCCTTTTACTTGGGGACTTGCGTTTAAGCATCCTGTTAACTGAGCCCTGCTAAGCCGTAGTCAATTCTAGAAATGAGGCGTTGTTCTAGCATCCGGTAAGTGGGGCAGTTCCTTCCTGTGGCACCACAGGATTTTTTCCCGCGATTTTTACACGGAATGCAGACCCCTGTTGCTTTACATTTTTTACGGTTGTGTCCACTCTCGCCGCACCTGGAGCAAGCCGACCCCCTGGTGCAGTGGCTCAGAATGTGGTCCAGGTCGCCACAATTATGGTAACAAGGTACCACGATATAATCTCTGGTGGGGACTGCTGCAGCTCGCCCACTGACCTCGCCCCTAGGTCAAGGGCACTCCCAAGCTGCTGGGTTCAACACGCCGTTGCCAGCGCACTGGTTCCCCTCGGTGGCCCCGTCATCGACGATTTCACGCAACGCTCCTCGGCAAGTGCACCCCGCACTCCGGAGATGCGGATGCACCCCTCGTCCTTCGCCGGCTACTTGCCCGAGTTTCCACCTCTCGGCCAAGGACCCACTCCTACTCAGGTGGCGGGTCGGTCCCCCAGTCGTTCGGCGGTCTGGACCCATATAACCTGGCCCAGGCGATGTCACCACCTCCTGGGTTTGGCAGAACATGCCCTGGTTACTCAGGGGCGCGGCGAAGCACCCTTGTCGCCTCGCGCCGCGATCCCACGCCGACAAACGAAGTCACCGGCATGCAGAGCACCTGTTTGTCTGTGCCCTGCGAACAGAAGGGACAGATGTTCGGTCCTTCAAATCAAATGGCTCTGAGCACTATGGGACTTAACATCTGTGGTCATCAGTCCCCTAAAACTTAGAACTACTTCAACCTAACTAACCTAAGGACAACACACGCATCCATGCCCTAGGCAGGATTCGAACCTGCGACTGTAGCAGTCGCACGGTTCTGGACTGAGCGCCTAGAACCGCTAGAACACCGCGGCCGGCATTCGGTCCCTTGACACAGCTCCCCCTGTGCCATGCACCCTTCGCTTTCATATCGGGTTGGGTCGCAGCTCTCCCTTTTGTCGCTAGGCAAAATTTCGAGCTTAACGTCTGGCACCACAGGAAGGCGGAAAGAGCCACTTGGGAAGAAGAGGCTATGAGAGACGCATCACTTCCCCTTGTGAAGACTGCCGCGGCACGCCCGACTAGAAGCGATACGCCCCAGTGCGAGATTCCGTGCCTTACGGCGCGCCGGCAACGGGCGGGGCCGCGCCGAACCCGCTGCCAAGCTTCCGACCTCACGCCAGGCGGCGGTTGCAGAACAAGCGGCGAGCACCGAGAGACGGCGGCAGCGGCGGCGGCGGCAGAAGAAGCGGCGAGCACCAAGAGACGGCGGCAGCAGAAGCAGCGGCGAGCACCGAGAGACGGCGGCATCAGTGGCGTCGGCAGAAGAAGCGGCGAGCACCGAGAGACGGCGGCAGCAGCGGCGGCAGAAGAAGTGGCAAGCACCGAGAGACGGCGGAAGCGGCGGCGGCGGCACACGAAGCGGCGAGCACCTAGAGACGGCGGGAGCGGCGGCGGCAGCAGAAGAAAAGGCGAGCACCGAGAGACGACGTTAGCGGCGACGGCAGAAGAAGCGGCAAGCACCTAGAGACGGCAGCAGCTGTGGGAGCGGCAGAAGAAGCGGCGAGCACCGAGAGTCGGCGGCAGCGGCGGCGGCAGAAGAAGCGTCGAGCACCGAGAGACGGCAGCAGCGGCGGCGGCAGAAGAAGCGGCGAGCACCGAGAGACGGTGGCAGCGGCGGCGGCAGAAGAAGCGGCGAGCACCGAGAGACGGTGGCAGCGGCAGAAGAAGCGGCGAGCGCCGAATGACGGCGGCAGCGGCAGAAGAAGCGGCGAGCACCGAGAGATGGCGGCAGCGGCAGTGGCGGTTGTGGCAGAAGCAGCGAGCACCGAGAGACGGCGGCGGCGGAGGCGGCGGCAGAAGAAGCAGCGAGCACCGAGAGACGGCGGCAGAAGAACCGGTGAGCACCGAGAGATTGCGGCAGCGGAGGTGGGGGCAGAAGAAGCAGCGAACACCGAGAGACGGCGGCAGAAGAAGCGGCGAGCACCGAGAAACGGCGGCAGCGGTGGCGGCGGCAGAAGAAGCGGCGAGCACCGAGAGACGGCGACCAGGTGGCGGCGGCGGCGGCGGCAGCGGCGGCGGCGGCGGCAAGTACCGGAAGCCGGTGACCAGACGACGGCGGCGGCGGCAGGCAGCAGTGACGGCCTGCAGACGGGCAACAACACGACAGGCACAGTTGGGGCTCTTCCACGTCGAAGATACACCCTGAGAGTAGCCCAGGCAGTGCGAGTCCTCGATGAGGAAGTGAGGGAATCCAACCCTCAAATATGATTCTCTCTCTCATTACAGCTCCTTTTATACACGATTGTCATGCGTAGTCACTGACGTTTTGCTGTCCAGCGCCATCTGTCGGACATTTTGTGGGTTATTAAGTTTTCAAATTTATACCGACTTTTTGATCACGCGGTACTTTAGCTGTGTATGTATAAGACAGCTGTGTAAGCCACTGGCATGTATCTGAATTCCCAGACCAGAAAATAAGAATTTGTAAAATACACAAGTATTTTTTTTATTTTTTACATGTTTTCACAGTTTCTCCCTTTGCATTTTGTGATAGCCTATTAATCCATTCATGTACTCTTTCATTTTTTCTGTCTATGGTTTTAAAGTTAAATATTTATTTGTTCATTGTAAAGTCGAAAGCCTACTATATTCACTGATAATAACATTCCTTGCATTGAATTCAAATTCCCACCAATAATTTATTAATAACTAGCGACTGAGACACTGTTTTTACTTCATTTTCAATTTATGGGTATACCACATTCCTTGTTTTTGAACAGACAACTTCTTAAAGACTTTTACAGCAGAAAGAAACAGAACTAAATACTAGAACCAGAATACATCGAAAGTTGCCTGTATCTTAAGTGGATGTACTTAATCATAAACCGAGTTTTATTCCTAACAACAAACAGTAAAAACAGTAAGTATAAAGATATACTGAGATATTTAACTACTTAAGTATGACTGTGCTCGGCTATACTGGTTGAACTTCCAGAATACAGAATTCATATAACCTAAACCAGCTAAACTGTAGAACTGCCAGGGCAAGAAAACGAAACACTGTTTTCTTCGGCACTTATGCAGTTAAGATTTGATACGTCAGTCAAAATGTCGCTGACCTTCCTTACTGCTTCAGTGCCTATTCTTTGTTAGCACACTTAACCTCTTTTATGAAATAACAAACCAAATACTCATTCTTGAACTTGAAGAAAGAGTAACGTTATCTCTGCGCATACTTGACAACCATTTCTTCCTCATTGCTTCATCCTCCGGAAATTTAAACACGGTTACTTTTGGTCCACCATTGTAATTTCCTCTACAATTCGGCACAGAGCAACGATACGGCATTTTGCAGGCAACGAAATTTTCACAGGCGAGAAAAGCAGATCACCAGTTTAGTGCAAAGAAACTAAACAACCAAATCACGTACGCTAATGCAGGAACACCATTCACTGTAATAGTAAACTGACGCGAAACACGCCGCACGACTATTCACAAGCACTGTTCATCTACATCTACATTGATACTCCGCAAGCCACCAAACGGTGTGTGGCGGAAGGCACTTTACGTGCCACTGTCATTACCTCCCTTTCCTGTTCCAGTCGCGTATGGTTCGCGGGAAGAACGACTGTCTGAAAGCCTCCGTGCGCGCTCTAATCTCTCTAATTTTACATTCGTGATCTCCTCGGGAGGTATAAGTAGGGGGAAGCAATATATTCGATACCTCATCCAGAAACGCACCCTCTCGAAACCTGGCGAGCAAGCTACACCGCGATGCAGAGCGCCTCTCTTGCAGAGTCTGCCACTTGAGTTTATTAAACATCTCCGTAACGCTATCACGGTTACCAAATAACCCTGTGACGAAACGCGCCGCTCTTCTTTGGATCTTCTCTATCTCCTCCGTCAGACCGATCTGGTACGGATCCCACACTGATGAGCAATACTCAAGTATAGGTCGAACGAGTGTTTTGTAAGCCACCTCCTTTGTTGATGGACTACATTTTCTAAGCACTCTCCCAATGAATCTCAACCTGGTACCCGCCTTACCAACAATTAATTTTATATGATCATTCCACTTCAAATCGTTCCGCACGCATACTCCCAGATATTTTACAGAAGTAACTGCTACCAGTGTTTGTTCCGCTATCATATAATCATACAATAAAGGATCCTTCTTTCTATGTATTCGCAATACATTACATTTGTCTATGTTAAGGGTCAGTTGCCACTCCCTGCACCAAGTGCCTATCCGCTGCAGATCTTCCTGCATTTCGCTACAATTTTCTAATGCTGCAACTTCTCTGTATACTACAGCATCATCCGCGAAAAGCCGCATGGAACTTCCGACACTATCTACTAGGACATTTATATATATTGTGAAAAGCAATGGTCCCATAACACTCCCCTGTGGCACGCCAGAAGTTACTTTAATGTCTGTAGACGTCTCTCCATTGATAACAACATGCTGTGTTCTGTTTGCTAAAAACTCTTCAATCCAGCCACACAGCTGGTCTGATATTCCGTAGGCTCTTACTTTGTTTATCAGGCGACAGTGCGGAACTGTATCGAACGCCTTCCGGAAGTCAAGAAAAATAGCATCTACCTGGGAGCCTGTATCTAATATTTTCTGGGTCTCATGAACAAATAAAGCGAGTTGGGTCTCACACGATCGCTGTTTCCGGAATCCATGTTGATTCCTACACAGTAGATTCTGGGTTTCCAGAAATAACATGATACGCGACCAAAAAACATGTTCTAAAATTCTACAAGAGCTCGACGTCAGAGATATAGGTCTATAGTTTTGCGCATCTGCTCGACGACCCTTCTTGAAGACTGGGACTACCTGTGCTCTTTTCCAATCATTTGGAACCCTCCGTTCCTCTAGAGACTTGCGGTACACGGCTGTTAGAAGGAGGGCAAGTTCTTTCGCGTACTCTGTGTAGAATCGAATTGGTATCCCATCAGGTCCAGTGGACTTTCCTCTATTGAGTGTTTCCAGTTGCTTTTCTATTCCTTGGACACTTATTTCGATGTCAGCCATTTTTTCGTTTTTGCGAGGATTTAGAGAAGGAACTGCAGTGCGGTCTTCCTCTGCGAAACAGCTTTGGAAAAAGGTGTTTAGTATTTCAGCTTTACGCGTGTCATCCTCTGTTTCAATGCCATCATCATCCCGTAGTGTCTGGATATGCTGTTTCGAGCCACTTACTGATTTAACGTAAGACCAGAACTTCCTAGGATTTTCTGTCAAGTCGGTACATAGAATTTTACTTTCGAATTCAATGAACGCTTCACGCACAGCCCTCCTTACGCTAACTTTGACATCGTTTAGCTTCTGTTTGTCTGAGAGGTTTTGGCTGCGTTTAAACTTGGAGTGGAGCTCTCTTTGCTTTCGCAGTAGTTTCCTAACTTTGTTGTTGTACCACGGTGGGTTTTTCCCGTCCCTCACAGTTTTACTCGGCACGTACCTGTCTAAAACGCATTTTACGATTGCCTTGAACTTTTTCCATAAACACTCAACATTGTCAGTGTCGGAACAGAAATTTTCGTTTTGATCTGTTAGGTAGTCTGAAATCTGCCTTCTATTACTCTTGCTAAACAGATAAACCTTCCTCCCTCTTTTTATATTCCTATTAACTTCCATATTCAGGGATGCTGCAACGGCCTTATGATCACTGATTCCCTGTTCTGTACATACAGAGTCGAAAAGTTCGGGTCTGTTTGTTATCAGTAGGTCCAAGATGTTATCTCCACGAGTCGGTTCTCTGTTTAATTGCTCGAGGTAATTTTCGGATAGTGCACTCAGTATAATGTCACTCGATGCTCTGTCCCTACCACCCGTCCTAAACATCTGAGTGTCCCAGTCTATATCTGGTAAATTGAAATCTCCACCTAAGACTATAACATGCTGAGAAAATTTATGTGAAATGTATTCCAAATTTTCTCTCAGTTGTCCTGCCACTAATGCTGCTGAGTCGGGAGGTCAGTAAAAGGAGCCAATTATTAACCTAGTTCGGTTGTTTAGTGTAACCTCCACCCATAATAATTCACAGGAACTATCCACTTCTACTTCACTACAGGATAAACTACTACTAACAGCGACGAACACTCCACCACCGGTTGCATGCACTCTATCCTTTCTAAACACCGTCTGTACCTTTGTAAAAATTTTGGCAGAATTTATCTCTGGCTTAAACCAGCTTTCTGTACCTATAACGATTTCAGCTTCGGTGCTTTCTATCAGCGCTTGAAGTTCCGGTACTTTACTAACGCAGCTTCGACAGTTGACAATTACAATACCGATTGCTGCTTGGTCCCCGCATGTCCTGACTTTGCCCCGCACCCGTTGAGGCTGTTGCCCTTTCTGTACTTGCCCAAGGCCATCTAACCTAAAAAACCGCCCAGCCCACGCCACACAACCCCTGCTACCCGTGTAGCCGCTTGTTGCGTGTAGTGGACTCCTGACCTATCCAGCGGAACCCGAAACCCCACCACCCTATGGCGCAAGTCGAGGAATCTGCAGCCCACACGGTCGCAGAACCGTCTCAGCCTCTGATTCAGACCCTCCACTCGGCTCTGTACCAAAGGTCCGCAGTCAGTCCTGTCGGCGATGCTGCAGATGGTGAGCTCTGCTTTCATCCCGCTAGCGAGACTGGCAGTCTTCACCAAATCAGATAGCCGCCGGAAGCCAGAGAGGATTTCCTCCGATCCATAGCGACACACATCATTGGTGCCGACATGAGCGACCACCTGCAGATGGGTGCACCCTGTACCCTTCATGGCATCCGGAAGGACCCTTTCCACATCTGGAATGACTCCCCCCGGTATGCACACGGAGTGCACATTGGTTTTCTTCCCCTCTCTTGCTGCCATTTCCCTAAGGGGCCCCATTACGCGCCTGACGTTGGAGCTCCCAACTACCAGTAAGCCCACCCTCTGCAACTGCCCGGATCTTGCAGACTTTCACTGTTCCGTGAAACCGTTGAAGAAGGGACTATATGTGCAGCCATCTTGTGACGTCACGCACTACTTCGACAGCCTTTCTTTTACAGGGAGTACTGGCAGTGGCAGCTCCCCCCAGGGCGTCATTGTCCACCACATGGGGCAAAGCTGGTTGAGGTGCCGGCGGACGGCGGAACCGTCGGCCCACTGGAGAGACGCCATCGCCCGGCCACACGGCTCAGTGATGATGGATGAGAGAAGGTCCGCGCCAGACCTCATGCCCAACCCGAAAGGAGTGCGCCGGCGTGCGGGCGGGAGGGTGAGAAGCCTCAGCAACTAGGATAGATAATGGAGAGTTGAATGGTCGACCATAAAGTATCTACGCTGGACTTTTACCGTCATGGGGGGCGGCGTGGTATGTAGCCGAAAAAACGAAGCACAGCCTGGTCGTGCAGGTGATGGCTCAGTAACTTATCGAGTTGGGTCTTGAATGTCTACACAAAACATTCTGCTCGGCCGTTTGACACATGGTGAAATGGGGCGGTATGAATGAGGGAAATTGCATTGGCAATACAGAGTTGCTTAAACTCGATTGATGTAAACTGTGGACCGTTATCCATAAAAATTGTTTTGGGGAGTCCATCGACAGCAAAGAGGCGCTGCAGAATTTTTACAGTCTCAGCAGAAGTGGTGTTCATCATGAAGTAGACATAAGGGTATCCCAACCTGGAGTCGATCGGTATGAGCCACTGGGAACCAAGAAACCGCCCTGAGAAATTCAAATAGAGACATTACCATGAAGCAGCTGCATCTAGCCACGAAAAATACTGGTTTGGGGGTGCTGCCAGATGTGTTTGGCGCGTGGTGCAGGCTGACACGAAGGAGGCAATTATTTATCCAAACTACGCCAGTTAAGGTGTTGGCCGGCCAACTGTTTGGTGAGGGCGATGCCAGAATGGCCTGTGTGGAGGAGGTCGAGGACGTAGCAGCGCGATGTCTGTGGTATGACCACCGTGGGACATCACAATCACTATGCAAAAGGATGACGCCACTGCAGAAAAAGAGACTGTGCCGACGATCCCAAAAATGCTGGACCTCTGCATCATGGATGCTATGATAGCTGGTCGGTCAACCCACAGCGATTTGGCGGCAGAGAGCTTGCCGTGTCAGATACTCAGCGGTGGCTTGCCGAATCGCATTGGCATCCAATGGAAACACATCCAGAGCTGTGTCCATGTCTGGTTCCACATGGAAACAAACCAAGGAGCACACGTCAAATTCATGGTCCTTCCCAGCAGACAGAAGGGACAGAAAATCTGCGTGCCATTCAGAGGTGCGGTAGACAATATCAAGTCGAGCGCCACCAGGAAGAGCTCCCAGCGCTGGAGGCGGCGCGAAGTCTAGGTGGGCACTGCAGCACCTGGGTGAAACAAAGAAATCAAAGGTTTGTGTTCGGTCTGCAGCGTGAAATAAAGATCATACACGAAATCGTAGAATTTCGTCAGGGCAAAAACCAGCACCAAACCTTCCTTTTCAATTTGCCTATATTTGGTTTGAGCGTCGGTCAATTTATTAGATGCGAAAGCCACTGGCCTCTCAACGCTGTCGACCACTTGCGAGAGGACCACACCAAGGCCATAGTCCGAGGCATCAGCAGCGACGATGAGGGGCAAGGAAGGATCGTAAGCGGCCAGACAAGGACAGCAGGAGGGGGCTGACTTGAGACGTGTGAAAGCCTGCTCATACACCGTGTCCTAAACCCAACGCACACCCTTGCGCAACCGGTGGTGTGGGGATAAAACGCCGATAATAGTTGATTTTACCGAGGACAGACTGCAGTTGCTTCACGTTACTGGGAGGAGGCAGGTTTTGAATCACCTCGAGATACTCCTTAGACCCTTGTAGGCCGCGGGAATCAGTTGCGAACCCTTAGATAGCTGACCTCTCACACGGATAAGTCACTGTTTTCTTTCCAGCAACGCAGGTTAGCCTCGGAAAAAACCTGAAACAGCCTATCCAGCTTGTCCGCGTCGTACACCACAGACGAGCCACCGACGATGACATCGTCCAGATAATTGGCTATCGTGGGCACCTCGCTTGTGAGGCGTTCCAAATAATGTTGGAAAATGGAGGGGGTGCTGGAAATGTCAAACTGGAGGCTGTTGTACCGGAAAAGGTCACACAAGGTATTGATGACTAGGATCTGCTGCGATTCCTCATCAAATGGCAGCTGCAAATAAGCATTCCGTAAATCAATTTTGGCGAAAAATGGTCGAGCCCGCAAGACGTGTGAGTATGCCATCCACCGATTGGACAGGATAGGCATCTATGATGGACTGAGAATTTACCATGACCTTAAAATCGCCACAGATGCGTAAAGCACCGTTCGGCTTCTCGACTATCACGATAGGCGTTGCCCAGCGACTGTGCGTGACGGGACAAAGGATGCCTTCGTCTTGTAAGCGGCAAAGTTCTAAATGCAGCCTGTTTCGGAGAGCGAAGGGGACCAGGCGGGCCTTAAAAAAAACGAGGAACAGCAGAGGGAGAAGCTGAACATGCGCGGTGAAGCCCTTCACCGTTAGCGTGGAGGATGCGAACAACGTTTTGTATTTGCTGGGCAATGGGCCAAGGAGGGTATCCGATGAGGGAATGAGACACTGCCTGTACCTGCACTGATAAGCCCAGATGACCAAAAATGTCCATACCGAGAAGGCTAATAGTGCCATGGGATCCGACCACCAAAAACTGAGCGGCGAAGGAACGACTGTTGTAAGAGATTTGTGTGGAAAAAACCCCGTCCACTGATATAGTGTGATTACGTAAACTACTCAAGGCGGAAGTGTACGGGGATAAAGTCAGTGAGCCCAAACGTCGGTATGTGGCACCATCCACAATAGGAATGGATGATGCCGTGTCAGATCGGAAGACCACCGGAATATGCGCGACCTTCAAGGTAAGGAGAAAACGGGCACCCGACTGTGGAGTGATGGAGAATACTTGGCATCCAGGTCTTGAGGTGACGATTCGTGAGGAGCCTGTGCATCCGCAGGAAGCGTGGCATCTACTCGATGTTTCTGCGAAACCTGACACACCACTTCGATATGGATCGCTCGGCTGCAAGCCGTACATCTTGCTGGCCAGTGGGGGCACTCCGACCGTTGGTGAGTCCAGAAACAGTCTGGACAGCATAGAAGCTGGGTGAAAGGCTTCCTGTCACAGAGTGGACCAACAGATCGACGTGGCTCCCGCTCGGCGCTAGGCAACTGGCGAGCAGCGAAAACAGTTGGATCAAGACGCAGAGGTTGTAGCCGGTGAGACTGTTCAAAAGCACGAATGACCGGCAGACAGGTTTCGAGGGACGTGTCCTGTAACTTCAAAATATCAGACCAAAGACACTCGTCTGGGGCGTGAAACACCACCATGTCGCGAATCAACGAAGAGGCATAAGACAGCTTGCAGGCAACGTTGGCGCACCGGTATTTACAATCACGAGATAGACCCTGCAGAGTCGTAATCCATTCCAGATAAGTCTGACCTGGGAACTTTCGACAAGAAAAGGAAGTCTGATGGGCTGACATGACGTGTATTTGTGCGTCAGAGTAATCAAAAAGGCAGCCCTTAATGTGAGTAAACTGTGTGGCTGATCCCGGTGGAGGTTCGAGTCCTCCCTCGGGCATGGGTGTGTGTGTGTTTGTCTTTAGGATAATTTAGGTTAAGTAGTGTGTAAGCTTAGGGACTGATGACCTCAGCAGTTAAGTCCCATATTAAAAAGAAAAGAAAAACAATGTAAGTAAATGAGAGATCTCGAGGGGACTGCTCAGGGTACAACTGCTGAATTAAACGATACACCTGTAGACGGACTGTTGATAAAAAAGAGCCCGACTTCGATTTTCGTCGTGGATCTCATGTGCCAGTAAATGTTCCAGCCGTTCGACATAATTTGACCATGGTTTGACAGACCTATCGAAAGCCGGAAACGTCAGTGGAGCCACGTGCAAAGTGTACAATTTACCTGCGATGGAATCAACTCCATGAGCTACCTCTTGCAACGCTGGGGAGTGAGAGCGAATTTGTGAAAGCGTGAGCGTTGCCTGAATCTGCTGTAGACTTTCCACCAAGGACTGAAGAAGCTCCTCGGAGGAGGCCATTCCGTTCGAAAATGGAAGTTTTATCCTCGTCTCCAGTAACTGTAGTGTCCTGCGGTCAGCAGGAAGGAACTAACAGTCAATTTTAACACACTTTATTATAATTAAAGGAAAACGCCTTCTAGGCGTACACTAAGTGCTAAATGCAACAGCAAACAGAAAAAAACCCACAATACTTGCGATGGCAAACCAGATAAGGAAACAAGACAGTGTAAGAAAATAGTGACGAAAATCTACTCTACAAAATACGACGTGCTCCTACAATGCTACGGCGAGTTAGTACAATGCTAGAGGCCGGCGTAAGTATTGGCCGGAGCTGTTCCTAGCGGTTGGTAAACGCTGCCAGTCTGACGGTTTTTTTTCTTTATTGTTATTTTAAAACCTGTACAACAGGCAGGCTGTCAGCAGCATTCTACGCTGCTCTTCAGCCATAGAATACACAATGAGAAAAAACAGTAAGAATACACGAAAGTTACAGACCGGTGGGCAATAAAACAGGAGACACACAAAAACAAACACGCAGCCGTTCACACTCGACGACAATCCACACTGCAAACTGTTGGCACGACACACAAACACTGAAGACGGCGATGGCACAGGTGAACGATGGAGTGCGACGGTGAACACTGAACACCAAACACGACAGCACACACGAGACACTGATGGCGATGATCTCCGGCGCGCGAAAGTCCACGTAGCGTGTGCGAGTCCGGGGACCTGCCAAGAGGGGAAGAAGGGTGAGGGGAGAACAAAGATGCCAATGGCTGAGGAGATGGGAGGAGGAGTAGAGGGACAGGGGAGGGGAAGCCCAGGGGAGGAGTGGGGAGAAATGGAGGAGGGAGGGAGGGTGCCCAAAGGAACAAACACAGGAAGAAAGAGGGAGGATCGATGTTGGTAGGAGGGGTATATGGAGGGGAGGGGGGCATCATCAGGGAGGGGGAGCTGGCGGAAGCCACCTTGGGAGAGAGTAAGGAGGGTGAAGAGATGGAGACCGCGTGGGACATGGAAATACAGGCGCGGCAGCCAGTCTGACGGTCTAGGCGTGCTTATAAAGCCAGGTCGGCAGAGTGCTACATGAGTCATGTGGTGTCACCACCAGACACCACACTTGCTAGGTGGTAGCCTTTAAATCGGCCGCGGTCCATTAGTATACGCCGGACCCGCGTGTCGCCACTGTCAGTGATGGCAGACCGAGCGCCACCACATGGCAGGTCTAGAGAGACTTACTAGCACTCGCCCCAGTTGTACAGCCGACGTTCATAGCAATGGTTCACTGACAAAGACGCTCTCATTTGCCGAGACGATAGTTAGCATAGCCTTCAGCTACATTTGCTACGACCTAGCAAGGCGCCGTATTCAATTGATAATTAATATTATGAAGCATGTACCGTAACGAGAGATGTTCTACAAATGTGGATTAAAGTTAAGTATTACAGCAACTGCGTCCATTTCCTAAGTTCTCATTTCCTTTTAACTGTTCCAGACCTCACGCCAATCTGCGTGAGCTTAACGCGTGCCTTTCAGCTTCCTCTCGTTGTGACTTGGCTGTCGTGCTAAGTCACATCGTATTTGGCGACGACGATTTAACGGTTGTATTGCTCTAATTTACTTGTCATGGCTTCGCCACAATCTCCAGATCTACTGTCCGAATTTTATCGCTTGCAGAATCAGCAGACGCAGGCCTTATTGGATGCCGTTGGACAGCTCGTCCAGGGTCAACGTGCAATGCAAAACGATGCGGCAGCCGCCGCTCCACCGCTACCGCAGCCACAACACGCAGTTGCACCACCTTTTCGTCATTTCGATGCGGCACTGGAAAGCTGGAAGGAGTGGTCACGTCAATTTGGATTCCATCTCGCCGCCTACAGATCTCAAGGTAACGAGCGGCAGCCTCACTTATTGGCGTGTGTAGGGGTGCAGACGTACCGTGTGATAGTGAAATTATTTCCCCGCCGCGACGTAACAACTCTGTCCTACGAAGAAATTTTGTCTGCATTAGATGCATATTTCAAGGAATCAGTCAATGTAGTTGCAAAACGGTATACGTTCTTTCGTACAAAACGTACGGCCGGTCAAACTAATCGGGAGTGGGTTGCAACTTTGCAAGGCCTTACTAGGGATTGTGCTTTTGAGTGTGAATGAGGACTCCCTTATTCAGATACTATAGTGCGTGATGCAATTGCACAGAACGTTTCTGATGTTCCTATACGGGAGCAAATTTTGAAACTAGTCAATCCCTCCCTTCGACAAGTGATAGACATATTGGATAGGCAAGACACACTTGACTTTGCTCAGGAATCATTTGAAACTTCGCCAGCTGTGTGTCACGTTAACCGGCCCGCCGGGCGAGCTGCACGGAACAGTAAACAGCCCTCGCGCTCGTCCGCGCAGCTGCCGCCAAGCTCTCAACCACGTGTCCCGCGGCAGCAAGCAAATGCAGTGCTACAATCATGTCCGCAGTGTGCAACCAGACATTCGCGTGAGAATTGCCCGTCACGCCAAGCTATTTGCTTTTTCTGTAATAAAAAAGGACATGTTCAGAGTGTTTGCCAGAAAAAGCTCAGATCGGACACTAAAAACCATTCCAGGCCCTTTGCTTCGCGCCGGAATCGACCCAAGAATACTCAGGCTCGCGAATTTTCGCCCTTGGAAATTCATGTAGTTAATTCCACTCCACCCAGTGCCACTCTCTCTAAAAGTGACTGTGTGCATCACACAAAATGTGTGCGTCGACGTCGACGGAAATCCCGTCAAGTCGAGAGTGCTTCTGTTCCAGTGTCAGTTCAAATTGCGCGAGACAGTCGCTCTTGTCGTCAGCAGGACAATAAACTTTTTGTAGACTTGGACATTCATGGCAACGTGATCCCATTCCAGCTCGATACCGGAGCTGCAGTTTCATTGATCAATAAAGACACGTACAAACAACTGGGCACACCTCCGTTGTGTGCCGCAAATAGTTATTCCAGTCAGAATATCCCTGTGTTAGGACAGTGCAGCCTTCTTGCAACATACAAGGGACAAACAAAACTTGTGTCATTTTACGTACTTCGTTCTTCTTCTGCAGTGAACTTGTTTGGTTTAGATTTATTTCAGTTGTTTAACTTGTCTATAGTCAATCAGGTCCTATCAGTAAACAAGACTGTGCCTTCAGCCAGTGTTTCTAGTCTATGTGAGGAATTTGCAGACATTTTTGCACCGGGCCTAGGTTGCGCTAAGAACTATGCAGCACATTTGGAACTGAAAGTCAACGCGCAACCGAAATTTTTCCAAGCGCGCAATGTTCCTCACGCATTGCGTGATGAGGTCGCAAGAACATTAAACAATTTAGAATCACAAGGTGTGATTGAACGTGTGCAGGCTTCTCTCTGGGCCTCACCCTTAGTAATTTTGCCAAAACCTTCTGAAAAATTGAGACTTTGTGTGGACTTCAAGGCAACAGTGAATCCACAACTAGTGATTGCAACTTTTCCTTTACCCCACCCGGAAGATCTTTTTGACAAACTGTGCCCGGGTAAATATTTTTCGAAGTTGGACCTAGCAGATGCGTACTTGCAAATACCGGTGGACGAAGAATCCCAGCACGTTTTGGTGGTTAACACGCATCTTGGTTTGTAACGATTCAAACGACTGCCATTCGGGTGTGCATCCGCCCCTGCATTGTTTCAGCAATATCTACAAACTGTTTGTGCGTCGGTCCCTACAGCAGCAAACTATCTGGACGATATTGTGATCTCCGGAAAGACGGAAGAAGAACATTTAGCCAATCTCAGAACATTATTTCAGGTCTTGCGACAAAATGGTCTTCGCTTGCGGAAGAACAAATGTGTGTTTTTTGCTCGTGATTTACCATATGTGGGACATATACTCAGTGCCCAAGGCATACATCCTAGTCCAGAGCACCTCCGGGCCATACAAGACGCGCTTCGCCGCAGAATTTGAAGCAGCTACAGAGTGTGCTGGGTAACATTAATTATTACAACCGATATATTCCCCATGCCTCTTCCATTTCAGCTCCGCTTCATCGCTTACGCCGTAAAGGTGTTCCGTTCATCTGGACGACGGAATGCGAACGCGCCTTTCGCCAGTTGAAATCGGCGTTGCTTTCCAATACTTGCCTTACGCCATTCGATCCCCAGAAACCCCTTTTGTTGATGGTAGATGCATCGGATTTCGGGATCGGTGCTGTGCTTGCGCACAAAGATGGCTCGCATGATCACCCTATTGCTTTTGCGTCCAAATTGCTCTTGTCTGCGCAAAGAAATTATTCACAGATGGAGAAAGAATCCTTGGCTCTCGTATTTGGTGTTACTAAGTTTCAAGATTTCTTGTACGGTCGTCACTTTACCATCATCACAGACCACAAACCTTTAACATCGCTTTTTCATCCGACCAAGCCTGTACCTCCACGTACAGCGCAGAAATTCATTCGCTGGTCTATTTTCCTCTCGCAGTACCGCTACGATATCTTGTATCGGTCCACTGATAAGCACGGAAACGCCGATGCGTTGTCCCGTTTGCCTGTTGCTGAGGTTCGAGCATTCGATTCTTCCGAACTTGCTTCCATGTTCATTGATGTGGAAACCGATGACGTGGTCGAATCGTTTCCGATTGATTTTCGTCGTGTAGCTACAGCCACAGCTGCTGACCCTGTCCTTGCTACCGTTTTGCGTTTTGTTGCTACGCAATGGCCCTTGTCGAAAACACGGATCGAGGATCCGTTGGTTCGCAGATTTTTTGCTCACAAGGAGAGACTTTTTGTTCGACTTGGTGTTTTGCTGTTGCGTTCTGATAATGATCAGTCCAGGCTCGTGGTCCCACGTTCGTTACAGTCCTCTGTCTTACGGCTTCTCCACCAAGGACATTGGGGTATAGTGCGAACGAAACAACTTGCTCGTCAGCACTGTACTTGGTTCGGAATCGATGCTGCGATTACGCATATGTGCTCTTCTTGCATGGCGTGTGCCGAACAACAATCAGCACCACCGCGGAAATTCTTTGCATGGCCAAAAGCCACTTCCCCGTGGCAACGCTTACACATCGATTTTGCCGGTCCATTCTGGAATGCTCGATGGTTGGTTGTGGTCGATTCATTCAGTAATTTTCCTTTTGTTGTCCGGATGTCTTCCACGACGTCCTCTGCCACCATCCAAGCGTTATCTGCTATCTTTTGTATTGAAGGTCTTCCACAGACTATTGTTTCCGACAATGGCCCACAATTCATGTCCGCAGAATTTCAGTCATTCTGCAAGGCCAATGGTATTCAACATCTGACATCCGCGCCGTTTTCGCCTCAGTCTAACGGTGCCGCTGAACGATTGGTCCGGTCTTTCAAGTCACAGATGTTGAAGTTGAAAGAGTCGCGTTCTCGGGAGGACGCGTTGTTGCTCTTTTTGTCTTCGTATTGCTCTCAGCCCCGAGATGGTCGCTCGCCGGCTGAGTTGCTCCACGGTCGTCCTCATCGAACCTTGATGTCTTTGCTGCATCCGCCGCATCAGGTTACTGTGCAGCGGCAGCCACCCGCTTTTGCTCCAGGCGACGTAGTATACTATCGCAACTATCGAGGTTCATGGCGTTGGCTCGCAGGGCGCATTCTTCGCTGCCTCGGCCGCGCTATGCATCTGGTTTTGGGGGCCACTGGTGAGGTGCGTCGGCATCTCAATCAGCTGCGCCTCTGTCGTCGCACGGGTTCTGCCGCTCCCCGTCTGCTTTCAGCGACGGAGCCGTCCGGTCAGCGCCCTAGGGACCCATCTACTGGCTCGCCTCATCCCCAGGTGTACCGACGCTGCCTTCCATTTTGCCACATGGCGACGCGCCGCCGCCGCCGCCGCCGCCGCCGCCGCCGCCGCCGCCTGTTCTCCCGCCGGCGACGCCCGCAGTGGACGCTTCGCTGCAACCGCCAGGCGCCTCCCTGGGTCACGCGCTGCCGATCGCTTCCCGTGACCAGCTATCCTCCGACATGGAACTCTTGCCCGCTCCGGACCACATGTCGTCTACGCCCGTCGGGTATCCCGACGCGATGGAGGTCGACCCTTCGGCCCCTCCTGTCTCTCTACGGGCGCATACACCGCATGTTGACGTGCACCCTGGACTAGGTTTTCAGGCGTTTCCTAGCTCCCCTCGGACCGAATGGCCGGGTGCGGGTGGCACGGCCTCACCTGTTGTTAGGCTCCCCACCTCGTCGCATACGTCAGCATGGGGTCCTCCCCACGGCGGGCGGAAGCCTTATAACACAACCGTACGCCGATTTGCGGGGGAGGAATGTGGTGTCACCACCAGGCACCACACTTGCTAGGTGGTAGCCTTTAAATCGGCCGCGGTCCATTAGTATACGCCGGACCCGCGTGTCGCCACTGTCAGTGATGGCAGACCGAGCGCCACCACACGGCAGGTCTAGAGAGACTTACTAGCACTCGCCCCAGTTGTACAGCAGACGTTCATAGCAATGGTTCACTGACAAAGACGCTCTCATTTGCTGAGACGATAGTTAGCACAGCCTTCAGCTACATTTGCTACGACCTAGCAAAGCGCCGTATTCAATTGATAATCATATTATGAAGCATGTACCGTAACGAGAGATGTTCTACAAATGTGGATTAAAGTTAAGTATTACAGCAACTGCGTCCATTTTCTAAGTTCTCATTTCCTTTTAACTGTTCCAGACCTCACGCCAATCTGCGTGGGCTTAACGCGTGCCTTTCAGCTTCCTCTCGTTGTGACTTGGCTGTCGTGCTATGTCACAACAAGTCATATGAGTTCTGATTAGTGGAACACTGTCATATGTTGTCTGGCGAAGTAGTTCCGTGTTTATTTTGGAAGTCTGTTATTGTTTCTGTCCACTGGCGATATTAGTTTCCACGCTGTTGAAAGGTGGTCGGCAACCCGTCTTGCATGTTGGTTGTGCGGCCTCTCTAAATAAGGGGCTGCTACAGCAATGTGTGCTTGTATATATGTGTGGTTCTTTACCTGCTGCTACTACTCCCTATATACTGTAAATACTGCATACAAAAAAAATCCAGAAAAGTTGCTCAGTTGCTGATATGTCTACATTGTATATAAAATCATTCCCCTCCTCCTGTCTTAGTATTAGTGTGATGTATATCTGCTAGTTTCATACGAGTATAGTGTTATGCATCACAGCCATCAGCTTCTGTTAGACTTCTAAATATAGGATATGAATCTATTTTCCTCCTCTCTTAACACAATGTATCTCAGCACATATGCAACAATCTCTTTTTTGAAGAAATAAAGTGTATTTGTGCTAATAATAAACCATAAGTTAATTTTTCTATATCAGTATTGCTATTTATAAAAGACTCTGATTTTTTCACCATTAATTTTGCAGTAGGGTGGAAGCAAATATGAACAATTTTTTTGTGTAACATGTTTTTTAATTTACAGACGCACACATACAAATACACAATCACTCAGTTTTACCACACTGTTGAAATAATTGTTTTCTATATGCCCCGAATCTGGCCTCAATCATATTTAGGCCTACAGGTGCAATTATATTCATGGGTATTCCTCTAGTAAATTCAGTCTTCATAGGTTCTATAGTTTCAGGCTCAACACTTAAACACTTTTTTGCAGGGGAACAGGGGAAATAAAGGCATCCATGCATTACTCCACTTGGTCTGCAGTTACTCTGTCATTGTGCAAGCACTCAATAAATTCATAGTACACCCTACATACATAGGACACCAATGACACAATCTATATGTTTCCACTGATAATGCACAACAAATATCTTTAAGTTTAACTATACTTGATAGTTTTAGATTGTTCACATCCCATGAGGCTAATTCTAGTATTGCCTCACCATAGATGTCTACCACTTTACAAGCAGACATGTGAATGTCAGTCAGAGCATGAGATGTGTCATACTCATCCATCACCTACATCTCTATGAGGCCCATCATGCTGCATGTATAGTCCCACTCATACCGTGAATATTGGCCTACATCATGAGGAAAAGGGGCATAGGGGCAGTGGCCTGGGGGCAGATGCAACAGGGATGGGGGAATAGGAGCGGAGGTGAGGGTGACCTTCACAAGACAATGACGCAAAAATGACCTTGAAGATAAGAAAGTGCTGATGCCAATAAGAAAGTGCTGATGGTGACGTCAGCAAAATTCCTATGGAGGAAAATATGCTGTCCCATGACTCATGGATGGTCTCATACCTTTCTCTTCGTGACACTGTTTCCTGATTTCCCAACATTTACTGAGCTCCTCATTTCACTTATGACATGTTATCTGTAATTACATTAATTAAAGGAAAACAAGAAGAAGTGATTCCCGGAAACAAGAGACAGAGACACAGATATACATAGAAAACACAAATCACGACCATGATACCATACTATTTACATAACCCTAAGTAATCCTAGCACAGAAATTATCTCAAACTTTGTCTCTAAAATATTTACAAGTCTGGCCCACTGTGGGCACTAGATCCTTCTCATCGCTTCTTAACTCAAAGTCTTCAATTAGCAGCTCTGCATCGTCTCTTTATATCAGCTTCGACACCCACTACTCTTTTCCTATTTTGTTCACTTTAAAACAGTAACACATTAATTTGTATATTCCTAAGCTGTATTTACAATTCTCAACATGCAACCTTAACGTTATATTTCGCTCTCTCTCATCCTATCAGTGTTCATATGCCGCTTATTAGTTGTTTCTCTTCGAAGTACACACATTCTTCCTACGTTTGTTGACCGACATTCGTTCCTGTGTTCTTTATATCTTCGCTCTAATGTGACAGCAGCTTGATTGCAACTCATGTGATAGTGCAAATTCTTTAATATCCGACGTAATCCTCCCAGCCAACGAGAAGTCTTGCTGGAGATGGGGTGGCATTTTCTTCACGTATTTGTTGATCTTCAGATGGTTTGTATGGGATGCTTGTTGAAAGTCATCATAGGTTTTATATTCGTTAGTGCATCTGCACTCGTTGCTTTTCCATGCAAAAGTCATACGTGAAGCGGATCTTATACTTGTCGGGTCATGATAAAGGCAACATATCTCTAAATTGACTGAGTCAGTCATTATTCTTTCTTGCTTTTTAAAATGGTCTATAAAAACACTTCTTAAATCGTATCCTATCGTGGGTTGCGCTATCTCCTGAATTGCATCATCTCTTGCTGCGTTTTCTCGTCCGATAATTTCAGAAACCTCTCCTGCTCGTGCAGTTACTGTATCGTCTTCCATGTCTATCTTTTTGCTATTCTTTTCTGGAAGGGCAGACAAATCAATCCTGTGAGCTCATTTTACAGTTTGTTTCGTTCTGCAATGGCCCCTCGTATGTTATACTCTTTGGTGTCTCTGCTATTGGTAAAGATCTGAACTGCCTTTTTCCATTCGTCCTACTTTTACCATGCCTTTTTTATTCAGCACCTAATCCCGTCCTATTTTCATCTTTATGTCGTTCCATAACACACCAACCCACAGCTCACGGGAGTCTACATCCTGTTCAATTTCTTGCGTGAATTGTATTTCTACTCTATGGTGCCTTACATCAAGGTCACCTGTTTCAGTTATAGTTTCCAATTTACATGTTGTTTCCCATTCTTATAAAATTCATTCGTTATTTTGCTCCTCATTTCAGATCTTTTCTGCACTCCCTTCACATGTTATGAATTCTTCCTCGTGTTCACTTATTTTAACCAGTTGAACGGCCTATTTTCGTTAAACCTCCCAAGCGTCGTCAACCAACACGCATTTCGGTATGCTCTTTTCATAATCAGTATCAGTTCTGTTCAAAGTACCCCATCACAACCTTTTTTTTTTTTTTAGTTCTCTCAGTCGCATCATTTAAAACTTGAGAAAAACCAATGTCTGAAAAATGCACTTCCGTTGCTCCTCCGTGTCACACGGTTCCGTTCTCAGTCATGAAAATCAACTAAATCAGCTAAGTTCCAAGATTCACTCAATATTCGACAGCGAATGAGACAATTACAACCTTCGTAAATTAGGTAAATGAAGAGTAGAGCTACAAAACCTTCGATCGTGATGCCCAAATTGCCACTTAATATCGCAAAATACATTAAATATGCTAACAACGAAATGATTTCCCCGATGCTTCCTAAATTGGTCGTTACTGTCGCTCTCTTGTACTTGTCTAGTGATAATTATTCTTATCTCCAGTTGTACTTGTCTGGTGATTATTATTCTTATCTCCTGATTTACTGATCTAAGACTTGTTTTAAATTTACTGATTGCATTCACACACGTTTCTTCAGCTAAATATGCCACTTATTACTTCCTTCTACGAGCTAACCATGGCCAGTCTGCACAGTCGAGTGATACATATTTATACCGTTTGGAAATAGAACATGCCGTAGGTACCGACTGGTTGCACGGTGCCCTATGTCGTATTAAATTCCACTATGCACACTGTTGTTGTAGTGGTCTTCAGTCCAGAGACTGGTTTGATGCAGCTCTCCATGCTACTCTATTGTGTGCAAGCTTCTTCATCTCCCAGTACCTACTGCAACCTACATCTTTCTGAATCTGCTTAGTGTATTCATATCTTGGTCTCCCTCTACGATTTTTACCCTCCACGCTGACCTCTTATGGTTCAAATGGCTCTGAACACTATGGGACTCAACTGCTGAGGTCATTAGTCCCCTAGAACTTAGAACTAGTTAAACCTAACTAACCTAAGGACATCACAAACATCCATGCCCGAGGCAGGATTCGAACCTGCGACCGTAGCGGTCTTGCGGTTCCAGACTGCAGCGCCTTTAACCGCGCGGCCACTTCGGCCGGCTGACCTCTTATGCTCTGTGCAAAATTCTACCAGGCGGCTTCCTCTTTCATTCCTTACCCCCCCCCCCCCCCAATTCCATATTCACCTACTACGGTTCCTTCTCTTCCTACTATCGAATTCCAGTAACCCATGACTATTAAATTTTCGTCTCCCTTCACTATCTGAATAATTTCTTTTATCTCATCATACATTTCATCAATCTCTTCGTCATCTGCGGAGCTAGGTGGCATAGAAACTTGTACTACTAAGGTAGGCGTGTCACCCGGTTGGCCGTACGGTCTAACGCACGGCTTTCCAGGCGGCAAGGAGCGCCTGGTCCCCGGCACGAATCCGCCCGGCGGATTTGTGTCGAGGTCCGGTGAACTGGCCAGTCTGTGGATGGTTTTTAGGCGGTTTTCCATCTTCCTCGGCGAATGCGGGCTGGTTCCCCTATTCCGCCTCGGTTACACTGTGTCAGCGACTGCTGCGCAAACAAGTTCTCCACGTACGCGGACACCACCATTACTCTACCACGCAAACATAGGGGCTACACTCGTCTGGTGTGAGACGTTCCCTGGGGAGGGTCCACCGGGGACCGAACCGCACAGTAACCCTGGGTTCGGTGTGGGGCGGCGGAGGGGTGAAGTGGACTGCGGTAGTCGTCGTGGGGTTGTGGACCACTGCGGCTGCGGCGGGGACGGAGCCTCCCCGTCGTTTCTAGGTCCCCGGTTAACATACAATACAATACAATACAATACAAGGTAGGCGGGGGCTTCGTGTCTATCTTGGCCACAATAATGCGTTCACGATGCTGTTTGTAGTAGCTTACCCGCAATCCTGTTTTTTTATTCGTTATTAAACCTACTCCTGCATTACCTCTATTTGATTTTGTATTTATAACCCTGTATTCACCTGACCAAAAGTCTTGTTCCTCCTGCCACCGAACTTCACTAATTCCCACTATATCTAACTTTAACCTATCCATTTCCCTTTTTAAATTTTCTAACCTACCTGCCCTATTAAGAAATCTGGCATTCCACACTCCGATCCGTAGAACGCCAGTTTTCTTTCTCCTGATAACGATGTCTCCTGAGTAGTCCCCACCGGAAGATCCGAATGGGGGACTATTTTATCTCCGGAATATTTTATCTAAGAGGACGCCATCATCATTTAACCATACAGTAAATCTGCATGCCCTCGGTAAAAATTCTGGCTGTAGTTTCCCCTTGCTTTCAGCCGTTCGCAGTACAAGCACAGTAAGGCCGTTTTGGTTAGTGTTACAAGACCAGATCAGTCAATCATCCAAACTGTTGCCCCTACAACTACTGAAAAGGCTGCTGCCCCTCTTCAGGAACCACACGTTTGTCTGGCCTCTCAACAGATACCCCTCCGTTGTGGTTGCACCTACGGTACGGCTATCTGTATCGATGAGGCATGCAAGTCTCCCCACCAACGGCAACGGTTCAAATCATCTCCTGCCCCATGTGTATTTCCCCTGGACTCTTTCAAATCTATCTCTGTCTCCCCTGTTTCTAAAGATACTTTGAATACTGGATGTCTCGACATGACTACTAATTTACTGCTAAATTTCCTGTCTAACAAACAATATATATAAATATAAGACACGAAAGAGAAGTAGAAACCCCTCCAAAAGTTCAACGATTACTATTCAGCTCGACAGTGATGGAGACATACAAACATCACCTTACTGAAAGAAATACGTAAATGGTTATGAGCCAGCACCTTAAAAACTGTGTTTTAATTTTACGAATTTAATTATTTTTGAGATGTAAAACGCTGATCCTTCAAAATTTAAGTTAAAATTGCACATTTTCGTGGATCGGACAGCAACATCAGAAATTCACAGAAAACTGAATTCTGAACAGAAATCGTCATATTATAAGGGCACATATGGTTAGGTTAACTAGAGTTATAAAAAGTGGTCCTGTCCATCTGACGTAATTAAATCGTTGCCCTCCAAAATAATTAACAAGAATTTCGTTATCTATGAAATTGAATAAGAATCACAATTAATTTAGTTTATTACATCATAGTGAGTGATAAATGTATTCACACACGTTCACAGTGCTAATCGAATGCCTTGGCAAGCGCGGTTAGAGGACATAGTGTCTGATTCTAATAAACATGAAAACAAATTCACTAAGTCATACGGTGATTGCCGCAACGTTAATTTTAAATGGCGGATAGCGCTATAAAAAGGTATGTCTGTGCATCTATGGCCATAGTTGAAAGCATATTGATCGTAAAACAGCAAGCAAATCTTTAAAATGAAGCTTGAAATTACTGGAATTGAGTAAAAATAGCTTGAATGTCCCTACAGTTCACCTTGCTGGATCTCACCATGTTAACCTGCAGATGGAGGCTGAAGTGGCTGCAAAATCACTCATTTGTTTCATATGAACAATTTGCATCTGTAGCTAAGTCCAAGTGAGCGAGCAAATTTCTAAGTCTCCAGCTCATCTGCTAGAAGAGGCTCCTGGTAGCAGAGATGGTCGGCTTCTGGGGTGCAGCCGGTGTCTGATGGAAAAGAATACTGGCATAGAAGTGATTCTGTGCCATCTGCTTCCTAAAATGAACACTCGTGTATTAATATTTTTCATTCTTCATATTATTACGACTGGGTGAACCATGGATATTCCGAGTGCCGACCAGTGAAAAGGTGTCTTAAAAGAAACTGGTCCCCTCCTCTGACTATCATGCCGGGTAATTAGCCAGTTACAAACTACCTAACACTTGGTGCTGAAAAACTGTGTCCTGTTCTGTCTCTGGCCAATGAGAGTGGACCTCCCTAGCACAGCTGAGTTTCAGTTTCTAACTCCTAAATTATTTATGTTACTCAATCTTGACGGCTCTTCCATTGCATCAAACATTTGGTTTTCTAGTGCCTGAGCTTGGAGGCATCATCCCATGGGCCGGCCGGAGTGGCCGTGCGGTTCTAGGCGCTGCAGTCTGGAACCGAGCGACCGCTACGGTCGCAGGTTCGAATCCTGCCTCGGGCATGGATGTGTGTGATGTCGTTAGGTTAGTTAGGTTTAATTAGTTCTAAGTTCTAGGCGACTGATGACCTCAGTAGTTAAGTCGCATAGTGCTCAGAGCCATTTGGACCATCATCCCATGATTTCACTTCACCGTTCCTCACTCCACTTTCAGTTCTCATATATGTATTTCGAAAAAACCCTGCTTTCTCCATTTCTGCTGACAAAAGCGTCCTTCCAGGTCTTTGCCAAAAAGCATGTTACCTCTTTCGTTTAACTTCCCAAGCGTCGTCAACCACCAAGCATTTCCGTATGCTCTTTTCATAATCAGAATCAGTTCTGTTCAAAGTACCCCATCACAACATTTTTTTTAGTTCCCTCAGTCGCATCATTTTTTAAAAAAAATGTTCAATTGTGTGTGAAATCTTATGGGACTTAACTGTTAAGGTCATCAGTCCCTAAGCTTACACACTACTTAACCTAAATTATCCTAAGGACAGACACACATACCCATGCCATGTGATTACAAACAGACGCTGGTGGCCTGGGACTACAGGCGATGGTATCTGCATTCTGACTTCTGGCGTCCGGCTCCCACAGCGGTTCTTCAAAGCTCCACCCCCCTTCCCCCCCCCCCCCCCCCTTCGGTTCAGCAAATCCCTTCTGCTAATTCTCCTGGGGACGTCCCTCTGCCAGCTAGTGTGACCAGCTGTGTGTCCAGTCGTTCACAATACTGTGCAAAATGCTTTCATATAGTGGCCTCTTATTTAGGTGCAGCATGCAAATCTACGTTAGTTAAGCACTGGTACCAATACTGATAAATTTTGGGTATACGATAAATCGCACAAATCTAAGGACTGTCAATTCGACTAAATACCTAGGATGTACAATTACTAGCATCTTAAATTGGAAAGACCACATAGATAATATTGTAGAGGAAGCGAGACAAAGAGTGCGCTTTGTTAGCAGAACACTTAGAAGATGCGACAAACCCACTACCAAGAGATAGCTTACGCTACACTTGTCCTACCTCTGCTGGAATATTGGTGCGTGGTGTGGGATCCTTACCAGGTAGGATTGACGGAGGACATCGAAAAGGTGCAAAGAAGGGCAGCTCGTTTCGTGTTATCGCGCAATAGGGGTGAGAGTGTCACTGATATGATACGCGAGTGGGGGTGGCAGTCACTAAAACAAACGCGGTTTTCTTTGCGGCGAAATCTATTTACGAAATTTCAGTCACGAACTTTCTCTTCCGAATGCGAAAATATTTTGTTGACACCCACCTACGTAGGGAGACACGATCATCATAATAAAATGAGAGAAATCAGAGCTCGAGCGAGCAGAAAGATTTAGGTGTTCCTTTATCATGATAATAAAATGAGAGAAATCAGAGCTCGAGCGAGCAGAAAGATTTAGGTGTTCCTTTTTCCCACGGACCATTCGAGGCTGGAATAGTACAGAAGTAGTATGAAAATGGTTCGATGAACCGTCTGCCAGGCAGTTAAGTGTGAATTGCAGAGTAACCATGTAGATGTAGATATACATCACATTTATCAGTGAGAATTAACTATTCCGATTATTTTAGTTCTTTACTTTTGATTTTATATCACTTATGGGACGATTTTGGAAAATATGGTTGTGTAACATTATACATCAGACATGGCTTCTCCATCCAACATGCCTTCTCAACCCATACGTTTTTACTGAAGAAAATCTAGAGTCTATATTAAATGTATATCGATACTGAATGTATTCCATTGATTTTAAATGTCTGATATAACAACTATCACAGTCAAATAGATGCCTTGACGAGTACAGAAATAGTTTCTCCAGAGAAACCCCTTCAACATTGACTTGGAAAATACGCCGTTTATAATTATCCATCTATGACTGTTGGGGAGGATTCTTAAAACTGCGAGTGTTTGCTATATAATCATGCGTACTTTTCTGAACGTTAGAAAAGAGCGTAATTACTGGTGAGATATAATTCTATCGAACTCACAGCTCTTTACATAATTATCAGTCGACTGTTTCAGATGAAAATTTCTTTGTAATACTGTAATCTGAAGTTATACGTCATAGAAGCTGCCGTTATACAATATAACGGACAGTTTTTGCCACTACTTATAACTTCCTGAAATTATCAGTCCCTTTCCATATGGATCTTTTTATTTGTGTTTCCTTTATTAGGTTCCTTTGAGCGGGTATAACTTTAGTTTCTCTTTTAGAAATTATCCCTAGCCTTACTAACATGTTTTGGAAGTCACAATCACTACTTATTCACAGTGACGTAATACATCTTGGTGGGGTAGCTTCGACGAACTATTCCTACAGTCTGTTACAGCACTGCTCAACTTAATTTTGACAGTTTTTTTTAGAAAAGCGTTTGAAGCAATGGAGGTATCTTAGTCGAAGCATGTGGTCAAAATACCTCGATTCTGATAACTAGTTTTATTGGAAAGACCATTTTTTTAGTCGCTGTTAATTAAGCGACACTTTGATAAAGACACATCAATAAGTCACGCAATATTTGCCTGGACAACACACGATATTTCAGTTTCCTAATCCTCTGATAAAACGTAATTGTCTTGCATACATCACAGTGACATTCACTTTAATTTGTATTTTAACATTTTTCTAGTGGTGGTTGTTTTCTATGTTTTTCACTCTTCCGCCCCTTTCAACCCGGTTCTGTCAATATACACCACTGGCCATTAAAATTGCTACACCAAGAAGAAAAAGATGATAAACGGGTATTCATTGGACAAATATATTATACTACAACTGACATGTGATTACATTTTCACGCAATTTGGGTGCATAGATCCTGAGAAATCAGTACCAGAACAACCACGTCTGGCCGTAATAACGACCTTGATACGCCTGGGCATTGAGTCAAACAGAGCTTGGACGGCGTGTACAGGTACAGCTGCCCATGCAGCTTCAACACGATACCACAGTTCATCGAGAGTAGTGACTGGCGTATTGTGACGAGCCAGTTGCTCGGCCACCATTGACCAGACGTTTTCAATTGGTGAGAGATCTGGAGAATGTGCTGGCCAGGGCAGCAGTCGAACATTTTCTGTATCCAAAAAGGCCCGTACAGGACCTGTAACATGCGGTCGTGCATTATCCTGCTGAAATGTAGGGTTTCGCAGGGATCGAATCAAGGGTAGTGCCACGGGTCGTAACACATCTGAAATGCAACGTCCACTGTTCAAAGTGCTGTCAATGCGAACAAGAGGTGACCGAGACGTGTAACCAATGGCAGCCCATACCATCACGCCGTGGGATACGCCAGTATGGCGATGACGAATACACGCTTCCAATGTGCGTTCACCTCAATGTCGCCAAACACGGATGCGACCATCATGACGCTGTAAACAGAACCTGTATTCATCCGAAAAAATGACGTTTAGCCATTCGTGCACCCAGGTTGGTCGTTGAGTACACCATCGCAGGCACTCTTGTCTGTGATGCAGCGTCCAGGGTAACCGCAGCCATGGTCTCCGAGCTGATAGTCCATGCTGCTGCAAACGTCGTCGAACTGTTCGTGCAGATGGTTGTTGTCTTGCAAACATCCCCATCTGTTGACTCAGGGATCGAGACGTGGCTGCACGAGCCGTTACAGCCATGCGTATAAAATGCCTATCATCTCGACTGCTAGTGGTAAGAGGTCGTTGGGATCCAGCACGGCGTTTGGTATTACCCTCCTGAACCCACCGATTCCATATTCCGCTAACAGTCATTGGATCTCGACAACGCCAGCAGCAATGTCGCTATACGATAAACCGCAATCGCTATAAGCTACAATCCGACCTTTATCAAAGTCGGAAACGTGATGGTACGCATTTCTCCTCCTTTCACGAGGCATCACAATAACGTTTCACCAGGCAACTCCGGTCAACTGCTGTTTGTGTATGAGAAATCGGTTGGAAACTTTCCTCGTGTCAGCACGTAGGTGTCGCCACGTGCGCCAACCTTGTGTGAATGCTCTGAAAAGCTAATCATTTGCGTATCACAGCATCTTCTTCTTGTCGGTTAAACTTCGCGTCTGTAGCACGTCATCTTCGTGGTGTAGCAATTTTAATGGCCAGTAGTATATTATAATGACGATTTGAATGCAGAAAGAACCTGCAATTTGTGAGATACTCGCTATACGATTTGGATGCACTGAATTATCTGCATAATTAGCCATCCACGTAACTTATATTTACATCATACACAATTTTATTCATGAGGAACATTGTATTTCCAACATAGCGCTTGTTTGACGTCATGGGAATGACATCACAAGCCACTAGGGTAAAGGAAGAACCCTCGGCTGATCAGTAGTGGCAGCAGTGGCAGTTGTGCTGATCCTTAGCATGTTATCGAAAGGTGTAGCGAGCAGATGCTTTCTTTCCTACAAATATGCGTATTTTTCAAAATGGTACCGTATTGTTTTTGCCTAACATGCAGGTGACAAAAATGGTGCAGCGAGTTAGCTCGGTACATCACGTTAGTGTTGTTTTTATTTTGGACTCAGTATGCAGACTTTTTGTTTTACTTATAAAGTTAAGATCATGTCAAATTTCGACTATCTGATCGGAAGTATGTGGACCACTATTGCAGGACATTGTCCACTTCTCACCTTTATGACGGCTTGATCTCTGGTGGGGACACTTTCGCTGAGATATCTCAATGTCTCTGGAAGAATGGCAGTTCATTCTTTCTCAAGGGCCCAAACCAGAGAAGGTAGTGATGTTGGACACTGGAGTATGGAGTGAAGTCGGTGTTCTAACTCAACCCAAAGGTGTTCCGTTGGGTCCTGGTCAGGTCAGTCCATTTCAGGCATGTTACTGTTCACAAATCATTGCCTTACAGATGTTGCTCTACGCATTATCGTGCTGATACACTCACCGTTTCCGAACTGTTCCTGTGCTGTACACATTATGCATTGCAGTAAAATGTGTTTATATCCCTTAGCATTTAATGTGTTCTTAACCGCAATAAGGGGACTATACCCTAACTAGGAGAAATACCTCTTACCGTAACACCATCTCCACTTTACTTCACTGTTGGGACTATGCATGACGGCAGATAAGACTCCCTAGGAATTCGCCTTTCCATTCGATTTCCATAGGGTACAGCTTGACTTATCGCTCTAAATCACTTTTTTCCAGTCGTCCACTGCCTAATGACGTCGCTCTTTACACCATACTTTGGCTACAGAAATATGTTTGACATGGCGTCAGTCGTTGGGGCCGATCTGAAAGTTTGCCAAGATCGTTACTAATTCTTTTTTAGTACTATTATCGGTTTCGACCGATCTACACTGCCATTATCGAATCTTTTAACATTATTAGAGGTACATGCGTTTTACAACACTGGGAGTCACATAGTACTGTTGAGTTGAATTATCATAAAAACTGGTTGGGAACATCGTGATGTAACAAATAAAATACCACGCAATTAAGACATACAACATGCTGATGTTCCCTGCCATTAAAAATTGACTGGTAACATCAGCATGTAGCAAATAAAATACCGCACAGTTAAAATATACAACAAACTGATGTCAATTCAACGAAAGACCAGTCCAAGTTACAAATATTTTATTTTTCATTCGATGACTAGTTTCGGGCCGAAACCCATTTTCAAATCAACACAACAAAGTCAAAATGGCACTTCTGAAGATGTCAAAAACGTGTAATGTGCATTTACACTGCATACAGATATCTATATGTACTGTAAATGTACACTGATCTTAATACCAATTTACGGTGGCTCAATCCAGTAGCTTATGACTAAATACTTCTAATCTAACTATAACATTTAAGCTTTGAACGAAACATACTTCTTTAAGTGTAATCTGTCCATTTCACCACTTTGCCACTGTGCAGTTTTCTTCTCGATTAATACACATCTTTAATTTTTATCAGTTTTTGATATGCAACACGAGCCGACACTATTAGCCGAATTTGAGTGTCTGATTGTGTTCTTGGCAACTTACTGACAAAAATATAAGTGATACGGTGAGCTGATTCAGACGAAGAGTTACAACGAGAATGAAAATTACATGTTAGTTCCACCTGGTGAAAGTCAGCGAGAAGGCGCAATGATTAAGATTCTGACCTCGCGTTCGGAAGGACTCGAAGCTCCAAGACCAGGGCGAACAACTGTACTTAGGTTTTCATGGTTTCCACAAAACTATAAAGGCAAATAGTGAAAGGGTTCCTTTGAAAACCAAATCGCTGATTTCATTTGTCAAACTTCCCCCGGACCGAGCTCGTAGTCTTCATCTACACTATCTAATCAGAGGTATCCGAACACGTATTATAGAAATGACCCTTCGCCTTTAGGACAGCTTGAACTCTGCTGCGGACACTTTCAATGTGGTATCTGAATATCTGCGGAGGAATGGCACACATTCTTCCTCAAGAGCTGAAACTAGAGAAGGTTGCGATGTTGGACGCTGGTCTCTGAAACGAAGTCAACGCTCCAATTCCCCCCAAAGGTGTTCCATTGGGTTCTTGTCGGAACTCTGGGATGGTCAGTCCATTTTAAGAATGTTATTGTCCACAAGCCACTGCCTCACAGATGCTGCTTTACGACAGTGTCCGTTACAATAAGGAGATCACACTCTAACCACATAACGTAAGCCCACCACCTCTGTTCTTCGCTGTTGGCACTACACGTGATGGCAGGTAAAGTTGTGCAGGAATTGCCCAAACCGTTCCATCGGACTGCCACAAGGCATAGCGAGATTTTATGCGGTATTCTACAGCCATCCTCCGCAATGTTCGACGGGGGCCTTCTGGCAGTGAGATCTGCCTGACCTTGGTTGTTCCTTCACGTTTTCACTTCACAGTCTCATAGACATCAATCACCTTCGGCAGCCATAGAAGGACTGAAATGTCCTTGATCGATTTGTTTATTGAGGTGACATCCAGCGTCTGGTCCACGTCCTAAATCACTGATCGAGGGACATAGCGCAGTAGTAAGCATGCTGGACTCATCTTGGAAGGACGACGGTTTCAGACCATCCAGATTTACCATAGGTTTTTAGTGATTTCCTTAAATCGCTTAACCCAACTGTCTCGTTGGTTCCTAAGAAAAGCGTGCGACCGATTTCTTTTGTCACCCTCCCCTAATGTGAGATTCTGCTCCGCGACTAACCTTCCTTTCTTCTTTTGAAGCCACTAAACTCACCCGATCAAAAAATTTGCAGTTGCTGCTTCTGCACTGACAGCAAAATACTCCAGCCCTCGTTTTTACTGACAGGTGCGCCTCCCGTGGTATCTAGTCGTCATTTCCGCATTACATACGGGTGCTGAAGTACTTTCCATCGTATAGCATACTTCTAATCTAACTATAACATTTAAGCTTTGAACGAAACATACTTCTTTAAGTGTAATCTGTCCATTTCACCACTTTGCCACTGTGCAGTTTTCTTCCCGATTAATACACATCTTTAATTTTTATCAGTTTTTGATATGCAACATGAGTCGACACTGTTAACCGAATTTGAGTGTCTGATTGTGTTCTTGGCAACTTACTGACAAAAATATAAGTGATGGGGTGAGCTGATTCAAACGAAGAGTTACAACGAGAATGAAAATTTTCGTATGCGTTTGTCATTCTCTGCGCTGAGAACTCGTCTGGCGAAATATACTTGTATATAAGCTACCAGAGGAGGAAGCTGCAGAATTTGGGCAATGGGGTTAGTGGATCGTTTTTTGACCTTTTCTTAACTGCGGAGTTCGTACCGGTTAGAAACGAATTTTCCTTTATTTAACTGTGAACCTTGATAACTCACCAAGTGGCAACCGACCGTAAGACCGGAGCCTGGATCTCTACCTGAAATTTTTCTCCCGCTTCCTCTCAGCACAGTCAGTTCTCACCACGAAACTCTGAAAGACAATTGCTCACATACACATTTTTAGCTTATTTTTTTCAGTTACTTGAATGAAAACTTATAAAGATGAATAACAACAACTGCACAAATACCGTATATTTTTCTATAGCTGCTTTATGATGAACTTACAGCACGTATTCAAAAAGTCTACCATAACCTCTTAACATGTCTTCTTTTTAACATAATATTTACTAACTTGATGCTGCATTATCTCCACAGCATTAAATGCTGGAGAGCAGGCTTAGCGGAGATATTAAATCTTACTATGTAACTACAAAAACTGTCTACATCATTATGTAGAATTCAGTCAACCAGGAAAGTATGGTTAATTACATTGCCCCGTACACGCAATTTCATTCTTGCAAGGGAAGTACACCAGCTCGAACGGCCAAAGCCGATTAAAAATGTTTTTAAAATGCAGAGATATGGCTGTTTACATATTCCTAAAATTGCTATTTTTAGATTCATCAATCTCAACACTACAGAAGCAGAAGCTGCTGGAGAAATAATCATCTTTGACAGACCAGCAGATTCACGACAGTCATAAGTGACATGTTGTTGTTGTTGTGGTCTTCAGTCCTGAGACTGGTTTGATGCAGCTCTCCATGCTACTCTATCCTGTGCAAGCTGCTTCATCTCCCAGTAACTACTGCAACCTAAATCCTTCTGAATCTGCTTAGTGTATTCATCTCTTGGTCTCCCTCTACGATTTTTACCCTCCACGGTGCCCTCCACTACTAAATTGGTGATCCCTTGGTGCCTCAGAACATGTCCTACCAACCGATCCCTTCTACTAGTCAAGTTGTGCCACAAATTTCTCTTCTCCCTAGTCCTATTCAATACCTCCTCATTAGTTATGTGATCTACCCATCTAATCTTCAGCATTCTTCTGTAGCACCACATTTCAAAAGCTTCTATTCTCTTCTTGTCCAAACTATTTATCGTCCATGTTTCACTTCCATACATGGCTACACTCCATACAAATACTTTCAGAAACGACTTCCTGACACTTAAATCTATACTCGATGTTAACAAATTTCTCTTCTTCAGAAACGCTTTCCTTGCCATTGCCAGTCTACATTTTATATCCTCTCTACTTCGACCATCATCAGTTATTTTGCTCCCCAAATAGCAAAACTCCTTTACTACTTTAAGTGTCTCATTTCCTAATCTAATTCCCTCAGCATCACCCGACTTTATTCGACTACATTCCATTATCCTCGTTTTACTTTTGTTGATGTTCATTTTATATCCTCCTTTCAAGACACTGTCCATTCCGTTCAACTGCTCTTCCAAGTCCTTTGCTGTCTCTGACAGAATTACAATGTCATCGGCGAACCTCAATGTTTTTATTTCTTCTCCATGGATTTTAATACCTACTCCGAATTTTTCTTTTGTTTCCTTCACTGCTTGCTCAATATACAGATTGAATAACATCGGGGACAGGTTACAACCCTGTCTCACTCCCTTCCCAACCACTGCTTCCCTTTCATAAGTGACATAATAATTGAAAAAAATGGCTTAAAACAATATATTTTAATATGTTTAAAACTTACAGTCACATTTCCCAAAATGGAATTTTCGTTGTTGCACTGCGTTATTCTCTTAAATGTCATCGGAATGCAAATATTAAATTCCAGTGAAGTGATTAGAGCTCACTAGAATGGAACAGCACATGGCAAAAATCTGGATACTGTTATCACTGTGGTTTTTCATACTCGACTACTGCAGAGCAGACACACCCAGTATGAAGTAATATGTCCATATATTGCCCTTGTATAGTGTGAATACTGTTACATTACACTGTGTTTTAGTCGGTTTATTCACTCTCAACATTCGCACTCTGATGCTGATTAATAGAAAAACTTATGACAACACAGAAACTTGTATTTTGGGAAAAATGACTCAGTAAGTATTACAATACTGATTGGAGCAAATGCTGAGCCTTTTGTCAAATAATTTCCCATGAAACTGTTAGTCATAATTGCCTCTTATACGGTATTGTTTCTCTAGCAACGTGTGCTTCTCTAGATTTTAGATTAGTTAACTTTCATACCTCAACTGCTCACAAATCCAAAGTTTTACAGATAAATAACAATCTTGGTTCGAACAAATGTCATATATCCGTATTTTAAAATAATTTTTATTCCGTTTTAATTGTTTGAGCTAGGTACTTCACTTTTTAGAGCAGGTCCATGAAATACATAAAATTCACCATAATTTGCGTCTTCGTACATATGAATGTTAAAACTTGTTTTAAAGACATTGCCAATTTTTCCTCCAGTATTAAAATATTAGTGCAGAGATGAAACGCAGTAAATCCAATAATAGGGTTGATGCTGTTATATTTCTTCAATCATTTAAACTTTGTTTATATTTTTTGCATGCCAGTGCTGATTTGAGCAGTCTGCTCACCTGGAAGCAATTGCAGTAATGTACACTATATTATTGACATACTCCCAAAGTATAACAGATCCAGCAACCTCAAGTACCTTTTACACCAAGGACCTTCTTGTCTCGATCGTCTACTGGTGGCGAATAAGTTTACTGCAGTGCCCCTGGTGATACACCTGTACTAGTGCATACTCGTCGCGAATGGTCATCTGTATTTACACGTTACGACCGCTAAATCTCGTGTCTGTAGATAGTTGTCTGCTATCGAGTTGGGCATCCATAATTAATGGAAGACAATTCACGCTCGACGTCAATGCAACGTCAGGGATCGTCACCATCACGTGGTAGTATCTTCACTCCACAGACAAAATTTTTGTTGTTGTTCACTGATATTTTCGAGTATTTTGGGACAGGGGATCCGTGGGCTCAGGTGCCTTGTTATAGAATAATCATGTAATTGTGATTTATCCAGCTTGTTACCACAATTACATTTGTTTTTGAGAAAATACCTGTATATTAGAGAAGAAGGGTACAACACTAAAAATTCAGAACCAGGAGTCATCCGAAAGTATGATGTGGTTCAATTCCTTTTTCAGATTTTGCTCCAGTTTTACCACTACAGTGAAGTAGACAACTAGTTTATAGTAATTTATGAACTGGTTTTTAAACTGATCTAAATATAGCATGTGGCCTCTTATGCTCAATACACATTAGTTTTCCTTGATTCTTTCCTACAAAAAAAATTATATTACTAATAAACTAGCAATTTCCTCGTTGCAGCTTTGCCCATGTTACTCAGTGAAAAAAAACTATGCAAGGTGACGTTTTGGAGGGTCTTCTTGTATAGTATTAACTTTCTAGCCTTCTCCATCTTTTAAAAGCATAGGTCTGTACTTTAAACTACAAAATACATATTTTCTGCAATTGTTTTCACTTTCTTCATTAGGCTTTAATGATCAAACACTCGCGGCAGTCCCTTATCAGTTAGAGGGCCCGCACAACAGGTGCGCTTCCGACCTCCCTTCAAGAGCTCATATTCAAACATCGCCAGTGAATGTAAACATCAACAAACTTTCCGTATAAACATGGCACTACTTCGCGAAAAGCCGTGTGACGGAGATCCACCAATTGGAACTAACGTGACTTAAGTGTACCACTCCGTAGAATCAGTGTTATAAGCAAGGCAGCAGAGTCAGACAGGCAGTGTGTACCTACAACTAGGACAGCTCCGCCCAATACCTATGCCAGCTCTAGCCCAGAAGACACTCGCCGTAGTCTTTCGCAGAAATTTGTATCTTGTTGGGTGTAACGCCACTTTGGAATTGTTTAGCGTTGTATTTTGGTTGTTATTATTTCTTTTCATTGTCTTGTAACTTTATTCTGGCTTTTTCCACCACAAGAATTATTGTTCTTCTTGAGTTTGGAAATTAGTGCAGGCCAATATGGCGTTTTATTTAAATACAGTGTGTCCAACCTTGATAGTTAGTTCTTTCCTGCCGACCGCAGGACACTATACAAACAAATGCAGCATTTAAAAATGTATAAGTCTTTTTTATTTTGACACGTGGTAATTGCAACCGACTTAAACTGGCACCCTCTAAGAGTTTTAATTGGCAATGAAATATATGGTCTGAGGCATGCACTATGCTCCAAAAAGTGGTATTATATTCTAATTTTTTCAACTTTTTTCAGTATTTAGTGCTGGTGATGCCCATGCTTTTGACATACCCTCTGCAGTCTTTCCCAACATAAAGCACTCCGTATTCAGGCCACGAGTGGCCTACCGGGACCATCCGACCGCCGTGTCATCCTCAGAGGAGGATGCAGATAGGAGGGGCATGGGATCAGCACACCGCTCTCCTGGCCGTTATGATAGTATTCTTGACCGAGGCCGCTACTATTCGGTCGAGTAGCTCCTCAATTGGCATCACCAGGCTGAGTGCACCCCGAAAAATGGCAACAGCACATCGCGGTTGGATGGTCACCCATCCAAGTGCCGGCTACGCCTAACAGCGCTTAACTTCGGTGATCTCACGGGAACCGATGTATCCACTGCGGCAAGGCCGTTGCCTTTCCCAACATAACAAAGCCTAAAAAGGGTTCTTGAACTTCCTTGATGTTGTCTTCTATTATATATGGACATATATAATTAATCGACTCATTTCATCAGTTCTGCTTTCATCAGGAGTGCTATCAAAAATTAATCGGCAATATTTAGCCTTTTTAATATATGCAATAATTTTTTTTCCTCAACATGTTCACACAAAATAAAAATAAAATCAGTTTGTGCCGCTTTTCACTCTAGCAGACTCTTGGAGTCCTAAACAATGCTCTTTCAATACTGGATCATCTTCCTCCACCAGTTGCGCCAATTCTAATAAACTGTCTCTGTTTTCTGATTACCGTCTTTACAATGACTGTGGATAGCACGGTTTTGCTGGGCTAAAAATAGTGTAATATCTAAAAGGCGATGAAAAATATTTCTCCATTTCTTGGTGTCATCATTAATTTCTATGTGTAGTTTGAAACTGCACTTATAGTACACCTGTGTAGATGGAATAGATATAAAAAATGTTTCATGTGGAATAACTGCATATAGCAGACACCTGCTTATCATTCTACAGCTTTTGAATGCTATGCAATGTTTTACAAAAAGTTCTATACATTCCGAACATATCCAAGAACAATGGCTACAGCCTGATAATATGAAAAATGGTACCCATCTATATATTTTGCGTACATAATGAACCTATAACTCCGAACTCCCTCTATTTACTGAACATATTTTGGCCTTGTTTGGGATTGGATTAAAGACTGTCTTGTCCTGGGGTAGAGAGGCGGCTTCAAATCTCGAGATTCTCGTGATTTGGAGGTCCCCCACCACCAGAGACCTGGGGTGGGCCGCTCCTCTGCCCCCTTTTAGTCCATCAGTGAATAGGGAGCTGTATGCCACAACTTCTCTTCTCCTTTCGAGCTGAATGCTCCACTGTTTATTTCTTCCACTATTAAGATTTGATGTAGCTATCCACAAATCGAGCCTACTAGACAAGTAAGCAATTTGGTTTTAGCTAGACTGATTTAAGAGCAACATATAACGAGAATGTGCAACATAAGACTCTCAGACCTAAAGGAAGTGCTACACTTAATATAATTTTCACTTAATTTCATTATCTTCCTGTAAATCATTTACATGATGTAGGAATTGTCACAACTGTAATTAAAATGCAAAGTATATGTCACACAAACATGAGTGAATATCACTTAAATAGCTATTTTCAATGCATTTTTGGGGGTACAATATTTGTCATGAACAGGTACATAAATGTTAAGACAATAATTTTACATACATTCGAAGTACTCATCTATGCCATAGAAACTTTTGCTTAAAAGGCAATTTTTATGTAAATTGAAGGGGGATTACTGCTATCAGCTGCAGCGGCACATTAAGCAGAATCAGCAGCGATGAGAGAAAATGCGTACCAGACTGGGATTTGAACCCGGGATCTCCTGCTCATTCAAATAAATAATATTTAATCTCAGTCTCAGATTTTACTTCATCTGCTATTTACTTCATGTACACTGGCAGAGCATTGTAATGTTTTATTCCAAAATAACATACATGCATTTGGGTTTACATTATCCTTTCTCTTTCTACATGTAAATTTTTACAATTGTATTATAATTGTGGCAGTCCTCATTGGTACATAAGCTGTTCAGGTGTGTTCTTGTATGTAGTGTTATGACTTCTGCACCACTTCTTAGCAGCAGACACAGTGGCTGCGCCAAGGACTGAGGCGGCGTGGAGTTTTACAATTATTTATTGAACTTTCTTTACAATTTCTCCCCCTTCGTCGCTGCCCAGCCCTGCGGATCCCTCCGCCTGGCTGCTGCCGTGTAGATTCTCCGACAATGCGCGCAACGCGCGCCGCTGATCGCACTCGGGAGCCTCAGGCCACCTGTGCTCCGCTGAAGCCAAGATGCCCTGTGGTTGAGATGAACTCGGCTGCACCGGCGACTGGGAAGCCGTCAGTCGCGATGTCCGCGAGGTCCCGTCATGGACGAACCACAGGCCGTGGGGCCGAGTTGCCGTGAAGTCCGGGCGTCAGTCCCCGGCGGCGCCTGTGACCAAGACCGCGCTGCGGCCGGTCCTGCTGAAAGTTCTCGCTGTAGTTAGTCAGCCATAGTGCCGACTGAACTCGGGCCGACCTCCAGAGCTGAAGTTGACATTTGGCGGCGAAGGGATGACTCCTGCAGGCTGGAACAGACTTCCGGAATCGTCACCTACGAAGATTGAACATTCGGACACGGACCACGTCCGTCCTCAGATCCGAACTACTTGTATGTTCTTCCGTCTGTTGCTGCCTGCGCTCCACTATTCATATCTAACAGGAGGATGTTTTTTACCATCGATGGTAGCTTTTTGTTATTACTCCCGCAGTATATTGCAGTGTAACTTAGCGTGCTGGCCTCACTTCCCCTTACTAAGAACTATCCAGGCTTCGCTCGGCGCTCGGTCTGTGTGTGTCCGTGCATCAGTCTGTTGGTACACTGCTGCTGTCAGCAAGGCTATCTGTGCATGCCTACTTCGCAATGCCTCGGTCGCCGGCGTGCGTCTGTTTTGCCAGTCTCCACTGCGTGAAGCAATGCCTACTACATGTGGCCGCAGCACTGCCTCCTCCTAAAAATTAAATTCGTCCCCGAATTTATCCTATACGTTAACTCTAGTTCTATCCTATATTCTAACTCTTCCCTATACACATCCAGGTTGCCCTGACTCATGACCTACTGGTAATCCATTCTACAGGAATCTCATGGAGCGGTCTTGCATTAACATGCTTAATCCTCCGTTTTAATAAGACATATACTACACCGATAAATACAATCAACACGGTAATAGTACTGGTTGAAATACCAATGGTAACTATGCTATGTTTCTGCCTGGTATCGTACTCCTCCACATGCCTTAATAATGGCTGCATTGAAATTTGACATTCCTCTGAATCTACTAGTGTATCTATCGTTTGCAATAGTGTAGCATCCAAGGTGTTGTTAATATATGTCAAATTTCCTCCTGGCCAGCACGTCAGATGAGTATCTGTAACCTTGGTTACTTCTGTGACTGTTGCTGGTAAGCTGAAACGACCCCCTACTATTTCACAATTTGTCCCGTTGATTAGCAAACCACTGCTCCATAATTCCATCTCCGTGGTTGCTGTCCAATTCCCATTGTCATAACACTTGGCTGATACCCTCTCCGTAGAGAATACTGAATACAACCAATGCCTCCCAACTTGCTGAAAATGTGGCGTAGGGTGCTTCACTATTATTCTCCGACACTCTGAAGCTTCTGCTGGATCTCACACGACCCTTTGCCCGTGAAAACAACCTGTGATGGACAAGTGGAAACTGACTCTGTTAGACATCTACTCAACTCTAAACTCGACATAGTAGCATGAGTATCCCCCTACTTAGAAAGTAATAAAACTTCCTGTGTCCTGAACGGCACGCCCTTCCCCATGTGCTCCCATCTGACCAGATAAGGATGCACTGTGTAACAGTGATACTGTCTCCCCACACTAGTTACTGGAAATCTAATCTCTATATACATCTTAACTAGATTCGTTGTTACCTTAATCCTAGACATACGATAAAAAAGCGACACACTCGCATCAATTATCAGCACTACGTGCTCTACCCCCTCTGGAAACTCTCCCTCTGCCTGCTTCAGACTCCGTCTGAATTTTTCTGGTGACATCAACGTCACACTCGCCTGCTCGTGCAATGCGTGGTGTACTGTCTCTTGCAATTCATCCATCCTCGCTCGTGCATCACCAATGCTGTTAACCAGTTCCCGCAGCAATTTAGCCATTTCCAGCTTCCTTTCCACTATATCCAATCGCATTTTTACCTGTTACAGATCCGTATTCAATAATTTCTGTGTTTTTTTCTATATATGCTCGTAACCCTGCAGCCATCCCACGCACCATGCGTGTCACATTCAACAACTCTGTACCTAATCCCCGTATCTCTGTTGTGTGTATATTCACTAACTTCCCTATGCTTTCCCTGTCGCAAATAACTGTTAAAGAATTGTTCAAAGCCTCAATATCGTCTCTATCCGCTGTTCTAAAAATTGTTTTCAGCAGCTTCCCACCTGCATTCAACCAATCCCTCTTTACTCTCTTTCTCCTCCCTGGAATCATGCTCACGACTTGGAGCAGTTGTTCCATTATTTCCTTACATGACCTATCCAAAGCCTAGTACTCTTCTTGCACGTCCCGTAATATTCCGTTCTTAGATGCAACCGTTTCCACACTCGATACCACCTCCTGTAGCTGCCGCATCTCGTTCCTCACCTGCAGGATGTTGAGTGCCAGCCGAAGCGTCCACTTGTGACTTGTGAGGACCACATCCGGTTGTTTCCCGAAAAACACCCCAATTCGCAACGGCATATCCTGTACCTGGCCAGCTTGTGTCAGCTGCCAGAGGACTACGCCCCATACTATCCACTTGTACCTCATCCTGCGTCACCTACAGAATGGAGAGAGAAAGAAAAAGCTCCCATCACTACCCCTTAATACCAATAAAATAACCCTAGTCCGTGCACAAAAATAATACACACATGATAATTACTGCTAACTACACATCCCTCGAACGCAACTTATACTTAGTACCCAGTTTAAGGTCTGCTTCTGGCGCTTCTTTTCGCTTTCTGCCAGAAGGAGAAGTTCATATACACGGATCTACTACCCCCTGGAACGGCTTAACTCTACTAACGTGAACCACCGTTGTCTTGGTAGACAATTGTAATTTTACATTGACAGGTGATGTCATTTCCACAAAAATAATACATACATGATAATTACTGCTAACTGCACGTTCCTCGAACGCAACTTATACTTAATACCCGGTTTAAGGTCTGCTTCTGGCGCTTCTTTTCGCTTTCTGCCAGAAGGAGAAGTTCATATACACGGATCTACTACCCCCTGGAACGGCTTAACTCTACTAACGTGAACCACCGTTGTCTTGGTAGACAATTGTAATTTTACATTGACAGGTGATGTCATTTCCACAAAAATAATACATACATGATAATTACTGCTAACTGCACGTTCCTCGAACGCAACTTATACTTAATACCCGGTTTAAGGTCTGCTTCTGGCGCTTCTTTTCGCTTTCTGCCAGAAGGAGAAGTTCATATACACGGATCTACTACCCCCTGGAACGGCTTAACTCTACTAACGTGAACCACCGTTGTCTTGGTAGACAATTGTAATTTTACATTGACAGGTGATGTCATTTCCACAAAAATAATACATACATGATAATTACTGCTAACTGCACGTTCCTCGAACGCAACTTATACTTAATACCCGGTTTAAGGTCTGCTTCTGGCGCTTCTTTTCGCTTTCTGCCAGAAGGAGAAGTTCATATACACGGATCTACTACCCCCTGGAACGGCTTAACTCTACTAACGTGAACCACCGTTGTCTTGGTAGACAATTGTAATTTTTCATTGACAGGTGATGTCATTTCCACAAAAATAATACATACATGATAATTACTGCTAACTGCACGTTCCTCGAACGCAACTTATACTTAATACCCGGTTTAAGGTCTGCTTCTGGCGCTTCTTTTCGCTTTCTGCCAGAAGGAGAAGTTCATATACACGGATCTACTACCCCCTGGAACGGCTTAACTCTACTAACGTGAACCACCGTTGTCTTGGTAGACAATTGTAATTTTACATTGACAGGTGATGTCATTTCCACAAAAATAATACATACATGATAATTACTGCTAACTGCACGTTCCTCGAACGCAACTTATACTTAATACCCGGTTTAAGGTCTGCTTCTGGCGCTTCTTTTCGCTTTCTGCCAGAAGGAGAAGTTCATATACACGGATCTACTACCCCCTGGAACGGCTTAACTCTACTAACGTGAACCACCGTTGTCTTGGTAGACAATTGTAATTTTACATTGACAGGTGATGTCATTTCCACAAAAATAATACATACATGATAATTACTGCTAACTGCACGTTCCTCGAACGCAACTTATACTTAATACCCGGTTTAAGGTCTGCTTCTGGCGCTTCTTTTCGCTTTCTGCCAGAAGGAGAAGTTCATATACACGGATCTACTACCCCCTGGAACGGCTTAACTCTACTAACGTGAACCACCGTTGTCTTGGTAGACAATTGTAATTTTACATTGACAGGTGATGTCATTTCCACAAAAATAATACATACATGATAATTACTGCTAACTGCACGTTCCTCGAACGCAACTTATACTTAATACCCGGTTTAAGGTCTGCTTCTGGCGCTTCTTTTCGCTTTCTGCCAGAAGGAGAAGTTCATATACACGGATCTACTACCCCCTGGAACGGCTTAACTCTACTAACGTGAACCACCGTTGTCTTGGTAGACAATTGTAATTTTACATTGACAGGTGATGTCATTTCCACAAAAATAATACATACATGATAATTACTGCTAACTGCACGTTCCTCGAACGCAACTTATACTTAATACCCGGTTTAAGGTCTGCTTCTGGCGCTTCTTTTCGCTTTCTGCCAGAAGGAGAAGTTCATATACACGGATCTACTACCCCCTGGAACGGCTTAACTCTACTAACGTGAACCACCGTTGTCTTGGTAGACAATTGTAATTTTACATTGACAGGTGATGTCATTTCCACAAAAATAATACATACATGATAATTACTGCTAACTGCACGTTCCTCGAACGCAACTTATACTTAATACCCGGTTTAAGGTCTGCTTCTGGCGCTTCTTTTCGCTTTCTGCCAGAAGGAGAAGTTCATATACACGGATCTACTACCCCCTGGAACGGCTTAACTCTACTAACGTGAACCACCGTTGTCTTGGTAGACAATTGTAATTTTACATTGACAGGTGATGTCATTTCCACAAAAATAATACATACATGATAATTACTGCTAACTGCACGTTCCTCGAACGCAACTTATACTTAATACCCGGTTTAAGGTCTGCTTCTGGCGCTTCGTTTCGCTTTCTGCCAGAAGGAGAAGTTCATATACACGGATCTACTACCCCCTGGAACGGCTTAACTCTACTAACGTGAACCACCGTTGTCTTGGTAGACAATTGTAATTTTACATTGACAGGTGATGTCATTTCCACAAAAATAATACATACATGATAATTACTGCTAACTGCACGTTCCTCGAACGCAACTTATACTTAATACCCGGTTTAAGGTCTGCTTCTGGCGCTTCTTTTCGCTTTCTGCCAGAAGGAGAAGTTCATATACACGGATCTACTACCCCCTGGAACGGCTTAACTCTACTAACGTGAACCACCGTTGTCTTGGTAGACAATTGTAATTTTACATTGACAGGTGATGTCATTTCCACAAAAATAATACATACATGATAATTACTGCTAACTGCACGTTCCTCGAACGCAACTTATACTTAATACCCGGTTTAAGGTCTGCTTCTGGCGCTTCTTTTCGCTTTCTGCCAGAAGGAGAAGTTCATATACACGGATCTACTACCCCCTGGAACGGCTTAACTCTACTAACGTGAACCACCGTTGTCTTGGTAGACAATTGTAATTTTACATTGACAGGTGATGTCATTTCCACAAAAATAATACATACATGATAATTACTGCTAACTGCACGTTCCTCGAACGCAACTTATACTTAATACCCGGTTTAAGGTCTGCTTCTGGCGCTTCTTTTCGCTTTCTGCCAGAAGGAGAAGTTCATATACACGGATCTACTACCCCCTGGAACGGCTTAACTCTACTAACGTGAACCACCGTTGTCTTGGTAGACAATTGTAATTTTACATTGACAGGTGATGTCATTTCCACAAAAATAATACATACATGATAATTACTGCTAACTGCACGTTCCTCGAACGCAACTTATACTTAATACCCGGTTTAAGGTCTGCTTCTGGCGCTTCTTTTCGCTTTCTGCCAGAAGGAGAAGTTCATATACACGGATCTACTACCCCCTGGAACGGCTTAACTCTACTAACGTGAACCACCGTTGTCTTGGTAGACAATTGTAATTTTACATTGACAGGTGATGTCATTTCCACAAAAATAATACATACATGATAATTACTGCTAACTGCACGTTCCTCGAACGCAACTTATACTTAATACCCGGTTTAAGGTCTGCTTCTGGCGCTTCTTTTCGCTTTCTGCCAGAAGGAGAAGTTCATATACACGGATCTACTACCCCCTGGAACGGCTTAACTCTACTAACGTGAACCACCGTTGTCTTGGTAGACAATTGTAATTTTATATTGACAGGTGATGTCATTTCCCTTGAACTTGTTTGTGAACTTCTTGGTTCTCCCTTTTGGAACATACGGATTAGCTAGCAGCACCCATTGACCTACTCTGTACTGTGGCAACTTCCTCGTTGTACCTCCCATCCGTTCTTGTCATTCCAACGCTTTCGTGTTAGCTCGTTTAACTCTCTGCCATACTTCCTTACTGGTTTTCGCAAATTGCCTTACATGCTCCCCCTCCGCTCCCAGCCTTGGACGAATCATGTCAAAAGGTGATGGCATCTTCTGCCCATACACCACTTCGTACAGCGACAATCGTGTCGACGTATGTACCTTACTATTATATGCACTGGTTACGAATTGCAAGTACACATCCCAGTCGGTGTGTTGACTATTTACATAGTGACTCAACATATTAGCGATCGTGCGATGCACTCTCTCAGTCCGTCCGTTTGCTTGCGGATGGAATGGACTAGTCCGTAGTTTCTTTACATTCAGTAACTTACCCAGTTGCTTCATCAGATCAGACTTGAAATCAGTACCTTGATCCGAGATTAAGGCCTGAGGTATCCCGTACCTGAGTAACCAATTATTAACTAAAGCTTGTGCCACCATACTTGCTTTCTGATCTGGTAATGCGACCATGACTAAATACCTAGAAAAGTGGTCAATCACTGTTACACACATATTTATTCCCTGCTGCACTCCTATTTAATGGGCCTAATACATCAATTCCGATTTGTTGGAAAGATCTGTCTGCCTCTGGTAACCTTTGAAGCTGAATCTTTTGATGACTCAAGTCCGCTCGCTGTGCGCATGGCACACAATTCCTGACGTACTCGTTCATGTCTTGACGTCGTGTCCTCCGCCAAAACTTCTCCGCCATCCGCCTATGCGTAGCTCTTCTCCCGCCATGTTCTGAAACAAAATGGTCATGCACCTGTTGCAAAACTTCAGATCTTAACGCTGCTGGTACGACGACGCGCGGGCCGCATTTCGTCGACCTGCAAAGTAACCCGTCCTGTACTACGAACTGCGGTTGCTTTCTGAACAATTGGCAATCACTATCCACGGCTTGTGCCCTTTTCCACTCATCTTCAGTCACCCCTGCTACTTGCAATACTGCCACTTTCCTGCTCAATGCGTCAGCACTGGCATGTTTCACACCTGGCTTGTGTATTACCTCATAATCGAACTCACTGAGTTTCAGCGCCGATCTCACTAGCCTATTCGCTGGGTCTTTCAGACCTAATAACCATTTCAGAGCTGAATGATCCGTCACAACCTTAAACCTTCTATCGTACAGATAACATCGAAAGTACGAAATCCCGTATATTACTGCTAACAATTCTTTCTCCGTCGTGGAGTAATTTTGTTCTGCCTTGCTAAGTTGACGAGACGCGAACGCAATCAGATGTTCTTTGCCATCAATATCTTGCCCAAGTACAACCCCAAGAGCGTGATTAGACGAGTCACATTGTAGTATTAACTCCTTCGAAAAGTCTGGAAACTACAAAACTGGATCTGGTGTCAGTATCCGTTTCAACTCCTGAAATGCTTTCTCGCACTCTGACGCCCACTGGAAGGTAACACCTTTTCTTAGCAACTTATTAAGTGGCCTCGCTATTTCTGCGAACCCCTGTACGAATTTTTGATAATAGCTCGCAAGACCAATATACGATTGCAGTTGTTTAACCGTTTGCGGAACCAGAAAATCTCGTACTGACTGATAACATGCACGAGATAATTTACTTGTGCTTGCGCAAAATGGCATTTGTCCAAACTTAATGGTAGCCGTGCTGCTTCTAATCTTTTAAATACCTCCTCTAAGCGTTCCACATGCCGCTCTATATCTCTTGAAAAAACTATAATGTCATCCAGATACAGCACGCATTTTTTCGGTTTCAACCCGCGAAGGACACCATCCAACAACCTCTGAAATGTTCCCGGAGTGTTTTTTAGTCCAAACTGCATTCCTTTATACTCGAAGTGACCACAATGCGTCGTAAATGCTGTTTTTGGTCTGTCCTCCGGACATGCTTCAATCTGGTGACAACCGCTTCGCAAATCCATAGTGGAGAAACATTAACACTGCCCTAGTTTGTCTAACGTTTCTGTGATATTCGGAATCGGATATACATCCGCCACTGTCTGTTCATTCAAATGTCTGTAATCGCAACAAAAGCGAAATTTTTTCGACCCGTCCGGTGTCTTCTTCGGAACTAGGACCACGCTACTAGACCAAGGACTATTACTGTGCTGGATTATCCCATCTTCCAGTTGTTGCTCTATTAATTGCTCTGCTACTGGTTGTAATTGTTTCGGTAGTCTGTATGGCTTACGATACACAGGAGCGTGATTCCCTGTCGGAATACGATGCTGTGTTATCGGTGTAGCAGGTAACGTACCCTGTGTTTCAAACAATGCTTTATACTTTAGTAATAATGCTTCCATACCCGAACGATCATTTCCTCTCAAATGATTTTCCTTGTCACGAAGTGCAGACGTGCTGACGGTCTGCTTTACATCATAGTCTAGCCTCGAACTATCGATGTCCTCTTCATCCATCAACTCTACTGTGGCTATTACTAATCCCGTCGGCAGATCAACATCATCCCGCCCGCAGTTATCTAAACTCACCAGAACCATAAACTGGCCATTTATGTCCGTTACTCGTGATACACTCCTACGAATAAAGCAATGCTTTTCGTCTAAAACCTCATTACTCGGTAGTGGCTCTACCAAGAATAACCACTGCTGTGGCACATCGACATCCACCGGTACCCAGATCAACTTCCCTGTACCTTGCGAGGTGCCGGGGCTAGCAGTGTATTTAACACTAAATTCTAGAATCTACACATGTAAATGATGCTCTAAGCCCCCCCCTATTCTAACTCCGACTTTTGCTGTTGCACAAGGATTAAAAAATATACGCGAACTGACTGTAATCAACCCTGCAAGTGGAGTAGAAAAGAGTTTGGCACCTGCAATAATTTAATTTGATAAATAAGTTAAATAAAGGAAGGTTTCATTAACGTAGTGAGAAATGATGGGTTGCTCTACCGATTAACAGAATGAAAGTCTGTCCAAAATAACAATATGATTTATTAAGACTAAACACAAAATAATAAACAAAAACACATGAAACATTTATAATACATCAAATTGGCTCAAATTGGATACACAAACAAACGCTGTGAAGGTGAAGTTGTCCCTAAACTAGATTGTGAGGTTTATGACGAAGTGGTATGTGGAGCCAATTCCTTGCCACTCAAATCTTAAGAGAGACACACAGCTAACCCAACATTAATTGCTGCTACTCAAGACAGAACAAAGTTAGAAAAAGACGAACAGGCGCACTCTGCTGAGCTCTGATTATCACCTAGGAAAATCCCTATCTGCCGGTGCTGCGGACATACATTACCAAACTGTCTTCTTAACTGCCAGAACACGATCTGGCGTACCGGAGGCGATGGCTGGTTGCTTCGACGTCCTCGACCGAGAGACGAGAGCCGACTCCCTAGAGCACCCGTACAGGCCGAACACACAATATTCCCGCCCCCATGACAGTGGCCGTGGTTAAACGTTCCAATCAGCAACTCGAAAACCGGCGGAAAATTCCACTCCATTGCCGGAGCACTATCATTCCACCAATGGAGATTCTTGGCGCCAATTTCTGCGCTGATTTTGCTACGTCACGGAGCTATGCCCTGAGCCAGCCAATCACAGTTACTATTTTGCAGAAAGCGCGGGAATTTTCCCGCCACAACTGCCTGGGTACACAAGTCATTCCCGCGCCTCGCTGGTATCCCGCCAGAAAGTGTTTTCGCTAAGATTCTGCGAAGTAACGGAACCTCTAGCCCAGCCGCTACTTCAGACCCCTCCGGGCGTGTCTTTTGACAATGTCGGCGTATGCAAAGCATTCACTCGACTTCCTCACACCCGTCGGCTTAACCCTTTCCAGATCAGGAGAGCCCGCCTGTCACCGGACCACCCGGGTAATGAGAGACGCTGCGTGGGAAGTCTGCGTGTGAAGGAATAGCAACTTTTCACCGCATGCAATTAGAGACGAAAATCGTAAGATAGATATATGAGAGGGGGCTCATGCCACCTCTCATAGCCCCTACGCCATTTTAGATTGTAATTGGTGAGCGGTTGGCTCACTTAGGAGCAAGGTAGTGAGTCAATCGCCCAAGAACAATCTTACAAACTGACTCCACATGCCGCACTCATTAAAAAAAATCACTGCAACTGAAAAATGCAGCTCATAGAGGGAGGATTATTTATGGTGTAGCCAACTTCACCTTCTTAATATGGAACACTAACACTCACATCACACATCCATACCCAGGGAGCCCCTTCCAAACACCGATTCACACAGACATTCACACTCTAAATATGGCCCGGGCATGTGAGCCAAATATGGAGCAGTTTATTCTTTACAATCAGAGTTGGAGTGCTCCGCAATTAAATGTCCAAGATGTTACAACAATTTGAATCATTAAACTAACATGAACGCACTCACACATGGTACTGTTTAAGTTAACAATCTCTTTTTGTGAGCTTTCAGAATCTAATTACAACCTCCAATTCATTCTGTCTCCCTGCACCAAGAATAACCTTTACAAAATGTTCCCTGAACTGATGGTCCATTCACAATGACAGTGGTGGTATCTGCTTCAGTTTATGGGGACTTCAGGCACACTGTTTGAATACACACAACAATAAATACAAAATACAAAAAAAACATGGTGTGGAGAGCAATGCAGTAATTTGTAATAAGAATTAAAGTGTAAAACACAAACACATACAAGGTATAACATACATTACAAAAACAACACTAGAGAAAAATTTAAGAAAGAAAAGAAAGAAAAAAACGAGGTTCGTGGGGCATCAAGTTGTGCGTGCTCATTGCACAATGTTCACAACTGTGCTGAGAATGAGGCACTAAATCACATTGTTAGAAATATTCGAAGCACTTCACAAATTCCACAGTACTGACATCACATAGGGCTAAACGTCGGGTGTTGTTGCTACGTTGTTGCAACGGCAATAGGGTATGCTGGAGCATCTGCAGTAGTCTGTTGAGATTGGACCAAGACCCACGCATATGATGACGGCAGTACGGTAGGAAGACACAGTGATAGGCTCACCTCACGTCGATTAATTGTCTCTGAGGTCTACTTCTTGGGATACATCACTAGTCTAGGTCTCTTCTCTCGCTGGACAATACTTTTACGTTTCCCAATATTGCAGTCCGACGAGGGATGATGGCATGTGGAGTGACTCCACAAGTGTGTGAGGTCATCTATACAGGATCGAACTAGGAGCGACGATTGCTACACCTGCTCTCTAAGAGAGAGGAGAAGTTAGAAATGAGACCATTCATTTGTTAGAGTGTGTGGCACGATACTGTTTTGTGTATGCAGATCGGCCAATGCTAGTGAGTTGTAAAAACCCAAACAGGTGAGTATATAGCGTCCCTTTCTGTCCTGAGGCACATGAGGCGCAGGTTCTGACACGATATGTGACCTTCTTCATGTACTCACGACAACGTGGTCTGCCGCAGGGAATCCCTCCAAACGGCTGCCGCATTCGGAGAGCTAGCAGGCTGTCGCGTGTGGGTCGCGTGTCAGTGTCAACGGCCAGCCTCACTTTCGCTTGTGGCCCGGCGAGGATTGTCTGCCGCCTAATCCCTCAGGTATATGGCCCGGTGACTGTCAGCTTGTAGGACCGGATGCTCTCGCGCCCTTCACGTCAGGTGGCGCGCTGACGCTCTCTTCTTGCAGGTAGCCGATGACCTCTTGCTTTTGCTCCGGATGGCCTCTGCATTCCCACGATACCCGTCATCTGCACAATTCTTACAAAAATCTTATACCTAACTTTTCCCTATGACCTTCTATGTTATAATAAATTTACATAACGATACATTGATGGTCTGTCATTTCAGACACTCTAATTTTAATTTTATAGTTATTTATCTGTAGCTATCATAACAAAATCATGGAAATAATTTATCTTGATATTTGTGTAGAGACCGATCTCACTATTTTACATGGTGTGTGACGCTATATTGGATGAAGAAATAAATGTGCGGGCCCTCACTAATATTACTATTAATTATATAGATCAACAGTAGACATGCTCAAGAATTAACTACCATTTGCCAACGATCTACATTCTATGTCTTTTAATTCAATTATGTTGTTATGCAGGTCTAAGTTTTACTGTGCTCTAAAGAACATGCAACTATGCTACTTTTGCTCGCCCGTCGTTCCTCCATCTCTGGTCTGTGGTTTGGTGACCTGAAAAATAGCATCTCAACAGGCGCGCGCCAAACACTTGTGGTAGAAAACCGCCACAACATTAAGGATCTAGTTATTGTAAAATCCTAAAGTTTAATTTATCCTAGTATATGGTACTCTCTCTATAATTATTATAATTTTTTTATTTTTTATTTTTTTTATACAACATTCTTACATAATCCCTGTTACGCTGAGATGTCTCGCTGCTCGCCGCTATTGACGACAGTGATGTGCGCGCCGTACGACATGGCCTCCGAGTTCTCACTACGCCTCACTGAAACTCCAGAGACTGGGTTAGCCATGGCTATACAAGACAATAAATTTATAGTTGCAACTTCTTTTTCTATGTTATGCAGTATTCGCGATCAAAGCACACCTTTCCAGAGGCAATGTAATACGACCAAGCCAGGACTGGTTCCTGTTGAGGATTCAGTCGCCCAACACACGCCAGCTACACAGTATGTCACGAATATCCAAGTATAAGTCCCTGGTTATTCATCTGTGACAGTCACGAGCAGCACGCTAAATCCCCAACCAGCACATTGGCATGGTAGGCTTTATGCCCGCATTTCTCTCGTCTAGGGCACCATTGGAGTCAAACGCTCACAGGTTCACCCCGACTTGCAAGACAACGATGCTGGCGCAGCTCTGCAAAAAACTATACTGCCCATATTCATCCTCGAAATCACGCAATATACCACAATCTTGCAGTGCACTGACGCGTGCCTGCAAGCATTGGTATTAACGTCTCACGAACTGGTTGTGGCCGCTATGGAGCGTATCACGACTTCTCAGAACGCTTCTAAGAGCACGTTCTTGTATGCGCCCCTTTGTGCGACATCTCGTCACTCATCTTTATCCCTTAACATGGACACCAGATAGGAAAGGACAAAAACATTGCTCATGGAAAGGTAGTGCCTCTTATCGCAACGACAGAGGAGATCCCGAACGTAGACAAAAAAGTTAACAGCAGTAAATTCTTATGCGAGAAAACGCAGCGTGTTAATACTTTAACAATCTTAATCTATTAATGCAACGATTATTGTTCCCCGAAGAAAGGTTCATATATTTGCCTATTCTACTATGTACACCACTTACACTACTACTGTAGCAAGGTTCATGTATTTGCCCATTCTACTATGTACACCACTTACACTACTACTATTCCACGAACTCCTTTATGTGAGAGATGTGGTGGAGTCCTATGGACTTTTTTCCTTTCAGCGTCTCCAATTCATAAGCATTGTGGTGAGCTGCTCTCCTTATACGGTACGGGCCGTTGTAAACAGAATAGAATTTTTGGCATTTGATTTTTTGTTTGTTCGAAAGTCGGAAAGACTTAACGAGCACCTTTTGTCCAATTTGGAAGTGTCGTAGACGAGCTCCCCTGTCGGCACGTCTCTTCCTGACCTCTGCTGCAGCCCGTATCCTCTTGAGAGCCAAATCCACTATGGCTTGGTGCTGCGTTCGCGCCCTTGGTGGGAAGTTTACGACCTCGGTTATCAAGTCCTTAGGAATCCGGTTTTTCAGTAATGTAATGGGTGCCAATTTTGTTATCCCATGGGGTGCCTCATTGATCGCCTCCTGGAAGTCTTTAAGGAAAACGTCCCATGTCGTGTGCTGTTTGTTACAGTACAACCGGCACAAGTTTCCGAGTTCCTTAATAACCCGTTCTGCAGCATTCGAGCTCGGATGGTGTGAAGATATAAAAATGGGATTAATTTTACATCCACGCAACGTCTCCTTCCATGTTTTTGACTTAAACTGTGGCCCATTATCAGAAATAATTTTACTCACATGACCAACCTGTGGTAGGAAATCCCAGATTAGGGCTCGTGATACAGTTCGTCCTGTCGCCCTCTTCAGTGGCGTAAAGGTAACGTATTTGGACGTTAGTTCAACAAACACTAATACGTACGTATATCCTCTTCTTGTTCTTGGCAAAGGTCCCATCAAATCTGTTGCTGCTAATTGTCTTAATTTGGTCGGTACGATTGGGTATAATGGTGCCTGCATGCTCACAGTGGTGTGCTTAGCCTTTTGGCAGTCTTTACACACCGACAGTACCCTCCGTATTCGACGCTCCATGTTTCGAAAGAAACACATGGTCCTTAGCTTCAGATTGCACTTGCGTGGTCCGAAGTGTCCATAGCTGAGGTGAGTATGCCATATAACCTTGTTTATTAGGTGTTCAGGGATGCATACCCCCCATTCAGTGTCATTGGCATAATTTCGGTGGAAAATTATGCCTTTCCGCGAGAGGTAGAACTGCCTGATGGTGGCGTGTCTTCTGTCTATCCATTTCTGTTTCAATAACACTAGGGCAGGGTCCTTGTCTTGCTCCTTCTTGATGTCCTGCATACTACAGGTAATAAAATTTTCAAAGGCTACTTTCTGCATATAGAAAAGGCAGTAGTGATTTTCCTCCAGATCTTCTTCCACGTTATGCTCAAATCCGACCGGTGACCGTGATAAGGCGTCTGCAATACTGTTCTGACTGCCGGGGATATCTTCTTCTTCAGTAGCTCTACAGCCCTTGGTGAGCCTTGGCTTCTTCAACAATCTTCCTCCACACTTCTCGGTTATTTGCTGCTCTTTTCCACCCCCGGACTCCCATATTGCTGATATCCATTATTACCTCATCGATCCATCTTCTTCTAGGTCTCCCTTTTCGCCTAACTGAATGGATCATACCTTTCATCATTTTCTTTGGAATTCTATCCTCTGCCATTCTCTCCAAGTGTCCTAGCCATCGTATTTGCTGTGATTTAACAAATTTTACTATGTCTCTGCCTTGTATTAACTCCTGTAATTCAGCATTGTAGCGTATTCTCCAGCCTTCTTCCTCACTTATTGGCCCATAGATTTTGCGTAGTATTTTCCGCTCAATGCTTCTTAGAGCATTTTTATCGTGTTCTGTCAACGTCCATACCTGTGAGCCGTATGTGATAACTGGGCGGACTAGGGAATTATATATTAGCAATTTAGTTTTTCATGTAACAAGGCTACTTTTGAAAAGCTGCATATTTGCAAAGTAAGCTCTGTTTCTTGCTTGTATTCTTTCCCTTATAGCCTTTCCAATACTGTTATCATTTGTTATTAGGGCTCCCAAATAGTTAAAAGAGGACACTCCATTGAAGCATTTCCCATTGATGTTTAGGTTTTTAGGGGTTCTTCTGGCCTCAGATTGTGACATTACCATATATTTTGTTTTGTTTACATTTACTATGAGGCCAATGTTTAAGGCTTCTGTTTCCATTGCCCGGTATGTTTCTAGGAGTGTATTGGTATTTCTTCCTACTATAGCAATGTCATCAGCGTATGCACATATCTGGCTAGTTTTCATAAATATGGTGCCTCTTTTGTTGATTTTATTTACTGCACTATGCAGGGCAATGTTGAATAGGACAGTGGAGAGATTATCCCCTTGCTTCACACCTTTATTAAAGTCAAAGCTTTCACTTGTTCTGCTAAGGACCTTTACTTTTGCTCTTGTCTCTGTCATTGTCATTCTGATTAGTCTTATTAATTTAGCACATATACCAACTTCTTTCAGTACTCTGTATAGTTCTTGCCGATTTATGCTGTCAAAGGCTTGTTTGAAATCGATGAATAAGAAATGCAGATCTATATCATATTCATAGAACTTTTCCATCATTTGCCTTATCACAAATATTTGATCAGTTGTTCCTCTGCCCGGTCGAAAGCCACACTGATGTTCCCCTAGTATGCCTTCTGCACACTTCCGTATCCTTTCGTTTAATATACTTGTGAAGATCTTATAAGCTGTACTTAGGAGTGTTACACCTCTATAGTTTTCACATGCTGTTCTGTCCCCTTTCTTATAAATGGGGACTATTATTCCAATTTTCCAATTATCTGGCATAGTTTCTGTTTCCCATATATCTGATATTAATGTGTGCAGTTCCTTTATTACAGCCTCACCACCAGTTTTTATTAATTCAGCAATTATGCTGTCTTCCCCAGGGGCTCGATTGTTTTTTGACTTGTGCACAGCCTGGGAGACCTCTTGTAGTGTTGGTTTTCTTGCCTCATTGGTTTCATTGTCTACTTCCAGCTCCACTCTTCCCTCCTGTGCAGCTGTCTCTTCATCTTCTAGGCTGGTGCTTAGTGTATCTTTGAAATATTCTGCCCATCTTCCCACTATCTGTTCTTCCTCCCTTATCATTTTCCCATCTTTACTGGAACAGGCCATTGTTTTTGGTTGGAATCTATTCTTCATTTTGCCTATGGCATGATAGAACTTTCTTATTTCACTCTGTTCCTTTAGTTCTTCTAGTTCTTGAAATTTCATCTTATTCCACTCTCTTTTCTTTCTCTTGCACAGTCTGTTAGCTCTTCTCCTTAATTCTCTATATTGTTCCACATTATTTCTGGTTTCTCTCTGTAGCATTTTTGTTCTTGCCCTATTCTTTTCCTCTATTGCTGACCTGCAATCTTCATCAAACCACTCCTGGGTTCTTCTATTCCTTCTTATGCCTATTATTTCCTCTGCAGCATCCTTAATGGCTTGTTCAAACCTGTTCCACCTTCCATTTACTCCTACTGTGGTCTCTTCATTGCTCAACTTTCTGCTTAGTGTTGCTTGGTATTTTTTTACTTCATCAGGGATGTTCAGTTTGTCTGTATTCCATTTCATCATCTTTCCCATTCTGTTGCCATTTGTTAGTGACAGTTTCTCTCTCAAGACTGATTTTATCAGAAAGTGGTCTGAATCACAGTTTCGTCCTCTGCAGCTCCGTACATCCGTAACTGACGTGGAGTGGCGTGCAATCACTAAAATATGATCAATCTGATTGACTACTCCACTGGCTGCAGACTTCCAAGTTCCCAGATGGATCCTTTTATGTGGAAAGCAGGTACTTTTAATAATCATATTATTCCTTGCTGCGAATTGGCATAATAAGTCTCCATTCTCATTGTTTTCTTCATGTAGTGAATATTTTCCAGAAACTCCATACAGATGTTCATTCCTCCCTATTTTTGGATTAAAATCTCCTATTACTAGCATCAGGTCATATTTAGGTACTGCACCGTATACTTTTTCCAAGTCTTCGTAGAACTGTTCTTTAATTATATCCTCTTTTTCCTCTGTTGGTGCATGTGCATTAACTATTGATATATTCCTAAATTTACCTTTTAGTCTGAGTCTGCACATCCTTTCATTTATGGGTTCAAATTCCAGAAGGCTTTTCCTAACTTCCCTAGTTATTATAAACCCTGTTCCAAGTTGGCCTGTTCTTTCTTCTGGTCCACTATATACCAATGAGTACTCAGGTTTATCTATCTGCCCATTCCCCTGCCATCTTATTTCCTGTAGCCCTACAATATCATATTTGAATTTTAAAATTTCATTGGCTATTTCTTAAATCTTTCCAGGCTGAAGCATTGTCCTCACATTCCATAATGCTACTGTTAGATCCTTTATCCATTTCCTTTGCCGGGGTCGTGATACATGCTTTCCATCCAGTTTCCGAGGCTTCTGTTGAATTTCCGTAATATTCTTTTTTTTACAGTATGGGGTTATTAGCCCCATGCTCAACCCCCAACCTGGAGGACCAGGATTTGTATGAGGTTTACTCCTCTAGGGAAGCTGGCTTCACTACGCCTCTAGAGCCCTCCCTGCCCTATGTTGTGGGACACACTTTGTCTGGCTCCTCTGTCGGGACCAGTCCGGCTTGGGAGACCCTGCCAGTAGCTATGCTACCGCCGGCATAGCTCTCGACTTCACCGAAGCACGCAAACCCTCCCGCCCGGCACTGAAGGTGCCTACTATAAGGCGGTGTCCCCTGAGAGGGCTCCATGTTTCGAAAGAAACACATGGTCCTTAGCTTGAGATTGCACTTGCGTGGTCCGAAGTGTCCATAGCTGAGGTGAGTATGCCATATAACCTTGTTTATTAGGTGTTCAGGGATGCATACCCCCCATTCAGTGTCATTGGCATAATTTCAGTGGAAAATTATGCCTTTCCGCAAGAGGTAGAACTGCCTGATGGTGGCGTGTCTTCTGTCTATCCATTTCTGTTTCAATAACACTAGGGCAGGGTCCTTGTCTTGCTCCTTCTTGATGTCCTGCATACTACAGGTAATAAAATTTTCAAAGGCTACTTTCTGCATATAGAAAAGGCAGTAGTGATTTTCCTCCAGATCTTCTTCCATGTTGTGCTCAAATCCGATCGGTGACCGTGATAAGGCGTCTGCAATAATGTTCTGACTGCCGGGGATATATTCTATCGAAAAGTTGTACTCCTGCATATATGATGCCCACCTAATGAGCCGTCTGTGTTTAAGCTTTGCAATCATCAAGAACTCGAGTGCCTTGTGGTCTGTGTAGACCCTCGTCTTGCGACCAAACAGAAGGTATCTGAATTTTTCAAACGCCCACACAATAGCCAGCGCCTCTAACTCGGTTACTGAGAAATTCCTCTCACTCTTGGCTAGTACTCTGCTACCAAACGCAATTGTCTTCCACACCCTGTTTCCTTCATGTACATAGTCTTGCAACACCATGACACCCAGACCTGAGTATGAACTGTCCGTTACTATGCAAAGCTCTTCTGCTAAATTAGGGTGTGATAGGATGGGTGCTTGTAATAATGCGAATTTTAATGCTTTCCATTCGGATTCGGCCGCCTCATCCCATTCCCAAGGAATCTTCTTTCCTGTAAGTTGATGCAACCTAGGACTGCTCTGAGTTTTGACATGTATAAAGCGGGTGTAAAAATTTATGATCCCCAAGAACCCCCTTAACTGCTTCTTTGTCGTAGGAATGGGAAACTTTTCAATCGCTTCGATCTTTTCGGGATTTCGCGCAATGCCCTCACCCGTGATGATATGTCCTAGAAATTTTGACAGAGGACGTCCCAAAATTCGATTTTTCGATATTGATAGTCACTCCGTATTCCTTGAATGTCGCAAGGAGTTCACCGAGGACCGCATTGTGCTCTCCCCAAGATTTCCCCGCGATCAGCAAATCGTCCACATAGCTGGTGACATGACGTTTCAAATTATCGCTTAGTATGCCGTCCAGCCCCCGAATGAATGCGGCAGACGAAATGTTCAAACCAAATGGGAGACGACGAAACCGGTAACATCTTCCAAATGCTAAAAAGACTGTGTACTGTCTGCAATTTGGATGGAGCTCGATCTGCCAGAAACTCGATTTTAGATCAACTGATGAGAAGATTGATATTCCATGGAAGTTTTGTAAGAGTTCCTCTAATCGTTCCGGTCTGTCTGTTTCGGGTTCTATTATGGTATTAATTTGTCGCGAGTCCAAGACTAAACGAATACTACCATCTGCCTTCTCGACTACTCTTAACGGGTTATTATAGGCTGAAGCCGTAGGTTCTATTATTCCTTCACTCAGCATTCGCGTAATTTCAGCTGCTACTTTCTGTCGATATGCCAAGGGGATTGGATAGGGTGGCACACGAAACTGGTTGTGCGGACGTACACGAAATTCATATTGGAAGTTCTTTATTGATCCTGTCTTGGGAAGGAAGACCTCCATATGTTCTACTAGTAATTTATGAAGTTCTTTGCGGTGGTCGCACCTTATATTGTTTATTGCTTCCACTTTTTCTCCTATTTTCTCCTTTATTTCTCCCATTATTCCGACTTCATTCTCATCCGTGTCCTCTCCCCTACCCGCAACGTCGACCTGTTCTTCCTTTCTGTCTTTCAGACACGCATAGTTTATCCGTACACAGTTAGACGGTAGTTGAGCTGGGATCAGCTGGTCGTCGAACTTAATGTGGACGGGATTCCCTTTCCTCCAAACCACTTCACCTCGTCCTAGATCAACTATCGCTTCATGTTCATTTGGGAAGTCCGTTCCTATTATCATGTCTATCGCCAGATTTGGCACGATACAGAAGTTAGACTCTATTTTGTGTCCTTGGCAGGAGAATTCCAGTCTTGTTTGTTGGGTGACCTCCGTACATTTACCCCCTAATGCCCCTTTTATTTTGGTTTTCTTAACCGATAGAACAGGCCAGTCCATCTCCTGAGAGCACCTCTTGTATGCTGCCTCAGATATTGCTGTTATGTAGCTTCCACTATCTATTATCGCATTCATACTCTTTTCAGTTATTGCTACTGTGATAAGAGGCTGCCGATCTTGTCGAGGAGTTGCTTTATGTTCCTCGAGCAGGATTTCTGATAAATCTTCGTAATGTATCATCCGTAGTTGGCCAGGTCCGAGATTACGTGCGAAATTCCGGCGGCCTGTGTTCGCAATAGTCTGGTGTCAATCCCTTGTTAAGCTCCCCCTCCTCTGACGTGCGTTAGGATTTGCGGGTCTAGTTTCAATCTCCTGGTTCCACTGTTGTCCTTGGTTTCGCTCTCTCCAATTACGGTCGCTTTGCCGTTCGTTATTCCTCCTATCCCAGATTCTTTGTCTAGATTGACCCTGCTCCCTGACGTTCTCGTTTCCGTGTCTTTGGTTTCCATAACCTTGAATAGCGTAACCTTGACTTCCGTAACCCTGGTTTCCTAACTGACCAGTGCGATTATGCAATCTGTTGTCGTCTTCCCTTCCTGGCCCGTGGTATTTGTTACTTTGCCCCTTCTTCCTGTCCTTTGCGTCATGTTTATCAAAGACTACTTCGAGTTCGCGCAATAGACTCTTGAATGCTTCTATGTCAGATCCACACTTCCCGACAAGTGTCTGTTGGTACCTAACTGGCAATTTGGAAAAGCAAAATTTAATGATTTCTCCGTTGCTATATGGACTATCTAAAAATTGATTCTTCTTGAGTAAATCATCAAGAAATTTGGTTGCGCTCCTATGCCCAGACACTTCCAGTTCAGGACAAAATATTATTTCCTCTTTAATCCTGTCTTGCGTTTCCTTTGACCAGTAGGTCCGCAGGAATGCACCAACAAATTCCTGATAAGTCCGACACGTCACTGCCACACCCCGCATCTTTTCCGCGGCTTGGCCTTCGATGTGTCCACACATGAATTCTAATGTCGCCTGGGTTGGCCATGATGCCGGTAATGAATTTGTAAACTGCATCACCCAGCTCTTCGGATGCATCGACCCTCCATTTTCTTTGAACTTCTGGAATTTTAGTATCGACAGGAAGTGATTGTGATCAAAATCCTGTCTGATCCTCGCACTGGTGTTGTCACTCGTTTCCGCGATACTTGCACGTCTGCTGAGTGTCCTGTTCTATCTTGCTGATAACTGTGATGTGCTACCTCTGTATCACAGTGGAAGTGGCACTCAGAATTCACTCTCCTAAGTGGGCTATAATTATTGGAGCTATTACTCGCTGTTTCTGCGTGTGCATTGTTAGTTCCGCACTCGGTCATTGGGCTAGAGCACGGAGGGCTTTTCCTCGGAGACACAATTCTGTGTGTTCCATCATTGGTATCCGAACGCGCAGTGCTCGTGTGCCCGTTTTGCTCTAGTTTTGCTATCCGACTCTCTACTTCTTCCATTCGTTTCGTGGTGTTCGCAACCGCGATATTACCTTGAGTTTTTAAGAATGCTAGGGATTTTGAGTGGGATTGTGTTGTACGTCGCAAGCGCCCTGCGAGTTTAGAAGTTGCTTCCGCGACTTTCATGGCCCCTATTGCTGCCGTTTTGGCCAGGCCTGCTACTTTTTGTGCAGCCATTGACATTTGTTTTACTTCTCCACATTCTTTCTTTATTGTTAGTAATTCCCCTCGAATTTCTCCTATATGCGAAATTATTTCCTGAGTGTCCTACTTACGCTGTTCGTCAGCTTCTTCCTTCTCCTTCTTACGTTGTTTCTCCTCTTCTTCCTTCTCCCTCTTACGCTGTTCGTCAGCTTCTTCCTTCATTGATCGTAGGAAGCTCAGTATTGGGTTTACGTCATCTTTTTGATCCTCTTCAAACGTGGGAGATGTAACTCTGGACACCTGGGCGCTAGAGCTCTGACGTGGCCGAGTTAGCCCCTGTCTGCTCTCGTTCGTTTGATTATAAACTTCTGCTACCGTCTCGACTTGTGTGCCTGTCTCTGTTTCATCCTCTACCTCACTATCATAATCATGGCCGCGACGTTGCTCTAAGATCGCGTCCAAATCACCGTCCTCATCAATAACCCTGTCGTCCTGTCCTACTAAAAATGTGCCCATCTCATCTCCTAACCTATCCCCGTCAGTAACGTGCCTCTTATCCATTATAGTATCCACTTTTGTTTTAGCTTTGCTCACTAATAGTCGTGCCTTACTTCTCGTGATCATTCACGAGAAACAAAATTTATCTAAAATACACAATAAAAATAATCTACTCCCTGTATTTTTACACATAGACATAAAATTTCAACAACGCCTCTCCAACGCTGTAATTATACGCACGATTTGTTGTGGTACAGAAACCGCACACAAACCCGACAAAGTGTGATGTGATACGGACACACCATCAAAGGAACACAAAAACAATGAACAAAAGAATATATACACTGAAAACAAAAACTGTAATCATGCGCCGCTACTTAAAACTAAACGCGGAACTACCAGGAAAAAACTTGGGTATTAATCAATAAAAAAATTAAACAAAAAAAATTCTGAGTGTCCCTACTACTAATGATACTTGCTTATCAGCGATTCACAGGAAAGATCCGAGGCTAAGGGTCGCCATTTTATTCGAGGTGCCGGGGCTAGCAGTGTATTTAACACTAAATTCTAGAATCTACACATGTAAATGATGCTCTAAGCCCCCCCTATTCTAACTCCGACTTTTGCTGTTGCACAAGGATTAAAAAATATACGCGAACTGACTATAATCAACCCTGCAAGTGGAGTAGAAAAGAGTTTGGCACCTGCAATAATTTAATTTGATAAATAAGTTAAATAAAGGAAGGTTTCATTAACGTAGTGAGAAATGATGGGTTGCTCTACCGATTAACAGAATGAAAGTTCTGTCCAAAATAACAATATGATTTATTAAGACTAAACACAAAATAATAAACAAAAACACATGAAACATTTATAATACATCAAATTGGCTCAAATTGGATACACAAACAAACGCTGTGAAGGTGAAGTTGTCCCTAAACTAGATTGTGAGGTTTATGACGAAGTGGTATGTGGAGCCAATTCCTTGCCACTCAAATCTTAAGAGAGACACACAGCTAACCTAACATTAATTGCTGCTACTCAAGACAGAACAAAGTTAGAAAAAGACGAACAGGCGCACTCTGCTGAGCTCTGATTATCACCTAGGAAAATCCCTATCTGCCGGTGCTGCGGACATACATTACCAAACTGTCTTCTTAACTGCCAGAACACGATCTGGCGTACCGGAGGCGATGGCTGGTTGCTTCGACGTCCTCGACCGAAAGGCGAGAGCCGACTCCCTAGAGCACCCGAACAGGCCGAACACACAACATTCCCGCTCCCACAACAGTGGCCGTGGTTAAACGTTCCAATCAGCAACTCGAAAACCGGCGGAAAATTCCACTCCATTGCCGGAGCACTACCATTCCACCAATGGAGATTCTTGGCGCCAATTTCTGCGCTGATTTTGCTACGTCACGGAGCTATGCCCTGAGCCAGCCAATCACAGTTACTATTTTGCAGAAAGCGCGGGAATTTTCCCACCACAACTGCCTGGGTACACAAGTCAGTCCCACGCCTCGCTGGTAGCCTGCCAGAAAGTGTTTTCGCTAAGATTCTGCGAAGTAACGGAACCTCTAGCCCAGCCGCTACTGCAAACCCCTCCGGGCATGTCTTTTGACAATGTCGGCGTCTGCAAAGCATTCACTCGACTTCCTCACACCCGTCGGCTTAACCCTTCCCAGATCAGGAGAGCCCGCCTGTCACCGGACCACCCGGGTGACGAGAGACGCTGCGTGGGAAGTCCGCGTGTGAAGGAATAGCAACTTTTCACCGCATGCAATTAGAGACGAAAATCGTAAGATAGAAACCACGCGTTCTCTATCTTAAACTTGAGCTATGCTGTCCCTAGTGCATCTAATTTTTTATCACCTACTGCGCGCAATCTGTATCTCGGAGCTTCCAATCCTATCTTGCCCACGAGGTGCACACTGACAATTGATACATGCGCTCCAGTACCAACTAAACCTCTTCACCACTTATCTTTTATCCAAACCATCAAACTACAATTCGCCTCTTCGTGCACTCTCTGAATACCTCTTTTTACTGGGAATGCCTCCCGACGACAGGAACACTCCCTTTTTCGTTTAACAGTTTTTTACCTGCTGTATCATTAACCCGTTTCTTGGCTCTACACTGCCGTGCCTAATGCCCAATTTTCTGACAATTGAAACACTGCGGTTCCTGACATTGTCCCTTAAAATGTCCTTGCTACCCACAACAGTAACACTCTTTGGAAGACGAAATAATTTTCTTGTCATTGCGACTGCTAGCGGCGCTATCCACTTCCTGCAAATGTGTAGCTACGCGCAATGCTGCAGCTAAGTCACTTGGATTTCCCATCCATATCCGGAGGGAAAAATCCGGCGAGACCCCTCGCAAAAATGCGTCTAAGGCTCTATTCTCTGCTTTTCTCAATAGAACTTCATTTGCACTCGCATCTTGTGTTAACTCATACGTGTGCGCATTCGTTCTCCTAATTCTGTCTGAAAATTCTTCTACTGTTTCACAAGTTTTTTGCATCATCCTCCCCAATTTTTCTCTAAAAAATCTGGCACTATTTTGTTTCCTAAGCTTTTGCAATAATCCATCAGCCAACTCTGTGAATGTAGTAGCATCCTTTAACCTTTCGTGGTATGCCACATAAGTCTTTGCATCACCTACTAATTGTAACCTCGCCATTTGCAAACACATTTCATCCGACCAGCCACACAGTCTGGCCGTACTACGTACGTCACCAATGAAAACATTCACATCGTCTGATGTTTCACCCGAGAAGAAAGGTGTCAGATTAGCCGCTGAACAGTCTGCCACACCGGAAAAGACAGTACCCTTGCATTCTACACTGTCGCTTCCAAAGCCTGATTGAGTATTTTGCAACAGTTGTTGCTCCGTCCTCTGTGTGTGCTGCTTTTGCAACTTATTTTCTTCAATCAGTTTCTTAACTTGCTCTGTCAATGCGACTACGGCGTTACTTGTCCCGGTTGCACGTGTCTCTGGCATTTCCCGTGTGGTATACCTCACCTCACAAAAATAAAATTTTATTACCCAGAAGCATGTTAATTCTTAGCACGTCTAATGGCAAGCCATCTAGACTTACCACATTGCCCCATTACATGACCATAGAAGCCACACACATCGCAAGTACTTGATACAAATTTACTGCAAGGAGCGCAGTGACCTGTTAATCCACACACTACACATTTAGATGATACTAAGTTAACGTGACTATCATTCCCACGAAACTGCGATAAGTCTACAGGGCTGCTAGGCCTTTTAAATGACACTCTCACATCCCTTAACGTTACCCTTGACATGTCTAGCTACACAGAAAACATAGAGAGAAGGCGGTTGCTGGACTCACCCTATTCTGTGTTTCTCGGTTGCTCCGCACAGTGCTAGTGAAAGCGGTGGCGTGGGTGCAACTGACATCACTTGTTACGGAATCTGTACCTCTTGTTAGCAGCAGACACAGTGGCTGCGCCAAAGACTGAGGCGGCGTGGAGTTTTACAATTATTTATTGAACTTTCTTTACAATTTATCCCTCGTCGTTGCTGCCCAGCCCTGCGGATCCCTCCGCCTGGCTGCTGCTGTGTAGATTCTCCGACAACGCGCACAACGCGTGCCGGTGATCGCACTCGGGAGCCTCAGGCCACCAGTGCTCTGCTGAAGCCAGGATGCCCTGTGGTTGAGATGTACTCGGCTGCACCGGCCGCTGGGAAGCCGTCAGTCGCGAAGTCCCCGAGATCCCGTCATGGACGAACCACACGCCGTGGGGCCGAGTTGCCGTGAAGTCGGGGCGTCAGTCCCCGGCGGCGCCTGTGACCAAGACCGCGCTGCGGCCGGTCCTGCTGAAAGTTCTCGCTGTAGTTAGTCAGCCATAGTGCCGACTGAACTCGGGCCGACCTCCAGAGCTGAAGTTGACATTTGGCGGCGAAGGGATGACTCCTGCAGGCTGGAACAGACTTCCAGAATCGTCACCTACGAAGATTGAACATTCGGACACGGACCACGTCCGTCCTCAGATACGAACTTGCTACCTGCGCTCCACTATTTATATCCGACAGGAGGACGTTTTTTACACTCGGTGGTAGCTTTTTGTTATTACTCCCGCAGTTTATTGCAGTGTAACTTAGCGTGCTGGCCTCACTTCCCCTCACTCAGCACCCTCCAGGCTTCGCTCGGCGCTCGGTCTGTATGCGTCCTTGTGTCAGTCTGTTGGTACACTGCTGCTGTCAGCAAGGCTATCTGTGCCTGCCTACTTCGCAACGCCTTGGTCGCCGGCGTGTGTCTGTTTTGCCATTCTCCACTGCGTGAAGCAATGCTTACTACATGTGGCCGCAACAGTAGAATACTTTTCATATGCATTTGTGACAGTATTGTGAGTATTTTTAACTGTCTGAAGAGGGGCCTACAGTGCGTTCTTGTAGGATTGTGTGCTATAATTCGAATAGCTCTTTTCTGTAGTTTGAAGCTATCTATTAAACATGATTTAGTTTTACCCCAGAACACTATACCATAAGACACAAAAGACTGAAAGCAAAATACACTAATCTAGCTCACTGTATGCTGCATACCCTAGATATTATTCTCAATGTAAAACATGCCGAAATGAGCCTCTGTGATAAATACTTCACATGGTGTTTCCAGCTTAAGTTTTTATCAATGTGCATGACCAGAAACTTTGTGGATTGCACATTTTCTACCTCTGTGTCACTTAGTTTTAACTGGACATCATTTCCTTGGGTTGCTTTGCCATACTGTATGTAGTTTGTTTTACTTAAGTTATGTCCTAACTCGTTTGAATTAAACCACTGTTGTATATGTTTCATCGCTTTGTTAGTTGTGGTGGATAATGATTTTTATCGTCACTTATGATTATACTTGTGCCATCTATGAACAACATAATTTTGATAGCAATATTTGGATTCTTTATGTCATTTATATAAAGCAAGAACAATAAGGGACCAACAACAATGCCCTGCCAGACGCCTGTTATCACTTCTTTTGCATCTGAAATCCACTTGTTTTTCAGGATATTATAATCTGAGATGATTTCTACAACCTGAGTTCTGTCTTGAAGCTAAGATTCAAAACATTTGCAAACAACTCTTCTTACTCCTGTTGCCTCCACTTGTTTAACAAAATTTTCGATAAATCTAAGTTCATTCCCACTAAACATTTTTTATTGTCAAGATTCCTGACAATCTCTTTGGTAGAGGCACGGGGGGCTGATTGTGTGCTGTGGCCTGAATGGAAGCCATGTTGATTGCAGTTCAGAAGTTTGTATGCATATAAGTAATTTATGAGTTTGATTTTCATTAATGTCTCTAAAATTTTGGAAAATACTGGAGAAGGGAAATTGGTCTACAATTTTTTATCTTATATGGATCTCATTTTTTAAACAGAGGTCTAAACTTCGAGATTTCCAACCTCTGTTTGACAAATTGGCAATATGTACCAGGTGCTTTATTATTTGTTGGGCAACTTTTTAATTAGTAACACAGGCACTTCATACACACCTGCAGAAATTTTTGGTTTTAGACTCTTTTTCACTTTCAATACTTCATTTCCATTTGATCATACTACTGTCTAATTTTGAAGCTGTTAATTTCTCATGTTTGGTAAATTTTTGCTTAATGACACAGGTACACTTAAAAATAGTTGTTAATGCAATTTGCCAGAGTTTCATCTTTTAATTCAATATTTTCACTATTTTTGAGTACTATTTCCTGATCCATGAGGTTCTTACCTGTTTCCCTTTTCACTATTTCCAAAGTAGTTCTTGATTTATTGCCTGATTTTCTTATTAATCTAACATTACTTAGTAGTTTTGCTTTTGTAATTACCTTAAAATATATATAGTTTATTGCATGTTCTTTAAACTTGGGGTCAGTACAACTTTCCATTTTAAAGTTAACTATTTTCATTGTCCTGGAGGAATTTCTAATATCTGTCATAATCCAGGAATTAGTATGTAAATGCCTGTATGAGTTTGTTCTGACAAGTTTTGTGGTTGTGAGATTTTTAAGGATTAGTGCATTGTGACTGGATATTCCTTGGTCAATATCAATTACATCTGTATCTATAGTTCCTATATTTGTGAAGAAATTATCTATGAGACTTTCTGGAGAGTATGTTACTGTTGTAGGACTAGTTACAAGCAGATACAAGTTGAAGCTATGTAGAACATGCAGGAATTGATCTGTAGATGCCCTTTCAGTTAACAAGTTGACATTAAGGTCTCCACTTATAAGTTTTGATGTTTTTTTTATCATGTAATATGTTGAGCTATGCCTTTAAGTTATTTCTAAAAATTTCAGGATCTGTGCACTTACATTACTATTAATTTACTCTTTTACTTATTCATCTATATTGTTGCAACATCAGAATGTTTTTCTTAACTCATAGATTCAGCTAGAGACAAATTTTTAACTTTTACTCGACGTTTTACATAAGTGCAAACACCTCATCTTGTTTCCTTCCTGCAATACCGACTAAATCATATGGAGAAATACTTATGTTTGCTAGTTCATAACTCTTGCACCAATGTTCTTGAACACAAATATAGTCTATACTAGTTTCACTGGCTGTGATCTCAAGTTTTAATATTTTATTTTTAATACACTGTATATTGAGGTCATTATTTTTAAATGATTAAAAATTGCTTGAGAGGGGTTCGTACTTATGCCATCCGATGTTACCAGCTGTTCATTGTTGAGGCTGGGTACCAAAAATCCTTAAGAATTACACGTTTCCTGCTCCTCATATTTCTTACCCAAGGAGCCCGGAGGTGCTGCCATTTTTTATGTTGCATCCATTATTGCACCTGAGTTTTTGGTGGGTGCTGGAACTTTTGCTGAAGCTGTAGTTTCACCAAAACCTTGAACTTTAGATGCCACTGGAGTTTCAAACGATGTTTGTGCTGCAGTTGAAGCTGATAACTGATGATTTTGATTTGGCTGCTGCTGTGGATGATGCCTGTGTGGCAGTTTGTACCGTGATCTCGGATCTGTTATTCTGATTGCTGGACTAGACACTGATGCTAGGCTTGCTGTTCAAGCTGCTGGAGAGAGTGATAAGTCTGCTGCTGATGGATATGGTTCAGGTGTTATTGATGATTTTGACACCACTGATGAGTTGTCTGTTGTGGCTGTTGTACTGGGAGACACTTGAGATGCAGGCACAGATTGTTTTACTTCATTTAATGTAGAAGATTCATCTATTGTTACCGATGATTGAAGGGCATTGGGCCTTTCTGATTCTACTAATGCTGATATTGTAGTAAGTTCTTTATCACGCAGTGTGATAGTATGTTGCACTACTTTACAGTCTTTGATGGTATTCAACATTTCAGCACTGACAGCTTCCTTCCCTTTCATATTTCTGTGACCTCTGTGCAGTCACTATTTATCCTTACATATGTAGCATTAGGATAACCACTACATATCTTGGCAAAAAGTCTGTTGGCAGTAATAATCTCAGTATTCACGCGCGACTTTTCCATGATATCATGATGGCAGATAGATTAAAGAACACTCTGCCTCACAGAACCTTAATAGACTCTAGGAATTCCGGAAAATCCTGCAACCCCTTGGTAGCATTTGTGCAGTCATCAGGAATTATAGAGGAATACAGACAACGAAAAATTTAACTTCAGGCACTTTGCAGATTACTTCCTTTAAAAGTTTCATAGCACGTCTGGTTTCATTGTGGTATATGTCGTTGGCACCTCCAATTATCGCACATGCTCTACCACTCGTCAGAGGTTTTTTGCTGCTGTTTAAAACTTCACGTAATGGACCTCCTGGTTTGGTCATGCCTGTCACGTTGAATACTGTTTTATTAGTACTCATAATTTCAGCTATACTTCTTCCATAGGCCGTCTGCGAGAATAAAGGTTTCATATGTATTTACCAGCGTGTATTTTTTGCTTTGTTTACAAATAGGACTATTTGTTTTGCTTTGCAAACTCAATTTCGCGTTGATCAAGGAACTGTCCGTATGGATCTTGGTACATTTCAACTATTCTTCCTTTTCTGTGTTACTTTCAAGCACATCAAACGTATTACTTAATTCTATAGTAAGTTTTGCGGTTTTTGTTATAGGTCGTGCACTGTTTTTTTTAGTCTGACACTGGAGAACTCATGTTGACTAGATTTTGAAGAATTACTCACTCTTCTTTCCAAATTTTCAAACGTTTTTCGCATTTTATGAGAAAATCAAGCTCTCTCCTAAGTTCATTCTCTACATTCACTTGCAAACCTTAACTGTATATTTCAATGACACTGTCCCGAACGTTACATTGTGAAGGTAACTGTTGTTCATCAACTACAACTATGCTGATAAAAAACGAATCAGTCTATCCTCAAATACTCCTGAGGTATGTTGGATCAGCAGAGTCACAGAATTTTGATGCATATACGTATAAACTAGAGCACTGATCATTACAGGCTTTGCTACGGTACTTATCATGTGTTGGGGAGAAGCGGAAATACTGGAAATAATTCGACGGCAGATGGACGAAAGAACACTGTGCCTCACAGCACCTTAATATACTCTAGGAATTCCGGAAAATCCTGCAGCCCCTTGGCAGCATTTGTGCAGTTATCAGAAACTTTAAGACTAAATTCAGTGCCTGATTTCATTTTTGAGAAGTTGGTGCTTCAGTTGCAAACATGCACACAGTTACTTGAGAGTGCCTAATAAACATCCGGACTTAACTTCTTTTTACATAAAATTAAAGTATTATAGAAGTTAACGCTCCATAACAGCAGGTTAGCACTCCGATTACATAGCCTTTATTCCATATTTATTTTTCTTAGGTCGATAGTCTATCGATCTTTTGTTATTTTCCGCGTACTTACCAGAATTGGAATCAATTTTGGCAAGAAATTTGTATGTATGTGTGATATATTGAAAAAAAAAGGCATGTGTCTTTATTTCAATATTTTTTAAAATTAATAGTTGAAATAATTTGTATCTGCAGGTTGGTACCAAGTGTTACTGAGTTGCTTGTACGTTTTTAGTGTTTAGTTTCAGGGTGCATCTATAATTTTCGCTATATTTCCTGTATTTTGTACGTGAACAACGCAGAATGTTGTGTAGATGTTCCAACACTGCTTCCGCAAAACAATAATCTTCGTGTTTCCGGGTTTAGTATATCGATGACGTATGATAACCCGTGATTCGAGGCATACGCCATTTTCTCTCTGAGAGGGAAAGTTGATGATTTGTGGAAGTGGTAGTTGTTAGCTGTCAAACCCAGGTCGAGTGGGACAATAGTTTCTTGCGGTGTGGTATTCTCTTGGCCTTTGCTGTCTGGGCTGTTATACTTGAAGTTTATATTTGTCACTGCTGTCTGTAGGTAAGTACTTTTGTTAAATCGTGTGCGAATGGATCTGACGTTCCACACGTAGGCGTAATACTTCGATCGTTGTCCATGCTGTATTACAACTGTCATTGGTATTTGTCAAAAAAAGACTCTTGCCCAAGGATTCCTGTTTACTCCCTGATTGAAAGCGTAAAATTTTTTTGTAGTTAGAAACTGCTGTACCCGAAATTGTGTACCTATGTTGTTAACCGTAAAACAATTATACGGAGAAAAAAAATCTGTGCGTCACATCGCGATTATTTTTGCTAGCAGTTCTAAGGCGAGAATATGAGGTAAGTAAAGGAAATGATTATTCTTGCTGCTCACTTGCACATCTGCGTTAAAAGTTCAAGGTTATTTCTGCTCATTATTTCTGTAAACTTGATTACCAAAATTCATTACTGAGAATTTTTGTACAGGCCTTTCACGGAAACATATGATTGCCTTTTTAAATGGCCTTTGTTATAAAAAGAACTAAAGTGCAGTGCTCCTTTGTTAAGCGAGCCGACTTACGTAGAGTGGTTTCGCAATATCTTGTTCCTTTTAAGAGTGACATAGCCTTTGTTTGAAGCGGTGCTCGTCGTAAGATGATTTAGAGCACAACAAATTTGTGAAAGATCCTACTTAACCTATCACACTATAGCAGCGCTTCCTCGGACCAGAGCAATGAGAGTTGGGAGTTCCTTACAACGGAAAGTTTGGAATTAATAGCATCTTGTATACAAAAAGTGACGTACTAATGTGTCAAAGCACGAAGTTGCGTCATAAAAGATAATCATTTTTGCTGTGAATCAAAGTGACAGTTACAATGTCTGTATACCTTTCGTAAATATGTTCACAACTAAACAGCAAATCAGCCTTGTCTTCCTGCAACATAGTGTTTATAGTTTTTTGGTAACGTATCACATTCAGATCATAAACTTTAGGTCCTGGTAGTGCATTTCATTTTTCCTTCATATCTCGTATCCTACTTCGGAGGGGAATGTTGACATAATCATATTTGGAACTGAATCTGGTTTTGAGTGACAAGTAAGGGTGATTTGGTCACCCATTCATATTGTACAGATGTTTTGTCATCTTTCCTTATATAGTTAACGTCTATTTTGTGAAATTAAAAACAAAAGAATTTTTGAATGAGGACTCCTCCTCAGCAGATCAGTTGTTAGATATGAAGTGGTAACTGAAGAGAAAGTTCTCTATAATTAAACCCTTTGTTAAACTGACACGTTCCCCATCATTACAAAATGTCCTTATCTATGGAACAAGTATTAATGGAATGTAGACTGATATTATACTTCAGATAAACTTTCTGAAGGTTCAACAAGTGGTAGGGCCAGAAGGCAGCCAGTTCTAGTTCTGCAATGTCATGCTTGCTGTTGCCTGTTCTGCAGGTGCATGTAGACCCTTGTAAAATGTGACTGGCAGAACTGTCAATCTGCTAGCTTTTAGTTGTAACACGATGTTTTTACATTGGAAACCGTACACATCCACATTTTGAGCACCAAAGGCTAGTAAAACTTTCTGTATATCAGTGAACTGCGAGAAGTTGGTAGAATTGCCTAGGCTCTAGATTGGAGATCACCTCCCTCTCTGATCATATATTTTCCTGCTATCTGTAAATTTTACTTTAGAGTGCGGTGACTTCCCACATTTTAGAACATAACCTTACATAATGACATTGTTTTGTATGCTGTTCTTTAAATATATCTTATCATATTGCAGGGAGTGGAAGAGTGATGATCCTAATAGCTGCTCATAAGTTCAAATCTTTGCTCTAATTCCCTATACTGCTTTGTAAACCATTATTTAAGTATATCTTTGTTATATTTCTTATCAACTAATTTCAGTTGCAATGCACTGTGGATGTCATTTTTGTGAATTAATTGATAAGTACAAAAAGTGGACAGGTAATTTTGTTTGATTGACTTAATGTCCCATCTTATTGTAAAAATTTATTCTTTTATGATATCGATACAAAACTTAGTCTTGGAAAAAGGCTACTGTTTGACTACAAACTGTGGCTTTGTGTTGATAATTGCTTCTTATCTGCTCACTCAAAGGTTTTTTCAAAAGTGATAAAAGGTGTAGAATTTTAAACTCGTCTACCTTTCTGTGTGACCTTAATTAAAAGGCCTTATTCTAAATCTTATAGCTGTTAGTCTTATAAAATGTTTTCAGCTAACAATATCAACATTTACTTTATATGCTGCTGTCAGTAGGTTGTTCTCTAGGATTTTCAACTTACTGTGATCTGTTGTGAGCAGTGATATTAGCCTATATCAATACCTTTTGCAGTAACATTTGTGTGCAGCTGAATAAATGCAGTGTGAAGTATCTTCAGTCTTGGTGTTGATATTACACTGTGTGCACTTGTTGATATGTTAGTGAAGCTGTTTCTATACATTGAACACGATAGCAGTATTACAGCTCAGATGGTATATGCAGTCTCTCCATGTTGAAAAGTAACATGGAATGAAAAATGCAAGTGGTGTAATTCTTATGCATCTGTTAGTTTTCTGGATGTTGTGAGCTGAAAGTGTTTCTGCACTTCCAAAAATTAAGATGAGTTGTCTGTGGAAACTGTTTCAAATAAGAGTTTGTTCAGATACTAGAGCTGCTTCTCCATTTCAGGCCGGTAGCACCATGGCATCCAGGAAGAAGGTACTCCTGAAAGTCATAATCCTAGGAGATTCGGGTGTAGGAAAGACTTCATTGATGAACCAGTATGTCAATAAAAAATTTTCCAATCAGTATAAAGCAACAATAGGAGCAGATTTCCTGACAAAAGAAGTCCTAGTGGATGATCGAATAGTGACTATGCAGGTAAAGAATTTTCATATAATAGTGCTAATGTAAATTTTATGACTTCAGTGTTGTGTGCTGTAATATTCTAATAATAGGTTACACCAAATGTAAAGCAAATAACCAAACATAACAGGTATTAGTATTTTTGCATTAATTTAAAAGTTAAGCATTTTAAATGAGAATTTTTAGAGGCTACAATGGAGTATGGTTCTTCATGCATAGTTGCTTATGTAATGCATGTGAGGCATCCATTGAAGTTTGCCTGCTGTTACATTTGTAGGATCATAAATTCTACTAACTTGCTCTTAATGAAAGAACTACTATATTAATGATACACCATGTTACATAATTTGAGGTATATGGTAGTTCATGAAGTGAACATCTAAGAATGAAATGTGGGAAGAAATGAAAATTAATCATGGCAGTCAAGGTAAAAGTTGAGCATAATTTGAGATAAGATTCAAAATACACATTATGCAGACATGATACTAAACTGTACTAAAGTATCCATTACTTGACATATTTACCTTACCTTATGCTAGAAATTATTTTCCTTAAGAAAAATACTTCAACTATGTGATAACTGTTACTAACAGGGCTAAGCTGATAGTAGACCCATACTATACGTAGTTACAAAAACAAAACTTGCAACAGAATTGTTACATTATGCCTAGGGCACAGGTAGGCCTTCTTTAGAGAACCATTTGTGACATGTGTAACCAGTGCTAAAATATCAGCATGGAAGTGTAGAGTGATACATATTCCAGTATTAAACTGGTTATCCAAGTGACAACCTCCATCTTGCATTGGGGAGGGGGATGTTTCCTAGGTATAGAGCTTTGCAATTTGTTTAGATGTCACTTACATTTTGTCCAGGTTCTTGCTGTATATATGTCTATATAGTAAGGTAGTGCCAATTTACTTTGCCGTTGACTTCCAACTGCACTAGTTTGTAATGATATGAATGAGACTTTGTTCTTCTTTATTTGGAGCTAAAAGGGGACACATCAGTGTTATAGGAGAAAAGTGAGAGGTGATTAGGCAAATAAATGTTTTGGGAAATGAAGTAAAAGGCCAATAATGTTATTTGAGTGCAATGAGAGAACTGCATTTCAACATGTAATGCCCATATTACTGGAATGGATCTCTGACTCTTTCTTTCTTTCTTTCTTTCTTTCTTTCTTTCTTCCTTCCATCCATCTATCATTCTGCTTTTAGTGCTACCTCCATGAATGAATGTCATTTGTTGACATAAATCCTAAGATTGTTTGAAGGACCAGTCATTTACCATTCATATTCCTATCACCCAACTTAAGTAATTAAGTTAATCAGCTGTGCAGCTTAACATGACTTCCCAACTGCTTTGCAACTTCTGCTGCCTACATAGAGTGAAAGTGTCTTAAGGGCTTGAGAAAAATGCTTGTGACTGCAATAGATAAAACCATGGACCCTGGGATTGTAGTCTGTAGTCTCAATTGTGCATTGTGAGAAAGTGTAATGGTGTCTTCATCACTGGGTTTGGTAAGATATGTGTAATATGTTTAAAGTATGATGGTAGTACCTCCATTGTCTGGTAGTGCAGCTGTAAATGAGCTGTCTGTAGGAAAGAGTTGATATTGGTCAATAAAGTTCTGATATTTCCTGGAACACACTTAAGATGTTACCCTTAGTAATTGCAGACTTTGTTCTGTGTCCTTTTCTTAGTAGACATCTAAACTCCCCACAGTGTGTTCCAGAAGTGAATCCTGGGTGGTGGGAGGGGGAGGCTGGTGTCTCACATAGTGTCTAAACATGTAAACATGATTCAGTCTCTCTCTCTCTCTCTCTCTCTCTCTCTCTCTCTCTCTCTCTCTCTTGTGTGTGTGTGTGTAAGTTAAATGTTTAAGATGAATTTTTAAGAATTGGGTTTGAATCCTAATGCAGTGATTTTCTGCATTGTAATGCATATGGTTATTGTGGATCCACAGTAAATGTTAGTTTGAGATGTAGTCACAGGAAGAACATTACAGGAATGATAATGTAAACAGTACTGACAAAATGAATGTCTACAGACTGCAGTGTAATGCATTTTGAATATATTCTTGTAAGAGATGCTCCTTAACTGTGGGACACACATTATGAAATCTGTTCATATGGAAAACTGAAATGTATTCCTGCCACAGTGTGGAGCCTGTTAATGCCTATTGACATTACATGCACTTGATCTTAGTATTTCTGTTGTAAAATATGAGCTCAAGTGGCAACAGGGTAACACATGGTTTTTTTCCAAACTTAAGGAATCTAACAGAGAAAGTTATAATATTGATGATATGTGAAAAGAGTAAAACACTGTAAGTGAGATGGTGAAGTTAGTATTAAGAATGTAAATTTAAACAAACTTACTCAGAAATCATGCAGTTCTGAGTAATCAATATTTTATTGGGGGGAGGGGGGAGGGCTTGTTTTCAGCAGTCATTTAGTGGATTTCTAAAAGCATGTTGTGGAAAAAAATGTGCAACTGTTCATATTTGGTGTACTTAAGAAGTAAGCATCATGTAGTTATTTGAGTGGTATATTGGAACTATGGTGCTTACAAAGGAAGCCTGTAAATGACACATCATTTATGCCATTGTGGACCATATTTATATGGAAAGTTTTGGGCATATTTGTAATACAGATTTAAGTGGTGTCATAGTTCATAAATATTTTAAAATGATGGTCCATTACTAGTGCAGTGACTATGCTTTATCGTATGAAGATATTTGAATTTGATAGAAACATAACTGCTTGCAGTAGTTAGGTCTAGCTAAATACTGCCATCAACAATGGGTCTGTTGCAGATAAGAGAATTGTGGATCAAAGTGAAATGTTTGCATGGGTGGTAGTTGGTAATAACTACATTGTAACAGTTACTATTTTTACATTAAAAAGAAAAGCAAGTCGTGCAAAGATGATTAATGTAAATGCTGGACAAAAAATTCTGGATGTTACCATAAGTTTTTATGTGTAAGGATTACACATTTGGAACAGAATAGTCCTGGTTTTCAAAATTACAGGTAAAACTATGCTATCATATGCCACTGGCAGATTAAATTCTGCTTGCTTATGTATCTACATATGTACTCCACCAGCCACCATACAGTGTGATGGAAGTTACTTGTACAATTACTACTAATTTCCTTTCCTGTTCTGCTCACAAATAGAATGAGGGAAAAAAGACAATGTATATGCCTCTGTATGAACCCTGAATTATCTTTGTAGTTCTTATGTGAAATCTACATTTGGTGACAGTAGAACAGTTCTGTCAGCTTCAAATAACAGTTCTCTAAATTTTCTCAATAAAATGCCTTGAAAAGAACGCTACCTTACCTCCAGGGTTCTGATTTGAGTTCCCAAAACATGCCTGTAAAAAATTGTGTGTTGATCAAACCTATTGGTAACAAATCTTTTCTTCTGAATTGCTTCAATGTCTTCCTGTAATCCAATTTCTTGGGTGTCTGTTGCTGCTCTTGCTATTCTTGATAGTCTCTGTGTTTATAGGATTTAATTTGAATTTTAGTTTAGATGTTAATGGTACTTTTCCCATGATAATGGTTTTACAGTAGTGGTAGTTAGGGGACATAGTGGTGTAATTAATTTTCCTGGTCCTCAGATTTTCAGAATGAGAAGTTATTTTATCACACATACCATGTTGAAGTAGCCATCAAAGATTTTGGAAAGTCCTAGTATTTTTCTCCATCTGCTTTTAGTTCGTACATTTGTAATGAATGTAAAATAAACTCTGGTAACAGAATGGGTCACCCTAGTGTTACGTATCTGGCCACCTTCACTGATAAATTACTACACTTAGAGCTGGCAGCCATTCATTACATAAATTAGAAATTTTGCACAAGTCATCTTAGCATCCTCCTAAACTCACTAAATGACACCATTACGTACACTAGTGTCATCAGGAAACAGCCACAGATTGCTACTAACCCTGTCTGTCAGATCATTTATGCATACAGAGAATAACAGCTGTTCTATCACACTTACCTGGGGCACTCAAGACACAAACCTGGTCTCTGAACACTCACTGTCAAGGATAGTATCCTGCGTTTTATTAGTTAAGCCTTACAGCCAGTCACATATCTGGGAACCTATTCCATATGCTTATATGTTTTGTTAAATCTGCAGTGAGGTACAGTGTCAATGCTTTTCAGAAATCTAGGAATGTGGAATCAACCTATTGCCCTTCATGGTTTGCAGGATATCGTGTGAGAAAAGGGCAAGCTGAGTTTCGCGTGAGCGATGCTTTCTAAAACTGTGGTGATCTGTAGACAGGTTTTCCATCTCAAGGAAATATATAATATTCAAACTGAGATATTGGTCTGTAATTTTGTAGGTTCATTCATTTACCATTCATACACACAGTCACCTTTATTTTCCTGCCACTTTTGACATTTTGCTGGGTAAATGATTCATTATATAGTTCACGTGCATCATTTTCCTGCATTCATAAGTTTCCATCTTGAGGTTATTAGTATATGGAGAGAATTTCATTTCAAAGTGTAATTCCATTTTGCCACAAAAAATCGGTGCTATGGTTCAGTGATAAAGAATAGGACATATTGGTGTTCCTAGTATGTATTGTGATCCACTTTTTTGTGTTATGTGGGTTTGCCAATGGGTAAGTCCGCAATTAAAAATTTTTTCGAGGTAAGGAATCTGCATTTTAAAATTAGACAGATGTAGTCTGTGGAACTAAATATGCTGACAGCATTGAATTTTCAGTAGCAATGAATTCAAAGGTACAGTTGGTAACTTAAAAATTTAATCTAGGATTCAGAGAAATGGATTTTTTGGTGAACATGAACTTAAAATGGATAGCAGTTTTTGGTGGTTAGTAGGTGCATTACACATTACCACATGTAGACTGGGGTGTAATTTAATATTGGTTGTAGCATATGCTTCCAGAAATGTGTCTGTGCCTGGAAGAAGTACTGGCCTACAGTTACAAGAATTGCTTGAATTTGTTAAATAGCTGAAATTTTCATGAAAAGTTAATGTCAAGATACACATAGGGTAACTCCCCAGGAGTGAATGACAGGGATATATTGTTGTAAGTAACATAACTATTCATCATTTGATAGGAAATGTCTCAAATGGGCATAACACATAGTGACTCATGATTCACTGAATTGATTAAAATTATGTTAGCAGTAACACTGTAAATGTTGAGTTTTAGTTTTATGGGGAAAAAGCCTGGTGTGCTGAATGTAATGTACAGTCTGCTTACAAGCAAAAATAGATTTTTCATAGGATAGAGTTCAGTGTCTTCAGGGTTTTGTTCATTGCACAACTTTTAACATTTGCCTAAGTGACAAATGAGAAGGTGAAGGTGCTAAAAGTTGCAGATTGAGGTACTATTAAATAATGGGTGAGGATGGAAGTTTTTCTAATGTCGGCTTATTTTTATCAACAAAATATAAGTGTAGTGTGTGTGTGTGTGTGTGTGTGTGTGTGTGTGTGTGTGTGTGTGTGTGTGTAGCAATACACAAATGTAGAGTACTTGGATGTTGTAACAATCTCATAATGCACCAAATTTTCACTTTTGTCTGCTACCCCAACTTTATATTGAATGTGTGTTAAGGGGAGGGGGTGGGGAGGAGGGAGGGAGGCACTACAGGACATTTTAATTTCCACTGTCTACATTTGTTCAAATTCATAAAACCTTGCCAGCATGAACCAGGAAGGATTCAGCATCCACACTCACAGCAATGGAAGTGCAAAATATAACTAACCATTTTTTCCATGAGAAATTTCATTGTTTTTTGCTTACTATTGGTTGCATTTTTTGGTATAGGTACACTTTTCTTCACAAGTAAGATTCTTTGATGGTAGAATTTTCCAAATCTATTAAAAACTGTGGTAAAAATTGAGATAATTGTGTGTAAAATTTGAGTTTTTCCTAAACATGCTGTTTAAATTTTAACAGCTCATTCAATTTTAGATAAATAATAGTCTAGTTTCATATGCCTATAAGTATGGTCTGTATGCTGTGCAAAATTAATAGATGGGTCTCTCTTAATTGAAGAAAAATGTATCTATAGCAACAAATGCAGCCAATAGTAAGTGCAAAAATGATGAAATTTCACATGTGAAAAAAATTAGTTTATTTTCTTGAACTTCCACTGCTATGAGTGTGAATCCTGAATTCTTCCTGGTGATGCTGACAAAGTTCTATGAATTTATTTGTGAAAGTGTAGACACTGAAAATTAAAATGTCGTGTGGTGCCTCTCCTGCCCCAAGTCGGGCCGTTTGACGTCCTCTCTCCCCCCACCTCCCCTTAAGTATTAGTGAAACTGTCAGATCTCAACAGTGAAACAGTGCTCTGAATGAAATCCCAACTGTAGTAGCTCATAAATTTTCATCCCGGTATTGTAAGAGAGAATTATATGTGGTGGTTGGGGTGTAGTGGGGGGGGGGGGGGGGAGATGGGAGAGACGTAAGGGAGTTAAGCTGTTAGTTTTTTAGCTCAGAAACAATCTAACATGTATGTTACATTGACATTGTTGTAATTCATACTGTCAAGTTTCCTTTCCACATTCAAACCCACCCACATTCCACTCTCACATAGGTAGGGGGAGGAGTGTGCAGTGATGTGATACATATTTGCAGTGTCTGTCTGCCAACCATTAGCAGAATTAAACATTGCCATTAATACATTCACCAGAAATTTCCCAGTCTCCTGTCAGTTGTCCCACAACTGCCACACAAACCCTGCTTCCAAAAGAAAGAATTCTTTTAAAGGGATTAGTTATAGAAAATTGAAAAAATAAAATACTTTGTAAGAACAAGCACAGCAATGAGAAGTTGAAAACAACATTGAAAGTAACTGAAGAATTAATTGTTAAATGACAAGATCACCTTCGCAGCCTTAAGTAATAGTGGTAACACAAAAGATGACCTCAGTGACTCTTAACTGCATAACCATAAATTGTGGAGGAATTAGATGTTATTTTACAAGTGTGGTGTGACTGCTGCATGAGTGCTGGACTAAAAAATTAAAGATCTGTTTGTCACTCTTAGATTTGGTGATGCTTTGACAGTTTGATAAAGTAAAGCTGTGAATGTGCTTTAAACATAAATTGGCTTCTCAACATCCCTTCATCCCACTGCTTAAATGTATTGCTCTGACTAGTCTTAGGAAGGGTAGGGTGTACAGCCTATTTTAGGATTGTTGCTAATTGAAGAAGTGAAGTGTTAAAAGCTGCTGTTCATTTTGGGTGGCTTAATGTAAGATGAAGAGTTATGAAATGAATATAGTGCCAGGTTGTAGGCACCAAACATACAGAATGCACACACTGAATACATTTTCAGTAAATTTGAAACACAATATTCTGCTAATAGCATGGAGGGCTTTTTTGTACTATTTACTCCCTCACTCACCTCTGTTTCTCTGCCCCAACAACTATTTAGTAGACCTGACCACCTCCTGTTAAGTTTTACTGTCATTAGATAATGCTGTGACTAAAGACTCTTTAAGATACAGTACTGGCTGGTTATAATGAATATGCAGCTGCTCAGAGGTCCAGCATGGACAGTAGTTATTGTATGGCAGTCTATCTTCGTAAATACTGTACGGAACCAGATATGCCAGAAAAATTAGTTGAAATCTTGGCCACCAGGTGCAAATCTGGTGCTGAGAGTGCAAGGAAGGTAAAGCCCTGTATAAAGGAAAGTATGGCCATCCTTTCCCCTGTGTTTGCCACTGTCCGCAGTTGAGGATTGGCCGAAACCCTGTCACATGAGATTAGAAGCCATTGTGGGCCCAAGCATTACATGTGAAGCATAGGAGGAGTTGCTTATCTTTGGAGTTTTAAGTAGAATAATGCCACAGTGTTGTACTTCAGGCTGTTCATTTAGAGGTAAAAGGGAGGAAAACTGTACAGAATACTTTCCGAAGGGCAAGGTGTAACAAGGAGAATATTGGTCGTAGTGGGAAAAGTTGCACAAACACGACTTAACCATTCATTTTATTTTATTCATTTCTGGTGTTTGGTCTTTCTACTTTTTATATTTCTGTTACTTAATTTCTAATCCATTTGAACAGCAAAAAAGTCAGAAGAGCTAATAGGATGGTAATTTAATTTAATTACAAAATATAAATCTTAGAGATAAAACTGCCAGTTTAGTGCACAAAATGAAAAATAGTGATACTGTAAAAAGTTATGAGTGGTAAAAAATTTGACCTGGTTGACTGCACAGTATGGTTTAAACTTATATTTGTGATGCTCACAATAATAAATTGTGCTTTTTTCCACACAATTTAACATACAAAAAAAAATTTTGCACTGGGCAAGTACTGGACAGACAAGCTTTCACTCAGTAATCATTAACATTACCAGGATACTGCTGCTGCTGCTGCTGCTGCTGTTGCTGTTACACCTTGGCCCCTTTCCTACAGTATATTAACAGAAATACAGTTATTGTTTCCGACATCCTACTTTAGATTGTAGTCCTGGTTTTATTCAAACACAACTTTAAAAATATGGTATTCTGTTGTACTTTAGTAATCATTCTCCTCATGTCATAGAAAAATTTGCAGACAAAATTTTATGGTATAAATGTGACAAAAATGTAAAGTGTGCATAATCATATAGGCATGTTTATCAATTCTATTTACTAAGGTACCGCACATATATATTTGAATCTAGTGCTTTATTTTATATAACAAGAGACATTGGGCAAATTTTTGTAGTACTGAGTCGATATACAGCTTTAAATTCGCGATGGATTTTTTCTTGCAGTTGTGTACTAATATTCATTCCCTTTTGTCCTGATGACTAATACGCAGGATAAATTTAACACTAATTATGAAAACAGGTGTTAAACTCCATATTGCAACAAGAACTGCGAAATCTGCTTTTGCTGTTAATAAAGAATATCAGGGCAAAAACTGTTTCATGCTCGCCACAGCAAATGCTTTGACTAGTTTAGCAACAAAAAAATCTCAACAAATTTAAGCTAAATATCAGACATCTTCCATTTGAAGCCACTGATCAGTTTTAGCAGTGTATTAGACAGCTGAGTGCACTTCTTTGATGTACACGGCTAAATATGCTACAGAACTCAATGTATCACCAGCAGCACAGTGGGCCCAAAATGGTGGACACTGACAAGTTGGCCGTGCTTTCCCTATACAAAGCTTTAAAGAAAAGTGTACAGAAATGTTTCCATATGTTCCATATTAGAACACGTTGTGGGCAGGAATGGTCAAAATGGTGAGTAGGGCATAATGTTCCCAGAATGAAATTTTCACTCTGCAGCGGAGTGTGCACTGATATGAAACTTCCTGGCAGATTAAAACTGTGTGCCGGACTGAGACTCGAACTCTGGACCTTTGCCTTTTGCGGGCAAGTGCTCTACCAACTGAGCACCCAAGCACAACTCACGTCCCATCCTCACAGCTTTACTTCCACCAGTACCTCGTCTCCTACCTTCCAAACTTTACAGAAGCTCTCCTGCAAACCTTGCAGAACTAGCACTCCTGAAAGAAAGGATATTGTGGATACATGGCTTAGTTTTAATCTGCCAGGAAGTTTCAGGACATAATGTTGATTTTATTATTAACTGTCACTTACACAACTTGTTCAATAAAAGCTCCAGAGAAGTTGATGATAATCTGTGTGGTGACAGATTTGCACCTGTTTACAAAAATTGGAACTAAGTTTTCCACCATAAGTTAGTTCTGCATTACCACATTTGCAATACAATAATTACAACCCACACTGGACGTCTGTGAATAGCTACATTTTAATTATAACCCCCCAATAGTTGACAAGTAACAAAATCTTGTAGCCAATGACTGTCATGTTAAATTTGTTCAAACTTCATTTTTGCTTCTCATGTCGGGTTCTTTTTGGTGTGTTGCAGCTGGCTTAGCTGATCCTGTGTAGTCCTAGTTTAATTAAAAGCATACAGTAATTTAAACTTGGGATATAGTAACATTTATATGAATGTTAAGTTACACAAAAGTAAAAAGGCTTATGCTAAATAGTGAAACACAGTTATGAGTCTGTATGTCAGCTGTTGGGCACTTCGTCCAGGGAGGTACGAATGTCGGGGAAAATGTAAAGAATGAGTAAAAAGTTAAATGTCAAAGAAAATTTGTCATTGAATAAAAGGTAGCTTAACTTGTGGTTCTAAAAGTAGAAGTAATTGCTCCATTTACATCAGTGACATTCATGCTGTGGTTACTGTTTAAATGTTCCTTTGAATATAGTAAATTCAGTCATTAAATAAATGTCCACAGATACTAACATCATTAATGAATATACTTAAATGATAAATCTTACAGTTCAACTGCAAGTGTACAGTACTGAAGTGAACTTTTGTGTAATAGATTTGGGACACAGCTGGACAAGAAAGGTTTCAGTCATTGGGTGTTGCCTTTTACCGTGGTGCTGACTGCTGTGTCTTGGTATTTGATGTATCGGCTCCGAATACATTCAAGTCTCTAGAAGGTTGGAGAGATGAATTCCTGATCCAAGCATCACCAAGAGACCCAGAAAATTTTCCATTTGTGGTGCTAGGAAACAAAGTGGATCTTGAGAACCGAGCGGTGAGTGGATAAGTTCCGTAATTTGTATAAGTAAGATTTTTGTTTTCTCATAAAATTATTCTTCAAGTAACAACTGTACATACAGTAGTTTGTGATTTCTTTTTGGTAAGAATCAAGTAGGAAGTAGTTCAGTTGAAGCGCTTTTGTATCCTCTCAGATGATTGAAAAAAATGTTGATTCTATAAGGAACATGAGATCGCTGTTCGGGGAAAAGACAAGGACAAATTCTATAGTTTAATGATTGAGGGTATGTTTGATTACTATTTTGGAATGTGCGTAATGGACACAGCAGTGGTCTGATGAGATGGTAAAGCAGGAATTAGGTGGTAAAGGAAGATATCAAATTGTTAGTAGTAGTTGACAGGGTGAGGGTAGGCTGTAGGGTCAGAGTAATAAGATCCCTCAGGCAAATGAGGTCAGAGCCTTTGTTACTCAGTGGAAGGGGAATGTATGACCTGGAAAGAAAGCAGCAGCTGTTGAGCAGTGGGAGTGGAAAAAATAAACACACAACTGTTGATTGAAAGGAAGAAAAAGGTAATTTACAAAACAGTGAAAAAGGACAGTGTTTGGGACAGGTGTAGGGTAAGACTGGAAGATGCGATGTGGACAATTTCCATCTGCACAATTTGGAGAAGTTTGTGCTTCAGGAGGATCCATGGTTAGTGAACTGCTGTGCAGCTGTTCAAATAGTATTGGGAGGAAAAGTGATTGCCATTGCACAATACACCAATGGAAAATCTTGACTTTAAACATGGATATCATGCTGTGTGCTAAAATGTACCACATATGTGGAGGTGAATGTGAAGAATGGTGTAACAAACAAAATACCTGAAGTTGCTTCAAAAATAGAGAAATGTTTGGTCTTAATCAGTTGCAAGATGGTATTTAATCCGTATAACTTATATGGAGATCATATCTGTACTGAAGTTTTGTTTTGAAAGTTTGATGCATAAACACTTAAGGTTCAGTAGTGTGTACTCATTTGCAACTCTGATAATGGTCCACATTAGATTACTTCATAATGTTGGCTCAGTCAATTTTGTTTAGAACCTTAAATTTGCCAAATCATGATGCTGATCCTGTGATTGAGAAGCTAAAATTTCCAACAAATAAATGTAATATCTTCTCAAACCAAAGTTCCTTCTTGCAAAGCCTGCATTCTTCACAGCCACGCCATGTAGAGTGAAAAATACTCTATCCAGGGAAGCCAAACATGTTGACACACAAACCGATAGCTAGTAAAATCTCCACCTTTTTCATGTATAAATCCCTTCCCCTCCTCCCAACCATTTCGTATTCCTATGACCTTCGTTAAACCATTTCTATCCACAAATACCATTAGCAGTGTATTTGATAGCATTTGTTGTCCTGATTTGAGCAATAACCTTGACGCAGATGTAATTTTAATCCACAAATGCACTGCTTAATCTCCATATTGTCCCTGGTTGCAACCCCTGGTTCCATAAGAGATTACTTGAGACAGGTGTGAAATCTGCCCCATGCACCTACCCACCCCTTAAAACAACCCACACCTGTCCCATCTCAACTTTTAGCAGCTTCAAGCTTAGAGTGTACTTAATTTAGATTTTAGATCACTAATTTTTCTTTCCTTTTCTCCTTTCGTATGTCCTACCTGCACCCACCAGTTTCCTCTGTACAATACAGCCAATGTCTTTAAGACATGTCTTTACATGTATTCTTCTGTTGTGCATATGTTTTCTCACATCTCTACATAATTAGCCAGCGGAGCAAGATTTTATTAAGGCTTCTGGACTTCGTTCATGAGGATGTGGTGTTGTATTCCCAATAGTCATCCAGATTTAAGTTCTTACTGTTTTTCCTGAATAAGTATGGTTTTTCCTTGGTGTGTTCTTGTAGGCAGACCTGTGAATGCTGTTCTTGTACTGTCAGCAGTTCACCGAACTATTATCTTCATTGCTTCTTATCTGCATCTATGCTGGTATGTAGAGTTTGCCCTTGTACTCATTATTTTCGTTGTATATGACCTTAAATAATTTGTTTTTTGGAGTAAATTGTTTTCAGTTTTGTCCTTCAAATAATTCGTGTGGAAGATACGCACATGATGGTGCACAAAACACACACTGAGAGATTGGACAAGTCATACATATCTTGCATAACTGCTTGGCTGCTCTTGTAAATGATTTAAAGACTGGTATTGTAGTTCAGAAGACATATCCTCAGGTTAGATATATTATTAAACTTGAGATATAACATACCTCACATGTTACTTCTAAGCTACAAACCAGTGGTTACATTATTGAAAAGAGCAGCTAAGTGATTATTGTTAAATATGTCTGCTTATGGCTGTGGCTGTCCCTCATACAACATAGTGTGTGTCATAATAGTGTGATGTGGCTGCTGATATGAGGTGATGTGCTCAGAAATTACAGATCATTTTCTGTAGGTATTGTTCATAAGTGTTGTTTTTTTGGTTCCTCCTCCCAATCACGCATACACAAAAACTATCGGATTATCATAGGTACATACTAAAACTAACTTCAGGAATATTAGTTTAACATTAAGGATTTCCAGTTTCTGTAAAAGGCAGAGGCATCATATTTTTGTTGCTGATTACACTGTTGTGTAATTTAGTGCTTTAGTTAAATAGTGAATTTTTAGATACAGGTACACATTCTTTAAACAGTTTAATTTCCTTCCTTGAATCATGATCATTGACACAACATTTTTCAATTTTGCAATGTTGTTAAATTTTACAGAATTAACCCAGTTTTAACATGTAGACTGCCAAGAGGTAAAAATGGTAGATTTTTGGAAGAGACATCTGCAGTCCTCAGTTGTTCCTCCAGCATTCATTACTCTGTTCTGAGTGAGGGGAGGGTCTGTGGGGATTCTGCACTGGACATGATTCTACACTGAGACTGTGCAAACACCCTGGGCTTTTGCAGTCTGAAAGGATGTGGAACATGGAGAACATTTTATTCAGTTTACTTTGTGTGTGTGTTACTGCTGTGTGTAAGCCATATTTAAGCCTGGGATCTACAGGCCTAAAAATTCTTATGTGGGGAGGGGGTTATATTTCACACACACATATTTTCGTATCGGATATAATTTTTTTTTTCGTTTTTCGATGAAAGTTCAGGAAGGTGATTCCCTTTGTGGTGTCTGTCAGGTTCTGTCAAATCGGTCTACTAACTAACCTGTACCTTCAGTTACAACCTCTTGGAGTGCATGGTCATTCCTGCTGCACAGCAGGATACAGATCTCATTTGCAAAGAGGGGACTGATGACCATTGATGTTAAGTCCCATAGTGCTCAGAGCCATTTGCAAAGATCTCGCTTCCAGCACCCGGGTTCCCGGGTTCGATTCCCGGCGGGGTCAGGGATTTTCTCTGCCTCGTGATGACTGGGTGTTGTGTGATGTCCTCAGGTTAGTTAGGTTTAAGTAGTTCTAAGTTCTAGGGGACTGATGACCATAGATGTTAAGTTCCATAGTGCTCAGAGCCATTTCATTTGCAAAGAGTGCTCAGATGTTAAATTCATGTAAAGAACGAACAAAACTGGTCCTGGTTGCAAGAACATTGTGGCTGCTCCAGTCTCTAAATAGCAATTTATGTTGGGCATACTGATTCTGATGTAGCACTGGGAATAATTACTGTGTAATGCATCACATTCCACCGTTTTCATTGGACTGTTTTTGTGATTAACATTGCTAGTCAGTAATGGTCTCATTGCATGTTGAGGGTTGTTCAGGAAGTGTCCTGGTTTAATGCAGGAAGTGTTTGGTTTGGGAGGTTGGTGGGGGGGAGGGGAAAGGGGGGTGGATGGAATTAGTCACTGATGTGCTTAAAGCTGTGATAGGATTGCTTGTCACTTACCTGCACTAGCTGTTCTAAATGAGTATTAAAAGTGAAAATACGGCCCAATGTGAAATACTTTCTATAATAGTTTGTAGGGGCAAGTATCTGAAAGATGTTGACATTCATAATGAAATTCGTACTACATACAGGCCAGAAATGACTAGTTGCGGTGTTTCCTTAAGTGGAAGGTCAAGTTACTAGTTTTCATACCCAGCAGTCAGGTGTGGCATACCCATTTCCATCCCTGTGCATTGGGAATCGTGGTCATATTGTTTCATAAACAGTTTAACATATCAAAAAACTTTTTTTTTGCAAATGAAAGCACTCGGGGGGCATGTAGGTCATTTGATAAATACTCGAAACATTTTTGTTCAGAGATAAGGAAGTAGCTTGCCAGCAGAAGTGAGATGGTTGATGGAACATGACATGGAAACACTTATGAGGTGCGTTCAAGTTCTAAGGCCTCCTATTTTTTTTCTAATTAACTACTCACCCGAAATCGATGAAACTGGCATTACTTCTCGACGTAATCGCCCTGCAGACGTACACATTTTTCACAACGCTGACGCCATGATTCCATGGCAGTGGCGAAGGCTTCTTTAGGAGTCTGTTTTGACCACTGGAAAATCGCTGAGGCAATAGCAGCACGGCTGGTGAATGTGCAGCCATGGAGTGTCTTTCATTGTTGGAAAAAGCCAAGTCACTAGGAGCGAGGTCAGGTGAGTAGGGAGCATGAGGAATCACTTCAAAGTTATCACGAAGAAACTGTTGCGTAACGTTAGCTTGATGTGCGGGTACGTTGTCTTGGTGAAACAGCACAGGCGCAGCCCTTCCCGGACGTTTTTGTTGCAGTGCAGGAAGGAATTTGTTCTTAAAAACATTTTCGTAGGATGCACCTGTTACCGTAGTGCCCTTGGAACGCAATGGGTAAGGATTACACCCTTGCTGTCCCAGAACATGGACACCATTTTTTCAGCACTGGCGGTTACCCGAAATTTTTTTGGTGGCGGTGAATCTGTGTGCTTCCATTGAGCTGACTGGCACTTTGTTTCTGGATTGAAAAATGGCATCCATGTCTCATCCATTGTCACAACCAACGAAAAGAAAGTCCCATTCATGCTGCCATTGCGCGTCAACATTGCTTGGCAACATGCCACACGGGCAGCCATGTGGTCGTCCGCCAGCATTCGTGGCACCCATTTGGATGACACTTTCCGCATTTTCAGGTCGTCATGCAGGATTGTGTGCACAGAACCCACAGAAATGCCACCTCTGGAGGTGATCCCCCAAAACAATTCTTTCCACTTTCTCGATCATGTCGTCAGACTGGCTTGTGCGAGCCCGAGGTTGTTTTGGTTTGTTGTCACACGATGTTCTGCCTTCATTAAACTGTCCACCCACGAACGCACTTTCGACACATCCATAACGCCATCACCACGTCTCCTTCAACTGTTGATTAATTTCAATTGGTTTCACACCACGCAGATTCAGAAAACGAATGATTGCACGCTGTTCAAGTAAGGAAAACGTCACCATTTTAAGTATTTAAAACAGTTCTCATTCTCGCCGCTGGTGGTAAAATTCCATCTGCCGTACGGTGCTGCCATCTCTGGGACGTATTGACAATGAACGCGGCCTCATTTTAAAAACAATGCGCATGTTTCTATCTCTTTCCAGTCCAGAGAGAAAAAAAAATCGGAGGCCTTAGAACTTGAATGCACCTCGTAAATAGCTTCATTTGTGTGGCCATATTGTCCATAGTTGATTTAAGATTCCTGGGAATATTTGTTTTGTCGTTAAAACTAAAAAGAAAAAACATGTTTTTCTCACTAGTTGAGTTTCGCTTTATTGAAGTACACTCATCAGTTGGCTGTAATTAAAGATATTTATTATATAGTACATCGTGTGACTGTGTGGTGTGGGACATGTTGAAAAGAACAGATACCACATATTCGTATAATTTGATTGGGCTAGCTGGACAGTGGATTCACCTTGTTCAGTGCAGATGTATGAATATGTCTGACCTCCTGTGGGAATCTCGGAGAGCAAACATTTAAGATATGGACAGGGACTGCAGATAGGTGGCCCTTGATGGCTATGTGAATCAGCTGTGAAGTGTGCTGAGGTAGTCAACACAGTTGTGGTAATGCTGTGTCCTGGATGGTGCAGTGCTTAATGCACCTGTCTAGTGAGGAAGAGATCCTGGGTTCGAATTGTGGTCCGGTTCACACCTTCACTCATCATTGCTGGTTCCATGTAATGTCTCAATGCAGTTGACAGCAGTGATCTTCTCCTTTCATATCCTATCTTTCCTTCTCCACAGTCTATTTACAGATAGAGATGTTTGTAGTTTGATTTGTTTTCTGAATTGAAGAAGTTAGTTAGCAAATTGTTAGTTGTTACTTTCGTAATTTGCTTTTTGCGTTATCAGGAAATGCCATCTGCTAGCACATCGTTGGTTTAGTTCTTCATTACGATGACTTTTGCAGTCTAAGTTTTGCTGCTTTGCAGAACTATATATTTTTTAAGTTTCTTGTAGTTGTAGTGACATAACAGAAATACCCTCGGAAATGTCAATAGTGCTCAAGGAATACCCAAAAACTGCATTTACTCACATCCTCAGCACTTGAGGATCAGTGGAGCTTGAAGAGTTAACTTGTCCATAGCGGTCAAAGGGTTAATTATGAGACAACTTTCTGCAGATTTCCTGGCCTGTTTCTGCCATATTGTGACCAAGCATGTTTAGTGCTCGTGGTTCCAAAACTGCTTTTCAGTCAAATACTGAGAAAAGAAATTCAAAAAGGTTTTTGACTACTGGTATTGCATGTTTCGATTAGTTTTTAGCCACACTCTGCCTAGCATAATACAAAAGTTGTTGCATTATTTAAAGTAGATAACATTGGAAGTGATTTCAACACCATGCTCAAGAATGACTTGGTTTCCAATACTTCAAAGAAAACCATAAAGATACTGTCATGGGCTGTCTGCAATGTCAGGCAGCAGAATTTCATGCAAAGGTAATTATTCAATAAGAGACGATGAAAGCTTAATTCAGAACCGACTTTTGAGAGAAGTAATATCGACGTATAAATTCATGGTTTTCCAATAAATTGGCTTTAACTGTTCTTGTATTTTATTTATAGCATAACAGATGTTACATTCTCGATTGCCCTCATACGTCCCCCCTGCAGGCCCGGGGATTAGTATAGGTCCGAGGTATTCCTGCCTGTCGTAAGATGCGACTAAAAGGAGTCACACCTTTTGGCCTTTATGTGATGATCCCCTGTAGGGTTTGAGCTCCATTTTTCAAAATATTCCTGAAGAGCAAGCCAATTGGGAAAGGGTGCCTTACATGGTGCATCATCTGCCTCATGTGCATTATGTCCATCGTGCATTGAGATCTGTAGCCTACTTTCTTGTGGGATTGCAGTCCCACTCATTCTCCATCTTATGAGCAAGGACACCTTCCTGGGTGCATTTTCCTCCATCTACTACACAGTGTCATTTTCTGCACTGATGAGGACCATGGAATTCCTTGTACCTCATTTCCACCATGGTAGTCAGTCCATTGTGCTGGGGCAGTCATGTACCCTGTTGGTTGTAGCCCCCCCTGACTACAAAGGGATCACTCTGCTGATGCCTGTGCCTCGGCAATGGCCATCCTGCCAGGTGGCCTTTGCTGTGGCTGGATGGTGCCCTTGGGAGGGCCTCTGGTCAGAGTGGGTGGCATCAGGGCGGATGGCATGTGATGAAGTGTACCATGTCATCACTTGCTGGTGATCAAACACCAGCAGTCTCAAAGTGTTCAGTCTCAGTACAATGCAAGGAAGTATAATCCTAAATCGTTCCCCTCCTTGGCCATACCATGGGAGGAACGCCAGGCTAAGGATGGCAGAGAAACTTATTTGTCCTGGTACCTTGTATGTAGGAGAGCTGATGGGGACTCCTATGTCTTGATGAAGCCTCGTTTTTTTTGTAGAGTATTTAGAGGACAAGTTTGGGGAGGTAAGAGGGCTTGTCTAAAACGCGGTCAGGGTCAGTCTTGATAAAAATGGCACACTCTGCCCAGTCATGGGCGTTACACGATTGTGACAAACTGGAGATGTTTCCATTAGCATCATGCCTCATAAGAGCTTAAATATGGTCCAGGGTATTATATTCCACAGGGACCTTCTTTTGCAGTCTGACGAACTGTGCACCGACTTGCAGTGACAAACTCATTTCGTCAGGCTCATCCATCAGGGTCAGAGATAATCATGTTGCCACTGGTGCCGTCATGTTGGCCTTAGAGTGTGACACATTGGCCGATAAGGTCAAGGTGATGGTCTATCGCTGTGATGTCGAACCATATATCCCTCCCCAAATGTGGTGCTTTAAGTGCAAGTGCTGGAAGTTCGGCCATATGTCATCCGCTGTACTTCCAGCCCCTCATGTCGAGATTGTGGTCGTCCATCTCATCCCAATACTCCATGTGCCCTGCCTCCCATCTGTGTCAAGAGCATCATTCCCCTTGCTCACCAGACGGCAGGATTTTACAGCGAGAAACGAAAAGCATGGAGTAAAGACCATGGACCGACTGACCTACACTGAACCCAAGAGTAAATTTGAGCGCCTACATCCTGTAGCTGTGACCTCATATGCCGCCGCTACCTGAACAGTTGTAGCCCCATAAGGTCTGAGAGTTCGTCAGCTCTCCTGCCCTCTTGATGCTGGAGGGTACCTACCTTGGGAGCACTGTCCCACCAACCATCGAGGACACCATTCCCCACTTCTCAGCCGGAGAAGCGGAAGTGTTCTTGGGCTCCTATCACTAGGCAGGGGACCCTTGGATTAATGCCTTTCCAGGTTTCTGCTAGTGAGGAAGATTACACCCGCTAGTGGCTGAAGTGCCCAAATGCAGCTAGTCATAGGGCTTCAGGATCATTCAGTCCCAGATACTGAATCAGTGAAGCCCTCCCAGCTGAGAAACCAAAGGATCAGCGAGAGAAATCCAGAAAGAAGACCCCTCCCCAAGACCAAGGGAATTGTGGTAGCACCCGCACCACTGCTGCCTAAAAGCTCTTGAGTCTGAGGATGAGGTGAAGATTCTGGCATCTGCTGAGGTCCTATATCTCACCAGACCCTTGAACACAATGGATGTAGCCTATTCAGGAAGTAACTCTGTGGCAGCAGGTGACCCTGAGGTGTGGACTACCTCTTTGAGTTTCATACCATCCCAGTCTCACGCTCACCTCATCCTCCAGTGGAACTGCGGCGGTTTTTTCCACCACCTGGTTGAGCTATGGGAACTGTCAAGCTTTACACCTGCTGTCTGCGTTGCCATCCAGAACACCTGGTTCCTGGCAATGCGCACCCCTGCCCTTCATAGCTACAAGTGATATTACAGTAACTGTAGCAAATATAATGGTGTGAAGTGGAGTTTGCTTGTATATCCTGAACTGTGTCCCCTTCAGACTCCTCTTGGATCTCTGGATGTCAGGATACAGATGACACAGGAAATAACTGTCAGCAGCATATAACTCACTCCAGATGGTGTGGCACCCCTCAACGTATTGGCTGCACTGATTCAACAACTCCCTAAACCTTTCTACTTCTGGGAGATTACAATGCCCATACTACCTTGTGGGTAGTACCATGCATACTGTCTGTGGCAGAGTTGTTGAAAATTTACTGTCCCAAATCGACCTCTGCCTCTTAATACTGGGGCCGCCACACATTTCAGTTAGGCTCATGGTACTTACTCGGCCATTGATTTATGAATTTGCACCCAGGCCTTCCCCCATCTATCCACTAGAGCACATGGCGACCTGTGTGGTAGTGACCACTTCCCCATCTTCCTGTCACTCTTAGCATTGCGCCCACAGACGCCTACCCAGATGGGCTTTAAACAAGGCAGACTATGTAGCCTTTGCCTCTGCTGTCACCATTGAATGTCCCCCACGTGGTGCCATTGAGGTGGTGATTGAGCAGGTCACTACAACGATTTCTGTGGCGGAAAACACGGTCCCTCGTTCTCTAGGGTGCCCCCAGCCAGACATTCCATTGGTGGTTGCTGGAAGTCACTGAGGCAATTAGTGTTGGTGAGCTCTCCAGTGACATAAGCTCCTAATAGCCTTTAAGTGGCTTTGTGCCTGCATTCTCCTGCTTATATAATGATGGAAACAGGGAGTATTGGGAGAGGTATGTATCGACTATTGGGTGCCATAGGTAACCTTCCGAAGTCTGGATGATGATCAGACGTCTTTTAGAGTACCAGACCCCAACAGGTGTCCCTGGTATTAACATCAGTGACGTGCTCTCTACCGACACAAATGTGATTGCCAATCACTTCGCCAAGCACTATGCCTGAGCCTCTGCGTCAGAACTTCCCCGCAGCCTTTTGCACCCTCAAACGGCAGATGGAAAGTCCTCTTCTTCACTACATACCACAGTGAACCAAATAATGCCCCATTTTGCCACTCTGTGAGTGGGAGCTCCTCAGTGCCCTTGCACATTGCCCTGACACAACTCCTGGGCCAGATGGGATCCACAGCCATATGATTAAACATCTCTTGTCTGACTACACGCGATCTCTCCTAGTTATCTTCTGCGATAGCATCTTTCCATTGCAATGGCGGGAGAGCACCATCATTCTGGTGCTAAAACTCGGTAAAAATCCACGTGATGTGGATATCAGCCCATCGGTCACAAATGTTCTCTGTATGTTGCTGAAACGGATGGTGTCGGCAGTTGGGTTGGGTCCTGGAGTAATGTGGCCTACTAGCTCCAGGTCAGGGCGGCTTCTGCCGGGGTCGCCATAGTCTGCCATCCGAACAGCCTTTTTCCAGATGTCAGCACCTGGTTGCTGTCTTTTGTCTTAAGACATGACCTGGTATCGTACCCTTGCTACATTGAGTTGGGTCTCTGGAGGCCTCCTCCCAATTTTTATCCAAAACTTCCTCTCGCTCCGTACTTTCCGTGTCCCAGTTGGTGCCTCCCATAGTACACTCCGTATTCAGGAGAATGGCGTTCTGCAGGGTTCTGTATTGAGTGTCTATTTTTAGTGGCCATCAGTGGCCTAGCAGCAGCCGTAGGGCAGTCTGTCTCCCCTTATTTGTATGCGGATGAGTTACGCATTTCGTATTGCTCCTCCAGTACTGAAGTTGCTGTTAGGTGCCTACAAGGAGCCATCCAGACGGCATAGTCATGGGCTGTAGCCCATGGCCTTCAGTTTTCAGCCACAAAACAGTGTGTCGTGCACTTGTCAGCGTCATACCGTTCATCCCAAACCTGAACTTTATCTTAATGACGATCCACTCATTGTAGTGGAGACATATCGATTCTTAGGACTGGTTTTCGATGCCTGATTGACTTTGCTACCTCACCTTTGTCAGTATAAGTGGGAGTGCTGGCAGCACCTCAATGCTCTCTGCTGCCTGAGCAACACCAACTGTGGTGCAGATAGCTCTACGCTGCTGCATCTCTACAAAGCCCTTGTTCAATCCCACCTTGACTGTAGGACTCTGATTTATGGATCGGCGGCACTCTGTGTTTAATTTCCTCAACCCAGTGCACCTCTGTGGCGTTAGACTAGCAACGGGAGCTTTTAGAGTGAGTTTTGTGACCAGTATCCGGGTGGAGTCCCTCCATTGCGGATCCAATGTGCACAATTGCTCACCAGTTACAGTTGATCTCCTGCATTGGTGTCCCAGGTCAGGGCTCACGATTGCAGTTAGTGTGCCATCCCGTCTCTCCAAACTGGAGTCGTTCCCTTTACCACTTCCACTTGAGGTGCATTCACGTACACCTCCATGGTGTACACCTCGGCTGAAGCTTCATCTGGACCTTTTGCATGGTCCTAAGGACTTAGTTAACCCTGCCACTCTGTCACTTCCTCTCAATTGTTGACATGTTCAGGGGCTCTGAAGTAGTTCACACTGACAACTTGATGGCTGATGGTAATATTGGCTTTGCATAAGTCCACAGAGACCATATTGAACAGCATTCCTTGCTTGCTGGCTGCAGTGTACCCACTGCAGAGCTTGTGACTGTATCTCATGCACTTCAGTACATCCGTTCCTGTTCTGGTGAGTCATTTCTTCTCTGTTAAGACTCCCTGAGCAGATTACAAGCTCTCGACCAGTGCTACCCTCGCCATCCTTTGGTAGTGAACATCCAGGAGTCCATCTCCACCCTGGAACAGTCCAGTTGTTCAGTGGTGTTTGTGTGGACCAAAGGACATGTCGGAATCCCAGGCAACGAACTTGCTGACAGGCTGGCCAAACAGGTTACGCAGAAACCGATTCTGAAGATGGGCATCGCTGGAACAGACCTGCGTTTCTTATGCCGCAAGGTTTTTTGGTTTTGGGAGCTGGAGTGGTATAACGATACGCACAACAAACTGTGTATCATAAAGGAGACTGCGAGTGTGTGGAAGTCTTCCCTGTGGACTTCTTGCAGGGAATCAGTTGTCCTCTGTTGACTCTGCATTGGCCATACATGGCTCGGACATGGTTACCTCCTCCGTTATGAGGACCCACCACAGTGTCGCTGTGGCTCCCAAGTGACAGTCTTCCACCTCTTCCTGGACTGGCCACTTTTACCTGCCCTGTGACGAACTTGTAACTTTCCTAGCAACCTACCTTTGGTGTTCGGTGACAATGTCTCCAATAGCAGCTTTAGTTCTGTGTTTTATTTGTGAGGTTGGGTTTTATCATTTGATCGGAGTTTCAGTGCATGAACTTCGTCCCTTTGCATCCTCCACCCGAGGGCTTTTAGGGAGGAGATTTTAATGTGTTGGTGTGGTTGGCTTCTCCTTTTTGATACTCATTGTAAGCCAGCCATGGTCATGTGCTTTCTTGTTTTTAAGCTCCTCTCCCTGTTTATTGCATCTCTGGTTTTCTTGTCCTGTTTTGTTCAGTGCAGTGTTTTTTGTCCTCTTGTCATTCTTCCAGTTTTTCCTTTCTCCTCTGTCTTCTTCTTTCCTTTGGATAATTGTTTTATTGGGAAGAAGGGACCAATGACCTCGCAGTTTGGTCTCTTCCCCTCTCCCCCCCGCCCCCTCTTTTTTCAAACAAACCAACCAACAAACCAACCAACATACGCGAAGAGTAAAGATCTAAAAAAAAAATTATTTTTGAGCTGGAAAAGATATGAAAAGAATCTAGTAAGAGCCATATGGCTTAATGAGCAAACTTCTAGCCAAAGAATATACATTGCATATTGAAATTATTGTGAGTACTGTGTTTTGCACACAGTGCCAATGCTGTTCCATCTGCCGGAAACTGGTATTTGTGTGATTTTCTGGTGTAAAATATCGCCAGGCGTACAGTGCTTAATTGACGTGATCTGTAAGTTTTATGGGAACAGGAGGTGCTTCTAAAAATGTAAATTATTTTAAAATTAGTGAAATAACTTTAAATTTTCACTCAGCTTTAATTTATAAACAAAAGCAACTCTTGATGGCGTAGGGCTGACAACTAGTGGTCTTGGCTTCTGTAGACAAGTAAGAATTAATAATTTACTTTTATTACATAGTAGTTTTACGTTGGTAATCGAGCAGTTTCAGCTGTTACTTTGTTCCATTATCATGTGTAAAGTTTCCTGTCAGATTTAAAAAATTTTCTTTCCATAGGTTTCAGTGAAACGTGCCAGCCAGTGGTGTCAAAGTAAGAACAATATCCCATACTTTGAAACGTCAGCTAAAGAAGCCATCAATGTGGAGCAGGCATTCCAGACCATCGCAAAGAATGCATTGGCGCAGGAGAGTGAAGTTGAGCTCTATAGTGAATTCCCTGATCAGATAAAGCTTACCGGAGAACAAAAAGGAGCACGCCCTGATGCCTGTGCATGTTAAGATGGTAAATAGTAATTTCATATTCACCCACTCACCCACTCACACACACACACACACACACACACACACACACACACACACATCGCGGGTATGAAACTTGTTTCATTATTATTCCCTAGCTTGTTTCCTGGGTATGGTGTAAGTGTTCTTGTAGATCACTTGTTCCTGAATGCCTTCCCACTAGAATCCTCACTCCTCCCTGTCTAATTTCACTGTGCCTGTCCAGCAGATTGTGGGTCTTTTGTGTGGTCTTCTGCCTTGGACATTCAGTTAGGTTCATAGTTCTTAAGAATCTCATGTGCCACTTGAATTCTGCTTTAGTATATCTTCAGTGGGATATACATCTTTAAGCCATGAGTGAGAATTGGCACAAAGTATGTGTTGGACATGGTAAGTATTGATTTTGTGATACTTCGCGGTCTCAGTTTCTGACTATTATAAAAATACCATCTGTGCCCTGTTGAGTATTTCCTATTAATGGTGTAATTGGCTGAAGTTGGTCTTCAGATATACTTGAAACAGGGAAACTGATTATAATGTTATCCCTTCCAAATAAGTGTTTTCAGCTTGTTCCTTCCGCGTGAATGATTATTTGTGAAGTCTTGTTGTTTACATTCAGTCCAAATTTTTTTAAACATACTGTTCCATTCTGTCAGCTTTTTCTACACCAGTGTACGGTAAAAATATTAGTGACGAACCATATTTACATTTCATTGTTCAGTCTGTTCATGTGGTGGAGAGGCAATGGAGTGTTGGTGGAGTTAGGCAATGTATGCATACATAATGCCCGAGATTAGTGCAGGCAGTCCTGTTTTTTACTATTCATTTTTAGGGCTGGCCAGGGTTTGTGGGCTCTAAGAAAGTTGAAGACCGTTCATATTTTAGACGCACATGTTTAATGACATGTTGTAAACATCCTCTCACGTCTGTGCCTCTCGTTTGACCTTGGAGCAAGTGCTGAAGTTACGGGGAGGTGTGACTGCTGGTTCTGCCTCAACTTTTCGCTTAGTTATTTGGCAGTGCCACAGGGGCAGTGTATGTTGTTTCCATGTGTGGTTTCATTATTTTATTAATGTCAACCTGCACCAGGAATACATATGTTGAAATTGTGTGGTAACAATAACAATGGACGTGGTTATCACAGACTGTGTACTAGAGTATTTGCTATTGGTCATAAAGAAAAGGGGATATTAAGACAGTGTGAAAACAGTTGGAAACTAAGTTATATTAATGCTACTGCCTTGCCAAACAATAGACTTTTAAAGCCAAAGAGAGGAGTAACAATGATCTGGAGTCTCCTGCAAGTTGCACTACATCTTCGTACCACTCTGCTCTTTATGCCTTGGCAAAGCAAAATTAGTTGTAAGAGGCTTCTGCCTATTCTGTGTGTGTGCATCATTGTGCTTTTTTCTACTACTCTGGTGCTAATCTTCACACAAGGAGAAAATAATGAGCAGTGTTTCAGCATACAGTTTTTCACTAATCTCACTCTATAACATGGCTGGTAAGCCAGTGATGTAATAGATTACATAATTTATGTGATGTGACTGTGTAATGCGAGTGCTGCTAATAGATTGCAGATTTTTACATTGAAATTAATTGTGCATAAATAATTATGTATTAAAGTACTAATATTTCTTGCATAGTGTAAAATTAAATAAGTGTACTCCAGTTTGTGTGCTGATTATCTGGTTTGTGGATTATTTGTGCATAAAAGCCATATATGTTGTGCACACATGGGGACTGACAGTGCAATTTGTTGGCTGCTAAGGGCAGCAGCAGAAACTTAGCTATACAGGCAGTGGGAGAAGATTGTCCCAAGCTGCACCTGAGGGCATGCAGATCTTGGCTGGTGACACTGCCACGACTACCTGCCCAGTAGACAGTCTTAAATACACTTGGAAAATACCTAGATTATTCATGTTCCTTGGTTACTCATGCATCTTCTCCCCACATTTCCTGAAATAGTTGGGAGTACATTGTGCTTTATTTCCAAATAGAATAACTTCTTATTTCAACAGCTCTTGAAAATTCTAGGAAAGAGTATAGCACTCTAACACCTGCTTATCTTTGACACATTAGATGAATCTCTTGATGCAGGTGTGCACAAATGATGGAGATGAAGTGAAGGAGTGGGGCTGGGAGGGGGTGACAAAACAAAGAAGTGGAGACTGGAGAAGGGGGTGTGGATGCGGGATGAAGTTATTTCTGGGACAGGGAGGAGGCTGATGTGGGGCAGGGGGTTAAAGGCTGGAAGGATTATGGTAATGAGGGATGGTTTGTAAGGATAGCTGTCAGCTATGTATGTCAGAACAACTGGTGTTACTTACATTCTTACAGGGCTTCCCGTTATCATATTTACATGTTAATTTTCACAAATCAACATTTTGCCAAAGCTAGCACGGAAACATGCTAAATGTGGGGGAGTAAGAAAATTATTGTGAAATTGTAATGTGTTGCTAAGCTTGAGATAATTCACTGTTTCCACCAGTTTCTTGTACTTTATAGTGTAACTATACATGGCTCTTAGGGATGAAATGATACTACACAAAATAGTGCAATGTAACATTTGTAAAAATAGAAAAAAGCATATTTCTGCCATCAGCTGTACAGCTTTTTCAGTTATCGAACAGCTGTAGACAGTCACCTATGAAAGACACTAATATATATATGTGTGTTACCCAGCCACTGTGCTATTTCATATTGATTGGAGCACATGTCTGATGGCCTGGGAAAAAGTGGAAGTTAGTAGTGTGTGAAATATTGCAATGAATTTTGGTTGCCCAGTAAGTACACGGACATGAATTAGTGGAATTTGTCAGTAGGCACTCTTTCATTCTTTCCTGTTTGCTATATTTCATATCAAGCATCTCTTACAGTCAAGTAATTGGGTCCAATGTATATGTATGCATATGTGAAAACCAATATATATTTACAGTGGAATTTCATTGTTTTCTTCTTTAGCAGGAGCAATCACAGACCATCCGTAATTTCAAAAGATGAGAGGCAGTGGATGAAGGGCAGCGTCTTGTATTAATGTATGTGACACAAATAATTGTTACTGATGTAACTTTCAGAATTTGTTGTATCTGTTGTTTCCATTCATGTTAAATTGCCTCTTGTAGGCAGTGTATGTGTAGATCACTCTATTTAATCAGGTCTGTTCTTGCACGGACATTAAAAATCGATGTGTAAAATTCTACAGTCACTGTCAGTGGAAGTAAACTGTCAAAAAATCCTTCATATTCATTCTCTATTGTTAAATACATATTTATGTTCTGATGAGGATGGGTATGGAGAAATAAACTGTCAACTTGTGTATGTTAAATGTATCCCAGAGCTTAACAGTAGAAATTTCCTTTCTTGAAATTTATCAAGAGTTTTCTGTGAAATGGTCTATATTGTGGAATGAAAGGTAACAAGTCAGAAGTTTGCATGATGATGCATAAGATTGTGAAACATATATTACCCTTTAAGACATCTATAGCAAGTTATTTATAAAGCATAACATCTGACCACTTCCTGCTGTAGACATTGGAATTACGCTGTTATAGACTAGACATTTGTTATTGATATACTGGTACACTTCTGTACACCAGTAATACAGAGATGTTAGGTATTGACTTATTTAAAGCTTAGAAGTGTATTATCAACCAATGCCAAATCTCATATATATACATATAACTATATATTATTATGTTGGCTGTGTGTTTTGTATCTTATTGTTAAATTTAAGGGATTTGTCATTTTTAGGCAGCCGTGTAAAAAAACTGTATGGAAGACAGGGCATTGTGTGATGATTGTTTTAAGTGAAATTTATGTATTCTTAAGATTTACACAATTCTGCAAAAGCATCACAATTTACCTCTTGTATCTTAAAGTGTTAATGTTCATAATTATTGACTGAAAATCTTTTTAAATTTCATAAATTCATTTAAAATTGTGTAACCTTTTTATTGACTTTATTTTTGAAACTTGTTTGATAAATTGTAAATGTGAAGCTACTGCAGTATGACAATTATGTTGTGAACTTCTGAGTATAGGATTTAGAGGTGAGTTTGTCAACTGTATTAATTCATTAATTATATAAAACTATTTTTGTAAAAAGTCATTGGCTTTAATATCTAAAAAATTTGAAAGTTTGTCAAACCTGACCCCAGATTCCATCTGTCTGCTAAGTGAGAAAAACTGCAGTGTTATCAGGTACGGCCATAGTGTTTTTTACCATCACATGTACAGAAAAGAGCAAGTAATTTTATAGGCTGCCGCAAATTCTTAATGTGTTAAGAAATAAAGTTAATTTCGTCCCAAGTCAACTTTTTTTAGTAGTATCATGTTTATAGGTTTATTACAGTTCCTACAAAAGATGCTAGTATGTAAGCTGGGATGTATTACAGAGAAAACTGAGATTTGTTTTGGATTAAGTCGGAGATAAATTTTCTGAAAAATATCTGTAACAGGTTCGCTTAATTCTAAGATTTTATAGGAGCCTAACATGTCTGGATGGTTTACATCTCTGTTTGCAGAACCAGTTTTTGAAATGTTTTATGTCTAGAAGTCATATCTTCTCATAGAATAAGATGATGTAATTTTTTTGTAATTAGCAATAAATGTTTTGAGCCTTGCTGCGTTGTTAAAGCGCTTTCATTTCTTTAGCAGCTACAGTATGCAATGGTGAAAATTTCCCCTGTGTTTTTGTTACTTACTGTTAAACTGAGTGGTTGATTTGCTGTAGTAGTGAGTGCTGGGCTCACATTGTAATAGTTAAATTGAAAGGGAAAATTTTCTATTTGATGGGAGCTGGAACCTACACTGCGGTTAAGGTTTTCTACTCGATGTCTTGATCTTTCTGTCAAGATACTCATTTGCTAATGTACTGAGAAAGTGACATTTTACTTGCAAAAGTTGTTAAAATGCAGTTTGGTGGTCTCAATGTCACAAAGTAGTGCAACATTCCAGTCCCTCATTGTGGTTGATTTAAAACAACTGTTTAAAGGCAACTGAGGAAAATACGGTGGTTTGTTTTTTGCGATGTTGATAGTGCCAGGTATTACAATTATTCTGGTGTTCATGGGATTTTAAGTTACCTTGGTACATTTATGTGAGAAACTGTAATTGTTTGCATTCCATAACTGGAGATGACTGTAACCAGCCAGAGCACACAGATATATTTGTGTTAAAAATCTCCGGCTAAATAAAACTGAATGCATTCAGATAAGTAGGCAGGCATAACATACTAGAAAACTGACACCTGAGGGGATGCTGCTGGATTGTGGGTATGCATATGAGTGTGCCAACTGAGGCATATTGAACATTTACAGAGTAGGTCATAACTTATTACTATAGCTATGTTGAACTATAAAGTGATGCGTGCAAGAACAAAATGAATTGAGCTTCTTAAAAATTCTCAACTTTCTTATATAATTTTAGCAACCTGTTTCCATTTTAGAATTCCTGTGATATGTCGGAAAGTGAAGATGCTAAAATATGCACTTAGCTGTTCTTAAGTTCCCATAAGGTGTTAGTAGTACTTTCAGGTTTTTTCATGATTGCTTTTCATGCTTCATTTTATGATTTGCATTTCTTATTAATATTAATACTGAATAAAGTATCACTCTACACTTTGGCGGTATGCATTTGTATCTGTTTTCATGATTAACGTGTCAATTTCATAGTGTACTATTCACAATACAGTTTGTTTGGAGGGAGATGTTTAACAGCTTAAACCAGTCTATTTGACTGAAGACAACGCCCAGTTTGTAGCATATTTTCTTTGTGGCAAAGAATTGTCTTGGAAAATTTAGTTATGTGAATATGCAAATTTGAAGCCCAACATGAGAATTGGTCTAGCTAGACGATTTCCTGCTGCAGTGTGTGCATATTGTTGTTAAAAGGCATAAACTAGATGCTGAAGTAAGAAATGTTTTTACATTTCTTTGATAAAAATTGGTGACTCTGTTAGACTTGTGAAAATAACTGCAGTGTATTTGTCAGATTTGTTGTGCATTGTGTGTTTGCTCTCTGGTCACAGCAGGTTGTATAGATTTCACACCTGTGAGCTTTTATCTGACAAGGGACCATAAGGACTGCTCTTTTTCTGATTTTTTTTTTTTCTTTGTGTATGTTTAAAGGATTTCAGTCTGTACCCAGATATCAATTTCCTAAAGCAGTTGGGCACATGTTTAAAAAAAAAAAGGAAAATTTGAAAAGTTGCCTCTGAAAAGAGAATCTTAGTGGCTGTTAGGTAGGTGCCTGTAGCTGAATGTTTGGTTTCAAACAGTCCTCCTTCCAAATCCACTTAAATCTTTTTTTACATTTATTTAAATTATGTACCACTTGTCAAGTGGAAATTACAAAGAAATATTTACTCATAATTTTGTAATGAAAATAAACCTACTTTCAATTAAGGGTCATAAGAAATGAATTTAAATTTGATACGTGAAATGATGTAAAAGTGAAATTCATTGTGGAATATTACTAATGATAGGTCATTTCATATGCCTATCAGATTTTGTTTCACACGACACATTAATAATATATTTTCATTATGATTCAATGATTCTTTATTCTAATTTCCACTTGATAAATATAGAATTTAAACAAAAGTAAATAGAAAATGTTAAAAAGGCTTTCTAAATGTAGATCCTTAAATTGCCAGTCTCAAAAACAACCCATTCAGCTACAAAACAGCTCATAATTACTCATAGGTGTCAAATGTATACAATATGCAGTCTAAGTGTGCACACATACAATGTGCAACAAATCTGACTAACTTAGGTACTTTTGCAGTCATTATCACATATTGTAAAGAATGACTAGAGATTTAAGAAAGAATCTCTGAACGTCACATCTACTAGAAGTACCAGGTACTTCATGGCCCGACATCACAAACTGCAACCAGAAACCTCAGGATTTAAAACTGAACTTTGAAGGGACGGGGGGAGGGATCTGAATTAATGGTTATTACCATATTGTTTGTAACTATGGTCTAGAACTACTCGAACAACGCCATCAATTTCATGTGATTGTGTTGGGCCATGTAAGATAGATTCATTTTGTGTCAGTGTTCAACTGTTGATACAACAGAAAATTCTGGGTCTTCTTGCAGAAGTCCATTACTCCATTTCTCAAACGAATATTCCAGTTCCCAGTCAACTGGAAATGATGGCTGTTACACTGAAGGCTTGTTTCCATGGAATTTATTATCAAAAAATTCAAAGTCCAGGTTGGAATATCAGTTGTGGAAAGGATACATTGGTATAATCTGTAAAAATGACACATTCAGTTGCAGTCGGGCACAATGATGACTGTTACACATTAAGCTTTTGGCAAAAGCCTTTATTAGAAGAGAGAAATGCATACACATGTGCATTCACACAAGCAAGCACACTTCACTTGCATGAATGAGTGTGTTCATATTTTCTGGTGGATGTTTTAACTTAAGGGCTTATGTGTATCAGTCTTCTTCTTGTGCTTGTCTGCAACTGTGTGTCGTCTTTATGGTGAGTAGCCATCTATCCTTCCAATAATTTCTGTAAGTTTGTTCACAGAATAGAGTACTTCATGTAAGAGGTTAAAGTGTGCCTCAGTTGAAATGTCCTCTCCAAGCAGATTTTGATGATGTACTGGGGAAAAAAGTCTGAATAGTCATACTTGATGCCTGTTAAACATCACAGTTGATTAGTGATAAAATGAGATGGCTGTTATGACTTGGAACTCTTCTCGGCACATGTTAAGTGTGGATAATGACTGTAATGTAAACCAAGCAGCAATAAGATATCAGATACGGATCGGACTTTTAGAAGTGTTGCTGTAATGAAGTAATGGTGGGAAATGAGAGTACACGTGCTAAAGCTTTAGTACTTTCTGCAGGTAAAGCTGTGTATAGATTGCTTAAATGCAGTTGCTTCATCTAATATTGCCAGATCAAAACTTTGAACGTGTAAAATGGTATTCAGTGTCAATATCAATGAAGTGGAGTGTGAAATACCAACA